>NC_134539.1:67628437-68260625 GCF_050624435.1 Tenrec ecaudatus
CCTCACTTTTCTGGCTTTGATTTGGCATCTGGTTTCTGGCCACACTCCTAATTTCCTTCCCTGATCTGCCTGTTGACGATATTTCCCAATCCTTTATTAGGCAGCATCCAATGAGGAAGTCAGAGAAGTCTCTTGCTATTTTAAGCAGCGAGGGTTTAATGCAAGGCGTTGTTTATAAAAAGTGTTGGGAATTTGGAGAAAGAAAATAAGAGAAGCAAGAGGGGAAGTGGAAGGGACAAAAATGAATGATTCTTTCCCCATCCTCTCTCTTCCCACCCAACTAGGCCAGAGGACACATTCTTGGGAATTGCTGGAGGCCCTGCTTCTGCCTCTGCTGCTGTTAGAGCCACAGTGCAACCTCTAAGCAGGGCTCATTTAGGAGACTCCCACTGATGCTTTGGAAACTGCACTGACACAACGGAAGTTCACAGTCACCTGCAGTTGCCACAGTTGCATTTCAGTCTCCACGTCCATGAATTGTTCTTAGTCAGGATTAAGTGTCTCCATAAGCACAAGGAGCATACTTTCCTACTGGCAAGATGTACCATCGTGTTTAGAAATTGTTATTGTGTATAGTTAGTCGTTGAGTCCAAATCAAACTCATCTCTCACCGTCATCCAGTCAATGCGACCAAGACTGTGGGTGTTTCTAGGAGTAGAAAGCCCAGTCTTTCATCCGAAGAGCTGCAGCTGGTGCGCTGGAACTGCCGGCCAAGCAGATTGCAGGCCAACATAGAACCACTACGCCCCAGGGTCCCTCAGTCAAACTCATAGTGTCCCTAAAAGAACAGAACTGCCCCATTGGGTTTCCAAGACCAGAACGTTTACGGGAGCAGGTTGCCAGCTGTTTCCTCTCTTGATGCTGCTGATGGGTTCAAACCACCCCGACTTCATAATTGCCCAACAATCACATGGTGAAATCATGTTGACATGTATGCTGTATGTGAGATGATATTTGGGGTTCAAACGATGCCTTTATCTGCCAGCTGGAAAATATGAGCATATTAGTCTGGCCTGCACATTTCTTCCCATTCCTATGAGCTTGTCAAAGTTAGCCCTGGGTTGGTTAAGTTAGTATTGAAAATGATAGTAGAAAGGATTAAATGAACTCCTCCTGAGAGTTCCTTTCTAGATGGTTGCTGTCTGCGTGTGTCACCTGAAGAGCATTTAGGTCTGATGCTAAGTTCCATTTGCTTAAATTCTGATCATTTAATTTGACTGAAGTTGAAAAGCTTTAATTAAAAATAATTCAGAGACTTACTCCCAAGTCATTTTCTTTTAGACAATTTAGAGAATCTGTCTCATTCCTTCAGTACTTTGAATGGTTGCCTCTTCCTCAACCTTCACAACTGGTCGAAGAAGTCTATCTTCATCACCATTTTTCTTTCCTATTGTTCTTTTATAGTATTTGCTTTACTTCCTCTTATCACTTATTTCAACTTGCCATATGTGTGTTTAAAATTTTTTTTTATCAATTTATGTTTTGTACTCTCTAGGTTGCAAACTCCTACAAGCTTAACTTTGTTGATTCCACTTAGTATCTGTATCGCTAGAACTGGACACATAGTGGGTACCAAAAATATTTGATAAAGAATAAATATTGATAACAAAATATACCTGCACAAGGTTCTTTGAAAAATGGAGTTCATAGATAATGGCATTTCTTATCAATTTTTGAAGTCCTATCATAATTGTAAGATATTATATACTGTTATAATATATCTGTAGGAGCTCCCAATAAAATCATTTAAAAAAAAATCCCAAACATAGAAGCACCAGAAAAATAGAGCTTTTTCCTTTGCTTGCTCTTATGTTATTAGTTTACTCCATACATGTTAAGTTAAAAAATTAATTTGTTAATCGCTATTAAATGTTCTTAGGACAAAAAACAAATCCACTACCATTGAGTCAATTCCTATTAATAGTAACCCTGTATAAGATTTTCAAGATGGAAAAGCTTTATGGGAATAGAAACTCTCATCATTTCCCCCTGGACTAGCTGCTAGGTTTGAACCACCAATCTTGTGATTTGCATCCAGTGCATAACCCACAGTGCCCCCATAAAGATTTACAGTCTTGGAAACCCACAAGGACAGTTCTATTCTGCCCTGCAGGGTTGCTATGTGTCAGAAACGACTCACTGGCAGTGAACATGAGTTTCTGGTTCAAATCCAAAGAACCACATAGAGGATTCAGAATCAGTAGAAAGCAAAGCAAGCTTTTCCACAGTGTTCATTTATATTGGAAACAGGCCGTATCCTAAAACAAACTTCCTTTCAACTGATTGGCTGCTCAGCAGACCTCATTATGGACTAGATCACATTGTGCGAGATCATCTCATCATTAGTCATTACTTCTGAATGACTGAGGCCCTGCCACCCTCACACAAAACCCTAACCATCATAGCCATTAAAAACAGGCAAGCATCCCTAAAAGGGTCTAAATAGTGTGCGTTCAATTGCTAAGTAAGGGCCCAAACTT
This sequence comes from Tenrec ecaudatus, assembly GCF_050624435.1. NCBI lineage: Eukaryota > Metazoa > Chordata > Mammalia > Afrosoricida > Tenrecidae > Tenrec > Tenrec ecaudatus. The sequence continues at coordinate 67,630,918 of NC_134539.1, forward strand.
CAAAATCATTTACTAGTACCTTAAAGAAAAGCTCCTGTAATTGGCTTCTATTAAGATGACAACCAAAACAACCACACGAAGCAATTCTAATCTGCAACACGAGTCAGAATCAATTAGATGGCAGCAAGATGTTAGGTAGTCAGAACAGGATCCAGGGTGGTTACTGGAACTGCTCCAAATCCAGGCTCCGAGCCAGGAAGGGACGATACACCTCGGTGAGTGGCACATCTGGGTGGACCCCAATCTGGGCAAGGTGGGCTTAATTCAGTCAATGGGTCAGCCAGTACCATCGGCCACAGCTCCCAGTTTACTGTAACACCTGAAACTGCTTCTATCCTTTATAAAAACCCACTTGAATCACAAACTAGACTTCTCATGCGAAGCCAAGGACCAAGGCATTTCCCACCCGAGAAATTTAACAAAGATGGAAATTAATACTAACAATAACAAGCTCTAGTAATAAAACTAGGCAGAGACCTGCTTGGTTTTGGAGGATTATAAAGACCAAAAGTCAAACTCCCTGCCTTTGACTTTATATTGACTCATAGCAATCCTATAGGATGCTGTAGGAATGCCCCGGTGCATTTCTGAGACTGTAATTCTGTATGGAAATAGAATGCCCTATCTTCCTTCCACAGAATGGTAGGTGGTTACAAACTGAGGTTCGAAGCCCAACATGTAACCACTAGATCACGAGGGCTGTCTATGGAGAATTAGGTGCAGGAAAATACATTTTTTCTAGTGGAATTTGGGCGTGACCATATATGAACAATAGCAAGCCTTGTAGTAGACATGATTCTGTCAGAGAAATGGTGAAGAAGTTGTGAAATTAGTTGGAGGCCAAGGTTTTCAAGGAAACACCAATTGTATATTTAGTATTGCAAATTCTCTGGTCTGGTAAAATTACAGCCTTGAAAACCTTTCAGATCAGTTGCAACTTGTAACATGTAATTGCCAGGAGATGGAATTGAGTCACTGCCAACCACACCACGCATTTCCTTTAAGATGCCTTGGCTTCTGCATGCAGGTTAGCTCGAAACACGTGTTTGCGGACTTTTCGTCAAATTTTCTTGTAACAAAGGGTTAGATTTTTTTATATTATTTACAACACTAAGGGGGGGACTCCCAAATTCCATATTTTACTGATCTATATCTCTTTGTAAGCAGTTGGAGTTAATAGGGTAGGAAAAAGACCTGTGGATGCTGAAAGGTACTAAAACTTCTTATTCTCCTTGGCCAAGCAATTCTTGGGACTGGGCAGAGGTTGGGTACTGTTCTTTCACTAAAGATGAGGAGAGAAAGGACTTTATTGAAACTTTCTCTTGCTTTATTCTTATCAAACTCCTCCAGTTTCCATGGAAATGAGAGCAGAAAGGCCATTGACAGGCAGCAATAGAAAGTGAGTTCTTTCAGTCTTGCTTTGGCTGCTTATAATGTGGCTTGGAGGGGAAGTCAGCTACTTACTTGAGAAGACAACATTCAGTATATTATCAAGTTTTATTTTTAAAACCGTGTAGCCTTCCAGATATCATTATAGAAAGAGACACATGAAGGAAAACGTAATAAATAAAAATATTCCATGAGGGCTCCATGTTGTCATGTGTATCCCTATCTGGATTGGTTACATAACTATTGATTTTGTTAGGTGCCCCCAAGGTGGTTCTGAGCCAGAGCACAATGAAACTCCTCCTAGTCCGACCACTGTGCAGCTAATCTATCAAAGGAACCCACTAGCATTCTTATTTTGGTACTATGAACATAGGGTATAGCTAATTTTAGGGTGATGCGAACCTCACCTGGCCATATATATTCAGCAAACAGAGTAGGTAGCAGATATAAAGTTTTTAGTGTGGGGGAAAAATGGTTTGGGAGAATTCAGTAATTTGCAAAGGAAAAGATTGTGCAGGTGAAGAGTTGGCTCTATAATAAATACATAGAGGTCATTAACCTCTCTCTTACTTGTTGCATTTTATCTTTATATCACTGTTAGGGACTTTATAATTTGTGAGCCTGAAAATTATAAAAGATCAAAAGCTTGAGGAAATGAGATAGAGATGAGGACAAAAGAAGCCTAATAATCTCTAGTCCTATTTTCCAAGTTGCCAGGCTGTATGCTATTTAGCTCTGTTTTTTTCCCTCCCTTTTACTTATTTTCATTTTTTTTTAATCTTAGTCAATCTAGTGGGAGCAGAAGTGGATCTCATTGTGGTTTGGAGTTACATCTCTTTAATGAACAAGGAAAAGACCAAAGTGGATGTCAGAAGAGAATCTGAAATTTTCTCATGACTGCAGAGCAGCTAAAGTGGATGGAGGAAATGATGAAGGAAAAAAAAAGCTGAACAGAACATTCCAAAGGGCAGCTAGACAAGGCAAAGTAAAGGATTATAATGAAATGTGCAAAGGCCTGGTATTAGAAAGCTATAAAGCAAGAACAGACTAGTCACATATATCTTGAAAAAAATCAAGCCTCAAGTTGTAATATAGAAGGATTCTAAGGGCAAAATATTGAATGATGCAGGGAGTAATAAAAATGAGTGGATGAACTACCCAGAGTAACTGTACCAAAAAGAATTGTTTGACATTCAATCATTTCAATAGGTAGCAAATGATCAGGAACTAATGGTACTGAAAGAAGTTCAAGTTGCAATGAAGTCATTGGACCATACGTGGACTATGGCTAACATATAGAGGAATGGGAATTCCAGAACATGCCATTATGCTCACGTGGAGGCTGTACATAAACCATGAAGCAATTGTTTAAACCTAACAAGGAAATATTGAGTGGTTTTCGATCGGTGTTAGAGCTTTATCCTCACTGTATTTCTTCAATTTGTATTTGCTGAGTAACTAATCCAGGAAGCTAGATGATAGGAAGAAAAACACAATATTGGAAGAAGGCTTATTAACAACCTGTGATATGCAGATGACACAACTTGCTTGCTGAGAAAGTGAGGAGAACTTGAAGCACTTGCTGATGAAGATCAAGGACTCCTTACAACTCAAGACAAAGAAAACTCAAATTCTCACAACTGCACTAATGAACAACAGGAGAAACATTTGAAATTATCTAGGAATTTCGTTTGCTTCGGTTCACCGTCAATTCTCACAAAAGCAGCAGTAGAGAAATCCAAGAACACTGGGCCAATCTGCTGCACAAGACATCTTAACGTGCTGGAGAGTGAATATCACCTTGAAGACTGAGGTGCATCTCACAAAGGCCATGGGATTTTCAACCACTTCATCTGCAATTGAAACCTGGACGATTAGTAAAGAAAACCATAGAATTCATGCAACTGAATTATGGTGTTGGTGAAGGCTATTGAAAGACCTATGGACTGCTAGAAAAACAAAAAAAAATTATCTTGGAAGAAATACCACCAGAATGCTCATTCCAAGGATGACCAGACTGTAGCTGATATGCTTTGAACATTTTACTAGGAGGGACTAATCCTTAGAAGAAGACATAATGGTTGTTAAAGTAGGAGTGCATCACAGAGGAGGAAGATGCAACAATTTTGAGGATGACTTAACAATTTCGAGGATGGCATCAGATTGAGTAGAGTTTTGTGTTTATGCATAAGGTTGATATGATTCGAAACACATCAGATGGCAACTAACGAGAGTGGCGAATGACACCGAGTGTGTCTATTCATGCATTTTGTGGCTTTTTGAATATCTCTTTTGAGGAACTGTTTAGTGTTTTCCCCATTTATGAATGGGCTATTTTTGTTCTGGTGGTTACAGTATATAAATTATGTACACACATATGATAGAGGTATATAATATACTTCATTCTTACTGGATATATAATTTTTAAAAATGCCTCCTAGTTGGTAACTTGTGCTTTTATTTTTTGAAAAGCTTTCTTGATGAAAAATTGTATTTTTGTGTGGTCCCACTTATTTTGTCTTATTTGCACTTTTGCTACTATATTATATAATCCATAATTGAAAAATTGTCTTTATGGAGTTACTTCTGCGTGTTATTCTAAGACTGTTATGGGTTTGATATGTACATTTTTATCTTTACTTCATTTTGATTTTGTTTGGGGGTATTTTGTAAGACACGGATCTTGTTTCATTTTTCTACATTTAGAAATCTGGTTTTCCCAGCACCATTTATTGAAGATATTCTTCTTTCCCCACTGAAAGGACTTAGCATCCTTGTCAAAAATAAGTTTATTTTGGAAATTTCCATGCTTTTACATTGGACTATATGTTTATTATTATACCAATACTGGGCTGCTTTGATTGCTGTAACTGTATAGTGTATATTAACTCTTTCGACACTAGCTTTAGCTATTTGAGGTCTCTTGTCATTCTATATAAAGTTGATGATGATTTTTAGTATACCGATAAGGAAAACTGTTGGAATTATAATTAGGATTGAATAGGCATCTTTCGTTAGCATTGACAACTTACCATTATTATTCTCCCAACCTATGAATATGGAATTTCTTTCCATTTATTTAAATCTCATTTACTCTCTTTCACTAGTGTTTCATAGTTTTTAGGGTTTTCTCTAGTATCACTGTTTAGGTACTTTATCCTGCTCAATGATTCTTTAAATGATTTTTTTCCCCCTTACAAGCATCTACATGTGACCTCCACCCTGGGGGATGGACAACAGAAAAGTGGGTGAAGGGAGACGTCTGACAGGGCATGATATGACAAAATAATAATTTATAAATTATCAAGGGTTCATGAGGGATGGAATAGGGGGCAGGGAGTGGAAAATATGAGGACCTGATGCCATTGGCTTAAGTGGAGAGCAAATGTTTTGAGAATGACGAGGGCGATGAATGTACAAATGTGCTTTACACAATTGATGTATGTATGGATTGTGATATGAGTTATATGAGACCCTAATAAAATGATTAAAAAAAGATTTCTCATTACTAGTAGAGAGAAAATCAAATGATTTTGTTTGTTGACCTCACAACTTGGCACTTTTACTAAATTTCAGTTCATTCTAGATGTTTCCTTGTGAACTCTGTCATTTTTCTCTATACAGAATAATAATATTTGTAAATAGAGATGCTTTGAATGATTCTTTTCAAATTTGGATACTTTTTACTACTTTTTGTCATCTCATTGCTCTGCCTAAGACTTCGATTACAATACTGAATAGACATGGTGAGTGGGCATTCTTTGCTTGTTTCCTAGTTCAAGGGGAAAGTTCTCCGGCTTTCTCTATTGAGTAAAATGGTTAACTTTCATAAATACCATAGCTTCCCAAACTACTTATTTGGTCTACCACCCCATTTTCTGAAAACAATATAAAAATCGTAGTGCTCTCCTGGCAATTGAAATCATTTTCACTATACTGATTTCAAGTGTGAATAACTGCTTTTACGGCACCTTTTGGACTATAGCAGAGCTCCACAGGGAAACTTTGGGAAACACAGTTTCCCAATTCAGGGTATAGACATGTATACCCTGAATCATATTTTGGAACTTTCCTTGAATTCCAATCTGCTTCAGAGTTTTACCAAGAAAGAACATTGGATTTTAAATGATGCTTTTTAATGCATCCATAAGAATGATAATAGTTTTCTCTTTTTCTATTGATACTATATCTTATGATGATTGATTTTCTCATTTCAAATTGATTTTTTAATTGAAAACAGCCCTGCACTGAAGCAGTAGCTTTCACTTTGTTATGGTGAATGCCTTTTCTTATATGCTGTGGGATTCTATTCACTAGTATTTTGTTGAAGATTCTTTCCAGGTGGTGTCTTTGTCTGGTTTGGGCATTAGGGTTATTCTTGCTTTAGAAAATGAATTGGGGCAAATTACTTCCTTCTCTAATATTTGGAATAATTTAAACGGCCAACATTGGTGTTCATTCTTCTTTAAATGTTTGTTAGAATTCCTCGTTCCACCATCAAGTCCAGGACTTTTTGCTGTTCTTGTTAGAGATTTTTGTTTTACTCTCTTGACATTTATGAATCAAGTGAGACTTTTCTTTCCTCTTGAATCTGTTTGGGCAGCTTATGTGTTTCTAAATAGTTTTCTGTTTCATCCAGGTGAGTTAGCTTGTTGCTACACAATTCATAGTATTCTGTCATGATTCTCGATGCCTTTATCTGATCAGTTATAATGTACACCCTTTCTTACATTTGGTCACTTGCATCTTTTCTTTCCACTTATTTTTTTCAATCTAGCTAATTTTTTTAGGTTTTATTGTTGTTGATTTTTGTAAAACCAACTTTTGAGTTTACAAATTCTTTCCATAGTTTTTGAATTTTATTTTTACTTCTCTGGCCTTTGTTCTTTCCTCGCTTCTGGGAAGGCTCAATTCCTTTTCTGTTTCTATTTCCTGGAGTTAGGCTATAAACTTGAACTCTGTCCTTCTGGTACTTGATCTATTTTGAATTAATTTGTGTGTATTGCATAAGGCATGAATCTTATTTCATTTTTCTCCATGGGGATTCCAGTTTTGTCATACACTCTGTTAAAGGATCTCTGATCAAGATGCATATGGCTAACCAAACGTTTAAGGTTTGAATATACCAGAGTTATCTCAGCAGAAAAATATGACAATATACTTTTAGAAAATCAGCCATTGGAAATTCTTTGGAACACAATTTTTAAAAAATTATCTTATTGGGGCTTGTATGATTCTTATCACAATCCATACATCCATCCACTGTGTGCAGCACATTTGTACATTTGTTGCCCTCATCATTCTAAAAACATTTGATTTCTACTTGAGCCCTTCATATCAGCTCCTCATTTTCCCCCTGGAACACACTTCTATTATGGCACACATAGGCTTTCTATTGATTAAAAATGACAAATGCTAACTGGATATGGTGATGGTGGTATTGATGTTAGTAATCAGAGATCATTTTATGTTTCTTAACTTTGATATTAATTCTGGGGTAAATTAATATCTCATTTTTGTTTTAATTTCTATTTCTCAAATGGCTAATGATTGTGACTCTTTCTTTATATGTTGATTGGTTCCCTGAATATCTTCTTTGTTGAGTTTAGTTTTATATACATATGAGGTCAAGTTGGTTGAATGTGCTGATTAGTTCTTTGTTGTTTCTTTCTAGTTCTAGCACTCATTGAAAATGATGTACAAATTTCCTACAATTATTGCAGAATAGTTTACTTCAAAATTGTGTTTCTTCTATTCTTTCTTTAATCAAGCACATACAAAATAGTCTGTCTTTAATTATGTACATGTTTGATGAAAATATTTTATGGTGTGAATAGATTTTTATTATGGTCTGAGTTCTTATTCAATTAACCCTTTAATCACTATAGAACTCCCATCATACTTGGTAAAGCAGGGGTCAACAAACAAGTGAAAGACTCAATGAGATGGATTAACACAGTTCCTGCAACAGTAGGCTCTAATGTGAAGTTGGTACAGGAGTAGGCATTGTTTCATTCTGTTGAACATGGGGTCACTATAATTCAGAACTGACTCAAGAACACCTAACATGAGCAATATGTAGGGAAGTAGATTTATCTAAGAAACACGATGATATAGTACAAGAAAGACAATATTATTGATTATATTAGAATGTTCTCAAATAGTAACTGGATTTATATTTTAAGTTATTTCATTGGAAAAATGCAGTTATTTTGACCATTTATTATTTGACAAACAAAGAACATAAATATTTTGTAATAAAATTGGGTCATTATTGTTTTATTTAGGTAAACAAATGGAAACATCATCAGTAAGTAGCACCATTTTTCTGGATCCAATGACTATGCAGTTCAATGTAAAACATTCCTTAGCTAAACAAAATAGAACCAAAAATATTCCTGTGCTTATGTTAATAAAGTGCTTGAAATCATAGACTCTTCTCTGGAATTTTTTCAATACAGTATGCTGGGATGTTTATTGGAAATCCTGCTAAGACCTGCTAAATAAAGGATCCATAGTAGCCTAGATTGCCACTCTCATTCAGTATCATATCTCAGGGCCAAACAAACTTCATAGAGCAAGAAAGGAACCACACACTCAGGCTATGTTCTCTTTTCATCCTGAGACCCATTTCTCTTCATTGAAATTAAACGTTCAAAGCTTATAATTCTAATGTTTAGAAACAGGGTTGTATCATTCAATTCAGAGGTTGTTTATACCTATGGAATTGTGCACAGAAAATATGTGCTAGTGAACACGTGCATTTTTACATTGTAATAGTTAAGGTTTTGTTTCAATTTGGCTGGGCTAGGATCCTCTGTGGTTTGGCAGGTAACATTTAGTAACCCCTTTTGATGTGGCCTAATATAATGTAATTACCATTAAATGGGATCTTCTATACATAGCTAATCAACTGTAAGAAGATCAAGGTGGGAAACACTACCCTTACTTAGGACATAGCCATGATGTGGGGTGTGACTTGCTTCCAAATATAAGTGGACACTGGAGAAAAGCTTGCTTGATTTTTGATGAGTCTGAATCCTGCATCTTGTTCTTTGAACTTGAGCCAATGATCTTCCACTTTGGTCTGCCAGTCTTGAAAGTTGTCAGCAGCCTGATATGTCACATGATGACCTCAGATTCATTCACCGCTGCAGCTGCAAATCTGACCTGTTGGTCTTAGACTCATTTGTCTCTGCGGTCAAGAGCCTGTCATTGTCTGGCTGATCTTGTGCTTCTCAACCACACAACTACCTGAGTCAAGAGAATCTGTCAGCTTAACTTGTGGCTCATTGACTTATTTTTTCCTTCCTCACCTCTATAATTGTGGGAGTCATTTCCTGATATAAATCTCTCTCTCTCTCTCTGTCTCTCTCTTTCTCTCTGCCTTCTTCTTTCTCTCTCCTTGTGTGTGTGTGTGTGTGTGTGTGTGTGTGTTTATGCTTCACTGGTTTTGTTTCTCTCGAGAAGTCTGCTAACACATGTGGGGAAAACACTAGAATGTACTATGAAGTAAAACATTTTCTATATTCTTGTGTTGCTGGATTTTCCTAAACTAAAGCCATCCTCTTTTAATATTAGATACAATAATGATCCCCAGCAAAGTATACATAAAAGAATAGACATCAAAATACTAGAAATATGAATGGACTAGAAGATCAATTGAAAACATTGAGCTACCTTGTGTATGAGGGCTTTATTTTTTTATTTCCTGCTCCAAATTACAGAACCCTACATTCTAAGAGCTTGCAGGGTACTTGGAAACAGTCCTATGAATGCTACAATGACTATCATCCTGACCAAGCGTCACACATAACCACACTCCTAATTAGTGAAAACATGTAGGGATCATGAAATCCTTGCCTCCTTTTGTTGTGTGGTTAGTTTTGGGTGGTGGTATTTAATTAATATAAATTTAATTCTCCTATTACACTAAAATGTAACATTCTTAACTCTTATTTATTGGTCTTTTTCCCCCATTCTTCGCTCCTCAACAATCTGAAATACATTGGAATTCTCTTTGCTCAATAATGTTGCCCTGTCCTGAAATGTTGGTATTCTCTTCTGCTTCTGAATATTCCTTCTGTCTGTTTCCTCAACTACTGTCCATATGGAATCATTCTCAAGTCCAAGGCCACTGTGTCCCCTCTTCTCTATGCTTTCACTCGGGAAGGTTTAGTCTTATACGCCTTCAGGATAATAGGACATCATTACAATTAGTTTGGTCCCTGTCCATTTAGATAATGCAGAATATGTTATTCAATTACAAAGTGTGTTGCAAACTAGTCTCAATTATAGAGATTCTACTACTTTAGCCAGGTTAGTTATAATCCCAGTCTACTAAACTAATATGTGGATGATCCCAAATAAAATTTTGGAAAGTTCTTCGAGACACATAGAATATGTTTAGGGGAGCAAATTAGATAATCCCACAAAGTGAGGGGGCTGTTGTCTTGGGAGCAAATAGTCTTGTGAATTAGCTGGAAATGAAATATAATGTGGAGCCGGGTCACTTCGGGGTGCTAGACTTTGGTTTATTACTAAATCCCTGTTATTAGAAGCAATTTCAGAATTTTAAATGAAGATGATGGTGGCCTGAACTGCATTAGAAGCTTTCTATTGCATTCTAAAGGGCAAGCAAACATGGTATTATAAATTACATCAACCCATGTTACAGCTAAAATTATTCACTGCTTCATTTTTAAATATCTTCATGCCAAAAAGAAAACCCAACATAGCAAGATGCAAAGTATTATGTCTTTTTAAAATTAAATTTCTAGTTTTCCTAATTAACAACTGCATCTTATCCTTTATCCAAGTCCATCTAGTGGAGATGGAAACGAACCACACATGGGAGAGAGAGCTGGGTAGATGATCTTGAGGCAGACTGAATGTCCTCATAAGGGACAATAAAAGGATAAGTGGAAGGAATCATTGTTAATGAAAACAACAGCAACAACAACAACAACAAAAAAACAACAACAACCATGTAAGACATCAAGCTTGAGGGACGATGTCCTACATTAACTGTAACAGGATAAAGGAGCCAGAAGTCAAGTGGATCCAACACAGGTCAGAATGCAGATCGGAAAACAACATTTAAAATTTTTAAATGAAAAAAATAAAATAAAATTTTTAAATGTGGAGAAGCACAAATACCTGCTTCTATGCATGTCTGAGTTTTAGATCATAGGGTGATCTCCATTAAGTTTGTAGAATAGAGCTGTGATAGACCGGGCTTCCGTGACAGTATTCATGAAAGCAGACTGTCAGATTTTTCTTCTGAATCTCCTTAGGGTGGGTTCAAACTGCAATGTTTTTTTCTTAGAAAACATCCGTGTTACCCAAGGATTCCTACTTAAAATAACATGAAACCAAAATAAAAACCAACAAAGAAAAACCACTTGCATGAGTTCTTAACCTGATGTACAATGCAGGAAAGCCGGGAACCTTACATGGGGTAGAGCTAGCAGAGGACAATCTTGTTCTCAGTAACAAATAGGTGTTTTCCTTTCCCTCAATTATGCTTGTGACAAACAATAAATATCAGTGGTATTGGGGTATGATTTGGCTTCACAAGATACCCATAACAATCCATGACACAAAGCAGATTAAACAAACCTAGCATAGTAAATTAGTGTGGAAAATCGTGGTCCCAGTTCTTAGGTAGAATGTAGGCTATAAAATAGATTTGTCCTATCATAGTTTAATAGTAGGACCAACTGAAAACCAAATACAGTCAGTTTTTAGAGACTCATTTCTTCTGACTTTATAACCATGTGATAATTATATTAAAACTTTATTTAAAAATCTAGAACATATATAAAAATTTATAACCTTGTAATGTGTCCTAGTTTTTCTCTAGTTATTCCATTCACTATAATCCCAATCTTACAAACAAAAATCTCCCTAAAGAAAGTCTTTGAACACCAGACTATGAACATTTTCCACATAGTAGGCCTTAATTTTTATCTCCATTCTAGAGATTCATGAAGCTATTGATGGGGATTCCTAAGATCTGTGCTTCTATTGAGAAAAGTCCAAAATGTATTTTCTATTTCTCCCCAAGAAATTAATAAAAGTTACTAAAGTGTAGAGCCTGTACTTTGTTGATCTCCTGCATCAGATAATCTGTTTAGACTACTACATTACGTCCATGATTCGTCCCCCACTACCCTGATCCTGTCCCACCCACATCTTTAGATTGTGGTTGAAAATGCACACAGTTTTCGGTATGGATTGTGATAAGAGTTGTACGAGCCCCAATAAAATGATTTTTAAAAAGAAGAAGAAAACGCACACAGCAAAGGTTATGTTGTTACATTGTGTTAAGTGTCATTAAGCCAGTTGTGACTCAGAGAGACCCCGTGTACACGAAATAAAGCAACTTGAACCATACTTATACAATTCTTACATGTGATAGGAATTCACTGTTCCATTTTCGCAGTCACTGGGAATTCCTTTTGGTGAAGGTCTTCCTCTTTTCCATTTTCCCTCGTTTCCAACGTTCACTTGCATAGGAGGTGATGAAAATATGTTGGATTCTTGCAGGCACATCTTAGTCCTCAAAGTAACAGCCTTGCTTTTCAGAACTTTAAAGAAATTTTGCGCAGCATATTTACCCCATGCAATTTGTTGTTTGATCTCATGACTGCTGCTTCTATGAGAATTTACTGTGGATCAAAGCAAGAGAAAATCCTTGACAACTTCAGTCCCTTCTCCATTTATCACACTGTTGGTCCAGTTGTGAGGACTTTTGTTTTCGTTACATTCAGTTGTAATCCATATTGAATGCTGAAACACTTGATCTTCATCACTGAGTCAAGTGCTCCTCACTTTCAGCATGTAATGCTGTGTCATCTGAATAGAGCAGGTGATTAATAAGCCTTCCATTAATTCTTATACAGTGTTATTCTTAATAGAATGAAGCTTCTTGGATTATTTTCTCAACATACAGATCAAATAAGTATGTCAACAGGATACAAACCTGACATACACATTTGTTGATTTTAAGCCAGGCAGTATTCCCTTGTTCACTTCTCATAACTGCCTGTTGATCCATGTACCAGTTCTGCAGGAGCACAATGCTCTGGAATTCCAATTTTTCTCAAAGCTATCCATAGTTTGTTATGATCCACACAGTAGAATTCTTTGGCATGGTTTATAAAGCACATGTAAATATCTTTCTGGTATTCTCTGCTTTCAGCTGTGATCTATGTGACATCAGCAATGATGGCCTTTGCTCTATGTCCTTTTCTAAATCCGACCTAAATTTCTAGCAGCTCCCTGTCGATGTTGTGCTGCAAACATTGTTGGATAATCTTTAGCCTAATTTTACTTGCATGTGATAATAATGATGTTGTTCCATAATTTGCGTATATTGTTGGACTCCCTTCCTTTGGCATGGGTACAAATACAGATCTCTTCTTGTCTGTTGACCAGGTACTTTCTTCGAAGTTTGTTGGCACAGAAGAGTGAGTGCTTCCAGTGTTACATCTTCTTGTTGAGATATTTCAGTTGGTATTCTATCAATTCCTGGAGCCTTGTTTTTGGTGAATTCCTTGATAGCAGCTCGGACTTCTTCTTTCAGGATAATTGCTTCTTGATTACATACTGCCTCTTGAAATGAATGAATGTTGACTAGTTCTTTTTGTTGCAGTATCTGCGTTTTATTGGCTTGGCAAAGGATTTCAACTCTGTGGACCATAACAACTTATGGATGGCCTTGAGAATAATGGGAATTCCAGAACACTTCTTTGTGCTCATGGGGAAACTCTACATGGATCAAGAGGCCATTTTCAGAGTAGAACAAGGGATTGCTACTTGGCTTAAAATCAAGAAAGGCTTGAGTCAGGATTGTATCCTCTTACTATACTTATTTCTTGCTTGCTAAAAGCGAGGATTTGACAGAGTTGCTGATGGAGATCAAGGATTGTCGCATTCAGTATGGATCATAACTCAATGTAAATAAAACTACAGTCCTCACAACTGGCCCTATAAGTATCATCCTGATAAATGGAGACAAGATTGAAGTTGTCAAGGATTTTGCCTCACTTGCATCCACAATGAATTATCAAAAGATAAAAAGACACAGTGCATTGGGTAAATCTACTGCAAAAGACCTCTTCACAATGTTGAAAAGCCAGGAGTTTACTTTGAGAAATAAGGTATGGCTGAACCACACCATAATATTTTAAGTTACCTCCTCTGCATGTGAAAGTTGGACAATGAATAAGGAAGACTGGAGAAGAGCTGGTGTATCTGAATGATGGTGAAGAATATCGAGAGTAGCATGGACAGCCGAAAGAACAAATAAATCCTGTCTTAGAGGAAGTAAAGCCAGAATGCTCCTTACAAGTACGGATGAAGGGACTCCACCCCAAGTGCTTTGGGCATTCGGGAAATCAGTCCTGGAGGAGAGCACTATGCTTGGTAAAGTAAAGGGACAGAGAAAAAGAGGAAGACATTTACCAGATGAACTGACACAGTGGCTGAAACAAAGGACTCAAATATAAAAACAGATGTGGGACGAGAAGGTGTTTCGTTCTATTTCACATAGGTTTATGATGAGTTGAAACCAACTGATGACATCTAGCAAAAGTCACTCTTGATCTTTGCACATTTCATTGTAGTATTGTACTTTGTCTTCTCCAGCTGCCCCTTTGACAGTTTCTGTACAGCTCTCTTAGTTCATAATTTCTTCCATTTGCCTTCGTCTAAAATGAGCAAGTTTGAGAGTCTCTTCTGACATCTACTTTGATCTTTTTCTTTCTTTCCTGTCTTTTAAATGTCCATTTGCTTTCTTTGTTTATTTTTTAATCATTTCATTGGGGGCTCGTACAACTCTTATCACAATCCATACATACATCAATTGTGAAAAGCACATTTTTACATTCATTGCCCTCATCATTCTCAAAACATTTGCTCTCCACATAAGCCTCTGGCATCAGCTACTCATTTTTAGCCCTCCCTCTCCACTTCCCCCTCTCTCATGAACCCTTCATAATTTATAAATTATTATTTTGTCATATCTTATACAGTTCGACAATTCCCTTCACCCATTTTTCTGTTGTCCATCCCCCAGGGAGGGGGTTATATGTAGATCTTAGTAATTGGTTCCCTCTCTATTTGCTTTCTTCATGCATGATGTTCTTGATGTCATTTCAGTTTATCAGGTCTTCAGAGTCAAATATCTTTCAGAGATGTTCCCACAATTCAGGCGAGGTGTCCACAAGTGGATCTTTGGGTGATGGTTGACCTATTTTAATGTTGTTCAGCTTCAACTTGAATTTACATGTGGTGTTCTGTTCCAGTCAGCTCCAACCTCATTGCAGCTGCCGATGTCGCCTTTCTCCCTGGTCTCTTGCAAGTATATGTCATATAAGCTATGATTTAAAAGATCAAGAATGATCCAACACATTATTAGCTAACAGTCAATGCATGCAACTTTTTCTGAAGGTCATGAAAATCTGAACCCAAACTCACGGCCATGAAATGGATTCCGACCCCCTAGTAACTCTGTAGGACTAGAAAGAATGATCCCTGTGAGTATCTGAGACCATAGTTCTTTACGGGATTAAAAAGTCCAATCTTTCTACCCAGGAGATTAGGTTTTGGACTGCTACCTTGAGGTTAGCAGCCGAATGCATAACCTTTACTCCATCAGGACAACAACTTCTTCTTCTTCTTCTTCTTCTTCTTCTTCTTCTTCTTCTTCTTCTTCTTCTTCTTCTTCTTCTTCTTCTTCTTCCTCTTCCTCTTCCTCTTCCTCCTCTTCTTCATGGAGTACAATGATTAAAGAGCAGTAGTTTATATAGATGTTCAGGTTTCTAAGTATAGCCTGGGCAGTTTGTTTCCCTGTGGTACAAAATGTGGCTATGAGTTGCATTTGACTGGGTGGCAGTTCACAACAAAAGTAACAGTAATATTTAATTTTAAGTTCCAAATTTTTACATAACAGATTTGCTATAATCAAAAGTAAGGTTAATATAGTTACATTTTTTGAAAAAATAACAGAAAAAGTGCAGGCTGAGTCAACAAGCTGAGGCTAACTGTTCAGATAAGGGTCGAGTAGAGGAGATTTTGGAGGGGAAGCTAGGTTACTGGCATATTGAAAGAAATAGGAAAAAGACAAGAGAAACTAGCAATAATGTTAGGGGAAGGAAAGTCAGGTTAGAGCATATTATGATTCCACAGTTGGTCAATTTTTCACACAAGACTTAAAGCAATCATCTCACTCCTGGATGGAACATGCAAGTTGGCCTTATAGATGCATCACATAAGTTTGCATAAATTACTTCTGTTTGGCTCCACAGCTGGCTTTGTTGCTGCTAGAAGATATAATGGATTATGCTGTCTTTGACCAGGTATTATTTGAGCTCTCTGCAGCACCCCAGATATGATTAATGAGATTAGAAGATAAAATATCACAGCTACAGTAGTCCTAAAATTGGAATCAATGAGTCTGACGGATAGAGAAATGATACAATATACAAAGTTGATCAACTGCCTATTGAGCTTTGTTTCTAATGATTCTATTTGTGAATGAGTTTGTATCTTATGAATTAGTATACTAGCAGTAGACTTTATAAAAAATATATACTATGATGATGATTATCATATACAACAAGAAAATGTTACCTGACTACAGGATTATAAACTTGGGAATAAAAATCTTATCCTTATTACTTTTATATGTAAACAAAATAACTTGGCTATAAAAATTAATGAAAAATCCTCCAGCTGTGTTGATTACATGGAAGGAAGATTCTCTCAAAGCAGAGCATAGAAAACTCATGCCGGGTTTCGGACATTATATTTGAGTGTGATGTTTCCAGAGAATGAATTCTGTGAATTTCACAGGTATGTGTTGTGGTGGTGGTGGTTGTTAGGTGCTTCTGAATCAGTTCTGACACATAGCGACCCCATGTGGCACAGAAATATACACCGCCTGGTCTTGTGTCAACCTCACAGTTGTTCCTATGCTTCAGCCCCTCCCTGCAGCAACTGTGTCAAGTTCTGTCATCGAGGGTCTTCTCTGTTACCAACTCCGTACTTTCTAAAGCATGATGCTCTTCTCCCAGGGCTGCTCCTTCCTGTCCCCATGTCCAAAGCACAGAAGGTCCAGTCTCACCATCCTCTCTTATCAACCACATTCTGGCTGTACTTCTTCCAAGACAGATTGTTCGTTCTTTTGAGGTTCAAGGTATATTCAATATCCTTGAATAACTGTAATTCAAAGGCATAAATATTTATTTATTCTTCCTCACTCATTGCTTAGATTTTACGTGACTAAGAGATGATGGAAACATCAGGGTGGGGTCAGGTGCGCCTTAGTCCTCAAAGTGACATCTTTACTTGAGAGAGGTTTTGTGCAGCAGATTTGACCGATGTGTAAGTTTTGACAGTTGCTTCCACAAGTAATGTTGTTGTTGTTTTAATTCAAGTGGAATCAAATCCTTGAAAACTTCACTCTTTGCTCTGTTTCTCATGCTTATTTGTATAGTTGTACGGATTTTTATTTTCTTTATGTTGAGGTGTACTCCATACTGAAGACTGTAGTCTTTAGCTGTAAATGCTTCAAATCCTCTTACCTTTCAGCAGGGAACATTGTGCCATTGCTCATTGCAGGCTGTTCAGGAACTTTCCTTCAATCAAAGTACAATGTTCTCCTTTATGTGTTCCATCTGCTTGAGTTATTTGCTTAGCACGCAGATTCTCTAAGGCAAAAGGTACAATGCACAGGCACATAAAACAAAAACAATGGGGTAATATTTTTAAAGGCAACTTCTACCCAACCATTCTACAAACCACATTTTCTGGAAATTGCCTCCGTTAAAATTTTGTGTGTCTTTAGGGGTGAAAAGGGAAGTAGTTTAAAAAAAAACAAATGTAAATATTATAACTAATATACTCTCTGGACCTAAAAGTTCCATGGAAATTAGTTTAGATGAGTTATTTATGTTTCTGTTTATGAAAGGCAGAAACACCTTTGACTTTTTACCGATGCTATATTGGAAAGCCTCTATGGCCTCGCGCAGTATCGGCTGTGTTCCCAGAAAGAGAATGTTGTTCTGAGGCACGTGCGGCATGAGAGTCAGCATGGATTCTATGGAAATGGGCTTGAGAGGGGCCCTTTGGATTTCTTCTCCAAAGTATCCCTTTCAATAAACTCATTTATGAGTGGAGAGACTTGAGACTTGGGGTCTCCTCCTGGTCACACTAGGCTGTAATAAAAATGGGAGTGGGTTTCCCTGTCTTTTCTTCCTGGGAGCAAACGTAGGTTCAGACACCATTCAATTAGCAAGCAAGTGCTTTAACCATGGTACCGCCAGCGATCCTGAATTTGCAATATGTACCTTCAAATAGAATTCGTTCCTACACCTATCCTGAGGTAATATAAACACAATTACAGAAAAATGACAATTTCACTTACTAAAGCATATTTCTTTAGCTAAGTATTTCAGGAGTCTTAACATTTTCAAAAAGCACCTTAGAAACTCTTTCAAGCAAGGAGACTTACAGTCACGGGTTTTGAAGCTGAGCGGTCCATGAGAATGCAGATAATAAGACCAAAGCAAACTATTAACATGCAGCTGCTCCAGCCCTCAGACAATCACTTTTCCAGCCAGTGGACCTCTTTCTTCCTGGGCTGCAGTTTCCTGCAGGACACCTCAGGAACTGGCAGCATTTTCAGGATTTTCAGGACAATACACCATCCTCAAAAATTTTGAAATAGCTCACCCTCAGTCTTGCATGTGGTAAAGAACCATGTCTTTCATGTGAATCTTTTCAATGATAGGCCACTAATCACTGTTGAGCCCAAGATAAATTTGAATACTAACAAATCCATTTTGAATAGGGATTAAGCTTCAATGTTGGAGGAAAGGATTCATTAGAATACATTATATCAATTTGTAATTTGAATGATGCCTCTTCTAAATAACTTACTGGAAGTTTCTAATGATTGTCGATGGAATTGAACACATTCTTATTATTAATGAATGACAGAATAATTGACAAAATCCACAATTTTATATTTAACTCTTGAAATAGTATTTTTAAGTCAAACAATGTTAAGAGAGAATAATTAGCATGGTTAAGAAAATAAGATTAAAAAAGTAAGCTTAAGTTTCTTATATTAAGGATAATTTGATGTGCACGAAAAATGGAAAGTGGATGACAGACTTCTTTATTTGGATGTATTTTCTACCCTTCTTGGACTCATTGTTGTCAAATGATTTTACAATTTTGGAATGGAAGTAAGATTAGATAATCACCTGTCTCTGTCTAATCATTTATGTACTTAGAATAGAAACATTTAACAGTACTTGGATAAAGATGAGCAATAGTTTATAAGCCCGGGAAATATTTTACTTCAAATAATTACCAGTAGAATACAAATATTTGAATTTTTATCATAGCAAATTTGTCAAGAAGATAGACTGAATTTGATTTTTTTTCTTTTTCCTCTCATTTAAAATATAAAGGAGCCTGTCAGTAGTCAGTCACACAAGAACAGAATAAAGAACAAAAAATGTCTGGGAGTCCTGGTGCCTATTAAAGCATTTCACTCAACTGAAAAATAAAATCTAGTCATTAATCCGGCTATTTGCTCTCAAATTTAATCCTGTATTTACATAGGATGCTTGTGTTAGTCTGGGTAGACAAGGGAACCAAATCCACAGAAACTCATATATGTATAAGAGATAATTTTATACAGAGGGTAAGTACATTCAGAAAGCATCCCAACCCAGTCCTGTCCAAGCCCATAACTCTGATTTAACCCATATGTCCAACACCAATCTACAAAGTCCTCCTCAAACTCACAAAGCACACACATGGCACAGAAAGAGGATAACAGTCGGTGGAAAGTCTTTTAATTCAGTGGTGGTGTAAGCATCTCAGCACTGGCAGCGGTCCCCATGGGCTTCTCCAGCACTCAGGGCCGCATCAGGGTAAGTCCAGGTGGCTTCTCCTCAGGGATGTCTCACAGGAAGTGAGCCTTGCCAGCTAAGGCAGCCTACAGTGGCCGCACCATCACAGAACAAGAGACCACTGATCCATTTATCTCTCCACCCTTCAGTTAATCTCACATGTGTTTATCGGCCAGGTGCTGGCACAATAAACCTTAACTATCTCAATGCTGTTAAATTGGATGTTCATGTTTTTTTGCTCTGTTGAGTCTTTGGTCCTCTGAAAGTAACTTTAATAGTTAATATGGATTATTATAGTAATAGGGAACAGCTGTAGTGGTCTCGGAAGATATACTCACGTAGCCTTTTAATTTAGCTACTGTTAGAATTGTGAGTAACCTGCAGCGCAGAGTTGTTAAACAACTTGTATAGGGCCACACAAAGAATTAACACCAGAGCTGGAATTCAAACCCAGGCAGTAGGGCATCAGTGTTAAATCTACAATATTATACAGCCTGCTGATATTCTACATCTCAATGACTGTGATCTCCTAATGATTAATATCCTATATATAAGGGAATACTCTTGGATTATAAAAGTAATATTTTAGTCCCTCTTAATATCATGTCTGATTCCTTTAAAATGTTATGTTTGAATAGAACACATAAATCCTGAAACTGGAGCCAATGGGAGAAACAAGCAAACAACTAAAAAACATCATTACTGTCAATTCCCATAAAATTTCTGTGCTTTTTCAATTTACAATCTTACTCCTCTCTTTTGATTTGTGACCAGTTAGCTCCTGAATTCCCAGAAATAGTTAATGTTATGTTTATACTCTGGGATTCATGATGGAATTTGACATATCAGATTTTGAGCGCAAGTTCTCCTTATAGTAATATTTGGATATGTATACTTGATTTTTTGCTCCTTGTCCTACTGTGATCAAGTTTATTTCTTGAAGTTAGTAGAAATGTCTTATCCTTATTTATTTACTTATTTTTTAAAAATCATTGTATTAGAGCTCACACAACTCTTATCACAATCCATCCATCCATCCATTGTGTCAAGCACATTTGTATGTTTGTTGCCATCATCATTCTCAAAATATTTTCTTTTTACTTGAGTCCTTGGTATCAGCTCCTCATTTTCCCTCTTCCCTTCCCCACCCTCCCTCCCTCACGAACCCCTGATCATTTATAAATTATTACTATTTTAAAATTTTGTCCACTAATGTCTCCTTTCACCCATTTTTCTGTTTTCCATTCCCCAGGGAGAGGGCTATAATGTAGATGATTGTGATCGGTTCTCCCTCTCTCCCCCATCCTCTCCTTATCTTCCTGGAATCCCTACTCTCATTATTGGTCCTGAGGGGTTTATCTGTCCTGGATTCCCCTATTTACAGGTCTCATTATACTAGTGTACATTCTCTGGTCTAGCTGGATTTGTACGGTTGAATTGGGATCATGATAGTGGGTTGGGGGGGGAAGCATTAGAGAACTAGAGGAAAGTTATATGTTTCATCGGTGCTATATTGCACCCTGACTGGCTCATCTCCTCCCGGCATCTCTTCTGTTAGGAGATGTCCAGTTGCCTACAGATGGGCTTTGGGTCTCCACTAAGCACTCCCGCTCATTCACAATGATATAATTTTTTTTGTTCTTTGATGTCTGATAAGTGATCCTATTGATATCTCATGATCACACAGGCTGATGTGCTTCTTCCATGTGGGCTTTGTTGTAAGACCCCACATGCTTTATCTTTTGATAGCCGGGCACCATCAGCTTTCTTCACCACATTTACTTATACACACATTTGTCTTCAGTGATTGTGTCAGGAAGGTGTGCATCATGGAATGCCAATTTAATAGAACAGAGTGTTCTTCCATTGAGGGAGTACTTACATAGAGACCCAAAGCCCATCTGCTACCTTAATACTAGACCTATAAATATATGCACGTAGAGCTATTTCCCCATTGTTGTATATAAATGTGTTTACATATGCACTTGCCTGTATTTAGTCCTCTATAAATACTCTTTGCCTCCTAGTTCTTACCTCTGTTTCCTTTTACTTTCCTCTTGTCCCACTATCATGTTCAGCCTTCTTTTGAGTTTCAGTAATTCCTCTCGGTTACATTGACCTTGATCAAGCCCTACCAGGCCTCTTACACCTTTCTTGCCACTGATTTTGGATCATTTGTTGTTCCCTTGTCCCTGGGTTTATTAACACCCACTTCCTTTTCCCCTGCCTCCCCCTCTCCCATATACCCCTGTTACCTTCAGCTCCCATTGTTTTCTCTTCCAGGTTGTTTATCCCTCCTATCTTAATTATATAGGCCTGCAGAGATAATAATATGCACAAAAAACAAAGCAACAAAAGAAAAGAAAACAACACCAAAATAATAATAAAAAAAGAGAAAATCCTGTAAATAGTTCAAGATCTGTGTGTTAACCTTTAGGAGTGTTTTTGAGTTTATTCTGTTGGAGTGACATGTCCTGGCACCAAAGTCTATTTTTGGTATTCCCTGGGGATTTTGTTGCTATTCTGTTGCACGCCCTTAGTGTTTCGCCTCAGTGTGGTGGGGTCAGATCAGGCACAATTCACACACTGTGTCTCCCTTCATTTGATCCTGTGTGCTCTGATCAGACATGACCCTCTCACTGAGCTGTAGCTTCAGTGCTGTCCTCTGAAGTGAATTCTTCTGTAGGGAGTGGGGGCTGTTCACATAGTTGGGATTGAGGCTGGTCCCCTTATTTATGTATATACTTTTTATCATGCATTGAATGCAGGTTTACAGAGCAGATCAGTTTCCATGCAACCATTCAACACATTTTGTTAAATCTCATTGATGGAAAGCTCCACAATGTCAATGAAGCCCACTTCCTCCCTTTGTCCTATTTCCATTCTTGCTTCTTTCCTATGCTTCTGAACTGTGTCTTTGGGGAAATGCTTCCCTTCTGTAGTCACGTGGCTGGTTATCCTATGGTGTGCAAATGTCACTATTGGTATTTTTACCCTTACAGGCTGAACGTTGAGTCCTATAGATGAGTTCATTTCAAAACCGGAAGAGTGGAAAATAGACATAGTCTCCATCTAACCAATAAACCTGGTCTTTAAAAAAATATTTAGAGTAGTTGGTAGTAAGTAGCTGCTGAGCACTACCTAGTTTTCCTGATTTCAGGATCCTAGAATTTATTTTTGCGAATAGTACATAGTATATTGGACTAATTGTTTCCAGTGTCTTTGATTTCCAACAATATTCCTTCCTCTGGACAGAGATCAATAATTGCCCTTTAGATTGCTGTTTATGAGCTTCTAACACTTGAGTTGCTACTTACCAAAGCAGAAAGTAGAACACTGCTTTTGTGGATTCTCTCATGTGAATTGACCTCGATGTTCCCAAGACTATTGACCTGGGCCTGTAAGCCCAGTACTCGTTTTCTCAAAGTGTTTGGCTGTATCTAACATATCTTCATGAAATTTCCCCTCGTGCATATGGTCTCTCACTATTTAAAAATTATTCCGTCTTTCTCAGTGTATCATTTATGTGTGTTAATAAGATAGAATAGTTTAATGCTATACTAACAAACTCTAAAGTTGTAGCATCTTATCAAAATAAACACCTCCCTCAAGATTGTAGTCCTGCTAGCTGAAGCAAGAGGAGTCCTGGTGGCGTAGTGGGATATGTGTTGTGCTGCTAATCCCCAACTCAACAGTTTGAATCTACCAGCAGCTCCTTGTGAGAAAGATGAGGCTTTTTACCTCCATGGGGATTCACAGTCCCAGAAACCCACAGGGGCAGTTCTACTCCATTCTACGGGGTCATTTTGAGTCAAAATTAAAGTGGGGGCAGTGAGGGTTTATTGTTGTTGCTTTTTAAAAATTTGGGACAGGTGTCATCCAGGATCTCCTTAACACTGGAAGGTGAGACGGGAAAACTTTCAAGCCCATGATTGCCTCTGCCCGGAATGCCACTCTTTTGAGAAAAATGTGTCTTCTGATCACAACTTAATTGCAAATTGGTACAAGAAAATATAGGGTAGCACATAGAATATTTGCTGAGCATCAGGACTCTCCTTTAGGAGCACAATATATTTTTGTTGTATAAATTATAAATCTTTTTAGTCTGTTTTTAGAATCAGTTTACGAAAATTTGAGTGATTTTCTCCTTTTACCACCTATTTATAAGGAAAATAATTCTGTAGTATGGAAAATTTAGAATATATGAATATTTAAATACCAATATTATGATATTTTACACGATTATAGACTTTCACCCTAGTGCCATCAATTTGAGGATTCATAGTGACTCATGTTATTTTTTCAGAATAGCTAATGAGTTTCAACCCCCCAACCTGTCAGGTAGCACCACAGTTTTTTAAACCCTAATGGCCCGGGGCTCATTAGAAGATTGCAAATCAGGAAGTCAGGTAATAAAATTGCCACTTGATTTTCAGTTCATGAAAAAATAAAATATTTTGAAAAAGTTAAAATTAAAAAGTAGTGTCATTTTAGTGTTTTAAATCCTCACTAATTTTTTCTTGTCCTATCTTCTTTTTTTTTCTTATTTCTTGTCCTATCTTCTGTACATCTAATACAGTGGACTGTATGCATCAGTGAAGATAATTTCCACAAAAGTACATAACAGCTCAAAACAACTAAACTCTATTATTGGTGTTATGAAAAGTCTCTTATTCATAAAATCTAAGATATACAAACTATGTATAATTGTCCAGGCTTACATAATTTTTTTCAAAGACGAAAAGAACAACCATTGGATTTGAATTTTTTTTTGTAAATTGCTAAAATTATAACTGTGCATATTTGTTTGTGACCACCTAAAACGAGCATTAATGTTTGTATAATAATGTGAGGCTACTTGCCATGAGAGAATAAATATGCTGTTTTGGAAATTGTTCAAACTTTGAAAAGAGCAAAATATTATTTTTTCACTTGGTAAAAGCTGTCTTACAGAGTAACTTTCCAACCTGAAAGTTCATTTAGATTACTTATTTTTCTTTACGTGGTTATGTAATTACTGTCTTCTAAGGTTCTTCAATTTTTTGACTACTACATGAAGATTTTGTACCATTGGGACATCAGATTAAATTATTCACTAACTGAGAGTGTAATATCTATTCTCATCACCACAGTAAGTGAAACAGTAATATTAGATATTATGTATGAAGAAAAACTAATAAAATATACCATCAACTAATCAGGAGAAAAAGTTGCCTCCTCAGAGTAGAGTTGACCCTCATAACATACATGGGGGAAAGTTTTCCAGTCCGTAATTTGCCAATAAGAGTATAAGACCCAACAAAAGAAGAGCTGAAAGCATTGCAAACATTAATAATCTGAAGTGAAATGTACAAAGCATAAATCTAAGAGAGCTGGAAGTCATCAAAAATGAAACGGAATAATGTAGAATGAGATATCTTACTAGCTGTTATTTTTGTTAGGTAACATCGAGTTGAATCACACCCATCGTGAATCTATGCACAACCGAGCAAAACACTGGCCCGACCTGTGTTGTCCTCACAACTGTTCCCATGCTTACTCTCATTGTTGCAGCCACTGTGTCCATCCACCTCAATCTAGGTCTTCCTCTCTCCTTGTGTCGTGCCTCTATTAACCAAACTTCATGTCCTTTTCCAGGGACTGCCCTCTCCTGACAATATATTAAAAGTATGTGAAGCAAACACAGGCATATGAGACAAGTTAAAACACCGTGGCTTGGCTCAGGTGCACCTTAGTCCTCAAAGTCTTCGCTTTTTAGCTCTCAAGAGGTCTTTTTCAGAAGATCTTCCCAAAGAAATGCTTTCTTTAACCTCTAGAGCATTGATTGTGGATTCAAGCAGAAAGAAAATCTTTAACCTTTAACCTTTTCTTCATTTATCATGATGTTACCTATTGGTCCAGTGGTGAGGATTTTCATCTTCCACCCATTGAGTTGTAATCCACGCTGAAAGCTTCAATCCTTCATCTTCATCAGCAAGTGCCAGAAGCCCTCCTAACTTTCAGCAAGCAAGGTTGTGTCACCTGCTTGTCTTCGGTTATTAATAAGCTTTCCTGAGGCAACATTCTTCCTCACATAATCAATTTTCTAATTATTTGCTCATTATATAGATTGAATAAGAATGGTGAAAGGTTACAACCCCGATGCACATATTTTTAAAAATTTAAACCAGGCAATATTCGCTCTTCTGCTTGCCCAACTGCACCTTGATCCATGTACAAGTTCTACATGACTCCAATGAAGTGTTCTGGAATTCCCATTCTTCTCAAGGTTAATCATACTATGTCATGAGTCACACATTCAAAAGCCTTGACATAGTCAGTAGAGCACAAGTAAACTTTTTTGGGGGTATTCTATGCTTTTAGCCAAGATACATCTAATATTAGCATTGCTATTTCCCCCCTTTTCTGAATCCAGCCTATATTTCTAGCAGCTCCTTGTCAATGTACTGCTGAGACTGTGGTTGGATGATCTTCAGGAAAATTTTCCTCGCAATCTCAGGCAGTGCCCATTCTTGATAAAAATACTCATCAAAATAGAAGGGAAACTTAACACAATTGCAGGACCACATATGAAAAACGATTTACATGTGACCTCCTCTTTGGGGGACAGACAACAGAAAAGTGGGTGAAGGGAGATGTGGGACAGAGCAAGATATGACAAAATAATAATTTATAAATTATCGAGGGCTCATGAGGGAGAGGGAGTGGAGAGCGAGGAGAAATATGAAGACATGATAACAGGGGCTTAAATGGAGAGCAAATGTTTTGAGAATGATGAGGGTAGTGAATGTACACATGTGCTTTACCCAATTGATGTATGTATGGATTGTGGTAAGAGTTGTATGAGCCCCTAGTAAAATGATTTTAAAAAGAGAAGAAAAATGAACGACTGGTATCTTGTTCAATGGGAATAAACTGAAAGCATTCCTCTTGCAAAGGAGAACCAGAGGAGGACATCATCTATCACCATTGTTATTTAACGTTGTGTTGGAAGTCTTAGGCAGACTATAGAGGACAGAAGTGAACCAAAGGTAAACTCTTCTTCTTCGGGTGAAGAAGAAGCCAAACTCTCACCACCTGCAGATGACATGATTTTGTGTGTAGAATATCAGAAATACTTGACAAAACATTGTTGGAAAAATTGAAAGATTCAACAGGATATGTGATTAATAAGCAGAAATCAATCAGATTCACTTATATTAATGAAGAGAGCTCTGAAAAAACATTAAAAAAATAAAACCATTTACAATAGACACACAAAAGTGAAATCCTTAGGAATATATCTAACCAGAGAAACAAGAAGCCTGTATAAAGAAAACTATAGAACACTATTGCAAAATACCAAGAGAGACATACACATATGGAAGAATATCCCATGTTCATGTCGGAAGGCTTGATATTATGAAAATGTCAAGACAACCCAAAGCAATCTATATTTACAATGCAATTCTGGTCCAAATCACAACTTAATTCTTTAAAGAAATGGAAAAACTAATTATATAAACATTATATGAAGAAGGAAAAGACCCATGGTAAGTAAAATAAGGAACTTTTTAAAAAGAAGGAGGCCTTATGATTTGGCCTCAAAATCTATTACACAGCCCAGTAGTCAAAGTAGCCTGATATTAACATAGAGACCAATGGAACTGAATAGAAAACCCAGCTATAAATCAACCTACCTATAGACAACTGATTACAATCTTTAACCAAGAGCCAGAAATCATCAAATGGGAAAGAGTTAGTCTTTTCAAAAAAAGATACTTACAAAATTGGATCTTCTTCTGCAGATGATTGAAAAGGGACCCATGGCTTACCCCACATACAGAAAAGAACTCAAGATGGATTAAAGACCTCGCTGTAAAATCCAGAGCTATAAACATTATCAATGAGAAAATAGGGGGGGAAATAAAGGCCCTATTGCAAGGCATAGGTGTAATTAGCAAGTAAAATGAAGGAAGCACATACAGTAGCAGGCAATTTAGATGACTGTGACCTACTAAAGACAAGACACTATGTGCATTAAAAAACACCATCAAAGAGTAAAAGGAAAGCTCCAAGATTGGGGCAAAAAATATTGAGCAATGACCGAACCGACAAAGAACTACTCTATTCAATGTATGGAAAACTATACCTAAATAAGGAAAAAAAATCCACCCAAGTATAAAATGGGAAAAAGACATGAATGGACAGTTCACCTAAAGATAATCAAATGACTAACAAACATGTGAAGAAAATGCTCACAATCACTAATTTCTAGGAGATTAAAATCAAAATAGCAATGAGAGATCACTTACACTGACAATGGCAGTCCAATTAAAAAAAAGGAAAACAACAAATGCGGGAGATGGGTCAGAGAGATTGGAACTCATGCACCTTAGTGAGTGTGTAAACACTCATAACCATTGTGGGAAGTACCGTGGTGCAACCTAAAACAACTGGAAAGGGAAATCCCATATGGTCCAGAATCCCTCTGCTGGATATATATATATATATCTTAAAGAAGTAAGAAACATAATATGAATAAATGTAGGTACTCCTATGTTCATCACAGCATTGTTCACAATAGCAAGAAGTTGGGAACTTCCCAGAAACTCATCAGTAGAAGAATGCATAAGGAACTTTGCTATATATACACAATGGAACATTGTGCATAGCTGAAAAAAAATACCTGATGAAACCGCAACCCATCCCATTAGATGAACAGACCTAGGGAATATTATGCTGAGTGAAGTTAGTCAATTATAAATGTATATATAGACCCCCAATGGGAGAATCTATCCAATATATTATGTTGCAAATCGTGCATTTTTTAACTGAATTTTTTTATCAGCCCTGGTGACCCAGGCCTCATGCTGTAGGCTACCTGGATTTTAGATGTTGTCTTTTTGAGATGTACAACATTGCCTATAGGCCACATCAGGAAGGGACAAAGTGAGTAGGACCTTGTCTATTGTCGTTGCGAATAGGACAAAGAGAATAGAGCCCACTAAGTGCACAGGATTTTATCTAAAACACTTGCACATGAAAGAAACTGACATCCTTCTTTTGACCTTAAAGATAAAATACACCAGTGTGAGAAGAAGAAGATTGCTATCTCAAGATTTGGAACTCACTGATTTGGGTTCCAACGCCTTGGTTTTGAGGTTGCCCAGTAATTGGAGTTTAAGACTACCATATATTTTCCACTTTGAGGTTTACTTTGATTTTTTGACAAAAATACAAAATCCTAACAACCACCATGAGAAAAACCAATAACAATAATGAAATAAAGCAGAGAAAAAGCTCAATTGAAAAGAAAACAGAAAACATTAAAACCTGGAACAACTTGAAAATGGGACCAAGGTAGATCAAATGACAAGGTGTTAAAATGCAAGCCAGCTATATCTGCAACGATCCATTTCCCAATGCCCTGTTCGTACCAGCAAGGCTGTTCATCCTCAGTCGATGGTCAGAAGGGATTCACCTGAGCTTTTGTCTATACATTTTTTGAACCAAACCAACTTTTAAATAGGTCAAAATGGAGATTAAATAGGATATTATGTTTTAAGGAACTATATGTACCACAATTTTGGGAGAATTCATTACTTATGATGTGGTCCTGCTCAGTACTTGCCCTCCAAAAGGATCACTAAAGATATGGGTGCTATAGAAAAATGTGGTGAGGAAAGTAGATGGTGCCTAATTATCAGAAGAATATCATCTTGGGTCTTAACAGCTTGTCTTAAAACTAGCATCCATCTAAAAGAGGTTTTAGCTAAATCTTTGTGCAAGGTGCACACATGTCTGTGTGATTCAAGCATTACAAGTAATGAAATCCCTGAGTCTAGGAAATAGTTATATTAGACCTTAAATGGTGTGCGTCTGGTTTACAGAAGACTATGAATAACAGTGGAAAGCCCCAAATGCATTTGCAGAGTCCTCACAAGGATAAAGAGTCCATTAAAAGATTGACTACCAACCAGGATGGTCAATAGTCTTGCCTTCAGGCAGAGTACATTAGCAAGTGGACTCCACATGTCTGGCTCGTCCAGGAAGGGTAGTCTCCCTTGGGTCTTTCTTGAATGTGTCCTCAATGTGTCACTTTATAGAGGCTCACATAGTCATGAGCCATTCTCTGACTGCCTTGTGGTAGCCACTGGACCGAGCTTGTAAGGCCCTCTGTAAACCACAATACACATATTTTAATCAGGGCCAATTTCCCACTCCTGTGGTGCCATCTATAACTATGATGATCGACCAGCCATCAACCATGCATTGATGACCGCATTCCTTGACCTTCAATGTCTTTTTTGAAGTTGTGCATATCAGCAAACCTTTGGACACCATTATGACCTCCTATCTTAACGTAATACATCTTTATGGTTGTCTTTTCCTTGTCCTGCTTAAGACTTTAACAAATGTTCTCTTTTAAAAAGAAGAACCGATAGTATTGAAATAAATTCAAACTCCATTAAAGACATTACCAAAATGCAAATCTCCAGGAATTTACTGAATATCCATTGAGATGTTTCAACAAACTGATGTATGGCTGGAAGCGCTCTCCAGTTTATTCCGATGATCTGGAGGACAGCTCCCTGGCCAACTGACTGGAAGAGAGTGATATGTGTGTCCCTTCCAAAGAAACACTCAAACCAAACTCACTGCTGTCAAGACAATCCTGACTAATAGTGAACCTATCAGACATCATAGAACTGTCCCTGCGGGCTTCTGATACTGTCGAAAGCCTCATCTTTATTCCCAGAGAAATTGTTAATTTTAAATTGCAGATCCTGTGGTTAGCAGCCCAACAGATAATCCACTACTCCACCAGGACTCCAAGAAAGGGATATAGAAATTATGAAGCAATGTTGTTAATATAGTACATAAGTAAAATTTTGCTGAAAATAACTCAAATGTGGTTGTAGCAGTACATCCACAGGAGCTTCTAAATTCAAGTCAGATTCAGAAGAGGGTATGGAACTATGGATATCATTGCTGATCTGAGAGAGATTTGGGCTGAAAGCAGAGAATACCAAAAAGATGCTTACTTGTGACTTATTAAATATGCAAAAGAATTCAAATATGTGGATCACAACAAACTCTGGATAACACCGAGGGGAATAGGAATTCAAGAACACTTCATTTTGCTCATGTGGAACCTGTACACACAAGGAAGCAGTTGTGCAAATAGAACAAGAGGTAATAACCCCTTGTTTGGTTTTGCAATTTTGGTTTAAAATTATTGCATGGTTTTAATTAAAGAAAGACACCACCTAGCTTGCATCATTGCTAAAAGTGACGAGAACTTAAAGCATTTACTGAGGAACTTCAGTGACTTCAACCTTTGTACAAATTACAACTCAATGTAATAAACAAACCCACTAATAACTCAACAAATAGAAAATACCAACATAAATGGAGACATATTAATATTATCAGGGATTTAATTTTATTTGGATCTATAATCAATGCTCATGGAAGCATCAGTCAAGCAGACAAATGAGGTATTGCATCGTTTGGGAAACTCTACTACACGATACTGCTCAAAATATTAAAGAGCAAGCATATCTCTTTGAGGACTAATGTGCTTTTGACCCAAGCCATGCTATTTCTAATCCTCTCATGTGCATGTGGAAGTTGAACAGTGATGATTGATCAGTCACGACCCATGCATTGATGTCTGAAGGTCTGAAGAATCGATGGATTTGAATTATGGTGTTGGTGATGAATACTAAACAAATCTTTTTTGAAGGATATACAATCAGAAGCTTCTGTGATTGGAGTATGGAAAAAATTCATTTAAAATACTTTTGTGATATTATCAGAAGAGATCACTTCCTGAGTAGGACATCACAGCAATGTAGACGGTCAACCCAAAAGAGGAAGACCCTGGTTGAGATGGATTGACACAATGGCTGCAATAATGGGATCAAATAGAAGAACAATTTTGTGTTTCATCTGTTGTTTATGAGGTCATAATGATGTTACCAGCAACAATAATAATCAGGAAATATAAATTTAAGTTGGTCAGTTGCTACATGTTTCTTCAAATCATGTGGCCTGCATGAAAATTTAAATGAACATTATTTGCAAAATTCTCCTAACATTACCTAGTTTGAAGTAAGAAAATGATAAAAGTGAAAACAAATCTGTGATGTTTACATTTTCCTTCTTCTCTTTCATTTTTGCTATTTCCTCCCCTCCAAAATATTTGATATCATGTTTCCATGCTGCAAATTTGTTCTTAATTCTAGCTACTAAATATGGAATTCATAACCTGATTATGGAGAAAAGCCTTTATATAGAACCATTTAATTGTTATTTTGTGTTGAGAAATACATAGCAATATAATTTCATGCCATATAAAATATTTTAGATATATAATGCTTTTTAAATATGTATGGAAACACTACTGTCAACACTGGAGTGAACAATAAGAAAATATATTTCTACCATGAATTCATGTAGAATGAATTGCAGTAGATAGTCTCCTGAATGACAAATATATCATGAATTCCTACTCAGCTTCCTTCAAGGACTAGTTGGTTGAATACAAATGTCTTCATTGCCCTAAAATTTGTTCCAAAGTCTTTCAAACTTTGCACATTAGTGGTCTTGGATCCCTACTAAGTTCTTGTCTATATATTTAAGCAATTTTTCTTTATTTTCTTTCCTTATAAAAAATTACCCTGTCTTTTGGCAATCATTTCATTCATGCCCCTGAAGAAGTTGTTGATCTTGAGTCTGAGTGGAAGTTAGTGACGATCAACATTCTTAATTAAAAATGTCAAACTTGCCCTTACACTAACAAGCATGAAGTAGGTATATTTCACCTTCTTCAAAGAAGTGGATTTTTGGTCATTTGTATCTCCCCAACAGTTATCTCTGAATCACAGTTTTGGGTATCTATGACTGTCACTGAGCTCTGGTGGTGTAGTGGTTTTGATTGGGCTGCTAACCATAGGGCCAGCAGTTTTTAACTACCAGCTTCTCCTTAGGAGATAGATGAGGCTTTCTACTATGTAAAGAGTTACAGTTTTATCTGGAAAAAAACAATGGGACCAATGGTTTCGGGGGGACATGGGAGAGGGGGAGGTGGGAGCAAGGACATGGTGTTGACAAACCCAGGGACACGGGAACAACAAGTGATCCAAAATCAGTGGCAAGGAGGGTGTAAAAGGCCTAGTAGGGCTTGATCAAGGGTAATGTAACCAAGAGGAATTACTGAAACCCAAATGAAGGCTGAGCATGATAGTGGGACAAGAGGAAATTAAAAGGAAATAAAGGAAAGAACTAGGAGGCAAAAGGTATTTATAGAGCTCTAAATAAAGGCATGTACATATGTAAATATATTTATATATGATGATAGGAATTATATCTATGTACATATATTTATAGGTTTAATATTAAGGTAGCAGATGGGTATTGGGTCTCCACTCAAGTACTCCATCAATGCTCTATTAAACTGGCATTCCACAGTGCTCACCTTCCTGACACGACCTCTTAAGACAAAGCGGGTGCATGAACAAATGTGAAGAAAGCTGATAGTGCCCGGCAGATATAGCATCTGTGGTCTCAAAGGCTTGAAGATAAACAGGCGGCCATCTAGCTCAGAAGCAATAAAGCCCTCTTGGAAGAAGCACACCAGCCTGTGTGATCACAAGGGGTCAAAGGGATTAGGTATTAGACATCAAAGGATAAAAAAATCATATCATTGAGAATGAGGAACAGTGTGAAGTGAGGACCCAAAGTCCATCTGTAGATAACTCACATCCCCTTGCAGAAGGGTCGAAGGGAGGAGATGAGCCAGTCAGGGTTCAGTGTAGCAATGAAGAAACATACAACTTTTCTCTAGTTCTTAAATGCTTCCTTCCCCACTACTATTATGCTCCCAGTTCTATCTTAAAAACCCAGCTAGACCAGAGTATGTACAAAGGTACAGATAGGAACTCGAAACACAGGGAATCCAAGACAGATGAACCTTTCAGGACCAGCGGTGAGAGTGGTGGTACCTGGAGGGTGGAGGAAAGGTGGGGCATAAAGGGGGAACTGATTACATGGATCTACAGATAATCCCCTCCCTAGGGGATGGACCACAAAATGTTGTGTGAAGGGAGACATCAGACAGTTAAGACATGACAAATAATAATAATTTATAAATTATCAAGGGCTCATGGGGGAGGGAGGAAAATGAGGAGCTCAAGTAGAAAGCAAATGCTTTGAGAATGATGAAGGCAACAAATGTGCTTGACACATGGATGTATGTATGGATTGTGATAAGAGTTTTAGTAGCCCCCAATAAAATGATTAAAAAAAAAGAGAGTTACAGTTTTAGAAACCTATAGGGTCAACTCTACCCTGTCCTAGAGGGTCACTGTGAATCGGTATCCACTTGAAGGGCAATGAATTTTGAGTATGTCTGTAACATTATCTGGAGATAGTTTCCAAATTTGAAAATAAGTAGCTTTGCAAATAAAATCAGGTGAGTTCGTAATAGATGAGAATAGGGTCTAAATCCAATCACTGATAGTTTTATAAGACTGGTATTACGACACAGAGATGCACAGGGGCTGAAGCAAAGATTGGAGTAATATCAAGGTTTGCTGGCAACATCAGAGGCTAAGAGAGAGCCATGTAAAAGTCTCTTCATAGGCTCCAAAAGAGTCAACCTTGACAGCTCCTTGATTTCAGATTTCTAGTCCCCAGAGCTGTTAAAGAATGTTTTTGTACATCCTAATTACATTAAACAACGGAGCTTGATATATTTTCCTGTTTTTCACAACAAGGTTTGCTCACTGAGGGAGTTAGCTTAACATCCCAAACTAGCCGGTACACACAGGTGGGCTTAATTGAAGGGTGGAGGGATACATGGCTTAGTCAGCCCGACTTTTCCAGTTCTCCAGTATCTTGTTTTGTGAAGGTCAGTCTAGGGCGAAGATACCGTCACCACTTAACTGCTTTTGCTTCCAATGCCCTCTTCCTCCAAGAAACCTCACAGTAGAAGCCTCGTGGACTTATCATGATAGAGTACTTTTTGCCAGAAGCCATGTAGAGACCCCAACCATTCCTGAGGTGATTTCCCCTTCACTTACTTGGCTTTCACCCTATATTGGGTGTCATTTCATCTCTTTTGTGAGATGGTGTAATAATTTTGGATTGTAGTACAGTGTTGGAATTTTGAGCTTTGGCAGATCTGGGGAGGGTTACTTTCTTGATGCACACTGAACATTTAATTAAAATTCTCTTCATACATGAGTTTCTGTGGATTTGTTTCTCTAAAGTTCCCAAACTATAAGACTTATGTAGCTGTGCGAACCTCCCTTCAGTCATGTCTTTAGCCATATTACTTCCTTGACTTCCACATTTATCTCGAGCCTCATTATTTCCAGGTGAGTAAAAAAAAATATTTTTTGTTGTTTTAAGCTGCCAAGTGGGTGGCAACTTTATATAGTAGTCCATTGAAAGTTAGTTCTTTCATTAAATACAATATGTAGATAAACCTCTAATCCCCAGTGTGGAAAATTTTAACTCTGATTCAGCTTTAACTTGCTGCATAGTTAGGTTAATTAATATGGGAAAGACAGACTCAAAGAAACATAGCCAGTATTAAGAATCAAACACTGCTGTCCCATTGTCAATGCCGACTCACAGTGATCCAATAGTCCAATGGTACTGCATCGGTCCATTTCTGTAACTGTTTAAGGGAGTAGAAAGTCTTGTCTTTGTCTAGGAGTGGCTGGCGGTTTCTGTTAGCACCCAGATACCTAACCACTATACCGTGTGAAAGACACACTCTTGGAAACATGGCCAGTACCAACATCAGAAATCACAAATTAATGGCCTAAAGATAATTATGTGGCAGAAAGTTGTGCTTTGGCCACACCCACATGTTTGGTTTTTGCCTTTTATATATATATTAGTTGTCTACACAACAACTACAAACAAGGAAAACAAGCAAGGTATATTACATTAACCTCTAACTTAAAGCGTTGCTTCAAATGTCAGAAGTACTAACAAACATTGAACCTACATTTCTTATGTTCTAATCTGGTATCTGACCTCTTAAAACAAAGCTTATGCTCTTCAGGTAAAAATTACTTAACCTCTCACTTCACACAGCCATTGTCTTCAGTGACTAGCATGACCTTCCTGTTCCCTGTGGCCCTTAAATGTGCGCTGTTTTGTAATCTAAGTTATTTATGTTCTAAGTGTCACTTTGATGTTCTCTGTAGCACTCTTCCAAGCCTTGACTAATGACAATCCTTCCACAAACAATCAGACCCATTGTGATCCACAGAATTTCCATTAGCTGAGGTTTGGAGCCCTAATGATCCATTTACAAAAGTGCTCAATAGCTAACTGAAAGTTCGGATATTTTCAGTTAACCATTGAGAGTATAAGATACTTGATAATGCTTTATAGGGTTGTAAAGTCAGAAAGGTAATGCTTTTCCTTTTCTTCTGAGAACTGGAAGTAGATAACCAGACCTTTCTTTCTGGTTGGTTTTAATCTAGAAGCTCTACTAAAACATGATCTGGATGATAGCAACATGCAAGCTTCCACTGAAAGACTAATTCAATTGTACTTGATGTCTTGGCTGGAAACGGAATCTGAGGCTTCTGTATTGAAGGTGAGAAGTCTATCAATGAACAACCATCCAGTGTCATTTTAGCACCACTCATTTCAGAATCACATGGGGTAAGCACTAAGCTGGTGAAATTCTGGGCTTCAGATTTATATCCAGCAAACGAGATTTACTGAATCTGAATATATGATACTAGGGTGTGAAATCCACATGTGAACAGGCTTCCCAGAGGAATCTCAGCTATTCCAAAAACTTAAAAACTGCTAATTTAATTCAGTGTACATCTACTTGAAGTACATATATAAAATATATAAACCAGTTGGGTGATTTCTTTTTCAAAATACAAGCTTTTGTTCCTTGACCCAATACACTCTTTTTCCTTCTGCATGGTTGAATTTTTTCACAACTTATATATTACTTTTTTTAAGCTCATATGTTCCAAGAATAAAAAAAGGTTGTCTCTAGAAATGTAGGGTTTAGACTAAAATGATTTTTAATATATTTGTCCCTAACTGTCCTATGTCAATTCATAACCCTGCATGCCTTTGTAGACCTTTTGGGAAATCAGCATGTAGAAGAGGTATACCATCCGCATTGCAGTTATCATGGAGTTGATGTTTTCTTCTGGTGTACCGTCCTCCTTAGGGTTTTCAGTGGCTGATTTCTTGGAAGTAGTTGGCCACACTTTTCTTCCAAGGTGCGTCTGGGTGGACACAGTTTTTCAACTTTTTGGTTAGTAACATAGGTTGTTAGTCATAAGGAATAAACAGATGATATACAACAAGGGACATGACTCCCCTGAGGCAGTGATGGTGGTTTGTGTATTTATAAAAAGATAAGGTAAGGGATCTTTATGGGGAAGAAATAGTTTTATATCTTGCCTAAATGGACATGCCTTGGCCTGTTGTTTTAAATATTAGTTTGGAAGACTGGGGATAACTAGGTACTGATTACTGAAGACTTTTTTGTATTCTCTCTTCCATTTGCATGCAATGTAAAATAATCTCAGAATAAGTTTAACATAAAAGAGAGAGAGCCTGATATAGACTGGGAGATCATTAAATATTAATTATTTTAATATAATTTGCTATAGTCTACAGCAATTTATTAGGATACTACTTAATTTTGTAGTGAATGCATTAGAATTGATTGATTCACTCAGATGTAAATTGAACAAGCATTTACTGGTTCTTGCAATGAATTGGGTAGCATAGAATAGGGTTATGAAGATATTGCTTCTGTTCTCGTGTACTATAATACAAAGAAAAGAAGGAAATGCTAAATTATGTTAGTCTTGGTTCTCTAAAAAAGCAAAACTATTGATGCTTACACATGTCTATAAATAAACAAGTTTGTATAAAAATCGCTCACATAGTTGTAGGAGCAGATAAGGTCAATCTAGTTCAAGTCTGTGGGTCAAATATTAAGCTCGAGGCTCTCCCTGAACTATGCAGTTGCTGGGACCAACGGACAAGGGAGCAATAAAGTGAAGCAAAATAAGCCCCAGGGTGTTGCATGTCAGCAGAACAGGTTTGTGGCCGGAAGATCTGAAAAGATTTGGGGTTGGTAGGCTCTGATGGCTTCCAAGTTTAGTAGGGCAATGACATGTAGACCATTGGTAGCTGCCAGAGTCAGAAGGCTGTTAGCTCAAGAACTGGAGATAAAAACTAGAGATGTAGAATCCAGCCCAGGACGGAGAGTTAAGTTTTCCATAGTATGTACTTAAACATAAACTAGGTCACACCCTGAGGATATATCATCAGTGCTATGACCCTAATTGAGCAGTTGTCTGTCAGTCAGTTGGTCATACTGCAGTGGCTTATGGTGACTGGAAGCTATGTCACTGGTATTTCAGATGTCGGCAGGGTTACCAGGAGGAAGTAGATTTCAGCAGAGCCTCCAAAAAGCATAGACTACAAAGAAGGAATAGCCTTCTTGTGTCTACTTATGAGGAAGGAGCCACTGAAAACCTTATGGACCAAATCTGAAAATTGTCATTAACTAATAACTTCATGAAAAGAAATGGAACATTTTCAGAGTCAATCATAGAAGATGATCCCCTCAGATCAGAAAACCAAAACCAAATGCACACCTACTGAGCCACTGCTTACTCATAGGCACTCAAAAGATGATTGAGGAATAGCTGCCTTCCCAAAGTAGAGTCAACCATAATGTCATGGATGCAGGAAAGCCTGCTGGAATAAACTCCCCAGGATCTTCGTTTTCAGGATTATCCCGACTCAAAATGAGAAGACACAGCTGCAAATATCAATATATAATTGGAATTTGGAATGTACAAAGTGTGAATCTAGCAAAATTGGAAGTTGTAAAATATGAAATATAATGCATAAAAATCAACATTCTAGGTACTAGAGAGCTGAAATGGTCTGATATTAGCTATTTTGAATCAGACAGTCACTAGGTTTACTGTGCTAGGAATGACACAGTCAAGAAGAATGGCTTTGCATTTATTTCTAAAAGGACATTTCAAGATCTATTTTGAAGTACAACTCTGGGATATCTTATCTAGCATCAAGGAAATCTGATCGATTAACTTATTATTCAAATTTATTCACCAACAACTAAAGCTGGTAATGAAGAAATTAAAGAATTCTAACAACATCTTCAGTCTGAAATGGATCAAACGTAATCTGGATGCAATGATAATTATTGGTGATTGGAAGGCAAAAGTTGGAAAGAGGAAGGGAAGTCGTTGGAGAATATGGCCTTGGTGATAGGAAAGAAGGGGTAAATAAATCCAGGATAGATTTTTGCAACACCCAAAACTTGTAAAATAACTTTTTAACAACACAAAGACTTTACAAATCGACTCCTGTCAGAATACACAGAAATGAAATTTCCTATATTTGTGGGAAGCTCAATCTCATTAGGGAAAATTTGGCCATGGTCTGACTCTGGAACAGGCCATGAGTTGTTCATATGTAAAAACAGGCTGAAGCTGAAGGAAATGAAGAGTCCATGAGAGCAAAATATGACCTTGAGTCCATCCAACCTGAATTTGGAGAATATCTTAAGAACAGATATTCTTCACTGAACACTAATGTCAGAAGACCTGGGGAGCTGTGGGATGACATCAAAAATATTCATGAAAAAAATGGTCATAAAAAGGTAGGAAAGGAAGAAGAGATCAAAGTGGATGTCAAAGGAGACTGAAACTCGCTTTCAATCAGAGAGTAGCTAAGGCAAATGGAAGAGATGAAGGCAAGAGCTGAACAGAAGATTTCAAAAGGCAGCTCAAAAGACTACATAAAACATTATACCAAAATATGCAAAAACCTAGAGTTAGAAAACCAAAAATATGAACATATTCAGCATATCTTAAACTGAAATACGACACAAAAAAAGTGAGACCCCGAGCTGTAGTGTTGAAAGATTCTATGGGAAAAATATTGAAGAGAAGATGGAGATATTCAAAAGAAGATAGAAAGAATACCTACAATCGCTGTACCAACAGAACTAGTTGACACTCAGCCATTCCATGTGGCGGCAAATGAGCAAGAATCAAAGGTTCTGAAGGGAGAAATTCAAGCTACGCTGCAAGCATTTGCCCCAAACTAAAGGCTCCGGGCATTGATAGAATAGCGCTGAAATGTTTCAACAAGCTGGCGAGATAGTGGAAGCTCTCACGTTTCTATGCCAACAAATTTGGAAGATAGCAACTTGGCCAACTGATTGCAAAAGATCCAAGTCAATTCCCATTCCAAAGACAGGTGACATCACAAAGTGGTCGGTTTATAAAACAGTATCATAAATACCACATTCAAGTAAAATTTTGCTGAAGATCATCTAACAAACAACAGTAAAATTTTGCTGAAGATCATCTAACATTACATTGACAGGGAGCTGCTAAGTATTCATGCTGGATCCAGAAAAGGATGTGGATATCATTGCTGAAGTTAGATGGTTCATGGCCGAAAGCAGCAATACCAGAAAGATGCTTACTGGTGTTTTATTGACTATGCTAAGGCATTGCGTGGATTATAAACTATGGATGGCTTTGAGGAGAATGGGAATCCCAAAACATTAGATGGTGCTCATGTGGAATCTGTGTATGGATCAAAAGATAATTATGTGAACAGAATACTGCGTGTTTTAATAGTAGGAAAAGTATGTGTTGGGGTTGTATTCAGTCACCATACCTGTTGAATATGTATGTTGAGTAAATCAGGGAAGCTGCTTTATATGAAAAAATAATGTGGCATAAATATTGAGGGAAGTCTTATTAACAATTTATGATATGCAGGTGGCACAACCTTCCTTGTCAAAAGTGAGGAAGACTACAGAATTCACTGATGATGCTTACAGATTGCAGCATCCATTATAGATTACAACTCAAAATAATCACAACGAAACCAATAGGAAACATGATGAAACTGGATAAAACACTGAAGTTGTCAATGATTTCCTTTTACTTGAATCTACAATAAATGCACATGAATGTAGCATTCAAGAGATCAAATGACACATCGTATTGGGTAAATCTGCTGCACAAAACTTCTGTAAAGTCTTGAAAATCATGGATGTCACACTGAGGACTAATGTGCCCCCATCCAAGTCATAGTATTCTTAACTGCCTCATATGGTGGGTGAGTTGGACATTGACTAAGGTAGACTGAAGAAGAATGGATGTGTTTTAAATACAGTGCTGGTAAAGAATACTGAAAGTACCGTGTGCTGCTAAAAAAAACTAACAACTATGTCTTGGAAGAAGTACAGCCAACATTCTCATTAGAGGCAAAGACTGTAAGGCTGTGTCTCACATAGTTAGAATATGTTGTCCAGAGAGATCAGTCCATGGAGAAGGACATCACACTTGGTAAACTAGCAGGACAGTGAAAAAGAGGAAGATCTTCAACAGGAAGGATCCGCACACTGGCTACATTGACGGGCTCCAACCTAAGAACTATTTTGAGGATAGTACAGTACAGGGCATTGTACAGTACAGGGCATTCTGTTGTGCATAGGGTCTCTATGAGTCAGGATTGAATCAATGGCACCTGAGAACAACATGACTGAGTAACTGCTTGGTTCACAGCAGAGCCCATTCTGGAGTTGACTACAGTATGTTATGCCACATTATCGGGGAGGCCTCAACTGCTGGAGTACTGAGAATCTTGGTCCAGAACAATTGACCCAAAACCTAACTATTATATTAATATCATAATAAGAAGCATGGGAGGGATTCATCACAGAACCCGTGAGTCAAGAAGACTCACACAGAATTCTCAATTTCTCTTTGCATTTTCTTGAAAAGTTTGCTTAATCTCATTATTTCTGTTGTGTCACCTCTTAAGCGATAAGAAGTATTCCTTCCATAAGTGTTGATTTAAATATAAGATAAAGTATTATATGCAAAGGCCTGAAATCAGAAACCCAGAAGGGAAGATATTGTAGAATAAATCACTTTATACTGGCTTTTCTAGATACGGTCTTGTAACTCTCACAAAATGATTGGCTGGGGTCCAGGCTCCCTGAGTTGAGAATTTCCTAGATCCATAAGAGAAAATTATTACAATGAAGATGGCGAAGAGGGACAGCAATCACAGCAGAGATAGACCTGGTTTGGGGGCCTGTATTGTGGGTGGCAGGACCCAAAGACCAGGATGAGGTGACTGCAGTGAATTTGCTGATCCATAAAGTGAGAGAGTGTGAGGGAGTCAAGTTCCTTTAAATAGAAGACTGGCTGGCAGAGCGTGGGGCCTGCGGAGTTTCTGAACACTGGAAAGGGTTTGTTAAGGAATTGAACACGTTCACTGTAAGATAATAGACATTCCCCTGGATTCGTTAGAGAAGAGAAATATATCTTTATTTTGATATAAATGAGGGGGCATAACAGATACTGATTTCTAAGGATCCCTGCTGGCACTGTCTGGTGTTGGATTTTAAGCACAAGGTAAGTGGTTCTAACACACCAGTTGCTCTTTAGAAGAAACATGGGGCTGTCTGCTCCCATAAAGATTTACAAAGCTTCAGAAACCCTGCACAGGGTCTCTGTGGAACCAAATCAACTCAGTGGCATTGAGGATGGTTTGGTTTTGATACTGATTTCTGTATATGATATTTAATGTTTCTCTGCATAGTATAAACTGTGGGTGCAAAGTATGCATTTCTATTCTAATTTCATTCATAATTTATTTCCATGTTTGCTTGATCTTTACTGGGTGACATTCCTGATGTAACATGCTGAGATCTTAGAATATGACTAAATAAAAGGAAAACATGGGACATACATTTCTTAGTTTTTGTCAGAAAAATCTTTTTGGAGTAAATTGCATATGAGCCTCACCTTAAAAGAATGGATAATATTCTAAGATCAGATCCAGTTGAAGAAATTAGCATATCATGCCCTTCAAATAAAGGGACATAATACCTTTAAAAAAATCATTTTACTTTTTTTCTGTTTAAAAACAAATGAATTTTAACCAAATGGGAGAAAGTGAGTCCTTTTTGCTTTTGCTTGATTTTGCCTCTATTCAGCATCTTAGACATATTCTGCACAATGTAGGGTTCAGAGAGCAGAGAGATGAATACAGTCTTCAAGGCTGAGTTCTCTAAGTTTTTTATCTGAATAGACTGGAGGAATGCAATAATTTCCTCTAAACACCTTGTATGAAGTATCTTAATTCTCCGTGATGATGTGATAGACTTCAACATCATGTCTGTGATGACTCATGCCCATCACTTTATTTCACTTAGTAGTGTTTTTCAGGGACCAGCAGTCCAAAAAACAATCCAGGTTTATTTTTTGGAAATTTTTATGCTAATTACACTTTTATTTAGAAAAACATTCTTGCTTCTTCCCTTGAGTCCTACAAGAAAGCCTTGATATTTCTGTAAATAATTATGCAAAATTATTGAATGCCTTTTTAATTGTTAGGTCTGGAAATTAGCTATACATTTCTTCTCGAGAATTAATGCATTTCTCATTAGCCTACCCTTTCCCCATGTTTGAGGTTTTACCTTGGTCAAAACACAAGATTGCTTTGAAGGTTATTTTAAAAGTTTTTTGAAAGTTCTATTTCCACAAGCCTTTGATTTCCTTTTACATATCATTATTACTTATATACTACATGTAGAATGCCCCGGGCATGTTTAAGAGCATGATCCAGTCTATAGGTAGTTGGACACAAAATCTGTTCTTAAGATTCTGAACATTCTAGATAAAGGAAT
Organism: Tenrec ecaudatus; assembly: GCF_050624435.1. Taxonomy (NCBI): domain Eukaryota; kingdom Metazoa; phylum Chordata; class Mammalia; order Afrosoricida; family Tenrecidae; genus Tenrec; species Tenrec ecaudatus. The sequence continues at coordinate 67,673,998 of NC_134539.1, forward strand.
ATGTATCCTAAGTTCCTAGGATACTTAGGAACCTAGAGGGGGAATGAACAACACAAATGTTAGAATTTGGCAATAGATGCATTTCTCTGAAGAGATGACCATTACGTATTTTCACAGTTTAATTAATAGTTCTGCATGTAGCAGGGGCTTCTGGAGCTTCTGGTAAAAATGGTAATTATTATTTTATTTTAGCTATAAATACAGTAGATTAGATATCAGAAGCAAAACACAAGTGTACTTTGATCAACCACCATTTTTTCTAGTTTGACATGGGAACTCATAGTTCGTGTCATGTTTTCTTTTTAATTAACCTTTTCAAAAATTTCTCTTTTCTTTCTCTGTGGGAAAAAATAATGTGATAAATTTTTGCATTAATGAATCCCTTAAAAATGGAAGGTGAATGTTTTTTCTACACAAATTAAGAGTTGTTTAGTTAGAAAACATTTTTGTCAAGATCGTAGATACGATTGTGATATTGTATATGCTCATTATAGTACTACAAAATTTCCCTTCTTTTAAGATAATTACATTGTCATTTGTTTAGATGTAATTTAAAATAAATACGTCATTTATAAAATACTCTCTTATAAATATCAAATTGTATGTTACTTATCATACAAAATAAGTCTTGAAGTACCATTAAATATTTGGGGGTGAGTATTTAAACTTAGTCTTGATAAAGAACTAGAATGTGGAGCCCCTTCAGACTAAGTGGAACATTCTGGACTTGTGGAATGACAAAGACAATGAGAAGGTCAATACAACAAAAAGAGCCTGTCTATCATTCATATTTGTTCTTTTTCATTATTAAAATTAGTTTTGCAACAACTACATCCTGCTTACCTGACATTGAATAGAAGGTTGATGTATACATATGCAAATGCACCTCTTCAGATAATGAGGGTATTAAAGAGATTGTACAAAACATTTTCCAAATGACTGGACATCCTTGCTCTTAATTTGAAAGAGGATTTAATACAACTATGAATTTCTGTGCTGTTTCACTGACAATACATATTTTAACATAACCATAATACTGAAATACTGGTACACACAGAAGGTTTCCAGAACCGCCAGTCTTAGGAGGTCTGGTTGTCCTTATTCAGGTTGTGGGTGATGTACAGAAAGAAAAGAATGACTGGGCTCCTAGAAACAGGCAATCTTTGCTCATCTTCAGACACCGCACTCAGGTCATTTACATGCATGGAGCACCTCAAATCTCATCTCAGAAAACTCCCTGGCTCTGGTGTGGGACCCTCCTTGGTATGCGAGCCCCTGGAACCGGCTGCTGCCCCAGGTAGGAAGCTGACCCAAGTGAATTTCTTAACTCTTGAGAGATGTGCTAAGTTACAAGAGAAAAGAATGTTTTGAGACCAGAAACAGAGAAAGGACAAAGCGATTAAAATTGGATTTAAATGGAAATCTGATGTTCATTTGAATTTGGTCCAGTTATGCTTGGAATGCCTGATGCATTTGAATTTTCCAGTTTAGAACAGTGTTATGTAAAAATGCCTTGATAATCCCAGAAAAGAAGATGTCTAAAGGGAATGGGGAAGTGAAGGTGTCTTTTATTACTTTCAGCTTTTCCTTAAGTCCATTTAATTATAACTTCAGCTTAGGTCTGTAATAGCTTTTCCAGACACTTGTCATAGGGAATTTTATTTCCTTTATGATCTTTCATGTAGGCAAGATATCTACTATATATTTTTCCCATTTTGTGGGTAAGAAAACTGAGGAGCAGAAATATTACAAAAATAATCTATCATTGCAGCTTTTGTTGGTGATGAGCCAGTCAAACCACAAAGTTGTTTAATTTAAAACAATCTATATGTGTCTTAACATCTTATTTTAACTTAACACGAATAAATATACATTTGACACGGGTTAAGGTCTTTGGCTGCATATATCATATACAAATGATCATAACAAATGGACAGTATATGTGCACACTCACTGAAGTTCCCAATGATTTATTTTATAGAAGGTTTTTATGCCAAACTAGAATCTGTAAGAAGATGTGAGTGGAGTCCAGCTCATCAGGCAGGTGGCAGCTGGAGATGGCTCCTGGGGGTGTGGCTTTGATAGAAGAGAAACACTAAGGACTGAGACCTCTCTGGTCCTTTGCCTTCCTGCATGACTTGAGTCCTATGTGTCTTGATTGGTTGCCGATCCTGAGAGCTCTGACTTGGATCCACATGACTCTGCCCCAGTGATCTGCACTCTACCAGCTTCTCACTCTACCTTCCTGCTTCACCCACCGCCAGCTGTATGCGTCTGAGCTCCTTCAAGTACATATGTCCCCATGAACTTGCATTTAACTGGGCTAGGACACTTTCTTGATATACATATAAACACACATATATATATTAAACACACACATATATATATGAATATGATTGCAACCGGTTTTATTTCTATAGAAAAGTCAGCCACATGAAAATACACAGTCTTATTAAAATATTTATATAATTTATGCCATAAAACAAAACTCACTGCTACTAAGATGATTCTAACTCATAACCATCAATGGAGTAGATCTGCTCTGTTGTGTTATAGATCCTCTAAGTTTATAAATTTTTATGGGAGTAGGTGATCGCATCGACCTCCCTTACCTCACTGCACCATCAGCATTCTTTAGGTCTTTGAGAGGGTGGGTAAGGACTTAGCAAAACACTTTGGAAGCAGTGAGTCCATGTCCTTTATTTTATGTTATTTTGAATTTGAAAAATGTTATCAGAGTGGACGTTAATCCTTAGCAACTTGCCCTTAGTGAGTCTTATTAAAAGTAGATGTTCACATCCAGAGTCTTTAGTAAATTAATATTTATTTAAGTTACAAAATTATAATATAACATACAAAATAATGCAAACAGATTGTGTGTCTTATAGATAAATAATATATAAAATCGTATAGTGTTTTAATATGTCAGAAAGATAGATTCAACCATGATATAAGATAGAGTTAAGTAATTGTGGTAGGTCACAAAATACAATGATTGGACTTTTGTAAATACAATATATGTGTTTAGGTTCTGTGTACGTAGATGATACAAAAGATAGAAAGTGCACACAATATGTGTGTAGATTATGGATATTTTTGTTGGTGAATTTTGAAATATTTCTACAATGAATATATTACTAGCTTATTCATTTGTTTCTTTAGTCAGTGCATTCATTGAGCAGAAACTATCCTTCATATTTTTCTCTGGACTCTGAAAAGATTCTCAGAGGAGTCAGATGTCATTCTTATCAGCATCTTCACAATTTCGTAAGACAAGAGAAAACTATACACATGTATATATTTTCTATACACTTATAAAAATCGATACAAGGATATCTACACGTATGCCAGTGGCTTTAATATGATACCAAGGATAAACCGAGGAGGGTCGCTCTTGCCAGGTCCCCTTAAGCCAGCTGCAACTCAGAGCCTGTGTATAACAGACTGACACGCTGCCTCATTCAGCACACACATGAAGTGCAGCGTGGGGTTGTTGAGAGAAGACAAATATTTTATGGAGTTGTCAGTGGCATTTGAGTTGGGTTGTGAAATATCAGAGTAATGTTTGGACAGTTTGTGGAATTGCATTCTCAGCTGAGTGAACAGAATTAGCAGAGTTCTAGAGGTGAGAATGCGTAGACCAGGCATGAGAAAAAAGCAAGTCAGCTGCTGAAGCCAAAGTGGAGGGCAAAAGCCTTTAAGCGGATAGAAGCGGGATATTTGAAAAAATGGCAAACTTAATATTGTAGAAAATTAGTGGTCATTGCAGAGCTGTCTATATATGTGTTATGGTTATATATAATAGACATTTATTTGTATAAATATATTTAGCCTCCATTATTTTACATTCATGCATTATCATCTCCATGCATGTTACTTGTGTGAAAAAAATGGATATTTACTGAGAAAAGTAATGTCCATTTATTTATTCATTCGTGTATTCATTTATCTTGGGCCAGTGTTTTCAAACTGATGACCTTGTGGCAAGCAGCCCAAAGCATAACCACAATGCCACCAGGCCACGTGTGAGTCGCGACGGCATTGAATTAGTATTTCTTGATTAATTCCTAATTCTCTTAGGAAGCAATAGAACTGATCTAGTTTATTATATGGGGAATTGATTTGGAAGGATGAAAAGGATTCCTGCCCCAGAACTCCTTGGTGCCGTCTGTAGAGATGTGCTTGGTATTCTGCTTCTGGTACTCCTGCTTGGGGCTGCGCAATCACGCCGGAAAGAGCATCGCAGCAGTCTTAAGTCAAACTGCTAGGGTTCTAAGTTTGCATTAGTCAATAGCACTTGGAGGTCTGAGTACTTACTTGAGCACATTTGCTCTTGCTTGTAAACCGGTAAATAAACAGGCTCTGCGTGAGAGAGCAATGACATTTTGGTAATTCTAGGGGGGAAAAGTCAATCTGAGCATTTGCTTATAAAGAGAGAAAATGAAGTTACATTGCTCAGTCGTTCATTCTCCCCATTTGGAACTGACAGATCGGATTTAACACATGGAAACTGGAAGACGACTTGTCTTTAAAAATGGTCTAATTACATTTGGAACTTAAGGGAAATAGAAGATTCCAGGATATTTTTGTTTTGAATTTGAAATTGGGGACAGCGCATGCACAGTTGTTTGTTTTCACACTTTATGGGAATGAATCACACCATGTCGACCGTGAGATTTAATTATGTATTTAGCAGAGAAGTTGGCGCTGTGCCAACGGGATAGTTAAGCTTCTGGAGTTAGCCTGTGCACAGACCTTACAGCTCTCAGACACTGCAAACCTTTCCTGATAGCACGTTTACCGTAGGCGATGGACCGGTGTTGATGAGAGACTTCGCATCTCAATGGAGCGCTTCTTGTAGGAAAGAAAATGCTGTTGTCAAAGGGAGGATATTTCGATAATGGGAACAAAGCTGCTGAACTTCTGGGCACAGGATCGAACTTTGCATTTCAAGCAAAACATGGCATCCCTGAGTAGTCCCATTGTTCTTTTGGTTCACCCTCCGGTGCATAAATTTTCTATTCTAAACTTTCATGTACACATAGAGCTTGTTGCAGTATTTAGAGTCAGCAAGCCAAGGAATTTAATGAAATTTAAATTATTTTAAAATTTTTAATTAGAAAGTTTACCATTATTTCCATAAGTCGTCTTCAAGACTCAACTCAGAACTGCATTGGCTAGGGAAAGTTCTTACATTAATGTATGTTCAAAGATCTAAAAAAATGTTTTGGGTAGCTAAATATTATTTATGAATGAATCAGGAAGATATTAAAATGATGTAAATGGAATGACAGACACCATGTCTTTGTGTTTGTCATAAGGTCTGTTTCCTTTTTTTTTTTTATAATTTCCCCTATTGATGGTCGCCCTTGTGCCACGCCTGTAATCTGTTGTGGATCAGCCTGTTGTAACATAAAGGTTTTCCGTGTCCTTTTGCTGGAAATAGATTACCAGGTCTTTCTTTCTAGGATGTCATTGTTTGCAAGCTCTGCTAATAATACCTGTGAAACTTCATAACAGCAAACCAGCCTCCACGGACAGACAGGTGGTAGGCACACAAAATATACTGCCTAAGAACTAAGCCCATTTCTTCTCCGTGAGCATGTGTCCTAATAAATGATTTACGTCTTAAAGACTGTGAAATAAGTAGGAGAAATCCAGTACTGCTATGTAATTTTTTCCTTTAAGATATCAAATGCCGAACAGAAATTATTTGTAGTAGGGCTAATTAATTGTTTTGTTTATTTGTTGCTTTAATTATATTAGCTCGACCGATTTAGTGTGAATGATGACTTCGAGTTTCATTGTGCTTAGACAATGGGAACGTAAGCTCTAGCATTTACATCCTTATGATTATTTTCATCTGTACTTTTCTTGGTTCCTCAACGGAGAATGAAATTTTATACAAAACCATCACAATGTTAATTCCTATTGGTTTATATTGAACTCACATCAGAGAAATTATTATTTTTAGACTTAGTTTCTCTGTCTATAGAATAGAGATTCATCCTCTATGATCTATGTTATTGCTTATGGTGACTCTTTGATTTGGTTTCAGTGAATCTTCAGACAGGCATGTTGACATACTTTCAATAAATATGCAACAAAATGTATAGATTAGGGGGGTACCAATAAAAACCCAAACAAACATTTTTTTCCCCAAAGCTACGGATGTAAATTTTTTTTTTACAAAACAACTGTATCACCTTCAAAGTACTCCCCATTACACTTAATACATTTGTCAAATCTGCGATTCCACTCTTGGAAACATTTTTCAAACTAATCTGTGTTGGCTGACAGCACCTTCCTCTTTTTTCTTCATCTCTTCTCATCTTCTAATTGCTGTCTCTTCACATTCCTCTTCATTCACATAAATAAAAAGTTCAACGGAGTGAGGTCAGGTCAGTAAGGTGCGTGGGGCAAGAGAGGCATGCTGTTTTTGACCAAAAACTGGTGCAGTGAAATGGCTGCATTAGCAAGTGTATCGTCATGGTGGCAAAACCTGTCCCCTGTCTGTCACAATTCAGGTTTTGTAGTTGTTGCACACTGTTATGTAATCTTTTCAGAATCTTTAAATATAAAGCTTGATTAACAGTTTGACTCAGAGGAATAAACTCCAAATGCAATACAAGTCGACATTTTTGTCTGTTAGGGAAGTTGACTGATGTCCAGAATGAGGTTTGTCATCAATTGACATTTCACTTCTTTAGACATGAGAAAACCACTTTTATTCTTGAGTTTTCCCTGTAGTGCTGTCCTTGTTAGCTGTGTTCAACATCACAACAGTTTCTGGACGCTATTGTCTTAAATCAGCCATCAAAAACAAGGTTTGAGCGAAATTGCTTTTAGAAAAGAATTCACTGTGACCAGAGAGAACCTTCCCAGGCAATGCCACTGGATGCACCAACTCAGAGCAGTTGCTAGATGCTCGCCTACTTGGAAATATGTGTTCTACAAAGGATCCACTCTGCAGGCACAGTTCTTTTCTTTGGCAGCTTACCCCCTTGTATTATATTACTTGCTGTGAATACAATGGAAATGCTTTGACCGTGAATGGTACTTTGTAAATATGATGTAATATGGGCACCTACCACGATTGTGATTGAGCAGTTTTCTGAAACAGGGCTGTTCCTTGATTGGCTACATTATAAATGGGTCTCCTGCTAAGCTGTTTTCCCCTGAGAGCACTTCGTTCAAAGCAGAGCACACACACATATGTAAAATAAAGTTTTACAAAGAGAAAGAACGAAGATGGTCATTCATACCAGCTAATAGAATCTGGTTTGACAGGCAGGAGAGCAGCCCGCCACTGGGAACCTTTCTAGAAGAACCAAGTTTTAGGTCCAGAAAGCTGCTATTGCTTAAAGGGGGTATGTGTGAAAGGACTTTCACAAAGGCCCAGCCTCTCACTCCAAACTTGTGTCATCTTCAAAATGAAGGCAATTCTCATAACTTCCTGCAAGCTCTTCCGAGGCTTTTATTGAGAGGGCTTCACAGCTCAGTTTATCACTGTGCTCCACCTGCTTTTTTCTTTTCACCCACAAGATGCAACCCGAAAGCAAGCCTGTGGGCAGAGGCTTGATTCCAACTCCACCATGTTTTACAGAGTAGAACTGCTCCATAGATTTGTCTTGACTGTAATCACGAGGAAAGATTGCAGGCCTTTCTTCCACGGCACAGATGAGTGGATGTAAACAACCCACTTCTAGGCTACTAGTCCTGCAAACCACCTGCAGCTCCCCTCCCCTCGGGGTAACTATAATGCCAAGACATTCCTTAAAATTCCTCCTACGCATAAACTCTTCTGAGCTTCTTCACAGGAAATTCAACATTCAACAGTCTCTGGGGATACACAAAAGGGTTTTCCTGGATATTTAATGTGTCATGTGTACAATTTGGTGTCTACAGTGTAACCTGGACATCTGTGAAGTCAGCTTTCTCCTAATACACAGTCAGAACTATATCTGTTTATGTCTCGGCTATCATAGGAGTAAGTCCTGATGGTCTAATGGGTACGTGTGGTTCCTAATATAAAGGTTGGTGGTTCAACCCCCCCCCCCCCCCCCGAGACCGGTAAGAGTTGGTGTTCTTCTCCCATAAAAGCTGCAGCCTATAAAACCCAGTGAGGCAGTTCTGGGTTGTTTTTTTTTCCACATGGGGTTGTTATGGTCTAAAATCCAACTTGACAGAACTTAACAACCACATTCTCAACAAACAAACACAAACAAAAAACCCCCAAGACATTAAATTATTCCATCCCTTTTTAACTGTTGGAGCATCAGTTAGGTCAAAAGTGTGTGAGATGTTTTCCACTAAACTTAAGCCACAGCAACATCCGATGTCATCACCATGGTTCTTCAGGCTAAATGTTATTAAGCTTTGAGGTGATTATCTACTTGTCAGAGAGAGGATCTGTAGCCACCATGAATAATACCACACACCTGTTTTCCAGAAGATGTTGCTTTGGGTCCCAGATGTTGAAAATATCATCATGTTAGGAGCCAGGATATGTTTTGTCATTTGTGTTATGTGTGAAGAATAATATTTAAAATATTTCTCAGAATTTGTTATTTTCCATATTGCTTTGAAATCTCTATCATTTGCACACACAGCTTGGCTTCTCTGTTGTGTTTTGGTGTGCCCAATTAAACCTGTTATTGTGGTTTTATTTTGACACCCGCGATGCTACTTTTCAGAAAGCACTTGTCAAAGGAACAGAGAACTCATCTTATAGTAGAGAGCCAGCCCTCTTTGCCAGACATATTCGAGTTCTACCGTCAGTGCGCTTAGGCTAAATTGTGATGGACCAGTGTGATCTAATTTGATTTTCATTCCCATTGGTGACAAGTCACTATCAAAATATACATTCACATAGAGACAAGTATTGCCAAGCAAGAAACAACTTTAGGAAATGCGAAAAAGTTGAAACTGTCTTATTCCACTCTTTCTGTGCCCTGAAATTACTAATGTGAAATTTAGCTAAGCAAGGTGATAGGTCATAAGTGATGTCCAAATGACATGAAGCATCAGTTCACCTCTTCACACCTGGTTTCCTATTTGGCTATGGTTCATAAATCACTTATAAATCTATAAATATTATATATTTTTCTCCATTCATATAAACATGCTTATCTCCAATTTTATTTTTAAAGGCAATCACAGGTGACTCTCAAGGTATACAATCAAGTGTCCCAATAATGTTGCAATTATTCAATTTTGAGTTAATAAGTCAACTAAAAGCTATTTTCAAAGAATCTTTTCTGTTGGGCTGATGAAAATTTGATTTCTTCCTTTCCGGTATTTCTTTCTCAGTCTTAGTTTGCTTCATGATTCTAAGACTTTTTGTAGAGGTGAGCCATTAGAAAAGCAGGCTCCTTGGGACCCAGCCAGCGACATCTGTCTATTGATTCCTGCTGAGATATACATTGGTCCTTATCACAGAGCCCATCAGTTTGAATACTGGTCTGTTCTTTCTGCGCCATCACCCTGATGTTTGCCAGGTGATCCTCGGCCCCACTTGCTTAGACGCTTCATGAAGAAACTCTCTTTAGTGTTCTTCCACTTCTGTAACTGCTGCCAGGGGGAAGCTGCCACACACTCTTCCTCTTGGAACGCATATATTTACTCTGCCTCTGTGGCTCTTCCCAGCTCTGCTCCTCCTAGGCAAGTAAGGGGTATTTTCCAGACTGACTTACAGATAAGCAATTTTTCCACCCGGATACAGGTTACAAATGAAAATACAGTGAAGAAAAACAGGATGGATTTTAATATCTTCTTGCCAGCAATTCATCAGTAAGCAATCATTTTGTTTTAGGCAAGCAAACCTGGAGGCATCTGGGATAAAGGATGGAGACCATGTCCAGAACCTGTTCCCGACCAGCAGAGGGAGCTTCTGAAATTCCAGTGCAGTTGCCACAACATGACTACCCTTGCACAAAGATCATTATGTCTTCAATAACCAATCCAAACACATGCTCAGGGATGGGAAATCAAAGAGTTCTCTTTCTACACCTGAGGATTTAAATCCTTACTATCAGTGAGATGTAGACATGTCACTTAACCTCTCTGTCTCTTAGTTTCATCTGTCAAATGGGCAGACTATTTTACAAGTACACACTATTGTTCCCTCAGTGAAGGGTGAAACAATGATAGTGTTAGTCTGGTTACTTTAGAGAAACAAATCCACAGAAATTCATGTATAAGAGAGAGTTTTATATAAATGGTAAGTACACATCAAGAAAACATCCCAACCCAGTGCTGCCCAAGCCCACAAGAACAACATTAACCCACATGTCTGACACCAATCCACAAAGTCCTCCTCCATCTCACAAGCAGATGCAATGACACCGACTACAGGAGGAAAGCCAAATCAGTGAACGTGTAAGCATCTCAGCACTGGCTGCTCCAGCACCAGGGCTGCATCGGGGTCGGTCCATGCGGCTTCTCCTTGGGGATATTTTACAGGAAGTGAGCCTTGCCAGCTGAAGCAGGGAACTGGCTAAGGCAGCTGCACCCTGGTCTGACCAAGAGACCCAAGAACTCAAAAGGCGAGGCTCACTGAGTCATTAAACCCTCTACCCTTCAATTAACCTCACATGTGTTTATCGGCCACGTTGGCACAATAAACTACCTCAATGATCATCAAAAATCAAATTCCATAGCTCTTGGAAATGTAATTGTCTTCTCTTAGCTATTGTTTCTAAAAAGAAGGACAGAATGAGAAGTAATAATATTGACTTAACTTGTGCTTACCCAGAGGAAGCTGAATTAAATGCCAAAAAGAAGTAAATTTTCTTTGAATTGGTAAGATTAAGTTTCCTGACATCAGAGGAAATATGTGTCTATAAATCTATTTTTCATAAATGGGTCAAAGAGCATATACATTTATATCTCACTACAATAATTAGTTCCTTTTTAAAAATAACATGTGGTTATAATGTGTTGGATCAAATTAATGCAGGCTTTATTGACAAGAACTAATTGATTTTAATTAGTTTGATACTAATTTGGTTTTTATGTTTCTCTTTACGTTTTACCTTCAAATATAATACTCTTTCCCTTCACGGCTGAAACAGAATAATCTGCTAAACATTTCTGGGAGAAAAAAAATAATTCCCTTTGAAAGTTTATCCATTCCAATCATAAAATGCCACTGGCTTTCTCACCACCTCCTAACCCACCTCCATTCAGAATCCTACAGGGAAAAAAATAGTAGGGGGATGAAAGTCCTTTAAGGCTTCTCCCTTTCAGAAACGAGACTCTCTTTTCCCTAATTTAATTTAAATAAACATGACTTGAGAAAGAACAAGAAATACCTGCAGGTTTAATTCCAGTTTCTCTCCATCTGTCAGACCCATATTTTCTGCCATGACCCAGTAGCGGTGCTGCCGAAACACCCTATGCCAATGTCTCCTTTATACATTAAAGACTCAAGTTTGAGTAAATATTGCATTTATTTATATCAGGTATCCTATCTGCTTTTAAAAATGTCATCAAAAGCATGACACCTATCTATTTTCAAAAGCTGGCATATTGACAATTGCAGTAAATCCTCTTGCTATGTTTTGACCCAGGAGGAAATGTACCAGGAAAACCACTTACTGACTCAGATTGGGTCATGGTCTGCTTCTGTGAATATGGGTGTGCGTAACCGTCACATGTTCTTAACAAAAGGGATCGCAGGTTTACAAATCTAGGCAAGAGTCATTTGATGATGACACATACCTAGCCACAAAATGACCCTTCATTTTTTCCCCTCGACCATTCGGTTACTTCCTGAGGAACTATTCTGCTGGGTACCCCAGGGTAGTGAAAATGCGTTTCATTCGGCTACTAATCTAAAAGTTGTTAGTTTGAAACTCCTCATCACAGTGTCATGGAAGAAAGGTCTGGTGATTTGCTTTTTTAAAAATTATAAGCAAGAAATCCATATGGAGCAGTTACATTGCATTCCTGGATTGCCACGGAGGGGAATTGTTTCAAGGACACCAGCTTTAGTTTATTGTTGTTTTGCTTGCTGTTTGTTTGTTAAGCATCTTGAGAGGAGCAGATCCATGCATTTATTTAAGTGCAGATCTTTCACTAAAGTATGCTAGTGCTCACAGATGCACTTACTAGCAGGGTGTGTTATCTGAGAAGAAGGACAGAAGCCATGTGAAACTACATTCTCAAGTGCTACCAGAGGTTGTGTGATCCACAAGCTCACTTAGCAGAGTGATCTTTTTACATTTTAGCTTGGAAGGACATACAGGATTTTTATAATGGGCCTGAAGAGGAACGAGCAATTTAGGAACTGGAAATAGTTAAAGGCACATTTAGAAAGTCACGGATAGATAGACCTTATTCAGGAAGACTGACTGATCCTAATGAAATTATTGTTGCTCTTGCAACCTGCCGTTGTACTGGTTCTAACCCATAGCGTCCCTGTGGGAAGCAGAACCAAACACCACATGCCCTGCATTACCCTAGCGATTGTTCCTATGCCTACACCATCCTGGCAGCTGCGGTGTCAATCCATTTAGTTGAGGGCCTTCCTCTTTTTCGCTGCCCCTCCACTTTACTGAGCATGATATCCTTCTCCAAGGGCTGGTATCTCTTGACAATATGGCCGAAGTATGTAAGACAGTCTTGCCATGCTTGCCTCTCAGGAGCACTCTGGCTGTATTCCTCCCAAGACACATCATTTTGTGTTTTTAGCAGTCTGAAGTTCATTCAATATTTTCTCCAGCACCATAATTCCAATGCATTGATTCTTCTTTGGTCTTCCTTATGCAATGTCCAACTATCTCACACACACACACACACACACATATATATATGAGGCAGTAGAAAATACAATGGCTTGGGTCAGGTGCACCTTAGTCCTCAAAGTAACATCCTTGCTTTTCAGTACTCTGAACCCTAAAGAGTTCAGGACTCTCAAGAGATCTGTGCAGCAGATTTGCTTAATGCAACAAGTCCTTGAATCTCTTCACTGCTGCTTCCATGAGCATTAACTGTGGTTCCAACCAAGGGAAAGGAAATCCTTTTTAATTTCAACCTTTTCTCCACTTATCATGCTGTTTTCTATTGGTCCAGTTGTGAGGATTATCATCTTCTTTACATTGAGAGGTGATCTATCTTGAAGGCTGCAATCCTTGATCTTTATCAAGGTAAAGGCAGTTAAAAATATTATTCATCATAGTTGACTAGGGTTTAGTACTGATTCTTAAAACTTCCCCAGTAGTATACTAATATCCAATAGTAACCTGGTAACACAGACACAGATTACCAGTTGCAGGATTTAAGTTTCTTTAATACATGATCTATTCATAGACATTTTTCATCTTACTCTGAGAGGGTTTCAAAAATTCATGGAAAATGGCGCTAATCCATCATTAAATCTCCCTCCCCAAATTTCCCACAAAAACAAGGATTAATGGAACATCAAATTATATCTTTGATTAAATGAATAGACCACTGGAGGTGCTCACTCCTCTATGCCAAGAAACTTCGATGACATAAACTTGACTAACTGGGAGAGACCCCGATTCATGTCCATTCCAAATAAAGGCTATATTACACAGTGCAGAAATTATCAAACAATAGTTTTAATATTATATGAAAGAAATTTTTGCAGAAGATAATTTAAACATTTTTGCAACAGTGCATCTATGGGAAACAGCCAGAAATCAAGCTGGATTAAAAATAAGATGCAGAATGAGGGATATCATTGCTGCTATCAGATGGAGAAGATGGAAGCAGGTAAGACCAGAAAAGGGTTGACAATGAAAAGGCATTCAACTGTGCAGATCATAACGAACGATAGATAACATTGCAAAAATGGGAATTCCAGAATATTTAATTGTGCACTATGGGAACCAGTCCATTGACCAAAACATCATTTTAATAGAACAATGTAATATTGAGTGATTTAAAATCAGGAGAGGTGTGGATCATTTATATTCTTTCACCATATTTATTCAATCGCTATGTTTAGCAAATAATCTTTTTTTAAATCATTTTATTGGGGGGCTCATACAATTCTTATCACAACCCATAAATATCCGTTGTGTCAAGCACATTTGTACATTTGTTGCCATCATCATTCTCAAACATGTGCTTTCTACTTGAGCCCTTAATATCAACTCCTCATTTTCCACCTCCCTCCCCACTCCCCCTCTCTCTTGAACCCTTCATAATTCATAGGTTATTATTATTTTGTCATATCTTCCAATGCCCGACATCTCCCTTCACCCACTTTTCTGTTCTCCATCCCCCAGGGAGGAGGTTATATGTAGATCCCTGTAATCGGTTCCCCTTTCTACCCCACCTTCCCTACACCACTTTCACTGCTGATCCTGAAGGAGTCATCTATCCTGGATTCCCTGTGTTTCCAGTTCTTGTCTGTACCAGTGTACATCCTCTTGTTTAGCCAAATTTTTAAGGTAGAATTGGGATCATGATAGTGGAGGGAAGAAGCATTTAGGAACTAGAGGAAAGTGGTGTGTTTCATCGTTGCTACCCTGCACCCTGACTGGCTCATCTCCTCTCTGCAACCCTTCAATAAGGGGGTGTCCTGTTGCCTACAGATGGGCTTTGGGTCTCCACTCTGCATTCCCTGTCATTTACAATGATATGATTTTCATTCTTTGATGCCTGATACCTGATCCTATCAATACCTCGTGGTCACACAGGCTGTTGTGCTTCTTCCATGTGGGCTTTGTTGCTTCTGAGTTAGATGACCGCTTGTTTACCTGCAAGCCTTTAAGACCCCAGATGCTATATCTTTTGATAGCCGGGCACCATCAGCTTTTTTCAACACATTTGCTTATACATGCATTTGTTTTCAGTGATCATATCGGGAAGCTGGGCACCCACTCATATGATATTTTGTTCTTTGATGTCTGATAACTGGTCCCGTCTACACTTGGTGGTCACACAAGCTGGTGTTCTTCTTCCATGTGGGCTTTGATGCTTCTGAGCTAGATGGCTGCTTGTTTATCTGCAAGCCTTTAAGACTACAGACGCTATATCTTTTGATACCCGGGCACCATCAGCTTTCTTCACCACATTTGCTTATTCACACATTTGTCTTCAGAGATCCTGTTGGGAAGGTGAGCATCATGGAATGCCAATTTAATACAATATTGTGTTCTTACATTGAGTAAGTACTTGAGTGGAGGTCCAATGTCCACCTGCTGCCTTAATACTAAACCTATAAATATATGCACGTAGATATATTTCCCCACCATCCTATAAAACTATATTAACATATGTACATGCCTGTATTTTGACCTCTATAAATACCCTTTGCCTCCTAGTTCTTTCCTCTGTTTCCTTTAACTTTCCTCTTGTCCTACTATCATGATCAGCCTTCATTTGGGTCTCAGTAATTTCTCTCAGTTATATTGCCATTACTGAACCCCTACTAGGCTTCTCACACCCTCCTTGCCACTAATTTTTGATCACTTGTTGCTCCCTGCCCCTGGGTTGGTCAACCCCACCTCCTTACTCTCACTTTCCACTGTCCCATGGAACCACTGGTCCTGTTGTTTTCTTCTCAAGACTGTTCATCCAGCCTATCTTATCTAGATAGATCTGTAGAGATAATAAAACGCACCATAAAACAATGCATAGCAAGACAAAGTGAAGAATGAGAACACAAGGATGATGACAAAAAAGAAAACCAATGACCCAGAGAAAAATAAATTAATTTAAAAAAGAAAAAGAAATTTTAAAGAAAGAAAATCCCGTAAATAGATCAAGGTCTGATTTTTGACCTCTAGGCATGTCCTCCAGGAGTATATCCTTTGCACTCCCTCTGGAGCTCCCTGCTCTGTCCCCTCCTCCGTGGCTCTGCCACATGCCTTTAGTGTTTTGCCTTGGTGTTGCGGGGTCAGTCTGAGCTAATCCTGACACTGCGTCTTGAGTGCTGTCCTCTGTGGGGTTATGGGTCTGCCGGGGATATTGTGTCTCATAGTGGGATGAGCCATAAGGTCCATTCTGTGCATTGGCTGTTTAGAGTGGAGATATTGTCCTCCAGGCCTGGTGGACCAGGATGTGCTTCACTCTTTCTCCCTCCCCCTTCATTTGCTCCGATGTGCTCTGGTCAGACATGTCTCTCTCCCTTAACTTCAGTTTCAGTGCCATCCTCCAAATTAAATTCTTCTGAGGGGAAGGGCAGTTGTCCACATAGCTGGTATGAGGGCCAAGACCTCAGGCCCCTCCACTGGCGCCCCTCTCCATGTCGGCATGCTGCATTCACATCCTGGAACACCAGATTTAAGTCTCGTCCCTCTTTACCTGTGGAGACACAAACAATATCCTCCCTTTTGGTGGGTTAGTGCCCTATTCTCCTGCTACACATTTCTTTTTTTCCCTATTTCCTCCCCACCTCCCTCCTTTTTAGTTGGCTACCATATATACACTTGGATTTTGTCTGGCCCCTGCTATACTTCCTGAACCTTACTACTGGAGTGTTTGTATACAGTATTTTTTCCCTGTACCCCCTTTGCATTTTTCCTTTCTTTTCTTTTTTTATAAACTTACCTCAGTGTTACATTTATCCTTTTGTGCTTGGCTTACTCCACTTAGCATAATTTCCTCCAGTTCTTCCCACGTGGTGATATACTTCATGCATTCCTCGCTGTTTTTTAGCAATACACAGTACTCCATGTATGTATGTTCCACAATTTTTTAATCCATTCGTCTGTTGATGGAAATTTGTGCCGTGATAATCATTGGACACAGATCTCTGGCTGTGGTTTGTTTCTTGCCTCTTCTGGGTATGTGCCCAGTAAGGGAATTTCTGGGTCACATGGTAGCTCAATTTCCATCCGTTTTAGAAATTGCCAAATAGATTTCCATAGTGGCTGTACATACCTACAGGTCCACCAGCAGTGCATGAGAGTTCCTATCTCAACACAGCCCTTCCAACACTTGTTGCTTTCTGACTTTTTGAATTGGGCTATCGTTGAGGATGTTAGGTGGTATCTCATAGTTGTTTTGATTAAACATTTTCTCATATGTTTATTGGCCATTTGGATTTCAGATTCTGTGAAACTTCTGTTCAGGTCCTTTGCCCACCTCCTCAGTGGGAAATTAGTTTTTCTCTCATTGTAAATTGGCAAAATATTGAAGATTTTAGTAATAAGGTCTTTTTCTGATGTGTCATTGCAAAAGATGTTTTCCCAGGCGGTGGGCTCTCTTATTACTCTCTTGGTGAATTCTTTCGATGTACACAGGTGTCTTATCTTCAGTATATCCTACTTGTCTATTTGTGACTCCTCTGTATTTGTATCCTTCCCTATTTCTGATAACCTATGTATTCCCTCTGCCAAGGTTCTCAGGTTTGTCCCAATTCCCTCATTAATGGCCCTAATTGTTTGAGGATTTATCTCAAGGTCTGTGATCCACCTTGAGTTTATTATTGTGCATGGAGTGAGGTAAGGGTCTTACTTCAGTTTTCTGCAGGTAGATGTTCAATTTTTTTCCAGCACCATTTATTAAAGAGGGCATCTGCTTCCCATTTAATAATTTTTGAGTCCTTATTAAAGATCAGTTGCCTGTGTGCCGATGTTTTTATTTCTGGGTGTTCAGTTCATTTACATTAGTCTGACTATCTGTCGTTATACCAGTACCACACTGTTTTGACTACTGTGTCTGTACAGTATGTGCTAAAGTCAGGTAGAGCAAGCCCTCCTACTTTGTCCTTCTTCTTGAGGAGTTCTCTGCTAATTCTGGGTTTCTTCCCTCTCCAAATGAAGTTGGTAATCTGTTTCTACAATTCTTTGAAGAAGGATGTTGTTATTCGTATCAGGATAGCATTGAACATATATAGTGCCTTGGGCAGAACTGACATCTTTACTTTATTTAGTCTTCCAATCCATGAGCATGGGATACTCTTCCATTTGTTGAGGTCACTGTTGGTTTCTCATATTAGTGTTTTATAATTTTCCTCATACAAATATTTCGTTGTTTTAGTCAGGTACATTTCTAGGGTTTTCAATTTGTGCTTGGCTGTTTTAAAGGGTACTACTTTTTAAATAGTCTCTTCTGTGATTTTGTCTTATGTGTAGAGCAGTCCAATAGGCTTCTGTTTGTTGATTTTGTATCCTGCCTCTCTGCCATATTACTCTATTGCTTCCAAGACTCAGCTTGTGGAGTTTAGGGGATCTTTGATGTATAGAATCATGTCCTCTGCAAATAATGATAATTTCACCTCTTCCTTCCCCAGATGAATACCTTTAATATCTTTTTTGTCTTATGTTGTTAGTTAGGACCTCCAGTATGATGTTGAATAGGAGTGGGACAAGGGTCATCCTTGTCTGGTCCCCTTTTTCAGTGGGATTGTTTTCATCTTTTCTCCATTAACTATCACGTTGGCTGCTGGTTTTTCATATATAGCTTTCACAATATTGAGGAATTTCTCTTCTATTCCTATCTTCTTGAGTGTCTTAAACAGGAATGTGCGATGGATATTGTCGAAAGCTTTTTCTGCACCTATCGATATTATCATGTGGTTCTTATTTTTCCTGTCAATATGGCGAATAATGCTGATTTTTTTTTTTTTTGTATGTTGAACCATCCCTGCATCCCTGGTATGAATCACACTTGGTCATGGTGAATTATTTCATTAATTTGCTTTTGTATTCTATTGGCCAGTATTTTTTAAAAGAATTTTTGCATCAATGTGCTTTAGGGATATTGGTCTGTATTTCTCAATTCTTGTGGGATCTTTACTCACTTTAGGCATCAGAGTTATACTAAAAGAGTTTGGGAGTTTCCGTCTTTTTCTGTGTTCTGGAAGAGTTTGTGTAGCATTGGTGTCAGTTCTTTCCCAAATGCTTGGTAGAATTCTCCTGTGAAGCCATCTGGCTTGGGGAATTTTTTTGTTGATAATCATTTGTTAACCTTGTCTATTTCTTCCATGCTATGAGTCTGTTGAAGTTCTTGACATCCATCTGGGATAGTCTAGGGAGGGATTTTGTTTCCAAATAATTGTCTATGTCTTCCAAATTGTTGAATTCGTTAGAGTACAAACCTTCATAGTACTGTGTAATTATCCTTTTGTTTTCATTAGAGTCCATTATAATGTCCCCTGTTTCATCCCTCATCCTTGCAAATTTTGTTTGTTCCTTTCTTTCTTTGGGTAGGTTTGCCTGCAGTGTATCAATTCTGTTAAGTACTTCAAAGAACCAACTTTTAGCTGCATTATTTTTTTCCAGAGTTTTCTTGTTTTCAGTCTCCTGTATCTCAGCTCTGATTTTTATTATAGCTATCCTCTTGCTATTAGTAGGGTTGTTCTGTTGACTCTGCTCTAATTGATGTATGTTTTGTGCCAGCATATAATCCACGAGTCTCTCTTTTTTTTCAATGCGTGGATTTATTGTTATCAACCTTCCTCTGATAAATGTCTTTGTTATATCCCAAAGGTTTTCACATGTCATATTTTCGTTCTCATTGGTTTCTAGAACCTTCCTGATTTCATTTCTCATGTGGGTCATTATCCACTCTTTTTGCAATAGAGAATTGTTCATCCTCCAATTGTTTGCCCTTGTTTTCTTCACTGTCCTCCTGTTAATATCCAGCCTTATGGCACGGTGATCAGAGAGAGGTGTCTGTATAATCTCTATGTGCTTGAATTTACTCAAGTTCAACTTGTGTCCCAGCATGTGGTCTATTTTCAAATATGTGCCATGTGGGCTTGAAAAGAATGTGAATCTTTTGCATGTGGGAAGAAATTTCAGAAAATATCTATCAAGTCATGTTGTCCAATTGTTCTGCTTAGGATCTGCAGCCTCCTTGTTGAGTTTCTTTCCCAATGATCCTTTTCAGATAATGGTGTATTAAAGTCACCAGCTATAACTGTTGAGCCTGTGATTTATTTTTTTCATCTTTTGGAGTGTTTGTTTTACAAATTTTGCAGTTTTCTTGTTAGGCACATATATATTTATTATGCTCACTGGTTCGTGGTCTACTGTTACCTTGAGCATTATATAGTGCCCCTCCTTGTTCCTTGTTATGGCCTGTATCTTGAGGTCAATTTTGTCAGGTATTAAGATTGCTACTCCTGCTTTTTTGCATTGCAATTTGCTTGGTATATTTTTCTCCAGTCTTTCTCAACCTGTTTTTGTCTGAAAGCTTGAAATGTGTCGCCTGTAGGCAGCAGATCGACTGATTATGTTTTCTAAGGCAGTCTGTTAGCCTCTGACTTTTAATTCCGGTGTTCAGGTTATTGATATTCAGTGTTAATACATCCATCTGTGGATTCTGATTTCATCTTGTACCTTTGTGTTGTTTTTTTCCTACCTACCTATCTTATCCGCTTGTGTTGTGTGTGTGGTTTATGTTTGTCTTTTTTCCATTATTGAGCCAATGCTGTTCTGGGGGCTATTTTCTCTTTGTTGCCCTGTGGGTGTATTTGTTCTATGTGATGGTCGTTTATTTGTCCTTGGTGAGTGTTGATCTTCCCGTATTGGATCAGCAAGGATCTTTTGTAGGGCTGGGTTTCTTTTTACGTATTATTTTAGGTTGTCCTTGTCTGGGAAGACTCTTACTTCTCCATCTAATACATAATTTCGCCAGGTAAAGTATTCTTGGATTTGTGCTGTTTTCCTTCAATTTTTTAAATATGTTACACCATTCCCTCCTATTCTTCATCATTTTTGCTGATTGGTCTGAACATACTCTTATTGGTGTACCTTTATATGTGACTGTTTGCTTTTCCCTAGCTTAGACAATAATCTTAAAAGCTGGAGTATATGAAGAGAAATTTGTCATCAGAATTTGAAGACAGTTCATTAGCAACCTGTGATATACATAAAACACAAACTTGCTTGATGAAAAAGAAGATAACTGCGATCTTCAGTACTGATGACACCTCAACATAAGGAATACAAAAATACTCACAATTGGATTAGTAGACAACATCATGTTAATTAGGGAAAAGATTAAGTTTTCTAAAGATGTAATTTTACTTTGATCCACAAGAAATGCTCCTGGTGAAGTTACCAGGAAATCAAATGATCACTGAGGATATTTGCCAGAAAAAAAAAACCCTAAAAACAAAACTCTCTTTAAAAGTTTTATAAAACAAAAATATCATTTTGAATCCTAAGGTGTACCACAGTAATTTTAAATACCTCACATACTGGTGTGAAAGCTACACAACAAAAAAGAAGACAAAAGAATTGTCTTTGGATGTCAGGTTGGTAAAGAATATCAACTATTCCAGGGAGTGCTAGAATAATAATCAACTCTGTCTCAAAAGAAGTAGTCACAACTCTCCTGAGAAGTGAAGATGGCAAGATTTTTTCTCACAAACTATGGATATGTCATTAGGAAAGATATGTCACTGGAAAAGGAAAAATGCATGGTTTTAGGAAATTTGAGGGGCTACAAAATTGAGGAAGAGCTTCAATGAAATGAATTACACTGTAGCTCCAACATAAAAAAAATGATTTGAGGATGAAAAAGTACTTGGAAGCTTTTTGTCTTTGGTACACAAGGTCACTCCTAAGTCAGAACCAAGACTACAGCTTCTAATAACAAGGTCATTCATTGTGTATGCTTGCAAAATAATGCAGACTCTGTGACAAAGTATGCATCATCAGTATTGGAGGAAGACTTGTTAACTGCCTGTAATATGTCAATGATACAACTTTGCTTATTGAAAGGGAAATATGTGAATCAACTACTAATGAAGATCAAATACTTTGGCTTTCAGTATGGATCATGCCTTCCTGTTAAAAATGTCTGCATAACTAGATGAATAAGCAACATTATGACAGATGGAGAAAAATCATGAAGTTGTCCAAGATTTCATTTTACATGGATCTATAATCAATACCCATGTAACCTTCAGTTTTTAGATCAAATAAAGTACTGCAATGGGAAAATATGCTGTAAAATACTTCTTTAATGTGTTTAAAACCAAAGATGTGACTTTGAGATCTAAGGCATCTAAGCCCCAAGCCATATGCATATAAAAACCAGATGATGAATTAGGAAAACTGAAGAACTGATACATGATAAATGTGGTGAATAATATTAAGAATATTATAGAATGACATGAGAGTTCACAGATCTGTCTTGGAAGAAGCACAAGAAGAATGTTTCCTGGGAGCCAAGATGCTGAGAATTTCTACCATGTACTTTGAATATACCATCAGAAGGACCTTTGAACATCAAGAAACAGGAGCCAGGACAGGTATGGTTTCTTTGGATTCAGAGCCATCTACGTTTACTCTTTCTGTTCCAGTAGCACTAGATAACTAACCCAAAACTTAAGGTGTGCTTGACCGAAGTCATGATATTTTGTCTAGCCTTGTGTTAGTCTGGGTACTTTAGAGAAACAAATCCACAGAAACTCATGTATAAGAGTTTTATATAATGGTTAATTGTTCATCAAGAAAACATCCCAACCCAGTGCTGCCCAAGTGCACATGTCCAACATTAGACCATTTGTCCAACATCAATCCACAAAGTCCTCCTCTAGCTCACAAAAAACACGCAATGGTACTGACTTCTGGAGAAAAGCTGAATTAGTGAACATCGAAGCCTCTCAGCACTCACAGGTGTCTCCACACGGCTTCCCCACAACCCTGAGCTGCATCGGGGTAGGGCCATGTGGCTCCTTCTTGGGGATGTCTTGCAGGAAGTGAGCCTTGCCAGCTGAAGCAGGGAACTGGCTAAGGCAGCTGCACTCTGGTCCAACCATCACAAAACAGGAGACCTGAGAACTCAAAAGGCAATGCTCACTGAGCCATTTATCTCTCTGCCCTTCAATTAACCCCACGTGTGCTTATTGGCCAGGTTGGCACAATAAACTTCAAATAACTCAAGCCCCATATGCATATAAAAGGTGGACAATAAATATCAAATACAAAAGAATAATTGATGCCTTTGAATTATGGTGTTGTTGAGGAATGAACGGTTTATGGACTTTGAGAAGAACAAAGAAATTTGCCAGGGAAGAAGTACGACTAGAACTCTCTTTGTAGGAAAAAATAATGGGAATTTTTTTAAGTTACATACTTTTATTGGGGGCTATTACATCTCTTATCACAATCCATCCATTCATCAAGTGTGTCAAGCATGAGTGCACATATGCTGCCATCATCAATTTCAAAGCATTCTTTTCCCACTTGAGCCTCCTGATATCAACTCCCCATTTCTTCCTCCTCCCTCTCCACCCGCATTCCCATACAAACCTTTGATAAGTTATAGATTATTATTTTCATATCTTACATTGTCCTCCATTGTCCCTGACCCACCTTTCCACTGTTTGTCCCCCTGAGAGGTTGATTCTTGTGATCAATTACCCCTTTCTTCCGCCACCATCCTCTAATCTTCACTGCTGCCCCTGGGAGGTTTATCTATCCTGGATTCCCTGTGCTGTGCCCTCCCATCTGTAGCAGGGTGCATGTTCTAGTCTAATCCGATTTGTAAGGTAAAACTGAGGTCATGATAGTGGGGGGAAGGAAACACCAAATAACCAGAGGAAAGTTGTGTGTCTCATTGGTGCTATACTGCACCCTGACTGGCCCATTTCCTCCCTGTTACCCCTCTTTAGGAGGATAACCAACTATCTACAGATGGGCATTGCATTTCCACTTCATGCACACCCCTGCTCCCCACTTACCTTGGATATGATTTTGTTCTGGGTCTTAGATGCCTGATATCTGATCCCATCAACACCTCATGATCATACAGGCTGGTGTGCTTTTTCCATGTGGGCTTTGATTTTATCATAAGTACTTTAAGCATGTTATCAGGAAGGACCAGACCCTGGAAAAAAGTATCAGACTTGATAATAGGGAGTCAGCAAATAACAGAAGATCATCAAGATGAATCGACACAGTCACTTCAGTCATGGATTCATACAGAGAAAAAATTGAGGCTGTAGTAGAAGTAGGCAGTGCTTTGTTGTGTTGTATACAGCATTGCTGAGTTAGAATCATCTGCATTGCACCTAACAATCACAACAAGATATATTTTAGTCGACAAATTTTTAATGAGCAATTTACTAATACTGAAATAATTTTATTCAGATAATTTTCTTAATATTAGAGATTCTAATCAGTAAATAAAAATCAATATCAAATTTTTAATTAAAAAAGAATAACACAGAAACAGTGTAGGATCAACAAAAGATTTTCAAATGTAACATAATTTTATTAGAATAAAATTGTATGATGGTAATGAGTTACAGAAGAAATGTGAAAGATAAAATTTGAAATGGTAACTAGTTTCTTGCTCTATTATTTTAAAAATAGATGTTGGGGTATATGAAACTATTATAAATATGGTTGGATATATTTATAGGACAGAATATTTATTTAAGAATATGAATATTTACAACATGCTTGGAATGTTGTATGTAAACATACAGCACATTTATGTTATCTAAGCATACAATGAAGCATTTAAGATATCAAATTTTGAAATGTAGGAGGGCTACAAAATTATCCAAAATTATTTTAGGAAATCTATGAGCAAAAATATTTACAGAGCACTGATGCTTTAATGCATTTGGGAAAGAGTGAGGTTTGTCTGATACATATTCTGAATTCATCTCTTTGGCTGCTCCTATTCTGAATTTTTATTGTTTGTTGCTTCTCATTCTTCCGTGGACAAGTTCCTACTGTAGCTTGTGTCAGTGTGACACTTGTGGCCGGCAGTTTTGCTGCATCTAGAAATGTTGTAGTTCTATGCCTTCAATTCTGTCCCAACTTATATGGACTTTATGCACAACTGAAGTGAACACTGTCATATCCTGAATCTTGCTCACAATTATTGCAACCACATTTTCTATAAATCTCATTGAAAGTCTTTTTTTTGTTGTTGTTGCTAATCTTCCATTTTACCAAACATTATGTCCTTTTCCAGGGTCTGGTCTCTTCTGGTACCATATTGAGACTATGTGAAACAAAGTCTTGATAACCTCATGTCTTATGAGTATTCTGGGTTTACTTTCTACCAGACATATTTGTAGTAATGCTATGCACGAAACCAACTACCAGGTGGAGATTCAGATGCAGTGGTGTTCCTGGAGTGGGTGCCATCCAGTGTCATTTCCCCTCTTCATGTACATACTCGCATACCATATAGAATCCTTAGTAATGTTTGTGATCAATTTTAATAATAGAATAATAAAGGAGAAATACTGTAAATGGCTTAAATATTTCTAATTATTAATATGAATCATATAAATAAAATTATGAAAACACTAACAACAAAATTGTTTTATAAAACATTTCTATGTTGAATTATAAAATTATTATTTACCATGTTATTAGTAAATGGGTGGAGGCCTTTTACATTTTTTCTCACTCTTTTCTCTTAATTACTATGTTATTCTGAAGTAAAAGTTATTGATATATGTCCACAAAATATTGTAGCTAAAACCCCATAAAATCTGACAAAATATATGACTATAACATTACTGATCACATTGAAAACTACAATGCATACTTGTAATGTTAGTCTGGTTTGACTAGAGAAACAAATTCATAGACACTAATATGTATAAGAAAGAGTTTCATATAAAAGCTCTGTATATTGAGAAAACATCCCAGCCCTATCCAGATCAAGTCCATAAGTCTAATATTAGCCAATATCTCTGTAACCAGTCCATAAATTCCTCTTTAGACTCACACAGCACATGTGATGATGCCGAACACAGGAAGATCACAGGCTAGTTGGTAGAAGGTCTTGTGGATCTAGTGACAGTGGTAGCATCTCAATGCTGACTTGGGTCTCCACATGTCTCCTCCAGCTCTCTGAGTGTCTCAACATCAGGAAACAGAAGGCAAAGAGACTTGATTTGGCCCCCAGTGAGCTATTTATCTCTGTTTCCTCTCCAAATGAGGTCATCAAACTGCAACCTGATTTACAGACCAGACAGTACCCCTTCGCTCAAGTTGACAGGACATTATGTAACTGCCACACTTGTAGTGTATGCAGATGAAGCCACACGTGGTTTCCAAATCATCGTACTTGGGCAAGAATATCAGTTCTGACTGAAGTGTATTAGCATAGAGATCTAGACTTATACATGCATGTGGAAATTGGGATGTTGAAAAATGTTCTTATTGCTTAGCTAAATCCAGAGATATTATATTTAAAAAATTTCAACCAACAGACTTCACAAAAATTGTGTACACAGTCATTTTGGTGTCACCTACTGTCACAATGTCATGTGGTATAGTCTGTACCACATGAGCCCTCCCCAAGAGGAACAACATGCTCAGACATATTCCAAACATCCTCCTGAATTAATATTCTGGCTTTGTTTCTTTCTAGTTTTGTGGCCTTGAGCAAATCACTTAACTTTACTGAAGCTTCGTAGTAAACTGTTTTAAGAATTCAATCAGACTATCGATACAGTTTCCCTTGCTCTGAATCTGACACCGCGAAAGCATCGGGAAATCGTGGTTCTCAGGACAGTTGGTGCCTTCAGAAGCATGTGAGTTTATAGAGCCAGATTTCATTACTCCTGATAACATCCTCAAGTCAGCCTTACCCTCAGTGTGTGAGTCTGGGTACTTTGGAGAAACAAATCCACAGAAACTCATGTATAAGAGGGAGTTTTATATAAAAGTTAAGTGTGCATCAAGAAAACATCCCAACCCAGTGCTACTCAAGCCCACAAGTACAACATTAACCCATATGTCTGACACCAATCCACAAAGTCCTCCTCCATCTCACAAAACACATACAATGACACCAACTTCAGGAGGAAAGCTGAGTCAGTGAATGTGTAAGCATCTCAAACTGGCAGGGGTCTCCACACAGGGTGCTTCAGTATCCAGGGCTGCATCAGGGTAGGTCCATGTGGGTTCTCCTCAGGAATATCTTGCAGGAAGTGAACCTTGCCAGTTAAAAGAGGGAACTGGCTAAGGCAGCTGCACCCTGGTCTGACCATCAGAAATCAAGAGACCTGAGAACTAGAAAGAGAGAGGCTCACTGAGCCATTTATCCTTCTGCCCTTCAATTAACCCCACATGTGTTTATTGGCCAGGTTGGCTCAATAAACTAACTACCTCACTCAGGATGGGCCTGTGCACAAGGGAAGAAAGTGCATCCCTGAGACTGGTTGTTGATTGGGCCATCTTGGTCTAGAAAGTCTGCTGAAAACGGTTCAATTTTACAGTAGCATGATGTACATTGGTTGGAAATTGAAAATAGGTCTCCTGCATGTGAATTAGTTAAAGGAGTTTCTTTTACATCTTCCTGAGGGGATAAAAGTTGTTTAATCTAGATGAGGAAAACTTGGTTAATACAACTTTTCTCATTAATAGTGGGGGGGAAAGTAGTTGGATTTAAACAGACCATGGAGTGTTGTCTAATGTTTGACCTCTTCAAAATGTAAATTTCATAATATGTTGGGTCAAAGCAGAATTAAGAAAGCCGACACAGAATGAAGCACAGAAGTATCTGAAACGTTTCCCAGCATCACGTGTGTTGTGATTTCCAATAGATTAACACTAGCAACTACAGTACCAAGGCAGAGAGGGTATCCCTTGGATACAGTCAAGTTGTAGGCTACAATAGCCTATAGGTCTTGGCTATTCTCTATGCATTCGAGTTACCACAACAAAATCATCTCCAGAAACTGCATAGGGAATCCTAGAGTGGTCATCTTCATTAAAGCCCCTTTTAATCGAACTATTGTCACTTAGGTACTGAAGGAGAAAGTCCGAGTTGCACTGCCAGCCTTAGTTTAAAAAAAGAATGCAGGAATTGAGGAAATACCAATTGAAATGTTTCAACAAGGTAAGGGAAGCACTGGAAACACACACTTATTTATGCCAAGAAATGTGGGAAAAAGTTACTCAGCTAACTGACTGAAAGATATAAACATATCCATATACCCATATACATATCCATATACCCATATATATCCATATACCCATACCAAATAAAAGTGACCTAACAGAATGCACAAATTATAGAACAACAATACAAATTATGTAATATCAATGAAATAACATGCAAATAACATTTTGCTTAAGATCACCCAACGACAATTGCAGAAACACATTGACAGAGAGCTCCCAGAGTTTCAGATCGAATTCAGATGAGGGCATGGACCAAGTATTATCACTGCTGACAGAGTTATCTTGACTGAAAGCAGAGAATACTAGAAAGATTTCTACTTATGTTCCTTAAGCTATGCAAAGACATTGGACTGACTGGATCATGACTAACGATGGACAGCTTTGAGAAGAATGGGAGTTCCAGAAAACCCCATTGTGCTCCTGAGCAACCTGGACATGGATCGAGAGGTAGTGGTTCAAACAGAGCAAAGTGATATTACAGGATTGAAAATCATGAAAGGTATGCCTTAGGGTTGTATCCTCATACCATATTGATTCAATCTTTACGCTGAGCAATTATCAGAGACACTGGATCATTCAAAAAAATGCAGTATCCGGATTGGAAGAAGGCTTATTAACCACTTCAGATATGCAGATGACACAGCCTGGCTTGCTGAAAGTGAGACGGACTGGAAGCACTTGCTGATGAAGGTCAAGGACTGCAGTCTTTAGCACAGATTACAATTCACTGTAAAGAAAACCCAAATCCTCACAACTGTACCAACAGGTGGCATCATGATAAACAGAGTTGTCAAGGATTTCCTGTTCCTTAGATTCACAATCAATGCTCATGGAAGCAGCAGATAAGAGATTGAACAATGCATGGCAATCAGGTGGCCAAAATATTTAATAGAAAGCTGGGCTAACTATAAATGTTCCCTAGATATCTAATGCCATCAGCACCAAGTGTACAAATAATGCTTGATTGTTGTCAAGGCAGATTTGCTGGGAAGTTGAGCATTTGTTTTAAAGTGTAAAGACCTCAAATCCACACACAGAATCTGAAAAACAACAAGAGTTTCTTCAAGTTTTCAGGCACTACCGTACAAGTAAATGGATGCTTTTCCTGGATGAAGTTGAACAAATATGGACTTTCAGAAGGCACAGGAGTACTAAAACATGTGCTGCGAAAATTCTAAGGCATAAAATGAGTTGGATACGAAATAATTATGGGAAGTAATAAATTAGGATTAGGGACTACTGGTAATCTAGAAATAATAGCATGCCTGATTGCACACCAATCTTTCATCTCTAGCTGTTATTATTTGGGTTTTTAACTGGAAACAAAAATGCTAAACATGTTGGTACCAAAGAAGAGCAGAACTTTAAGAAGACATCTTCTTTGAGGAGATTTAGTTCTATCTTGGGGGTTAAAATGTGGGGGGGGGGTGTTTGGATTGTTTCTCATTTAAATGGATATGGGGGATATTTTAGTAGAAATTTAGGTAAATCTTTTTTACTTTAATTGGCTAAGCTGACAAAATTTAACCTACGACTGTGAATATGAAGGTCTATAAAGTTTCAGGAAGCAGGAAATGATAATAGACAGGGGAGCACCAGGCTCAGTTGAATTTTGGATAGATATTAACAAGTGCTTGCATATATGGCTTGTGGAATATTTTAAAATCCAAGCCTATATGTATTGACTTAGTAATATCAGGAATGCTCAATGATATTTTCCCAGCAGTAAATTGCAAATTGTAATTTCCTTTGGATTAAAAAAATAATCTCTTCCAGTAGATTGATGGGGGTATTGTAACCGAGCCAAAAAAAAAAGAGGGGAAAAAAGTCTAACCCTTCCAAAGGACCAAGAAATATCAGAAAAGTTTGGGAATAAAACATTTGTTTCTAATTGATGACTTCCACTAATCTTGCAATTTTATTTCCTTTGGAAGAGCTTTTGTAAACAACTGAGATTAACAGCAGATAGACTGACTTTAGGATCAATTAAAATTTGTTAAGAGTCTTTACTGAAAATAAAGTAGTATCTCCTTACAGAGTAAGAGCCATCAGTGAAGAAAAAATATCCCTGTTTTGTTCTCAGAACCCATACTGCCTAAATTAGATGGTGAGATTTTAAATTTAACTTTAGGTCTTTTTATTTTTATCTTATGGCATTTATCTTTTTAATGGCCAGGGTTTTTGCAATAGTGACAAATAACTCTGTGTTAAGCCAAATTGGCTAGAGAAACAAATTGTGGTAGTTACATAATCTGATGTCAATTTGAGGATTAAGGTTGTAGGGGTGGAATCTGGCCTGTCAATCAGGAAACAGCCAATGAGGCCTCTGTGTGGGTATGACCTTCTCCTGAGGATTCTGGGTGCTCCTGGATTTCCTCCTTGGAGGTGGCAGACACTCTCTTTCTTGGCTCACTCTCTGCCAGAAATTCCTGTGGAGAAGACACATGGAGAGAGGCCAGTGGAGTCAGACCTCTGGAACTGGAGAAGTCACGTGCAGACCCCTGCCAGCATTGAGATGCTTAAATGCCACTGAATCCACAGAACCTCCCACTTACTGGCCTGTGATCTTCCTGCATTCAGCATCATTGCATGTGTTTGTGAGTCTGAAGAGGACTTTATAAATTGGTATCAAACATATGGGCTAATATTGGACTTATGGACTTGATCTGGACTAGGCTGGGATGTTTTTGTTAGGTCTCTCTCTCCTGGCTAGATTTCGGCCTTGATCCTTGGCTCCACACGAGAAAGATTTCACGCCGAAGCCAGGCTCATGATCCAAGTGAATTTAATGAGAGTTAAAAGAAGCTTCAGGTTTTATGCAGCACCCATAAGGATTCCTTTGACCATGCGGCCTGGCAGAGACTGCTCAGGGTCCCGCAAGGATCTCTCTCCCAAGTTTCCTCCCTGAAGACGACCAGACCAGCCCCCTCTCCCTCTTGGTTCCTGTCTTTTCAAGGATTCCTGGGGAAGGCGTGGTGAACGACTCCAGGTTGATCCCATTGGCTGAATTGCAATCACCTGGCCCAGGTGGGCTGCTCCAGGTTTAACGCCCAACTGCGCCCACTGGTAGGAAAATCCAGCTTTGTCCTATGCTGGTTCTCCTGGGCATGCGTTAATGGACATCCCATCCCTGATGCTAGCTACCTAATATTTTTCTCAATATTCAACTGCTATTATATATAAAGCTCTTTCTTATTCACATATGAATGTCTCTGGATTTGTTTCTCTAGACGTTCCAGAATAAAGCACAAACCCAGTGACAATCGTATGTGTAAGAGAGAGCTTCATATTAAGAAGTAATTATATATTAAGCAAACATCCCAGCCCAGAGCAGATTAAGTCCATAAGTCTGATACTACACCATAAGTCTGATACTAGTCTATAAATCCCTCTTTAGACTCAAGCATTCAGAAACAAGGATGCTGAACACAGAAAGATCACAGGCTGGGTGGGTGAAACGTCTTGTGGATCCAATGGCGGTGGAAGCATCTCAGCGCTGGCAGGTATATTCATTTGATTCCTGCAGATTTCCAATTGCCTGAACAGCAAGAAAGTTTAGCAGAGAAAGAGAGGGACGGTGGGGGGGGGGGGGGGAGAGGAAGTTCCCAGAATCCTCATGATAAGGCCACAGCCACAATTAGATATCATTAGACTGTGACCTAATTGACAGGCTAGGCTCCACCCCTAGACTTATTTATCAAGGTGACATGAAATTATGTAACTACCACACCTGTCTTTGTGCAACTGGAAAGTTTGGCAGTTTTCTGTTGACTGTGGGATTGTAATTGTAATTGAAGAGCCATGAATTTATGATCCCTGGAAATCCTTTCAGCTTCAAGAGTCTGGGAAAGTTTGTAAATTAAGCTGGTTAACTGAATAATATGAACTGTCTCACAGTCTAATTTATATTATTTTACAGATATCAGGCTTGACATGATATAAAAACAACACTAAACGTGCCAAAGGTACCAAATGTGGTCAAAATGAGGGCATGGTATTCAGAAAACTTAGGGAGCAAATGAGTCTGATAATAAAAAACTATATCTTTATTTTATTTACAATAGTGAATCAATTAGTAGAGGGAAGACTTTTAGGATAGCCTCCAGTAAATTTTTTACTCATGGGTTGAGTTTCCAATAGATCATGGGTATTTTACCAAAATTTTAGTGTAATCCAGTTTTTTGCTTCTTTCCATCCTACCTTGGATAAGCATAACTTGGCTTTCCCTAGGTCAGCAATCAAGTAAACAAGTTATTATAAATTGGGGAACCCTTGATAGACTTTAACAAGAATATTTAAATTTGAAATGAGAAAATCACTTGTGTACTTGACTTTTTCTCATAGTGCTATCCCTGTAAAGTGTGTTCAACATCACAATAATTTCTGTGGCATTTTTCCTGACCAGGAAAGACAATTTTACAGCTGCGTGCTGTTCTCGGCCATCATCAAAAAAATGAGGTTTGAGAAAAACTGCTTTTATGAGAAAATTCACTGTGACCAGAGAGAACCTTCCCAGGTGATGCTACAGAGTGCACTAACCCAGAGCGAGTTCTCAGTGCTCACCTAGAAAGCAAAATGCATACAATGAAAGCTCTGCCAAGTGCAATTCTGATTCTTTTGGGGTACCCTCTCTTTATATCACTCTGGGTCCATGGGGCAAGTATGAAATGAGGGAAACTTCTGTATCACTAATGAGGTGACTTTAAAAAGACATCTACTAAAAGTTGTTTTCTGGGTTTTTGTTTTGTTCGTTTGTTTTCAGGAAAAGAAAGTTCAGAATAATTATTGTGGGAGGAATAAGAGGACAAATAAGTTTATACAGAGATAGCAGCCAACAATGGGTGGAAGCTGACAACTGACATTATTAATTTTTATTAGGCTTAGTAAATTCAGGGACAATATCTTTCAGACAATTTTACTCATTATGTCTTTTATAGGCTTTAGTATATCAATCAAAATAGGCATCTCATTGGGACAGTTTAAGTACAGTTTATGGAACATAGTTAATTTAGAGAGATCAAGATAATCTTTAAGTAGGCACTGATTTTCCAAATTGTCTCAAATGAGATTATGCTAGACTGACAATAATATGTGTACTTATCCTAGTGAGTAGTGACAGCTAGTTTGGTTATACCCAGTGGCAATCTTAGGCCCATGTTTCCCTCGAACATAGGACATATAGCCAAATATTTGCTTTCTGGGAATGCCTACTGACTCTATCATTATTGTATGTGATACAAGTTGCTCCAGTTTGAAAATGTTCATACAGCCATGAGACAAGTATGTCATTTTGATTGAAAATTTGGTTTAATTGCCCTAAACTTGAGCTCCAAGTGAGTTGAGCAATCCATCTCCCAGGTGAGGGTTTCACAGAGGCAGGGAGAGACAGGCGGTGGCTAGTTTCAAATCTCTGGTTCAGAAGCTGTGCTCATGCAAGTGTCTGTGGTGATGGGGATGAAACCACAGTCCTGGCAGTTATACAAACTTCAATTCCTAGTACTTGGTGGCAGCAGTTCAGATGGCTCATTAAACTACACCTGGGTAATATATGCATCTTTTGTAGATGTTTAATATTTTTTATGGGTTGAATTGTGCCTCAAAAAAGTGCATTGCAAATCCTAACCTCTGTGCCTGTGGGTCTCATCCAATATGGGAATGAGTGGCCATTTCTAAATTAACGAGGCAGGTAGAATAGTGTGGGTTTTGAGCCAGTTTGTTGCAAAATATTGAATTCATAGTCTAAGCAAGTAGAGATGGAAGCTGAATTGACAAAAAATAAAACCTTGGTGATAGCCAACATCCTAAATTTAGACTTCTAGCCTCCTAAATGATGAGAAAAATGTGCTTGTTGCAGCCACTAGACATGGCAGCACTAGACAATGTAGCAGCTCCCTGACTGGAATCTAGGGTCCTCACCTATCCTGTGAGTGCTCGGATATCCTTCCAACAATCTCTTTTGTACATGTAAGCAGCATACTCTGTCCTTTCCTAAAGCAAGTATCCAATGGATACTTTCACAGGCCGGCTTCTAAAGAAATAAGCACCTGTGTTCTAAGATCCATCTCTGCTTAATTTGATCTTATACTTGCTCTCCCTGATTAGGATGATCTGTTTACAATCTGGAATCCCTCTCAAAGTTCTATCTGGATGATACCTGCCAAGTTCTAGGCTCTGTATTACAGCAAAAGTTCCGTTCTTCTGGTTTTTCGAATCAAGAGTTCTACGCTTGTTATGTGCTGTCAGACTATAGGATATAAAATCAT
This sequence comes from Tenrec ecaudatus, assembly GCF_050624435.1. NCBI lineage: Eukaryota > Metazoa > Chordata > Mammalia > Afrosoricida > Tenrecidae > Tenrec > Tenrec ecaudatus. The sequence goes on from NC_134539.1 coordinate 67,708,088, forward strand.
ACTCATCATCATGGTAGTAGTGACGGAGAAGCAGTGGATGTGAATGAGGCCACACAAACTGGAGTAAATAAATGTATCCAGTACATGAACTTATTCAGTAAATGAAATTATTCAGTGGGTGAATATTATTTGAAAAAATGATTTATTGCTGCTCATTTACCCTTAGCACTGTTTCTACCCCTAATACTAATGTATATAGAGGTTTATTTTTTCTCCTTGGTAAGAACTAATTACAATCACAGGATTTGGGCAATAATAAATGATTTCTGTATCCCCTTTTGCATAAATAGTTCCTAAAGTGGCACAAATGATTTACTTTTAGCCACTAACTACCCCCACACTTACAATTACAATTCTCTAAGAGCTAACTACTAAGGTTCATGGTTTGAATCCACTGAACAGTATCATGGAAAAAAGAGTTATTTGTTTACTTTCTCAATATGACAGCCTTTGAACCCTTGTGGAGCAGAGCTCTCCTCTAAATCACTCAGGTTCACTGTGAGTTGGAATGCACTTAAGGGTAGCAAGTTTGGTTGTTCATTTGTTTGTTTGCTTCTTTTGAAAATAATAATCTACCGAGACTGTCCTACAAGCCATCCCTTCTTGGAAAACACATTAAATTGAACTTGGAAACTGAAAAAGAAAGGCTGAAACTTTGGTAGCATGCATAACATTATGTCATGTTAAGCAATGTGACCAAATAGTGGAAGGTCACATTGTGTCTTTCCTTATTTAGTGATCTTTGATATAGTCAACCTTTTTGACCATTTAAACTCCCTGATTAATAAAACAAATCTGTTGATACCCTTAATGCACATCACTTTTTAAAGGTTCCTTCAATTACACTGCTCCATGTAATATAGTTCCCTCTCAATTTGCTATACTAATTAGTGAACAAACATATTTCAGGCTTCTTGCAAAGATGAGGGCAGATGACCTGCTATCTCCACAGACTTCATATTTTATCTCGAACACTCAAATATTTTGAACTTGAATATTGTATTAACCTTAGATGTGCTAGTAATCAAGTGTGGTCAGGTAGCTGTCTTCAGATGACACAGCTGAGAAGAATAAATATGGTATTTATGCCAATCAAAGTCAACTTCCACTCATTTATTGATGAGTAATAAATGAGCTAATGGAGGGTTCTGCTAACAATAGCAGCTCAAGAGATGTCAGCTGGAAGTGAAAACAAAAATATTCCCCCCCAGCCACCGTCAGTCTGAGCATGCATAATCCCTGGATGCATTTTTGAAATGGGAGAAAGGCTGGAAAATAATTGGATTTCCTAATATGAAAGGATTGTTTGAAAGAATATTCCTATTTTTATATTGCAGAAGCAATGTTACAGCATTATAGGCAGCATGGAAAATAAGAGAAGGTAAACATAACTCCAGCTACACACCATCGTGGTGCAGTTTGGTTCTTTTTGTTTCTACATTAATGAGAAGTTCTTCATTCTTAGAATAAAAATCAACTCATAAGCTCCTTTTCATCCTTAAAAATGCTAATTTAATAAATGCCTTTATATGTTGCTACCTTGAATCATAATTATCCATTTAAAAAGTTGCATAGTTTGCAATCAAGTGTATGTACTACAGTTTATTTTGCCAATTTTCTAACGTGGCCACCTAGTTTAATTTCAACATTTTAAATTATTTCAATGAATATTTTGTGGTAATTGATCATTTTCTATCATTTGTATTAATTCTTTAAGATAAATTCCCAGGTCATGTAATGGTCTTTTATTTTTTTAATTCAAATTAGTTACATGGGTAAGACCAATCACAGGAAGTGTTGGAGAAGAAAAGCTAGTGTCCGATGGGTTGATTAATAGATATAGGTGATAAAATGGAAAAAAAGTAAAAGGAGTAAAATCTTGAAGAGATAAACCATGGAAAGTCTTGAAGAGATAAACCAGGAAGGATGATGGAATGAATGAAGTTTTGAAACATTGGGAAGATCAGAAACATTGGGATCCAGATTATCAGCATGTCCCTGGAAATATCAGTAATTGGAGAAAGAATATCTGCATCTCTTTATGTGAAGGAAGATTGTAAATATAGGTGCAGATGCAAGAAAGATTAATGGTTTGATTTTAAGAAGCTTAGACACATACATACATCTATTGCCAAGGAGTTGACTCCAACTCAAAGGGAATCTAGAGGACCAAGTACAACGGATTTCCCCATAGGATTCCCAAGGTTGCGCATCTTTACAGAGGCAGAAGGCCACGTCTTCTTTTCTTCCATGGAAGAGCTGGTAGGTTCAAATACCCTTTATCAACAGGGCTCTGTTTGAGAAGTTTAGTGGATTCTTAAGTCATTGCTGCAGTCATCTGCTGGGAAGAAAAGGGTGGATTGTTGAAATAGCCATTATAAATAAAGGAAGCAATTACTAGTGATCATGGTCCCTGGCATTTTCTTTTGTACACTCATTATGAGGTAGCTGCTCGAGCAATATATGTACTTTACATACATTGCTGTGTAATATTGCGCTCGAGTGAGTGTTGATTCTTAGTGGCCCTACGTACATGAAAACAAAACACTACCTGATCCTATGTCATCCTTAGAATTATTTTTATTCTTGAGCCTGCTGTTGAAACCATGGTGTTAATCTGTGTCAGGGAAAACCTTTCTCTTTTCTGCTGACCCTCTACTTGACCAAGCATGATTTCCTTTCCCAAGAATTATTCTCTCCTGATAACATGTGCAAAGTACATGAAACAAGGTCTTCCCAACCTCGCTTCTAAGGGGCATGCTGGCTGTATTTCCTGTAAGAGAAAAGTTTATTCTTCTGGCGGTACATCATAGTTTCAATAGTATTTCAAGTGCCATCATACAAATGCATCAATTATTCTTTTAGGTTGTCCTTATTCCTTGTCTATCTTTCACAGGACTATGAGGCAACTGAAAATACCACGGCTTTGATCCAGTGCACCTTAGTCCTCAAAACGACATTCGGACTCTTCCACCCTTGTACAGCAACTTTGCCTAGTGCCTTATTTTGATTGTTGACACGTGCTTCCCATGTGCGGGTGCAAGTTAAATGAATTCCTTGACAATTTCAACCTTTCTCAGTTTGTCATGATGTTGTTTATTGGTCTGGATGGGAGGACTTTTGTTTCCTTTATAAAGAGATAAAATTCACACTGAAGGCTTTAGTTTCTTATTTTCATTAAATAATACTTAAAATCTCCTGTTCCTTTATTAAGTAAAGCTCTGTAATTTGAATATGGAGGGATATTCATGAGCCTTCCTCCAATTTGGATTATTCTTCATATTGTTCATCCTCTTGGGTTATTTGCTCAGTATACAGATTGAGTAAGTGTAGTGAAAAAAACAAACTTGATACACATTTTGCCTGATTTTAAACCCTGCAGTATCCCCTCAGTCTGTTCAAAGGATCATGCAGGTTAGTCTGTGTACAAGTTCCATAAAAGCTGTCATTTATTTATAAATAAATTTATTATATAAATGTATAAGTAAAGTTATTTATAAATAAAGCTGTTATTTATTTATTTTGCTCCGTATAGTCAGTGACTTGTTCTAGTCAATTAAACACAGGTAAACATTTTTTTTGTATTTTCTGCTTTGGGCCCAAATTCATCTGACATCAACCATGATATCCCCCAGGCCTCATCTTCTTCTGAATCCAGATTAAATTTCTGGTAGCTCCGTATTGATAGACTGCTTGAATCATTGTTTTAAATTATCTTCAACAAAATGTTGCTTATAAGTAGTATTAATGATATTGTTCAATGATTTCTGCATTCTTTTGGGTCAACTTTTCATTGGCGTGGCCACACGTATTGATCTCTTCTAGCTGGATGACCAGGTAGCATAGTCATCAAAATTTCTTGGCCTAAATTATTAGAAATTCTAGTGCTGCATCAGGTTGTTGAGATATTTCAATAGAAATATCTCTCATTTCCTGGAGCCTTGGTTTGCATGAATGCCTTCAGCACCGATTAGACTTCTTCCTTAATATGATCAGTTCTTGATCATACGCTCCCTCTTGGTAGAGTTACTTTATGTAGGCCTACCATCCTTTGATCTTTTCTGTGTCATTCAATACTTTTCCCAGAGAAAACTCTAAGATTGCAACTGGGGCACGAGAGACTTTTCCCACTCGTGCAGCTAGAGAAATGCTCAGTGTGTCTTTTTTTGGGGGGTTCTAAGCCTAGACCTCTGTACATTGTATTACAAAGCTTGATTTAGTCTCCTTGAGCAACTCTTGGAAATCTGCTCAACTCTTTTACTTCATCATTTCCTCCCATTTCTTTAGCTACTCTAACTTCAAGAACAAGTTTCACGGTCTTTTCTGATTTCTGCATTGGCATGTTCTTTCTTTTCTGTGTTGAAAATGAACTTTTGCTTATTTAGTGTATGGTGTTTTCCCATAATTCCTCATAAGGTTCCACTCCATCAAATATAATTGTGAAGGTATTGATAAAAGGGCGGGGCATAGTTTCTTCCAACGCAGTTCAAATTAGTTGATGTCTCTGCCAATACACGTATACTCCTGTATCCCTGTAAGGCAAGCTTTGAAAGTCTGAACATTTGTTTACTGAAATGTTCTCTCACCAATAAGAAATATCCTTTGGAATATTGACCGAAGGTTGATAATAGCATAGTAAAGTTAGGTGACATAGTTTTCTTAATAGGTTCAGTCCATAATTTAGTAACAGCATTTCGTAACATTCTATTAATAGTTTGTTATGGTCTACCCGGTGAAACGCCTTTGCATAGTCAATGAAACACAAGTAAATATCTTTCTGCTTTAGCCAAGATCCACCTGATATCAGCACTGCTGACCCTGGTTCCATGTCCTTTTCTCAATTCAGCCTGAATTTCTGGCACCTCCTAGTCAATGTATTGCTACAACCATTTTTATACTAATGATACTAATCTATAATTTGCATATTTGGGGGGTCACCATTTTTTGGAAAGGGAACAAATATGGATCTCTTCCATTCAGGAAGTCAAGGAGCTGTCTTCCAAATTTCTTGGCATAGAGGAATGAGTGAATGCAGTGCTACATCAGTGTGTTAAAACATTTCCAATGGTTTTCCATTAATTCTTGAAGCCTTGTACTTGGCTAATGTCTTCAATGAGCTTGGACTTCTTCCTTCAGTATGAGTGGTTATTGAACATATATTACCTTTTGAAATGGTTGAATGTTGTGATAGACCGGGCTGACTAGAGAAACAATCCAGAGACACTGGATTCAAGAAAGCTTTATATTAAAGAGTAAGTGCATATAAAGAAAATCTCCCAGCCCAGTGCTGATCAATTCCATAAGTCTGACATTAGCCCATATGTCCGATACCAATCTATAAATTCCTCTTCAGACTCGTTCAGCACATGCGAGAATGCCAAATGCAGGGAGAGCACAGATCAGTAGGTAGAAAATCTTGTGGACCCAGTGATTGTGGAAGCATCTCAGTGCTGATGTGGGTCTCCACGTGGCTCCTTCAGCTCTAGGACTCTGGCTGCCATCAGCACTACTCCATGTGGCTTGTCAACAGGAATGTAAAGCAGAGAGAGTGTGCGTACACCTCCAGGGAGGAAGATAGGAGTTCCCAGAATCCTCAGGAGAAGACCATGCCCACACAGAGGCATCATTGGCTATGGCGTGATTGATAGGTTAGACTCAACCTCTTCCCTCAAGTTTACAGGAGATTATGTAACTGTCACAAATGTTGAAAAGGGTTTTTTTTTTTTTGCTATTTAAAAAAGTATCTATCAATATCTATATTCAACACACCATACAATTATATAGTTCAATTATAGTGAGAGGAATTATGAAATAATCAGCAGCATTAATTTCCAATGAGTTCTTTTTAGTTCAGTGACTGCGTATTCTATCCATCTTCTTTTTATGCTTTCTGCATCGTTCGATATTTTGTCTATAGAATCTTTCAATATTGCAACTTGAGACGGATTTTTTTTTACTTCTTTCATTTTAAAATACATTTAGTATGTTCTCCTTTTCTTGGTTTTCTAGCTCTAGGTTTTGCACATTTCATTACTATATTTTAATTTGTCTTCTCAAGTTGCCCTTTGAAATGTTTTTTCAGATCTTATACTTCATTATTTCTCCTATTTGCTTCAGCTGCTGTATGCCAAAGAGCAAGTTTCAAAGACTCTTTTGCAATATACTTTGATCTTTTCCTTCTTCATCTTCTACCTGAACTTGAATATTAATAATTGATGGTCTTCTCCACAGTCTGCCCCTGGCCTCATTTAGCTGCTGATATTGATCTTCTCCATCAACTCTCCCATGGATGTAGTCATTGTTATTTCTGCGCATTCCATCTGGAGAAGTCACCATTTGTCTTGTTGAAAAAGGTCTTTGTTATGAAGATATCATTGGTCTTTCAAAATTTTATCATGTGATCAGCTTTGTTCCTATCACCGTGACTAGATGTCGGTGTCCCAGATACTGTTCCTTCCTCTCTGTTTCCAACTTTTGCATTCCAATTACCAATAATCATCATTGCATCTTGTTTGTGTGATCAATTTCATAGGACATTGATAAAATTATTCAATTTATCACTATCTTTAGTGATTTGTGCATAAATTTGAATAATAGTTATATTAATTGTATTTCTTTGCATAGGGATAGATATAATCCGTCACAGACAACCTTGTACTTCAAGGGAAATCTTGAAGTGTTCTTTAAGATGATGATTTTGATGCCCTTCCTCTTGAAACTATCACTTGTGACATAGCATACCATATGATTTTCTGATTCAAAATTATCAATATCAGTCCATTTCATCTCATGAATGTCTAGAATATCCATCTTTATGTGTTCCATTTCATTTCTGATGACTTCCAGTTTTCCTAGATTCATATTTTGTGCATTCCAAATTCCAATAGATGTTTGCCGCTATTTCTTCTCATTTTGAGTAGAACCCTATCAACAAATGAAGCTTCCGAAGATTTTTTTCCCGAGCCTTTTTTCATGCACATCATGATAGTTGACTCTACTTTTAGAAAACTGCTCTTCCTCACTCACCTTTTGAATAATTTCTGTTCTGAAGGATTCGTTTGCTGGCACTCTCTCTGACAATGTTCTTCTGCTGTTCGTGTGGTTTTCAGTACGCGACAATGTTCTACTGCTCTCCTTAAGGTCTGCAGCTGTGCTGAAACTTGTGTCCCCTAGGTCAGCTGTTCTCAACCCTCCTCATGCCACAACCCTTTCACACAGTTCATCATGTTGTGGTCACCCCCAACCATAAAATAATTTTTGTTGTTACTTCATAACAGTATTTTTGCTACTGTTGTGAATCAGGCAACCCCTGTAAAAGGGTTCTTCAACCCTGAGATAGTTTATTGTACCAACCTGGCCAATAAACACATGTGGGGTTAATTGAAGGGCAGAGGGATAAATGACTAGGTGAGCCTCGCCTTTCTAGTTCTCGGGTCTCTTACTTTGTGATGGTCGAACCAGGGTGCAGCTGCCTTAGCCAGTTCCCTGCTTCAGCTTGCAAGGCTCACTTCTGCAAGACATCCCCGAGGAGAAGCCAATGCAGCCCTGGGTGCTGGAGCAGCAGTGTGGAGACCGCTGCCAGCACTGAGATGCTTACACGCTCAATGAGTAGGCTTTCTTCCTGCAGTCAGCGTCATAGTGTGTGCTTTGTGAGATGGAGGAGGACTTTATGGATTGATGTCAGGCATATGGGCTAATGTTGGACTTATGGGCTTGGGCAGCACTGGGTTTGGATAATTTATTGATGTCCACTTAACCTTTATATAAAACTCTCTCTTATACATGATTTTTTGTAGATTTGTTTCTCTAAAGTACCCAGAATAACACAGACTCTCTAAGGGGTCGCGACCCACATGTTGAGAACCGCTGCTCTAGATAAACCTGCTGATCGATAAAATACCAGTGACATAACTTTCAACCTCACAAGCCACCACAGTATGACAAACTGATAGAAAAGTGGTGGGAACAGAGCAATAGTCATCAGTTAAGTCACAAACTCCTCCTTGAGAGACAAACTGGCCATCTAATGATACTCTATGTGTGAAATCATAGATCGAACTTTACTTCTTTACAATTTTGCGAAGTTAATCAACAGAAACTTCTAGTTTGAAGCTTGTAATATATCAGCCTGTTTGACGTCTAATGCAAGAACCACTTCTTCAGTAACTAATAGCATTGCACTAACTATTAAGTATTCTATAGTAAGAACTTTTTCTATTGTTAAGCTTTTATTGAATGTTTCTAGGATCTCTGGTCTCAATTTTATGTTACTCTCATATTTCTTATTTACACACACGCATACACACATATGTAAAGCACAACAATTAGTCAAAATATGCAGGTAAATCCCAAACCCATCATTTAGAAAAAAAAAGAGGAATAGTAGTTTGTTTTTTTTAAAACATTTTATTAGGGGCTCATACAACTCCTATCACAATCCATACATATACATACATCAATTGTATAAATCACATGTACATTCTTTGCTCTAATCATTTTCAAAGCATTTGCTCTCCACTTAAGCCTTTTGCATCAGGTCCTCTTCCCCGCCCCCTCCCTCCCCATTCCCCTCTCCCTCATGAGCCCTTGATAATTTATAGATTATTATTTTGTCAGGAATAGTAGTTTCTTATAGCCAGAATATAGAACATTAAAAAAGACAAGGCTGATCTGATAGAGAGTGGTGGGACCCCAGAAACATTCTTCCACTATGGAACGGAACCTTCTCTCAGAGATCATCCTTCAGCCAAGCAATAGACAATCATCAGAAACGTGCTCCTTAGAATAAAGAAGTGTTGGAGACTGCATAGGGGACAATTCGCCAAAGAACAGTGGTCACGTGGCAGGAAGGACAGAAAAGATGGGCAAATTCAATTAGGAGACGCCCGAGGAAGCAGTGGGACGAGTACAGTTATAGTGAGGGGATTAGAGCCCATGTCACAAAGCCAACCATGGATGAATTGGGGAATAGGAAACTAATTTTCTCTCTAAACTTTCACCCAATCCATAATGAAAGGAAAATAACACACAGGATTAAACGTTTGGCAGAATTCATCTTAGTCCTTTCATCTACTCCATGAAGTCAGTTTACGCTTTATTATTATCTGGTTCAGCACAATGGCGCCTGTGAGCCGATCAGCTTGTGCACAAGCGTTCTGAAGTGTTAACAGAGTCTAGTGGTATCCACATTCAAACATTACAGTCTTTTTGGGTAGGTAATCATTTCTTGAAATGTTTTGGTTAAGCATTTCCAGCAATTCCTCAAAGTAAAAACTTATCCACGCATAACAAAATGAGTATGTTCATCATTAAGTTATAATAACGTCTTTAAAATGAAGCACCAGTTTGGAATAGATTACAAAAATGATGCAAAGTCAAATTAAACTTGTTTAAAAATATGTTAGATAAAATATGTAGCTAAACATAATGATTAACTTATTTCAAAGATTTTCTGATGCAACACATAACAACAATCTTGAGACAAAACATCATATCACCATGCTATATCAATAATATCACAAGATTATCACAACTCTAAATATCTAAATAGTAATAAAAAATAGTAATAAAACCTTCCTGAGAAAATAACATGAATACCAAAGTTAAAATCATTTGATCTGGATTTTGATTAAAAAGAATTTTGTTATTAAATTACTAGCAGAAATAAATAAAATAAAATCATGATCAAATAATATACAGTTGTCTAAAATCAGGCAAACACATGACCATATTTGTAACCCAAAGAAAATTAGATGCTCCCTTTGATTGGACAAGACATTTTATGTAAGACATAACACATTAAATAATTTGTAATTTAGCAATTTTCTCTTTTCCAAAAATATTCACTGCCATCAAGCCACTGCTGACTCATAGTGACCTGGTGGGTTTCTGAGATGGGAACTGTTAAGGGTCTAGACCGTCCAGCCTTTCCTCTGAGTAGCTGGTAATTTTGAACTGTTCACCATGTGGATCACAGCCCAAAGCTTAATCACTACACCACTAGAGAGCCTTTTTAAACTAGAAAGTGTTATATGGCTTCTCGGCAAGTTTCATAGTTGTCAGAAATTTTCAATAGATCACCAATAAACACTTCTTAAATGATTTAGATAAAGATCTTAAAGGTAAAAATATATATATTTAAGTACATGGCTCGATGTTTGCATTTATTCTACTGAGAACTTCCCTTCAAGGCAGATTTCACACGCAAAAAAAAACTTTTTAACCAATAATCAAAGAAAATTTTTTTCCTCTTGACACTGAAAAACTCAATATTTTGCTACTTAAAATTAGAGTTTTTAAAACTGTTCACAAATAACCCATAAACATTTAGTTATAGTGAATAATAACTTTGACTAAATCAAATAAATTCATCTCAGTGAATCTCTTAACTCTGCGTCTATTTATTTATGCCTTATAGTATAACTCTTTGTGTCAGAAATGAACCCATCTATTACCATTACCATTCCCAAAACACGAGAAACAAAAACACGCCTCTCTGGGGGTGTCATGGTTGGGCTCTTTGTTCCAGCATGGCACCTGTAAGAAAATGTGGGTGGAGTTTAGCCTGTCAGTCAGGTTGCAGCCTAATGACCTGAGTTGGAGGTGCAACTGAGACATTTAGCTCTCTGGAGACCGGACTTTCTGCCTTGACCCTGCTGCTTTCTGGCCACATTGAGAGCTGCTGGATCCCTGCTATTTATTGGATCCACATGATTTTGTACTCACAAGCCTCTGAGCTTCCTGTATTCTGCATCATTGCATGCAGCTACAGTTGCCTGAAGAGGGACTTGAGTTTAACAGGGCTGGGATGTTTTCTTGATATATAATTACTTCTTGATTTAAAGCTCATTCTTAGTACATATGAGAGTGGCACTGGATTTGTCTCTCTAATCAACCTGGCCTAACACAGAGGGCTTCAAAATATTTGTGAAAACTTTTATCATCTTTTTATTCTATTTTCCACAAACTTTTTGAAGCACCGTGTGCATGTGTGCTTATGTATCTGTAGCACAAAACAAAAAATATATAAACTTGAATATTAACTCAATGTCAGTGGATTATCACGAGTGCTTGAAAATTATTTTAAGTCTATATGATATTATATTGGCTATATTATAGCCAACAAACATAATTGCATTTGAATTATGTTTAAATTATGTTTGTTTAAATTGTCTATGGTTTCTTTAAAATTACTTCATTATTTTATGTCAGATGTGTCTCATTGTGATTGATATGTTTTCCGTTATTAGAATTCCTCTAAAATCTAGGGAACTTGACCAGAGTTACGCACTTTCTGATACCTTTAGAATGAAACCATTAAAAAATGTTTTACAAGATCTTCATCTACTTGGGATGTGTCCTTCAACAGCATCCCTCTAGCGACGTGGCTTCAAGAGACTGGAAGCTTAGGAGGCCTGATTCCATGTTGCATTCCCTCTAGTTGGTTTAGTCAATCCTTGATCTACCTGTGTATTTATTTTGGCCTAGGAACACTGGTGACAGTGTTGAGTAAGCATGAGACTGCTAACTCCAAGATTACCTGCTCCTCAGCAGAAAGACGAGGCTGTCTGTTCCTGTTAGATTTACAAAGCCTTTTACTATGAGTTTGGATTTGGGGTTTGGTGTGGTACAGAAAAAGGTTAGCAAAATGATTTTCCTTTCACTCTCCTCTTGACAAGTAGTTGTTGTCTTGTCTTTATCACAGCCTTTTATGTGTCCAGTAAAACCTAAAGTTTGTTAGCAACTTTGTAAATGAAGTCATCAATTCTTGGTTGTATCGAGGCTTGTCCTGTCCTGTCTCTTAAGATTGCACTCTTTTATGGATTATAAACTAAGGATAGAAGGGAAAAATACTCAATACAATAAGAGGCATGTACTCTGAACCAATACCCAGCATTAAACTGAATGGGGAAAAGCTGAAAGCATTTCCACCGAATAAAGGAACCTGGCAGCGCTGTCCCTTACCACCACCTCTATTCAACATCGTGCTGCAAGTCAATACTATAAGGCAATAGCAAGATATCAAGGATGTACGAGGGATTGTGCTGGCTTTGTAGGATGCATTTTTGCCATTAGGCAAGCATCAAGCAACTAACTCTGAATTAGTGCACCCAGTGGTGTCACCTGGAAAGGTTCTCTCTGATAACAGTGAATTCTTTTCTAAAAGCCGTTTCACTTAAACCTCATTTTTGGGGTGGCAGATTTAGGCAAATAACAAGAGGCTATGAACTTTTATTGCCTGCTTAGGAAAAATGCCACCTCATTCTGGACATCCACCAACTTCCCAAACTCACGAAAGTGTCGACTTGTCATGCATTTGGGGTTTGTCCACCAGGTCAGACTGTTAATCAAGCGTTCGATTTGGAGGTTCAGAAAAAATTGCATAACAGTGTGTGACAAAAAAGGCATGATTTGTGGCAGACAGGGAACTGGTTTTGCCACGACAATGCACCTGCTCATGCAGCCATTTCAGTGTGACAGTTTAGGGCAAAAACCAGCATGCCTTTCTTGCCCCATACACCTTATCACCTGACCCCCTCTATGCGACTTCTTTTTGTTTCCATGAGTGAAGAGGGAGATGAAAGGATGGTAAAGAAAATGAATGAGGAAGGTGCTGTCAGCCATCCGAACAGATGAGCTTGAAAAATGTTTCCAAGAATGGAATTGCAGATTTCATAAATGTGTTAAGTGTAATAGAGAGTACTTTGAAGGTGAAAAGGTTATATTGTAAAAAAATTTAAATACATAGTTTTGAAAAATTTCTTGTTCTTTAGGGGTACCCCCTTGTACAATTTGTAAAACAAGATGTGAAACTTTTGCTGTTTGCAGATGATATAATTTTATGCATTGGGAATCCTAAGTGGATCACAATAGGATTTCTGGAAACAATAGATGAGTTTAGCAGAGTAGCAGAATACCAGATTGCCAATAAGACACCAATTGGATTTATATATCAGTGATGGCAATGCAGTAAATTATACCAAGGAATCAGTGTTACTCACAATAGCCATGATAAAGCTAAAATACCAAGGGATAAACCTAATAAATAAAAGAGGCAGAAGTTCTGTACAAAAAACCTACAGAACATTGCTTGCTACAAGAAACCAAAAGCAATTTACACAAATGGAAGCATATTCCATGTTGGTGAATGGAAAGACTCAATATTTTGAAAATGTCAATACTACTTAAAGCAAACTCGAAATTCGATGTGATTCCAATCCAAACTCAGCATCATTCATCAAAGAAATGGAAAAACTGACTACCAACTTCATATGGAAAGGGAAGAAGTTGAGGATAGGCAAAAAAAATTCTCAAGAAGAAGAAAAATTAGGCGGTCTTGCACTACCTGAGCTCAAACCCTAATATACAATGATAGTTGTCAAAAACAACCTGGTTCTGGTGTGGAAGATACTCGGACCAATGGATCAGGACAGAGAATCCAGAAAGAAAAACATCCACATACAGATAACTGATTTTTTAATGAAGATAAAAAAAATTAATTAGGAAGCAGATGCCCACTTCAATAAATTGTGTTGGAAAAGCACGCTATCCACTTGCAGAAGAATGAAACAAGATCCATATATCACTCCATGAACAAAAACAAACTCAAGATAGATCGCAGACTTAAATATAACATCCAAAGGTATCAGGATCATCAATGAGAAAGCTGGGACAAAGCTAGGAGAGAATCCTATTAAAAATGAAACATTTGTTTACATCAAAAAGCTACATTAAAGGAGCAGAAAGAGCCCACAGATTGGGAAAAATATTTAGTAATGGCATAATGGACAAAGGACTAATTAATAAAATCTACAGAATTTTGCTAGCTTACAAAATATAAAACTAATGCCTTCTGAGAAGGTGGGCAAAGGATCTGAATACACAATTCATAAAGTATGAAACTCGAATGGCTAATAAACACACGAGGAAATGCTCTTAGTCATTAGCCATCCAGAAAATGCAAATTAAAACAACCATGAGGTACCACCTCATGCTCATTACTGTGGCCCAGTTTTAAAAAAAATGTTTATTGGGGGTTCTCACAACTTTTATCACAATCCATACATGCATCTATCGTGTCAAGTACATTTTTACATATGTTGCCATCATCATTTTCCAAACATTTTCTTTCTACTTTAGTACTTGGTATCAGCTCATTTTGCCCCCTCCCCTATCTTTCTTCCCTCAAGAACCCTTGATAATTAAAAAGAATTTTTTTTTCATTTCTTACATTGACCGCTTTCTCCCTTCGCAGACTTTTCTGTTGCCTATCCCCATGGAGGTGTGTTATATGTAGATCATTGTGATCAGTTCCCCCTTTCTCCCCACCTTCCTCTTACCTGCCTGGGATTGGTGCTCTCATTATTGGTTCTGAGGGGTTTTTCTGTCCTGGATTCCCTGTGTTACAAGCTCTTATCTGTACTAGTGTACATGCTGTGGTCTAGCCGGATTTGTAAGGTAGAAATGGGGTCATGATATTGGGGGGAAGGAAGCATTAAAGAACTAGAGGAAAGTTCTATGTTTCGTTGGTTCTATACTGCACCCTGCCTGGCTCATCTCCTTGTGAACCTTCTGTAAGGGGATGTCCAATTGTCTACAAATGGGCTTTGGGTCTCCACTCTGCCCTCCCCCTTATTCATATTGATATTAATTTTTTGTTTTAGGTCTTTGATACCTGATAACCTGATCCCATAGACAACTCATGATCACACCGGTTGGTGTGCTTCATCCATGTGGATTTTGTTGTTTCTCAGCTAGATAACCACTATTTATCTTCAAGCCTATAAGACTCCAAACACTATATCTCTTGATAGCCGGGCACCATCAGTTTTCTTCACATTTGCTTATGTACCCATTTTGTCTTCAGGGATTATACTGAAGAGGTGAGCATCACAGAGTGCTATGTTATTAGAAACTGTTCTTGTATTGAGGGAGTACTTGACTAGAGGCCCAATATCCATCTACTACCTTAATACTTAACATATAAATATGTGTACTAAGATCTATTTCCCTATCGGTATACATAAGTATATGTATCTATGTACATGCTTATATTTAGACCTCTATAAATGTCCTTTGCCTCCTACTTCTTTCCTCTATTTCCTTTTGCTTTCCTGTTGTCCCACTATCATGTTTCATGTTCCTTTGGGTTTCAGTAATTCCTCTTAGAAACATTGCCCTTGATCAAGCCCCACCAGGCACCCTATGCCCTCCTTACCATCGATTTTAGATCACTTGTTGCCTTGTCCCTGCATTTGTTGACACCCCTTCTGTTCCCCTAAGAAATGTCAGTCCCTTTGTTTTCTCCTCCAGATGGTTTATCCCACCTATCTTATATAGATAGACGTGCAGAGACAATAATAAGCACAAAAACAAGATTAAACAAAACACACACACACTCCGCGGGTAAAGAAAGAAAAGCCTATAAATTGTTCCAGGTCTGTTTGTTGACCTTTCAGAGTGTTTGAGAACAACACATGTTGGAGCAGTTGTAGTGAGATGGGAGCTCTAATCTACTTGTGGTGGATTTGAAATACATACTCCACTGTGGAAGGTGATATGGCAAAACTTCAAACAGATGGCAATTGAACTACCATACGATCCAGAAATACCATTACTAGGCACATACCCCCCAAAAAGAAGGAACAAATCATGAACAGATGCTTGCTCCTCCATGCTCATCACGGCAAAGTTCACAGTAGCAAGAACATGGAAACAACCTAAATAGCCACCAAGTAGAAAAGTGGATAAAACAATCTCTGGCACATCTACACAATGGAACACTGCACATCCCCGGAAACACCTCAAGATATGGAGAAATCTGGAGACATTGTTCTGAGTGAAGTTCATCAAGTACAAAAGGTCAGCCTGGTAAAAAGCCAGAGTAGTGCCAATGAACCACACATCTTCCATTCCAGGTAAGTATAGTGTAGGTCATTTGGCCAGAGGGGTTGTTGTGACATCTGGGATGAAATGGTCTGGGAGAGGGGTGGGGTGCTCTCTGCTGATTGGTTGCCATGTGGATCTGGGTTGAGGTGGCTCAGGGAGGGAGGTAGCACTGTGAGAGGCCTTACTGATGGGAGGGCAGCACAGGAGAGTGGAGAGGGAATGGTCATGTTTCTGAGAACACAGGTGCATGTCGATGAGGGTAGGAAGCAGTGGGAGGGCTAACCTCCAGGTAGTGGGAAGAGTGACTGAGGAAGCTTTGAGGAACAGAGGTGGTGGTGGCCTTTAGTGGAGTGAGGTGGATGGGCAAAATTGAGCCAGGATATCTGGGCATATCCCAAGAAATGAGGTCAGGTATCATGGAACACCGTGACACTAAATCCTGGATCTCTAGGGTGTATGTTCTGCATCTCCAGAGGCTGCATCAGTGAGACCCTTTGGTCTCACTGGTGAACTGGGACTCAACTGGGTGAACTGGATTCTACTTCAGATACACTTGTAAGCTGAGGGATTAAGCCAGAAAATACATGGTGTCTGAGGACACAGAAGACCGCTGCACCAGGAGTGGCACATTGTTAGTTGGCAGCCTATATGCTGTATGAAGATATATATTCTTCCGACAATCCTGTGAAGGCCACTCTGTTACATGTTACTTATGCTTGTTAGTATTAGGGTTTATCACCGCTGTGTCACCAGCAGGATCATCCTCTTGAAACTGTGTTATTTGCTTCTCTCTCTTTGTTTATGGTAAAGGAAACCCAGGGACATTGAGATGTTGAGCCTAGAGGGAAAGCAAATATCATAAGGGTTTGGGGGGGATAGGGGTGTTAAAGGGTGGGGCAGTAAAAGGGAGATGATGTCAAGGAGTTCCAGAAAGGAAAAGTATCTTTGGGGACTGATTATGGAAGCAATTGAACAATTCTGTTTGACGTGATCAAGCTATGGAATAATGACATATATATTAACTCCCAAGTTACAGCAAATTAAAAAAAGAAGAAGAATAATAAGAAGAAGCATAGATCCAGGATAGGGTTTTGGGCTCGCACTAAATCCTAGCTCCAATTTGGGGACAATTATTTTTACATCATGGCCTTGCTTGATTCTTGCCCACAGGAAGGGACATATTGCTATAGTGAAATGTGGCAAAGAATTTAGATGGCGCCCAGCTATCAGGCAAAATAGGGTTTGGAGCCTTAAAGGCTTGTCTCCAAACAAGCAACCATCTAAGTGAGATGTCAACTAAGTCCACATGGAAGAAGCACACTATTATCAGTCACCAAAAGATTAGAATCCATATACTCTGAATTCAATGGAAGAATAAGATCCTAAACCGTGAGAATCTGATATGTAGAAGACAATGGATGGCAGTGGGAGTCCATGACTGATTTGTGGAATTACATAGCAAATACGTCTCGGGAGAGTTCTATCTAAAACTGATGAATGGGAAGAAAATCATTAAACAGAGTGCATAGAAGAGAGGAGTATAAAAGATCAAGTCTATAAATCTGACCTGAGCAGTTAAGACTTTGTCAGTAGATCCACATATGATGCAGACTGGACCTGATCTGGTTTCCAAAATTTTCTGTATTTTTGGTTTGTACTGTTCTGTTTGGATTTTGTTCGTGAACAGTAGAATAGATCTCAGAGGTGTTATGTCAATGGAGGTCATTCTCTTGAAACTGTGTTATATGCTTTTCTGTTTTTCAATGTATGAAACCCAGGATTGATGAACCTAAAGGAACAGTAAGTAGAATAAGGGGTTCAGGAGGAGGGGGGTGGAAACTGGGGATGGTGGAAAAGAGACAATGTCAAGGAATCCACGTAGAAAAGAATGGCTGGAAACTGATTATGGTAGCAATTGTGCATTCTATTCGATGTGATTTAAATATGGAATGATATATGTATTAAATACCGAACTAATAAAGAATCTGCAATATCATTCTCATATGTCACAAAATAACAATTTCTTAGAATGTTTATATATATAATGACCTCAGTCTACTCACGAGTGAAATTTGTAAATAATTTGTCTGAATCGGACTGTAAAGTCCACACATTATCAATTATTATATTTGTCATTACTTAAACCTCTACTTTGAAAAAAAATTGATATTTTTATCATCCTATTTCTAGTAGTATTAATGCATGTTTGCAGCTCTTTCTTCTGATATACTATGTCAGGGTTGACAAACGCAAAAGGAATAGCATTGCATTTGTCATCGAAAAGAATGATTCAGGATCCATCCTGAAGTATAATAGGATATATGATAGGACAACATGGATTAATCTGATAGGAAAACAAGACTATTTTTGAAATTCATGCCCTCACCACTAGAGCCAATGGAGAAATTGAACAATGCTACCAACTTCTTCAGTCTGAAAGAGATCAAACATGCATTCAAAATGCATTGATAATTACTAGTGACATGTTGCTTCCCAGAGCCATCTCCATAAATTCCTTTATTCTTTGCCATTAAAGATACATAGCATCCTCTCATTCTGTCTGATGGAATCTCTCATGGAATTGCATCACCGTCTAATTTGCATTACAAAGAGAAAGAATAAAATGCCAAGAGATGAACTGAGACAAAATATTTTTGTAGCATCAATAAATATAAACAGAATATATGTATATACATGAAAGTGCTTATCTGCCCATATACATTCATACACATACATATATATGAGCTTCAAAAGTTCAGAGAAAAAAATCTATTATTAAATTCCACCTCTACACACCTTTTTGAAGTCCCCTAGTTTGCAGTCCACTATCAAATTTTCCAGCAATCAGTTCACTAGAATTTTATTTATTCAAATCAGAAATAACATTTTTCAAGTAATTTACAAAATCTAGATTGTTTTAGTCATTAATGTTATCAGATTAATGCCATCGTTTATGCAAAGGAAGTGTGCATTCTGCATCTTTGGGGGCCACATTTTTTATCTTCCCTTTTATTTTAATTTAGCAAACCCAGGTTATGAAAATATACTGGGGATAAGATGGGTGTAGTTGGCAAAAACATGCATTATATGTGTAAAAGTAGGATATTTGAAACTGTCCTTTTTACTAATTGTGATTGCTCAGATATGTAGGCTTGATTAAATATTTTCCATTGATTAATGTTTATGTAACTTTTTTAATTCTGGGGATTCCGCTTCCTTTATGATGTTTCTACTTTGAATCATACCCTTATAATCCTTTCTGGTATCAGAGTCTAGGCATCGTTGAATTAAATCAGCTACCAAGAAAGAATGGCCCTAAAACAGTCTTCACAACCTGAACCAATTGAAAATCAGGTGGGCTCATTTCCTCCTTCTCTCTTGTTGGACTCGAGGACATCTAACAACAATAGAAGATTTTAATTCTGCTTGTTGTTTAATGTCCCAATTACTGCCAGCATGTTCGGCCATTAATGCAGATCACAGTTTGTAAGGAACAGGAGCACAATGGAGCCCTAGAGGTGCAATGACTTGAGGATTGTGCTGCTCTCCACAAGACCGGCATTTCCCGTCTGCCCGCTGCCCTACAGGAGAAACCGGAGGATTCCTATTCCTGAAATTCCTATTCCTATTCCTATTCCTGGATTTTCAGTCTCAGAAACCAAGAGTGGCAGTTTTGCCTTGTCCTATAAGGTCACTATATGCCAGAATCACCTCCATGGCAGTGAGTTGTTATTGGTGTTTTGATTAGTACAAAAACATTCACACTAAGTATTCTGCATGGTCTAGTATGGAAAGAGGCCAATTTGGGAGGAGAGGCTGATACTCTGAATTACCTATTCACTGACACCAATCCCAGGGACATCCCTACTACTGATTCAATTAAATGCAAGCTGAACTGCCCGATACTTTTTTTTTTTTTTGAATAGCTGATCCTAAAATTCACATGTAAATTTAAGGGACCCAAATAAAAAACCAAACTCACTGCAATTGAGTCGATGCTGCCTTCTTTAATGGACCCAGAATACCCTAGATCATTTTGAAAAAGAACAAAAATTTGGAGGATTTACACTTCTTAATTTCAAAACTCATTGTAAAGCTGCAGTAGTCCAGAGAGTATCATAGTGAATGAAATAAAAATTGACATGCAGATTACTAGCATAAACTTGAGAATTTAGAGGGAAGTTCAGCAGTTTATGGGCAATTGATTCTCAATAAGTGTGTCAAGACTGGAAGGATACTTGTTAGTGTTCTCAGTGTTGGGAAAGCTAGATAACCACGTGTAAATGTGAAATTGGACTCAAGACTTTACACCACTCACAAAAATTAACTCAAAAAGGATTGTAGAACTAAATTTAAGGACTAGGTCTTCATAATTCTTAGAAAATCATAAAAGTAAATTTTCATGACCATAGATTACATATTTTTTCAACCCCTAAAGCACAAATAACAAGAAAGAAAATAAATTATTTAGATTACAATAAAATTGAACCTTTTGTACTGCAATTTGGTAGAAATATTTGCAAGTAATCTATGTGATAAAGAACTTTATTTAGAATATATGAAGAGGTTTTACAACTTAAACAAACCAACCAACAAACAAGCAAACAACAAAACGAACCAACAACACAAAAAGTCGGAATAAAAAGTGACCAAAAAATCCAAATAGACATTGCAAAGATGTTCAATATTGCAAGTAATTTGTTTCTGTTGGGTGTCATTGAGCTGATTTTTAACCCCAAGTGACTCCATTGGGTTTTCTTGGATGGTGATCTTTACAGAAGCAACTGGAAAGGTATTCTCCCCCACAGCCTCTGGTGGGTTCTAGTGATCAGCCTTTTGTGTGAGTAGCCCAGGACTTTGTCCACTATAAGACCAGGGCTCCTTGATAGGCCACTGGGGAATCACAAATTAAAATTACAACAAGATACCACTCAAAATGACAATAACAAACAGAGAAGTGGACATGGAGATGTTGGGATCCTCCCAAATGGTTGGGTGACATGCAAATGGGGCAGCCTCCTTGGAAAGCAGTCTGATGGTTTCCCCAAAGGTAGAATGTAGTTTTACCACACGACTGTGCAATTCTTGTCCGAGGAGTATGGTCAAGAAAATTTAAAAACATACGTCCAAAAAGCCACACACAAACGCTCGTAGCTGCATGACTCATACTATTCCAAAAGTGAAAGCGTGCTCCATGTTCACCAGCTACGCCCAGTGACTATGGATTTGACTCTTGTGTGTAACTATACTATGTAGAATTGGGTGGGTACTAAATCTAGGGTTCCAGTGGAGAATAAAATCCAGGTGCAACTGATTAGCATGAGAAAAGCAAGACCAGGAAAAAGGTGGGGGTGGGGGTGGGGAAGCAAGGTTAGAAACTAGGCATCAGGTACTAGCAAAATTGGAATCTTCCATATTGAAGTCGAATGAAATCCCAGCCCAAGACACCATATCCTGTGAGGGTGGCAACCAGTCTTCAAGCCCAATCGTGTGGCACGTTCTGGCAGAGATGCGCGTGATCTTCTGACTGTTTGTGCTAGGGGAGAAGGGTTATCAGTTCCAAACATTTGCTTCAATCAGGGCCTCCAAATTTTCACTCTACGAAAATTTGGCGCACTACCCATTTCTTGATTTTTATTTTTTCATTATTTCTGCTCCCCTTCTCCCTTGCCAACTCACGTTGCATGGCAACTGGGAACATGCCTGATCACATAACAAAAATTCTGACTGAGGCCAAGCAGTGTCATGAGCCCTAATTCAACTTTGAGCTTTGCCTCTGAACCAACATCTATACAACCCAGGGACTGAGAAACCACATGTGTCCTAGGTGCATGTAACGGGACGGGATTGACAGAACAGAGGCGAAGGCTCTGAATGTACTTCTTAGGTTCGCGAGTATTCAGATAGAGCTGAATGCCATTAAACAGGCGCCCTGGGGTAAAGGAGTGAGGATAAATCCACAGTTCTGAGATCTGTTAGCTCTCTTGTCTTTGTGTACCACAAACATTCTTTTAAATGCATCAGAATCTAAGTCCAGTGAATAGTGAGGTGCATTTATTGCTTTTCACAGATGATATTTAGATTTATCTATTTTTACTGCATATGAACCACTCTTTACATGCAGAATTTATTGTGAAACCATCAGGTTGTCATATGTGTTATCCTAACTCATGCCATCTGACTGGAGGTAAGGAATTAAAAACAAACCACGGGGATGTGATTTTATTCTGGCTCTCTCTGCTGAACATTGTTCTCACAGGGAAAGGAAAAAGAAAAGCACAGGTAGCAAAACTTCATCTCCCCCAAATGCACCTCAATACATTTTAAGTGTAAAAACCTAATTTAAAATAATGTCAGCATCTTTGGGCTGTAGAATATGAGGCTCAGCATCTTTAAATTATTTAAGAGGTCCACAGAGAGTCAGTTATGCTTATAACGTCAGATTTACTCAAAGAAAGGGGAGAGCAAAGCAAAGTGTTGAATAAGGGTTTCCTGTGCAGTTTCATTGAGTTATTTCTGCATTCTGTAATTGTAACAATAGTCCTACCAAACTCTAAAACAAAGCCAGATATGCAGGGACACAAGCTTATGAGATCTATTTTGTGTGTAAGCTTTGTGTTTTAAAAGTAAATATTTGCTTGGATTCTTGCACTGCTACTTCTTTTTTGGTCTTCTTTATTAATGTTGAATCTATCCAAAAAACATATAATAAAAGCTAATACTCCTGCCATCTCAAAAACTTGTTACTATTTTCTTTAACTGAGAGACAAGCAATTTATGGGGGAGAAATATACAGGTATAGCTGCCTTAGTTTCCTCTTTCTTCAATTGCTTGGGATATGAAAGAAAATAAAAACAATAACATTATTTCTCCCCTCACAACTAGCACACTATACCAGTTCTTTTAGCACTAAATTAATCTGCACAGTTTCATTTATCACAAAGGAAAAAACAAAATCAATACAATGTGTCATATTGTGCTCAGAAGACTCTGATGATCTAGAGCAGTGGTTCTCAAGCTTCCTGATGCCGGGACCCTGTAATAGAGTTCCTCATGTGGTGGTGACCCCAAGCATAAAAGTATTTTCGTTGCTACTTCATAACTGTCATTTTGCTACTGTTATGGATCACAATGTAAATATCTGATATGCAGGATGTATTTTCATTTTTTCAAATTGAACATCATTAAAGCATAGTGATGAATCACAGAACAATATATAATTATATATTGTGAAATATTTATTTCTAATTACAAATAAATGGAATTTTGTCTTGAAGCAGGTGTAGCCTGGGTACCAGTCTTCATGCTAGGTACACATATGTGGGTGTATCTGCATGTGGGCAGACCCTCCTGGAGACGGATAGAGGAGCAGTGTCTTGGTTCCTAAGACCATCGGAAATAATGTGTTTTTCCAATGGTCTCAGGCGACCTCTGCGAAAGGGTCGTGCGATCCACACGTTGAGAACCCCTGGTCTGGAGCATTAAGGCATTGTGGAATTTTGAAATTCGAAGCTCTGTCCCAAATCTTCATGATGACATGAATGTCACTTATTGTAAATCAGAGAATCACCAGAGTCTTACCTAAAGCCTCGCTGGTAGGTTAGAGTTCATATTTAGGAATTCCTGGTTGTGAACACTGCCTATTTGTGGCTTTTTACTGGTGATTCAACCTCTTCTGAGAAGTGCAGGGGAAGGGAATTAATCCAGGGTGGGGGGAGTCCTGGTATTGCAGAGTCAAATGCTTGGCTGCTAACCCAAACATGTGGCATCCATGCAAGAAAAAAACCGTCTGCTCTGTCCCAGGGGAGCCATGCTGGCCCTGTGTGTACACACTGCCTGCCATCCTCATGGCCCACAGTGAGAAATGACCAGCTTTTCTACTCAGGAGAAGGACTTTCTACTCCAGCAGTTACAGTCTTGGAAATCACAAGGGGAGAGCTGCGAGTCAGCATTGACTCTGTGGCAGTGTGTTTGGCTCTACGGCACACAATACCACAGTTCACAACCACTTGATAATGAGTCTATTTCCACATTAAGGTCATAGTTCCTGTAGACCCTCAGGCTTCACTGAAGATGGCCTGTAGGCAGCTGTCTAACACCAAGGGACTCGTTCAATCCATGATAAAGCATGTCTACTATCAAACCCCTTTGCAGTGTGTATGTCTGATGATCACCTATCACGGTTATGTGTAGTATGTATGTCTGTCACTCCACAAGCTAAGAAATAAGCCTGTATTCGTTTCCTGGGTCTGCTGAAACAAAGTACCACAAACCGAATAGCGTATACTAAAATGTATTCTTTTGCAGTTCTGGAGGTTAGCAAGCTGTCTGAATTCAGGATGTCAGCAGAGCCATGCTCTCCCTCAAAGAGTCCGGGGAAGATTCTTCCTGTCTCATCTAGCTTCTGAGGGTCTCATGTGCTCCTGGACTTACGGTAACATCATTCCCATCTCTGGCTGCCTCTTCACCAGATTATCATCCCTTTGCATCTGCATTGGATCAGGGGCCAACCTAGTCTAGAAACACTTCCTGTGAACATCCCATGACATCTGTGAAGACTTTATTTTGAAAGAATGACACATTCTCAGCTCTTGGAGTAAGGATTTCTAGATCACTAGGTCGGGGACACAATTAGACGCATCATTTCTCTGCCTTTGGTTGCGCAGAGATCCAACTGCCTCTTTTCTATGTATTTCTGGGTTCTCTAAGGACCAGTCTATTTATATAAAAATATTTTCTGTTTTTTAACAATTTTATTGGCACTTCATCCAGATGTAATAAAATTCAATAATTGAATTATATTAAAAATAGTTTCTACCAGATTTATGGCGTGATATAATCCTCTTGATGAGTAATTCCCATTTTTTGTAGCCCTATATATTTAAGCAATGGGAATTGTCGGGGATAGCTCCCTTTTTATATTAGGTCAGATCCTGTATCCTCTCAGGAACATTACTAGAAGCATGCTGAGCTTCAGGGGAGACTCACACAGGCTTGACTAAAATAATTTCTCTCTGGAAAAAAATTCAGACATTGTCCTGAATTTACTATATTCTTGTACTTGTTACTTTAATCCATTGTATATCATGATTAATCAAGTTACTTTATGTTCTTGAATCAAAACTTGCCCTATAGTTGCCACAGTCTGTCTTTGGGTTATATTTATTGTGAATCCCCATTATCGGTATTCACTTTTGATAAAGAGGGGTAGCCCTTACTGTCTGGTTCACTCCTTAACTCTTGCCGTGACTCAAGTTCCTTTGCTTCATTCGAGTGACTGAGATTCTCTTGACCTCAAACTTTCCCGATGTTTATCTATCATTGATATTATCTATCCATCAAAATTTCAGTGTTCAAATATTTTCAAGAGACTTTCTATATAGTTTTAACCTCTGCTTTCATACAACATGGTTTTGATGCAATTTTTAAAGAAAACAAGATATTAAAATTATGTGAAAAGTGTAAGGGAGAATGGAGAGAGAGAGAGAGAGAGAGAGAGAGAGAGAGAGAGAGAGAGAGAGAGAGAGAGAGAGAGAGAAATAATGAGTAATTGAACATAAAGCTTGTTTGACAATCTGGAAACCAAAGTAAAGAGAACAAGATGTTACCTAGCTACCAGAGTTTGATAAATAAATAATAAACTTATGCATCCGTCAAAATAAACTGTTGGGCATAAAAATTCTAGGAGGTAAAAATAACTATTAATTGTACATTTATTATAAAGGGCATTGGACACACTCACGGGCAAAGTATTTGACAGGGTTGTAGCAGTGGTGGAAGTATTTCCTATATGGCACTTTATTTGAGCAAATGTTGATAGAAAATGAAATCAAGAGGAATAGGCACTTCTACAGGGACTGAGATAACACACTTCAAGCATGTTTCTTTCTAGTGATTTCCCCAAAACAAGACCTTGGTAGCAGAGCACAGCGATTCATCATTTGGGTTGACAGGAGGGATGAGGCATGTAGCAGTCTTACTTGTTATCATTTTCAAATTAAATACTTTGTCAGATCCCTTTTTTCTGGAAGAGATTTAATGCAGACATTCCTTCGGAGAAATTCCACATATTTTCCCACAGGAACACACACAGAGGTCCACTTTGCCCCCGCGCCCCATAAACTGGTTTTCACATATGGGGCTAAACCCAGATACAACACATAATCATGTTCTTTGAAATATAACCTAAATCAAACAACTTTTTAGTGCATCTTAAAGAGCGGAAACTAACAAATATATTTTGGTAGCATTCATTATGCTTTTCTGAAATGACAAAACTCGTTGGAAGAGTTTTAAACCCATTTAGGCATTTCTTTTCATTTTAGGATTAGATTCATAAATACTAATTATAATTATTCTGATATAATCTCTGACAATTTCAGGGAAAGATAGTTCGCAGGAGAAAGGTGAAGTCCTTCTTTGACAGTGAGAGGAAGGTTTGAGAATGATTGCTAATAAAATGACTGAGATGATAATAACATGAGTTATAAAAATATTTGTCTTTAAAAGATATCATTTAAAATTGGAAGTGTTGAAAATGTTTAATACAGTGACATCATTCTACTATTCAAGATTCAAGACTGAGAGTTCAAATGGTCTTGATTGACGCCTGAGAGGAAATTTGAATTAGGTGGGCCTAAGAAGCCCAGATGGCATAGTGGGTTACATACTAGGCTGCTAAGCATGAGGTCAGTAGTTTGAATTCAACAGGTTCTTCTTGAGAGAAGCAGCAGCTACCTCCTCTGGTAAAGAATTACCCCTTACATTCCCACAGGGGGATGTTCTACTCTGTCCAATCAGACCAGTGTGACTAGGAATCAACCCTCAATGGCAGTGAGGTTTTCTGGTTTTGTTCCTTCTTTGTTTGGAGTGGAAGGAGACCTTGTGGGCCATCTCACGAGGCAGTGGGGGAATTCAAACCCTCTTCAGGGGCTTCAAACTCATTAGCTGCTCCCTGAGATAAAGATTAGGATATCCGTTTTTGGAAAGTGCGTAGCCTAGACAACCTAGGATCATTATGAGCTGGAATCAACTTCATGGCCGCAGGTGAGGGATCTCCAGTGACACAAAGGGTTAAACATCTGCTAATAGATGCAAGGGTGACAATGGGAACCCACCCAGCAGCTCTGCTGGAAAGAGGCCTGGGAATATGCACCTGTGAATATTACAGACAAGAGCTCCAAAGCGCAGGCATACGCTCTCTGACATGGAGTCACGATGAGGTCGAGTAAACTTCTTGGCACTCAGCAGCAACCAACAGGAATATTTACACCCTTACAGTTCTTGCTCATGCACATGCACAAAAACATTCACAACAGAAAAAGAAACACATACACCCATTCAAGCAAAACAACTGGTTTTATAATGTACAGAATGTTCTATTATTTGGGGTTAATACATATATCAAATCATTTCATAGTTCAACCACTCCTAGCAGGATTGTACATTTCCTATCACAATCAGTTGCTGTGTTAGACAAGGTTCTCTAGAGAGACAAAACCAGATTGCTAAGCATGCTTTTTCCATATGGATCTCTTGACGTCATCACCCCATTCACTCCAACACCTCCTCTGTATCCCCTTTTCCCCCAAACCCTTACTCTACTTGCTGACCCTATAGATTCATTAGTCCTGGTTTTCATACCCCCCAAATGAAAAAACATATACTACAACTTCAAGAGGGTGACCCTAAATGCCATAACACTCCTGAGATACCTCCTAATATGTACAATCAAAAACAAAATAAAGCAATACAACCCCCCAATACAAAAGATTTTGGAAACCAGATAAGGACCATTGCACCTTAGGGGGCATCTGCTGACAGGTTTTAGGTTGCAAACAGATGTTAATCCTGTTCTCATCATTTCATATAACTTCCCACTACAGGAAAATGGTGTTTTCATGCTGCCGATTTTCTTTGTAAAACCTCATGGTTAAAAAAATATAAATATGTGATCCTTGTAATCAGTTCCCCCCTTCCAACCCACTCACCCTCCACTCTCCCAGCGTTGCCCCTCACACCCTTGGTTCTGAAGGTATCATCCACCCTGGATTCCCTGTGCCTCCAGCTCCCATATACACCAGTGTACAACCTCTGCCCTATCTAGCCATGCAAGGTAGAATTCGGATCATGGTAGTTGGGGGGAGGAAGCATCCAGGATCTGGGGGAAAGCTGTGTTCTTCATTGGTACTACATCGCATCCTGACTGACCCATCTCCTCTCCTAAACCCCTCTGTGAGGGGATCTCCAGTGGCTGACACTTGGACCTTGGGTCTCCACTCCGCACTTCCCCCTTCATTCAATATGGTATATATATATACACACACATATGCATGAGTTGTATGAGCCCCTAATAAAATGTGTGTGTGTGTGTGTATATATATATATACATATTGTATATATATATATATATATTTATTTATTTATTTATAAACCCTCATGGTTGAAGTGTGCATAACATATAGCCTTTATCATCTGTCTCATCTCTCATCTTTTGGTCTAATAGAAAGCCTGTGCTCTTCCACTTTCCAGCTTTATATTGATTCTTAGAGTTGGGTCGTAATGAGGGTAGGTTTTTCATCACTCAGGCATGTGGAGCTTATCACATCCTTTGGAGCGGGAGTTAGTCCTCTGTCTTCTCTAGACCTGCATTTTTGAAGAATCTCAGTTTCCTTGTGATTTTAAACACTACCTGCAGGCCTCTGGCACCCAAATTTCTACCTTCAGCTTAGACTTGTATCCAAAACGAACATATACACTGCCAGCTCAGCACCTTCACTTGAATACTTCATTGACATTTCCAACTTACAAGTCAGGAATTGAGCCGTTGATCTCAGAACAGCCCCAAGCTTGATTTCCCAGCAATATTTTCTATTTCAACAAAATGCAATTAGATCCACTAATTATGGTAAAACTCTTAATCTTCTCCTTCATAAAATTTTGCATCAAAACCTCTCCCCACCTTTTCAACAATTTGTCATATGGTGGTGGCTTGTATGTTGCAGTGATGCTGGGAGTCATGTCACTTGTATTCAAATTCCAGTAGATCACCCATGTTCAACAGGTTTCAGTAGAGCAGCGGTTCTCAACTTGTGGGTCGCGACCACTTTGAGGGTTGAATGACCCTTTCACAGAGGTTTCCTGACTCATCACAGTAGCAAAATGACAGTGGTGAAGTAGCAATGAAAATCATTTAATAGTTGGAGGGTCACCACAACATGACAACCTACATGAAAAGGTCCCAGCATTAGGAAGGCTGAGAACTATGACAGTAGAGCTTCCAGACTAAGAACAGACTAGGAGTGAAATTCATACCCTCTGCTGACACTACTCAGAGCAAATGTATAGCCAAAGAATACATTCCCCAAAGGGTTTCCAAGACTGAATATTTATAGAAACAAACTGCCACATAATTATTTCTCCCATGGGTGCCTGGTGCAGTCAAAGGTTACAGCCCATACCAGTTGAGCCACCAGGGTACCCTCCTATTCATCCAAGCACGAAGATATAACCCATAATGGTATTCATGCACCTCTCATATGAGGTATCTGGTCAGATCCACCATCCTCTCATGCTCAGATAAATACCATAGTCTTCTAACAGGTCCCCTGTTTCCATTCTTGTTGCCCTATTCTGCTCAAGTTTATATTCACTATAGCAATTCGAAAGATTCCTCACAAAGTGAATGAGATAATTGCACTCTTCTGTTCTAAATCCTTCCAAGTACCTCATGTCACTCAAAGTAAAATGCACAGAATCGAGTCTCAGGGAAGCAGAAGTCAGGAGATCAAAAGATGGATTGCATTAGGTAAATCTGCTTCACAAGACCTGAAACTCAGGAATGGTATTTTGAGGACTAAGGAATGCCTGACGCAAACCATAGCATTTTCAATCGCCCCTTATGCGTGTGCAGGTTGGACATTGAATAAGGAAGACTGAATTAGAATTGATGCATTTGAATCATGGTGCTGGAGAACAATTCTGAGAGTTCTATGCATTGCTGAAAGGACAAACCAATCTGTCTTGGAAGAAGGATGGACAGATTGTTCCTTAGAGGTATGGATGGAGAGACTTAGTCTTACGTAGTTTGGGCATGTAAAGAGAGCTCAGTCCTTGGAAAGGGACATCATGTTTGGTAAAGTAGAGGGGCAGCTAAAAATAGGAAACTCCTCCAGGAGATGATCTGACACAGTGAGTGCAGCATTGGGCTCCAACATGGAACAATTTCGAGGATGGAGCACGACTGAGCAGTGTTTTATTCTGTCGTCCATAAGGTCCCTATGGGTCAAAACTAGCTCAGTGGCATCTAACAATAACATCAGATCCCAGGGAGCCCTGGTGGCATAGGGCTTATGAGTGAGGTGCTAACTGCAATGTCAGCATTTTGAAACCACAAGGAACTCCTGTAAAGAGTTCCAGTCTTGGAAACCCACAGGGGTAGGTCTACCCTGTCCTACAGGGTTGCTATGAGTTGGAATCGACTTGATGACAATGTGTTTGTTTGGGGACGGATAGGGTCCTACGCAGGTTTCCCCCTCCTTTGATCTATCAGGACTCCGTTACCCTGCCCTACTCTTTCACAGCAGTCATCGACCTTCAGTTACACAAGTCCCTTTTTATTTTCCAAACTTCACAGGGGAGCCTCCTGCCTTAGAATGTTAGTCCTTGCTCTCTGTGCCTAAAATCATCTTCTCTTAGAATTGGTACCACCAACTTAATTTTCAAATTTTTTCCTAAATATGACCTTATTAAAAAAAACCCTCTTCTGTCTATCTAATTTTAATCTTCTAATCTGGTCATTTTCCTCTACAGTCTTGTGTGATCATAGTTTTTTCATCTTATCACTCATTACCTAGTAATATGCTAACAAATTAACATGTGTTTTATGCATATATTGTACTGGATGTCTCTGGCTGCTGTTGGCAGGAGCCTTTTAGTCCATTGAGTCATAGCAAACTTATGTGATTGATCTAAACTGCTCCAGAGAGGTTTCTTGGCTACAATCTTTATGGAAGCTGATCATTATCTAATTACCTTTTCTTCCAAGTAGCTTCTGGGTGGGTTTGAATCCCCAAACTTTCAGTCAGCCTCCACACTCTTAACTAGTCATGCTATCATGACCCCTTATTTCATGCCTGCCCCTGTTAAAGTATAAACTTCACAAAGGCAAGAATTTGGTGAATTTTGTTCAGTGTTATATTACAAGAATTTAGAAAAGTGTCTGACACATGGTAGGAGCTCCATAAATGCTTGCTGATCTGAATGGAATGCACGCGCTCTTCTGCTTCCGGAGAAATCTTCAGCCTCTGGTCTTGGATCTTTAGTTCAATAAGGAAACATGGGCTTCATGACTCTCCTTTCCTGCCAGAGGGAATAGCATCACTCTTCAATGTCTCCGAAGGAGTCCTGGTGGCACAGTGGGCTACACATTGGGCTGCTAAAGACAAGGTGAGCAGTTGAAACCTAGCAGGCACTCTGATGGAAAAGATGAGGCTCTTTGGTTCCATAAAGATCTACAACCTTGGAAACAACTTCTTTTCCAGGAGCAGTTCTGCTCTGTCTGGGTCAAAAATCACTCAATGGCACTGAGTTTGATTGACTTAGCTTCTGCTGACCTCAGAAATGGGTCCTAGCTGCCATTATGCTTGTGTATTTCTTCCTTCCGGCGGAGATGCATCTATTTTGTTCAAGCATTGCACTAACTGCCTAGTTTGCCCACCTGATGTCCCACATGCCCACTAAACCTCCCTGTGCATTAACTGCAAACATGGGCATTCTTCAGTATAACCCAGGCATAAAGCCACCAAAAATGTGTGGCGATAGCAATCCATTGATGGCATTATCACCATGTCTGTTATAGCCAAAAGATGCAGTCCATAATTGTGTGCCACATTATCTTTCATAACTTTATAGTCTCCTTCGCTTGGGAAAGGTTCCGTGGCTTTTGTAAGTTGACATTTCTTTAAGGTTATTGGTCAGTTGTCTTGGAGAGTTTGGTTTTATTTGGTGTTTCTACACTGCATCCTATCATGTATTACACAATTTTTATTCGTGAAGGCTATGTTAAATTGAACCTTGATTTAGGTGTTGCCCACCAAGATTGTTCACTGCATAGTCACATTTTCCCCTTTGTAAATAATAAGAATTTTAGGGTGAGGTAGGTTGACACTATGTAAATATTAATTAACTTATTTATATAAGCATGGGCTCATGGATTCCTATTCTATAAAATGGACTACACACTATTATTATCTTCAGAATTTCATACTTAATTTGGCCCTTTTGTGACATTTCAGAGCTATTGCAAGACAGCATCTACTTTACTTTGATATTTCCTTTCTAATTTTTGACCACCAAAAGTTTTAATTTTGTTTTGAATAAAATAGCATTTTATCATTTAATAAATCTACATTGAACAACATGTATGTGCTAATATGCATCTTAGACCCTGAAACAAATATTTGTTCATCAATAAAAACACTTCAGTGAAAACGTTCTTGTAGTTACACACTTTCACGTAAACTTGATACAAGAATGAAGGGGTCTAGTCTAGCCTGTCAGACACAGCTTGATGATTCCCTCCTTGTGGGCATGGCCTATACAGGAGGATTCTGGGAAATTCCTTTCTTCCTCCCTGGAGGCAGGACACAGACACACACACACACACACACACACACACACACACACACACACTTTCTCACTCTCTCTCTCTCTGCTTCACATTCTTGTTGACAAGCCACATAGAGCACACTGATGGCAGCCAGAACCCTGGAGATGCATTTACTGTCATTGGATCCACAGGACTTTCCACCCACTGACTTGTGACCTACCTGCATTCAGCATCGTTGCATGTACTGCATGAGTCTGAAGAGGAATTCATGAGTGAATATCAGATCTATGGGCTAATATTGAATTTATGGACTTGATCTGGGCTGGGCTGGGATGTTTTATTGATGCATAATTACTTCTTGGTATCAAGTTCTTTCTTATCCATGTGTATATGAATGTCCCTGGGCTTGTTTCTCTAGTCGACCTGGACTATCACAAATGTGATCTGAGTCATTAGTATCAGGAGACAGAAATACAGATTTAAAATAGTGCATTATAGTCTCACTGCAAAGGAAAATTTCAACATATATTAAGTGAAATAATCTAATCTTCTAGTTTAAATGATATACTCAAAGTGCTGATTCAAATGAAAATATTTATGAGAAGCTATTACTTTTTTTATTCAAAGTGTATACATAAACACACTTGTTCTAACAGAAGTGAAAAGTAAAATGCTATTAAAATTTGAAATACATTTTTGTTCTATTAGCACAGAATAGTTTCAAGTATTTATCATGGAAACTGAATTTTGAGTGTTCCAAAGGTTTCCATGAAAAAAAAAGTAGATAAATCACTTGGCAAATAATACTGTCATCTCTACTGTTAGTGTGAACCAGTGTATCAGAGAGAAAACTGCAGTAACAGGGATCAAACAGGACAAAAATTGTCACAAGAAATCTTTCTGTGTTTCCATATTGATTATATCTTAAGGATTCCAGAATAAAGAACTGTTCTATTTGAAAGTATCTTTATGTGTTCCTCCAAAATAAATATAAGGTATAGTTGCTAACTAAAGAAGTCTCAAGTTGTATTCTAATCAATAACTTTATAAAGACAAAAATAGTGCACACTTCTTTCAAAGGTTGGGGTAGGTGTTATCTCTGAGTGGAAAGAAGATCGGAACTTGGGAAACAAAACACCTGCTTTGAGAGAAGGGGTATTCTAATTAGTATTAAACAAGGCCAGGTGGTTCATGGTTAAGCACTCAATGGCTAACTGATAGTTTGATGCCTTAATCCCACCAACTACATTCTGTTGAGAAAAACTTGATGTTACAGACACCTGGGAGTTATTTGGGGATGTCCTGTAGGGTCACTATGAATTGAAAATCAAGTCAAGGCACCTGATAGCTACATTCTTATAGTCAGCACTTTTTAAAAAGTCAGCAAGCATTTTGACTTCAGAAAACATTCCCCTCCTCAAATGACACAACTTCCTTAAGTGCCAACTGGTTTCAATACCTGTAACACAAAACAACTTTGGATTTAGTGATTATTTTTATTTTATGTTTCATAAATCTGAGATCTTCTAATCTTTCATTTCATGTATAACTTAACAGGTGTCTACAGATGTAGAAAGATGAATGGTTGTGTTAGGCCGACAGAGGGTTCTCTAGAAAAACAAAACCGGGATGTGTATGATTATATATATAGATTTACATAGATAGAGAAATTTATATGGTGAGAAGGAATACAACAGCAAATCAATCCATGCAGTAGTACAGAAAGCTAAGTCCAACTCACTTTCATGGGACAGTTAATATACCGCTGGTCCTTTCAAGACACACAAGCTACTGGTCCAATGTCAAGGAAGCAGACCAGGAAGTGGCTGGCAGGAGGTGTGGAGTTTTCCCACATACAAGACAAGCAGAGTGGGACCATAGGCACAGACAAGGCAAGGTGGGGTGGCAGC
Source organism: Tenrec ecaudatus (assembly GCF_050624435.1). NCBI lineage: Eukaryota > Metazoa > Chordata > Mammalia > Afrosoricida > Tenrecidae > Tenrec > Tenrec ecaudatus. The sequence continues at coordinate 67,742,495 of NC_134539.1, forward strand.
AGCAGGAAACTGAGATGTCGAGGTGTATCAAAGAGCAGTAGTGCAGTAGCATATCGTGATGGAGCCTCAAAGCATAGTGATGCTAGGCATGACAACACAATCCACGGGTTGGCTCTGCCCATAGTAGTGAACAGCAGATAACTCAGGCACCAGTGCACTTGTCTGAACACCAGGGAGAAAGAGAAAGAGGCTGGTCTCAAAGAGTCATTGATGTCAGTCACCCTCCAATCAAGCTGTGTCTGATTGACTGGATAAAATCTGCCCATGTGTTCCTATGGGAGTTTTTATGTTGACACACACACAAAAAACTAACAACCACAACAGTGATCTACAACAACAAGAACATTTATATGCAAAGCATATTCAAATCTGGTAGAAATTAAGTGTTCCAAACTCACCCTACTGTATTGTAGGGCACAATTTCGTAGTTCTTTATATGGAACTAAAATTAAATATTCAAATTATAGCTTATCTTTCTTTCTAGCTTTCTTCCCTGCACATTCTGACACTTGAAAATCTTGTTATCAGCTTATTGAATCATTCTATTGTTCATTATGTTTTTGAAAGTATGCAATCAGAAAACGGTGAGTGATATGCACTGCCCTAAAGGTGAACTAAAGGAGATATGGTACCTTAGTTCACAGAGCTTAAATTTATATATTACTCTAATGATAACATACATGCAGTTTATAAGCACCCTTTTAAGAACTGGAAGAGATCCACCGATTATTCTAACATTCTTACCCAATTAATCCTAGTTAATGACTTCAACAGACAATAATGACTCTGATTTAAAAGGAGATGGTCCCTGGACACAAATGTTTTAATTATCAAGCTACAACTGTGCAAAAATATATTTTAAAATGAAGACAAATTGATCTCGATTGCGATTCAGGCTGCCTATTTTAGTAATTAAGAAGGGAGAGTAATTAGAACATACAGTTAATACTGTAACTTTGGTGATTGTTTCTTCCAAAGAAGTTCTTATTCTCAAACATAACATGAAAACATAGTTTTTGCTTTTTTCCTATTTTTATTGATTAAAATGACTGAAATAATATACAAAAGTATATGACTTTTTCTATTACATTACATTTCTAAAGTAATTTTCCATTGTATAGTGTGGTAGTTACACAATCTGGTGTCAATTTGGAACTGGAGAGGATTAAGAGTACATGGGTGGAGTCTATTCTGTCAATCAGATTATAGCCAATGAGGCCTCTACGTGGGCAAGGCCTTCTCCTGAGAACTCAGGGAACTCCTGTATTTCCCTCCTTGGAGGCAGGAGACACTTCTATCTCTCTGCTCACTCCATGAAAGGTATTCTATTGACAAGATTCATGGCGCCATGCACTGGGAGCTGGAGAAGCCACATGGACCTACCCTGATGCAACCAGACCCCTGGAGCAAGAAAAGTCAAGTAAGACCCCTGTCAGCGCTCAGATGCTTACAATGCCCCTGGATCCAGAAGACTTCCAACCCACTGGCCAGTGATCCTCCTGCATTCAGCATCATTGTATGTATTTCATGAATCTGAAGAGGACTTTATAGATTGGTATCAGACATATGGGATAATATTGGACTTATGGACTTGCTCTGGACTGGACTGGGACATTTTCTCAATATTCAATTGCTCTTGCATATAAACCTCTTTCTTATATACATATCGATTTTTATGAATTTGTTTCTCTAACACATGTAGTAAGCAGGATAATGGTTTCCCAAAATGTGAACTTCTTTTCCTGGAACATGTGAATATGGGCATTTCAAGGTTAAAATCAAATTTGCAGATGTAGTTAAGTTTAAGGACATGAGATGGACCATTTGAAGAGGTTCAAAATAATCACAGGAGTTCTTAAAATTGTTAGAATTTCAAGGTGTCTGATATAACAGAGTATGTGTAGGTATACAAGTTAATGATCCCAAATAGCTGCACTTCAGGTAAGGAGGCATTCTGGCATATCTTTCAGTTCACCTTGATACCTCCCCATCATGGATCTAGGCTAGAGCACAGCCCTACAAGTTGTGAATGTCTCCTCCCTCTCCTTTGGCAGTAAACTAACCATAACTGTCACGTACCTAACTTCATGGTGCAGAGAGTTTCAATAACCTATCTTAGCCCCAATTTTTAATTTTTGTATAAAAGATAATCATTAGTGGATTCTTTCTGGTGTGGCCAGAAAGGTATCATCTCATGTAATTGTGTTTTCCCACTCTGTAAGCCCTCTAATGTGAATAAACTGGCATCCCTGACATTGTCTCCAGATATCTTGACCTCCCTCTCTAGGAAATCCCTCCCTTATTGGGGCTTGAGCCCAAACAATATGATGATAGAAGAAAGGTTAGTGATGTTAAAGATGGATGAAGGAGAGTAGGAGACAATAAATTCAGGTAGCCACGAGGAAGATGGAAAAGGCGAGGGAGCAGATTTTTCCAAAGAACCTCTGGAAAGAATGTACATAGCTCTACTGACAATATGATTTCAGGTTTTGAATCTTGTGTTAAACTTTCAATGTCCAGAATTATAAAACTCAAAAACCAAACTCAGTGCCACCAAGTCCATTGCAACTGGCTTATGAATTGGTCTGCTAACCACATGATGACCAGTTGAGAATCATAAGTCGTGTCATGGGAGAATGGTGAGGCTTTCTACTCCTGGAAATAAAGTTGTGGAAATCCACAAGGGCAGTTCAATCATGTCAAATTGGGGCATACGGTCACTATGAGCGAATTATAAGATATGTTTCTTTTGCTTTATGTTAATATACTGGCAGTAATTTTTATTACAGATGTAGAAAAATAATACATAAATCACTAAAAGTAGATTGCTAGTGTAAAGAACAAAACAAAACCTCCTAAAGATTGGAATTGGGTAGTGGGGAGAAGCTGTAAGAATTTTAAGGCATATGATATAACAAACTTATGAGTGAGTAGGAACACAGATAAGTAGATGTGAGCAAGAAGTGCAAGACATGTAAGAGAAAACATAAATTACTTTAAGTAATCCATAAATCATTGCAAAAAGCTATTATTAGAAATATTAATATTAAAGATAAAGTTGGTGAGGCCTCAAAAGGTACTTAAAATATGTTACCAGAAACTGGAGGAAAGAATATCCTTGTTATGTACTGGCAAAGCACAGTGAAATTGTACAAAACACATAACTTGCATGTGAAGAGCACAGACATAGAGCAGAAGATATTGTCAACAAAATATTAAAGGTGCAGATTACTTCTTGATAGCTATACTAAAATAAATGGAAGATAAATTGAGGGGGAAAACTACTCAATGTGAAGAAACAAGGATTTGATGATTTTTGACATTCTTAGGCTAACAAACGACAAAATATTTGAACATTAAGAGGTTCACTGTGAGAAAAACATGCTTTTCAGCAGGGATGAGGAATGTCCAGCCAACAAGCTGTATGAAAACCCATTGCCATCAAGTTAATTCCAACTCGTGTTGGCCTCACGGAGCATAGGGGAACTGTCTCTATGGGTTTCCTGGGCTGTAACTCTTTAGGGAGTAGAAAGCCCCATCCTTCTCTCACTGGAAGCTGGTGGTTTCATACTGCTGACTTTGTGGATTGCAGCCCAACATATCAATACTACTTCACCAGGGCTCCTGTTAGCTGTATGAAACCCATGACATGATCAACACCAGCACACATTACATGTCTCACCAAAGCGAAGCCATTCCAGCCATCACATTATGGATGTGTTAATTAGATGTTTACCAGTATGACCCTCAGGTGGTGTAATAAATATCCAATGGCCCTTGGTAGAAAAAAAGGGCCAACTCTTATTCTAGTGCACAGGTGTTTTAGTCTGAGTAGACTAAAGAAACCAATCCAGAGACACTCATATGTGTGTAAAAGAGAGCTTTCTATCAAAGAAGCAATTGTACATTAAGAAAATATTCCAGCCCAGTCCAGGTTAAGTACAAAAGTCCAATATTATCCCTATGTCTATTACGGTCTATAAATTCTTTGGACCCATGCAGCACATGCAATGACGCCGAATGCAGGAAGAAAAATCACAGGCCAGGAGTGGAAAGTTTTGTGGATCCAGTGGTGGTGGAAGCATCTCAGCACTGGTGTGGGTCTCCACATGACTCCTCCAGTCCAAGGGTTCTGGCTCCATCAGTGTAGCACATCTGGCTTGTCAGAAGGAAGACAAAACAGAGAGTGTCTGCTTATATCTGGCTTCCAGTTGAGCTATTTATCTCTGTGACACCTCCAAATAAGATCATTGAGCTGCAAACTGGTTGACAGGCTAGACTCCACCCCTTTACAAGTTGACACCAGATTATATAATTACTTTGGAAACAATAGGTTTTCAAACTTATTTATCTAACTGCCTCATTGTCAGAAAAAAAAATACTTGCTGCCTTCAGCAATCAAAAACATTTTTTTAAACGTTTTATTAGGGTCTCATACAACTCCCATCACAGTCCATACATATACATACATCAATTGTATAAAGCACATCCATACATTCCCTGCCCCAATCATTCTCAAAGCATTTGCTCTCCACTTAAGCCCTCTGCATCAGGTCCTCTTTTTTTTTCCCCTCCCTCCCTGCTCCCCCCTCCCTCATGTGCCCTTGGTAATTTATACATCGTTATTTTGTCATATCTTGCTCTATCTGGAGTCTCCCTCCCCCCCCTTCTCTGCCGTCCCTCTCCCAGGGAGGAGGTCACATGTGGATCCCTGTAATCAGTTCCCCCTTTCCGACCCACTCACCCTACACTCTCCCAGCATCGCCCCTCACACCCTTGGTCCTGAAGGTATCATCCACCCTGGATTCCCTGTGCCTCCAGCCCTCATATGTACCAGTGTACAACCTCTGCCCTATCCAGCCCTGCAAGGTAGAGTTTGGATCATGGTAGTTGGCGGGAGGAAGCATCCAGGATCTGGGGGAAAGCTGTGCTCTTCGTCGGTACTACCTTACACCCTGACTGACCCATCTCCTCTCCTAAACCCTTCTATGAGGGGATCTCCAGTGGCCGACACTTGGGCCTTGGGTCTCCACTCTGCACTTCCCCCTTCATTCGATGTGGTATATATATATATACACACACACACACATATTCTTTTTTTTTTTTGCATGATGCCTTATACCTGGTCCCTTTGGCACCTTGTGATCGCACTGGCTGGTGTGCTTCTTCCAAGTGGGCTTTTTTTGCTTCTGAGTTAGATGGCCGCTTGTTTATCTTCAAGCCTTTAAGACCCCAGTCACTATCTCTTTTGATAGCCGGGCACCATCAGCTTTCTTCACCACATTTACTTGTTCACCCACTTTGGCTTCAGCAGTTGAGTCAGGAGAGTGAGCATCATAGAGTACCAATTTAATAAACGAAAGTATTCATGCATTGAGGGAGTGCTTGAGTAGAGGCCCAAGGTCCTTCCGCCACCTTAATATTAAACCTATAAATGTAGACAATTAGATCTATTTCCCCATCCTCATATATATGTTTGCATGTACACGTCTTTGTCTAGACCTCCATAAATGCCCCTTGACTCCCAGCTCCTTCCTCCCTCTCCCTTGACTTTCCTCCTGCCCCACCACCATGCTCCGTCCCCAACTGGGCTACAGCTATACCTCTTCTCTACGAAACCTTACCCTTGATCGTTCCCCATCAGGCCTGTCACTCCCCCCTCACTACCATTTTGGGTCCCATGTTGTTCCCTTGTCCCTGTGTTTATTAACACCACTTCCTTACCCTCCTCCCTTCCCCCACCCGGATCTGTCTGTCCCCCCGGAACTGTCTGTCCTATTGTTTTTCCTCCAGATAGTTCGTCCAGCCTGTCCTGTTCAGACAGACCTGTGGAGACACTAACATGCACGAAAACAAGACAGAGGAAAACAAAGCAACAGTATACAACCAGAGAATAAAACAACAAAAACAAACCACTGACAAAGGACAAAAGAGAACACTTCACAAGAGAAAAGCTTGTCGTTAGTTCAGGGATCATTTGCTGGCCCTTAGGAGCGTTTTCCAGTCCACTCTGTTGGGGCACCACGCCCTGACCCCAAAGTCCACTTTCAGCATTCCCTGGGGACCTTGTCACTCCGTTCCCTTGCTGTTCCACTGCACTCCCCCAGTGCTTTGCCTCGGTGTGGTGGGATCAGGTCAGGTGCAATTCCCACACTGTGTCTCCAGTGCTGTCCCCTGTATCTCCCTTAGTCACTGAGGGGCATCATGTCTCATAGTAGGGCCAGCCATGTTGTTCTCTCTGTGGACTGGCTGCTCTACTCAGGAACATCATCCTCATGGCCTCGTGGGCCAGGCTGTGTTCCTCTGTCTCCTCCTGCCCCTTCATCTGCTCCCATGTGCTCTGATCAGATATGTCCATCTCCCGGAGCTGTAGAATCAATGTCATCTTTTGAAACAAATTCTTTTGGGGGGAGGGGCAGGAATCCACTTAATTTTTGGTGCAGGGCCCTACTCCACGCCGGGATATTGCATTCACACATTGCGGCACTGAGTTGAAGTCTGGTCCCACTTTCCCTGTGGAGATATAAACAATACCCTCCCCTTGGGTGGATTAGTGCCCCATGCCCCCACTCCCCTTTTCTTCCTTATATTCATCCTTTTATTTTCCTTTCCCCACCTCCTCCACTGTTGTCTACCATGTGCATCCCTGGTTTTGATCTGGTCTCTGCCATACTACACAGTCTTCACCCCAGAAATGTTTGTGTACAGTAGGTTTTTCCCCTATGCCACTTTTGCATTAAAAATTAAAAAAAAAATTTTTTTAATTAAAAAAATTTTTTAATACTTACCTCAGCGGGCTCATGTTGTACTTGTCCTTTTGTGCCTGACTTACTTCGCTTAGCATGATTTCCTCCAGTTCTTCCCATGCCGCTATGTGCCTCATACGTTCATCACTGCTTTTTAGTGATGCGTAGTACTCCATTGTATGTATATACCACAGTTTTTTAATCCAATCGTCAGTTGATGGAAATTTGGGTTGCTTCCAACTCCTTGCAATTGTGAACTGTGCCACAATGAACATTGGAGCACAGATGTCTGATGTTGGTTTGTTCCTTGCCTCTTCTGGGTATATGCCCAGTAGGGGAATTGCTGGGTCATATGGTAACTCTATTTCCATCTGTTTTAGGTATCGCCAGATTGATTTCCATAGTGGCTGTACATACTTACAGGCCCACCAGCAGTGGAGGAGAGTTCCTGTCTCCCCACAGCCCCTCCAACACTTGTTGCTTTCTGATTTTTTGAATTGGGCTACCTTTGAGGGTGTCAGGTGGTACCTCATTGTTGTTTTAATTTGCATTTCTCTTATGGCTAAAGATTGGGAACATTTTCTCATATGTTTGTTGGCCATTCGGATTTCTGTCCCTGTAAAATTTCTGTTCAAGTCCTTTGCCCACCTTTCAAGTGGGCTATTGGTTTTTTTCTTTTTGGAAGCTATGAGAGTATTGTAGATTTTAGTAATAAGACCTTTGTCTGATATGTCATTGCTAAAGATGTTTTCCTAGTCTGTGGAATCTCTTATTACTCTCTTGGTGAATTCTTTAGATGTACACATGTGTTTTATCTTCAGTATATCCCATTTGTCGATTTGTGCCTCCTCTGTGTTTGTGTCCTTCCCTATTTCTGATAGCCTGTGTATTCCCTGTGCCAAAGTTCTCAAGTTGGTCCCAATTCCCTCATTGATGGCCCTAATAGTTTGGGGTTTAACTTCAAGGTCTGTGATCCACCTTGAGTTTATTCTTGTGCATGGAGTGAGATAAGGGTCTTGCTTCATGTTGCTGCATGTGGATATCCATTTTTTGTAGCACCACTTGTTACAGAGGGCATTGGCTTCCCATTTGATATATTTGGGGCCCTTATCAAAGATCAGCTGTGTGTATGCTGATGCTTTTATTTCTGGGTTTTCAGTTCTTCCATTGGTCTGAGTATCTGTCATTGTACCAATACCATGCAGTTTTGAGAACTGTGGCTGCATAGTAAGTGCCAAAGTCAGGTAAAGCAAGGCCTCCCACGGTGTCCTTCTTCTTGAGGAGTTCTCTGCTAATTCTGGTTTCTTCCCTCTCCATATGAAGTTGGTAATCAGTTTTTCCATTTCTTTGAAGAACAAAAACATTTTTTAATACAATTGTAGAATCCAGGATAAAGCAAAGGTATCTGACATTGCACTTTGGGAAACACTGATCTAGAGCAACAACTGAAATTATGGATATGAAATCTTTTTTGATACCTATAAATATCGACATATTAAATCACACAAAGAACTCCTTGAAAATAGGAAGAATGTGGAGCACAGGATTTGGGGGAGGGTTTTCCCCCGCAGTCATCTGAACAGAGGTAAGAAAAAGAGATGCTACTATATTGGGAAGAAATAGAAAGAAAGAATTTTGCTTCTACTATAATAAAATCCTGTAATATACAAACTAAGAAGTATTGCTTCCAACTCACCGTCAGTGAACGTGAAGCATCTCAGCTCTGGCAGGGGTCTCCACACAGTTGCTCCAGCACTCAGGGCAGCATTGGGGTAGGTCCATGTGGCTTCTCCTCAGGGATGTCTTGCAGGATGTGAGCCTTGCAAGCTGAAGCAGGGAACTGGCTAAGGCAGCTGCACCCTGGTCCGACCATCAGAAAGCAAGAGACTCGAGAACCAGAAGGCGAGGTTCACTAAGCCATTTATCCTCTGCCCTTCAATTAACCCCACATGTGTTTATCGGTCAGGTTGACACAATTAACTAACTACCTCACCACCCATGAAGAATGAGCAATTGCTTTGACATGATGCAAAAAAAAAAATTGATGCCACTTTCCTGGCCTTTTTCTCACCAATAAAGTTTTCCATTTATTAAAATATCTTCTTAATAAGCACCTGTCTACCCATTAGCCTATGTCTTCTCTACTTACCCTCACTCTCTCACCCCTGGTAAAAACCCAAGTCTATTTCTTTTCATGTGAAAACCTTTTATTGATTTTTTAATAGCAGTGGTTCCATACAGCATTTGTGGTTTTTTGATTGACTAATTTAACTCAATATAAGGTCCTCCACGTTCTTTCATGTGATGAGGTGTTTTGCAGATTCATCATTACTGTGATAGGCTGTGTGTCAACTTGACTTCCTATATTCTCAGGAGTTTTCCAGTTGAGGCCATCCCCGGTTTTGATTTTCAATTTCATAAAGTTGCCGTGAGTCAGTTATGACATTTAACAACATCAGTGAACTCCACGATGGGACCTTCTGTGCGCGGTAATCCAGTGATGGGGTGACTATGACAGCATGCTCACCCTTCATCGGATTCCCGTCCTGATGCAATTGGAAGGAAGTTGCATTAGGGCTGTGAATTACTCCTATTTAAACACTCCATGGGAAGAATGGTCTCCTTTTGATCGCCTGGATGCTGCATCAGACTAGACCACTTGTTCTTTGGACTTGAGCTAATAGCCCATAATAGTGCCTGCCACCCTGGGAGCTATCAGCAGCCTGTCATATTGCCTGCTGACTTCAGATTCATTTGACTCTGCAGTCATAATCCTGATCTGCTGATCTTGGGTTCATCTGCCTCTGCTTCCACCAGCCTATGGCCTTCCTGCTTCTATGTTTGTCTTTCTGTTCCCTGCTTCATCACCACTGGCAGCTACATGAGTCCAGGAAAGCATCTGGCTTCACATCTGACACACAGACTTGAATTGGACTGGAATTTTCCACTTCTATAACTATCTGAACCACTTTCTTGATAAAAAAATTATCACTTTATATATGCATATGAGTCACAGTTTGCACTTCTTTAGAGAATCCAGCCTAACATGATTTTCTTTAATCTTTCACTGTACTTCATTGTATGTGCCAAAGTTTATTATTCTATTCTCGTGATATTGTGATTAGTGCTGTAATCAGTGTAGGAATGCACGTATCTGTTTGTGATATCGTTCTCATTTCTCTGGGTTATATACAAAGTAGCAGAGTTGTTGGTTCATCTGGAATTCTAGTCCCAATTTTTTTGGAGGAAGAATCATAGTCCTTTCCACAGTTGTTTCACTGTTTCACAGTCCCAACAGCAGTGTGTGCGGATTCCAATCTCTCAGCACCCTGTCTGGTGTTTGTTATTGCAGCTGCAGTGAATTATTTAATGTGGCTTTAACTTCCACACAAGTTCCTTTCCTTGAATGATCTAGAAAGAAAGAGGGAGAAGATATTGCTAGGATTCCTTTGTGCATGATGGGATTCAGAACACCTTTCCCTGAAGTGTCGTCCTGTTTGGTATAAAAACGAGCACTCTGAGAAATAGGGAGAGGGATCTCATTACCAGCAAGAGCCAGGAGTGGAGTGAGTCCTTTGAATCTGAGATCAGATCCAGATGACAGCAACACCATCAGAGGAATAGAAATAGAACCAGGAACCAGAGCATACAACCGAGTGTTGAACTTTTCAACCCTTCAAGCAAATAAAGCTGAGTGCTTTTGTAAAGGAGGTTGGCTTACAGAGCTGGGTATTTAATTTAGGGAGCTGGGTTTGCTTAGCCACAGAATTTGAACTGAGTGCCTCTGGATTAGTGTATACAGTGGATTAGATACCCTTTAGGGCTTTACTAGGAGACCTGAAAAATATTGTGAAATCCTTATAAGCAACTCCACTCTGTGCATGTTTCACATTACAACTTAATAACTTACTTAATAAACCATTTAGTCATAACTGTTATCTGTGAGTCCTGTGCAGCCCAGCAATGGACAGTAGAACCCAGAGAAGCAAACTAGAGAACGCCAATGAAAACAACTCACTGGCTTTCGAGTCTTTGGGATTCACTATCAATGTTGAGATAAGGTGGGATCTCACTGTTGTTTTGATTGCCTTTCTCATATTGTCAGCAATCACCAGTATTTCTTCATTGCTCATTCAATTGTCTTCTGTTTCAGATCATCTGTTTATGTCCTCTGCCCATTTTAACATGGCATCTTTTCCTTGGTGAAGTCTTCATGTTTCTTTTGTTCACTGCTTCTCTTTTCACTCTCTTGATGTAGGTCAGTGTTTTTTTTGTAAGCCATTCAGTCACCTATTTTGTTTTATGGTGTGTCAGCTCTTTTGTTATGTGTGATAGGATGTTACATGTCCTAGCACCCCTAATTTGTCCCTATTGTTTCATTGATGGTATCTTTGTAGTTCTAGGGTTTACCTTTAAGGCTTCATTCTATCTTAAGTTTGTTTTTGTACATGGAGATATGGGTCCTGTTTCATCCTTCTGCAAATTGAAATCCAATTTTGTCAGCCCTGTTTGTTGAAAAGACTACCCCTGCCCCATTTAATGTGTCTTGGCCCTTTGTCAGAAATCAGTTGTCTGTAGGTGGATTGAATTATTTCTGATTTCTCTAGTCTATTCTATTACTCTACATCTCTGTCTTTGTACCGGTGCCTGGCTGTTCTGACTACGGTGGCTGTGCAGTAGTTTTGTGGTTGGGAAGTGACAGATCTCCTACTTTTGTCTTCTTCTTAAGTAGTGCACTGCTTATTCCGGGTGTCTTATCTTTCCATATAAAGTTATTGACCTTTTTTGCTTTTTCATTTCTTTAAAGAACAATACTGGGATCTGTATCAGAATTGCATTATCTTTTTAGTTCATTTTATCTATTGTGAACTTTTTCAATGTTAACTTCTCCTGTAAACCAACATGGCACATCTTTCCATCTATGTAGTTCCCTTTTGGTTTCTTTTAGTAATGCTTTATAGTTTTTTTGTGAAAGTCTTTTCTTTCTTTGATTAGGAGCATTCCTGAACATTTCATCTTATGGATGGCTATTGTAAGTGGTATTATTTTCTTTATTTCCTTTTCACAGCTCTGTTAGTATATGGGAATCCCATTAATTTTTATACATTTTTTGTAGCCCCACTCTATTACTGAGTCTTTCAATTAGTTTCCTAAATATTCTTATTAAGTCTTTGAAGTTTACTAAGTACACATATCATCTGCAAATAGAGATAATTTTATTTCTACTGTTTGTCAATTAGGTGCCTTTGGTATACTTTGTTGCCTAATAACTCTGGCTAAGATTTTAAGCACAATATTGAATAATATTGGTGATAAAAGGTATCTTTTTCTGATTCCTATTTAGAGGGATTGCTTTCAATTGTTTTCCAGTGAGTGAGATGTTAGTCATTTATTATTATGCCATTTATTATTAGGAAGAATTTCCATTTTATTTTCTTGAGTAATTTTAATATCAGGCATGCATGATGTATTTGGTCTCATGTCTTTTTTTAAATACTTTTATTTGGGGCTCTTACATCTCTTATCACAATCCATACCTTCCTCCAGTGTGTCAATCACATTTGCACATATGCTGCCATCATCATTTTCAAAGCACTCTCTTCCCACTCGAGCCCCTGATATCAGCTCCCCCATTTTCCCCTACCCTCCCTCGCTCATGAACCCCTGACAAGTTATAGATTATTTTTCCATATCTTACGTCATCTTCCATTGCCCCTCACACACTTTTTATTACTGGTCCCCATGGGAGGGGGTTCTGGTTGATCCTGTGATTGGTTCCCCCTTTCTCTTCCCACCCTCCCCTAAGCCTCCTGGAATCTCTACTCTCCTTGTTGATCCTGAGGGGCTTATCTATCCTGGATTCGCTGTATTGTGGGCTTTTATCTGTAGCAGTGTGCATGCTCTGGTCTAATCTAATTTTTAAGATAGAATGAAGATCATGATAATGGGATGAAGGAAGCACCGAAGAACTAGAGGAAGGTTGTGGGTTTCATCGATCCCATACTGCACCCTGTCTGGCTCATCTCTTCTCTGTGAACCCTCTGTGAAGGGATGTCCAATTGTCTACAGATGGGCATTTGCCTAAAGATGGGTCTCCACTCCATACCCCCCCCCTTCACCATCAGTATGGTTTTATTCTGGGTATTAGATACCTGTTACCTGATCCCATTGACACCTCGTGATTATGCAGGCTGGTGTGCTTCTTCCTTGTGGGCTTTATTGCTTCTCAGCTAGATGGCTTCATGTTTATCTTCAAGCCTCTAAGGCCTGAGATGAGATACCATTTGATAGCCAGGCACCATCAGCTTTCTTCACCACATTTGCTTATGCATCCATTTTGTCTTCAGTGATCATTTGGTAAGGTGAGCATCGCAGAATGCCGGATTAGTAAAACAAAGTGTTCTTGTGTTAAGGGAGTACTTGAGTTGAAGCCCAATGTCCATCTGCAACCTTAATTCGGAACGTATAGATATGAGTACATAGTTCTATTCCCCTTTCATTATAAATATATTTACATATGTACATACCTGTGTTTAGGTCTCTATAAATGTACTTTGCCTCCTGGTCCTTTCCTCTATTTCCTTTTTACTTCCCTCTTGTCCTGCCATCAAGTCCAGCCTTCATTCGGGCTTAGTAATTCCTTGTTGCTACATTGCCCTGATTGAGTCCCACTAGACATTCTACGACCTTCCTTCCATTGATTTTATTTCGCTTGTTATTCCCTTGTCCCTGGGTTGCTCCCAACCGCCCCCCCCCCCCAATCACACACACTTCCTTTCTCCTACCTCTCCTTCTTCAATGTCCCCCTGGAACCATTGGTCCCATTCTTTTCATCTCCAAATTATTTATCCTGCCTATTTTATCTAAATAGACATGCAGATACATTAATAAGCACAAAAACCAGACAAACGCCAAATAAAACAACAAAGGAAGTGAAAACCAACAAGAAAATAACAACAGCAAAAAACAAACACAAAATAACAATAACAAAAATGGAAAAGCCTATAAATAGTTCAAGGTCTGTTTTTTTGCCTTTACGAGTGCTTTCCAGTCGAGTCAGATGAGGTACTACACTTTATCTCCAGTCTGTTTTTGGTATTCTGGGGGTTTGTCATTATTTTGCTTCTCCTGGGGCTCTGCTGCATGCCTCAGTGCCTCACCCTAGAATGATGGGGCCAAACGATGCACTATTCCCACACTGTGTCTCCAGGGCTGTCTCCCACAGAGTCATGGTTCAGTGAGAGACGCCATGTCCTGTGGTAGGGCCAGCCCTATGATCCTCCCCGTGAGTTATCTGCTCTGAGCAGGAACATCATCCTTGGGGCTTGTGGCCAGGATGTCCTCTCCTCCCTCTCCAACCCTTTGCATTTCTCCCGTGTGCGCTAACCTGATGTGCCATCTCCCCAAGCTATAAGTCCCGTGGTGTCCTCTGAAGTGCATTCTTCTTAGGGGAAGGGTTTTCCTCAGAGTTGGGATTGGGGCCTGCCCTGCAGACCTCTTTATTGGTTCCCTGGTACATGCCGGTATGTTGTATACATGTCTTGGCACATCGAGTTGTAGCCTGGTCTCTCTCTCCCTCTCCTATGGACATATAAACAATACCCTTGCTTTGGGTGGACTAGTTCCCTGCCCCCCACCCACCCCATGTCTTCTTTCTTTTTTCTCTTTCTTTCTCTGTCTTTAGTTGGCTGCTGTATGTATATCCATGGATTGGGTTTGGCCCCTGCCATAGTTGCTGGCACTCACCCCAGGGATGTATGTATACAGTAGCTTTTCCCCTGTGCCCTGTTTTGTTTTGTTTTGAAGCTTACCTCAGTGGACTCATGTTGTACTTGTCCTTTTGTTCTTGGCTTTCTTCATTTAGCATGATTTCCTCCAGTTCTTCCCATGCGGCAATGTGCTTCATGAGTTCATCGCTGCATTTTAGGTACGCCTAGTACTCCATTGAATGTATGTACCACAGTTTTTTGATCCATTCGTCTGTTGATGGAAATTTGGGTTGTTTCCAACTCCTTGCAACTGTGAACTGTGCCATGATGAACATTGGAGCATAGATGTCTGGCCATGGTTTACTTCTTGCCTCTTCTGGCTATATGCCTTGTAGGGGGATGGCTTGGTCACATTGTAGCTAAATTTCCATCTATTTAGATTGCCAAATCAATTTCCATAGTGGCTGTTCATACCTACAGGTCCGTCAACAATGGAGGAGAGTTCCTATCTCCCCACAGCCCCTGCAATACTTGTTACTTTCTGCTTTTAGAATTGGGCTATCTTTGGGGGTGGTAGGTGGTATCTAGAGCCATTTTTATTTGCATTTCTCTTAGGGCCAATGATCAGGAACATTTTCTCATATGATTATTGGCCATTCGTATTTCTGTCAGGGGAGCCCACACCTAAAAAATCATCATAGGTCCGGTAGGCAAAATTGTACAGTGATAATAAGTAAAGATTGTAATAAAGTCATAGAAATTATGAGAGATAGAAATAATGGACCAGACACATTTCACGATAGCATGCTCACCTCAGCTTCTCTTGGTTCAAGGCAGGAGCGCAATCAGGAGAGTTTATTACTAACCATGCAAGCCCCCTAATTACATGTAAGGACATACATCACAGGAAAGAGTTGTGCTATAGGTAACACTGTGATGAAAGGGGGACGATCTAGGGGTAAACACACAACAAGATGGGGAGGGATTGGGGATATACATGTGACAAGATGGCAGATCCTAGATTCAGGATGGCAGCCTAACTTTGAATGTCACTGAGCAGGCTTGACCTGTTCTCTGGCTCTCCATTGAAACCATTATCAGTTGTAGTGTGTACCCCATCTGCAGTAGACCAGATGCCTTCAGGGAAAATATCTCTAAGCATCTGACCTCCCACCATGTGCTGGCAAGTAGCCTCTAATGTTTGGGGTATCTTTGGGGGAGACCAAGCTGAGGGGAAGTCTCTTCATTTTTGCCACATATTTTTGCCCTTGGGAAACTTTTGTTCAGATCCTTTGCCCACCTCCTTAGCGGGCAGTTAGTTGTTTTCTTATTGTAATTTTACAAAGTATTGTAGATTTTAGCAATAAGGCCTTTGTCTGGTGTGTCATTGCTAAAGATGTTTTCCTAGGCTGTGGGCTCTCCTCTTACCCTCTTGGTGAATTCTTACAATGTACACAGGTGATTTATCTTCAGTATAACCACTTGTCAATTTGTTACTCCTCTGTATTTGTATACTTTCCTATTTCTGATAGCCTATTTATTCTCTATGCCAAGGTTATAAGGTTTGTCCAAATTCTCTCATTAATGACCCTAATTGTTTGGGGTTTTATCTCAAGTTCTGTGATCCACCTTGAGTTTATTTTTGTGCATGGAGTGGGGTAAAGGTCTTGCTTCATTTTTCTGCAGGTAGATATCCATTTTTTCCAGCACCACTTATTGAAGAGGGCATCCAGTTATCATTTGTTCTTTTGGAGCCCTTATCAAAAATCAATTGTCTATATGGTGATGTTTTTATTTTGGGGTCTTCAGCTCTTTTCCATTGGTCTGAATATTTGTCTTTTTACCAGAACCACACTGTTTTCACCCTGTGGCCATATAATACGTGCTAAAGTCAGGTAGAGGAAGCCCTCCCATTTTGTCCTTGTTTTTGAGGGGTTATCTGCTAATTCTGGGCTTCTTCCCTCTCCATATGGAGTTGGTAATCAATTTATACAATTCTTTGAAGAAGGAGGGTGGTATTCGTATCTGGATAGCATTAAACTTATATAGTGCCTTGGGCAGAACCGACATTTTTACTATATTGAGTCTTCCAATCCATGAGCATGGGATATTCTTCCATTTGTTGAGGTCACTCTTGGTTTATTATAATAGTGTGTTCTACAGTATTACTGATTATTTTTCTAATCTCTAAACATCCTTGCATACCAGGAATGAATCCTACTTGATCATGATGCATGTGGTAGTGACATAACCTACTGTCAGTTTGAGAGGACTAAGAGTGAAGTGGTGGAGTTTAGCCTCTTAATCAGATCATAACTCGATGACCTAATTTGGAGGGACTAAGGAGATAAGTAGCTTGTTGGAGGCAGGATGCAGGCAGACTCCCTGGAAGACATTCCAGCTGAGAAGACACATGGAGCTATGTTAGTGCCCTGCTAATGCCCTGAACTGGAGGTGCCATGTGGAGACCACTGCCACTGCTGAGCTGCTTACAATGCAAATGGATCCACATGACTTCCCACTTCCTGGTCTGTAATCTTTCTGCGTTTGGTCCCCTGGTCTCTGATCTTCATGCATTTGGCGTCATTGCATGTGTTTCATGAGTCTGAAGAGGACTTTATACATTGGTATTGGACATATGGGATAATATCAGACTTTTGAATTTGACCTGGACTTGGCTGGGATGTTTTCTCAGTATTCAATTGCTCTTGTATGTAAAGCTCCTTCTTATACACATATGAGTGTACATTATTTTGTTTCTCTGTTCTACCCAGTCAAACAACATGTATTATTATTATTTTATTACAGTTAAATAATTTAATATTTTATTATGATCATCTTATCTTTTATAGGATTCTATGTTTAATATTTCTGCATTTATGTTCTCTAGGGATGTTGGTCTATGTTTCTTATATTTTGGTGATGGCTTTTCTTGTAGTTTATATCAGACTATGCTCAGTTAATAATAAGAATGCAGGGGTTTGTAGTCCCTTTCTTTATTCTGGAGTTGTTTGAGTAGAATTGCTGTTGCTTTTTCTCAATGGTTGATAGAATTTCAGGACTCCAATTGATCCTGGGCTTTTCGTTGTTGGGAATTTGTTAATGACCAGATCAATATTTTTCTTTCTTTCTTTCTTTCTTTCTTTCTTTCTTTCTTTCTTTCTTTCTTTCTCTCTCTCTCTCTCTCTCTCTCTCTTTCTTTCTTTCTTTCTTTCTTTCTTTCTTTCTTTCTTTCTTTCTTTCTTTGTTATGAGCCTCTTAACAAACTCTTGTTATGTCTTTCTACAGCAGTGTCTGTTACATTTGGTAGGAAGTGTGCTAATAGAAAATTTGTCATTTTCCCCCTAGGTTTTCAAATTTGTACAGGCCTTCATGTTGCAACTGTTGTTAGATGCCTTTGAGTCAGTTCTGATACATAGTGAATCTATGTACAAGAGAATGAAACACTGCCCAGGCCTATGCCATTCTCAGAATCATTGTTATATATGATCCCAATGTCGCAGCCACTGTAACAATTCATATTGTTAAGTGTCTTGTACTTTAATAAGCATGATATCAAATTCAGGAAATGATCTTTCCTGATAATATGTCCAAAGCATGTGAGATGAAATTTGGCCATCTTCCCTTCTGAGGAACATTCTGTCTATACTTCTTTTTTAATTTTTTTGTATGAAAAGAAGTTTAGTGAAGTGTTCAATGGACATCACGAAAACATACCTCCGCAGAGATACCAAAGCTCACAGCTCCAGCATTATACTATGTGCACTAACAATCCAACAATCTTCCACCATCTCAAAAAAGAGCCAAAGTGAGATCCAAAGTAGGGCAAAAACCATGTCAGTGAAGTGACATCATCTTTAAAATGGTGGGGGTCTCCACATGGCTTCTGGTCAAAAGTGCTGAATCATGGTAAGTTCCGGACAGTCACCTGGACTTACCATGGGAACTAGAGCACGTCTCCCACTCTGAACCCGACCAGTGACCACTCTGGCGCTTCCGCCTCGGTCTTATTCTCGACCCTATTAATGGTGCCACCCATAGACGTGTGCAGACAGAATTTTAGAAAAGAAAAAACCTCCAACTCAAGGTCGATCCATGCGTCCAAGGCAGGTCCCGTTCTCTCCTCTCTTACTTCTTCTGAGACACATTTCTTTGTTCTTTTGGCAGTCTTTGGTAATTTGAATCCTCATTGTCAGCATCATGTTTTAAATGCATCAATTCTTTTTCAGTCATCTTTATTATGTATTCAAACTTCACATGTATTTGAACAATTCCCTGGCTTGGGTCAGGTGCACCTTAGGTCTCAAAGTAACATCCTTACTCTTTGACACTTTAAAGAGTCTTATAGTGCAGATTTATCTAACACAATGCATCCTTTGATCGCTTGGCTACTGCTTCCATGAGTATTGGTTCTGGACGGAAACACAATGAAATAGTTGACCATATCAAACATTCCCCATTTACCACATTACTGTTGATTGGCCCAGTTGAGAGCATTGTTGTTCTATTAACAACGAGCTTCCCTCTGTATTGAAAGTTGGAATCCTTTGTGTTTTTCAGCGAGAGATTCAAGTCCTCTCACTCCCGGCAAGCAGGATGCATCAGCTGCACAGCACCGACCGTTCATAAGCCTCCAATCCTAACGCCACACTCTTCCTCATTGAGTCCAGCTGCTCTGAAGATGTCCCCAGCACACAGATGGAATAAGAATGATAAAAGGGTATAACCCTGCTGCACACTTTTCTTGGATTTATTACATGCAGTATTTCCGCATTTGGGGGGATTATCTTTCTTTGAAATTGGTTCACACACATATGGATCTCGTCTAGTCAGCTGTCTTTCAAATGTCTTGATAGAGATGAGTCTCTGAAAACTTCTCCTAATCCTAGAGCAGCTAAGGCAAAAGGAGGAAACAATGTAGTAAAAGAGCTAAACGGAAAATTTCAAAAAGCAGCTAGAGAATATAAAGTAGGATAATGAAATATACGAAGACCTAGAATTAGAAAATCAAGGAGGAACATAGATAGATAGACTACCTTGAGCTGAAATTATTGAAGGAAAACTTATGCCTCAAGTTGGACTATTGAATGATCCTATAACCCAAAGTGCTGAGCTATGCAAGGAGCCTCAAACGAAGATGAAAGGACTGCACAGAGTTACTGTAGTAAAAACGAACGGGATGCATGTCCACCATTCCAAGCGCTAGTGAATGATCAAGAACCAATGGCTCTGAAGGAAGAAATCCAAGCCACACTGAAGACATTATCAAAAAATAAGGCTCCAGGAGTTAATGGAATTTCACTTGAATTGCTTCAACAAGCTGATGGAGCTCTGGAAGCACTCACAGTCTTTCATATAATCACGTTACTTTTGAAAAATATTTGGTTCTGTTATTATGCTACTTATTCCATTTATTACTCACAATATTTGCATCTTCTGCTTGTTTTCCTTTGTAAGATGTACCAATGGTTTGTCTCCTCTATTAATCCTTACAAAGATCAGTTTCCTGGTGCATTGATATTTCTACTAGTTATTTTTACTGATTCGTTTATTCCTGCTCACCTTTTCGAGTGTGTTTTTTTTTTTTAATTTTGGTGACTGAGGTTTCTTTTACTGATATGCATCAATTTTATCTTCCATTTTCTTCCTTTATAATCTGAATGCTAAACATGTTGTATGCTTCCCACATCAATACACTTGGGATTCAGGAAACTAATGTTCTTAGCTTTGTACATTCACAAAGGACTTATTTATCAGATTTGGATAATGAAAACTAGGATTATTAAGATGATATAAAATAGATTTTATTATTCTATTTGAGTTGCTGCTGTCATTGCATATGATAATGGCAACTGCATAATTGGTGGGTTTTATTTTGTATGTGAGAAGGAGGTGGATATTTGTGGAGGGAAGAAGGTGGAGTTTGGTAGGCATAAAAATGCCTCTCACCTAAAAAATACTCTGACTATGCTATATTACATGTACTGTGACTATGCTACATTATATAGAAAAGGTGGATTAATACTGTGAGAAACAAGGTGCAGGACCAAGCAGTGTTTTGCTCCTTTTTACATAGAGTCTCCGTGAGTTGGAACCTATTTAATCTAAATACAAAAACACGCAGGTAACATTAATTTCATCTTGCCTTTTCCTTTCTTCCCGTTCCTTTTCTTTGATCATCTCAGTTATTTTTTTTTCTTTTCTGAAACTTTTACTTCTGTGATTTCCTCACTTCCGCTCCCCCACCCCCCATCGTCGTCATCCCAGTTATCTTTGACTTCTTCATCCTCATCCTTGCCTTCTCAGTGGTCCCGCCCCTCCAGCTGTGTCGCAGCACCCCACCTTCCACACTGGGTCCTCCAGAGAGAACTTAAAGTATCTTTTCCCAAGAATCGGAGTTGCCCACCGCAGCCGCTGCTGCCGCCGCCAACTGGGCCCACGTGTGAGCGTGTGAGAGGGGGAAAGCAAGGGAGAGCTGTCATTTTTTAAAATAAATATACAAAAGGTTCATCATGCCAGCCTTTTTTTAGTAGTGCACAATATAAATATTGACTTAAATAAAGATATCTTGTTTGTTTTTATTTTTTAATAGAAGTATAAAGTTAAGTGTTTAATAGTAATAGGACAGTTTTTATGTGTATGACTAAAAAGTAATACAGTTATAAGAATCTCAGGATTAGAGTTTTAATTTAATAGGAAGGACAACTTGAATTAAACTGCTGCTTTAAAAATAGTATTTTTTAAAATCTCATTGTAATAGAATCAGTAATTTTACATAAAAGAGCAATTTTTGTAAAAAACCTCTTATATGAATAGACAATTATTTAACAGAGAGAAAATTCACGATTAAACAGGAAAAAAAAGTTATACCTCCCTGCAAACACAAAAAATTGGTATTTTACTAAATATTTGCAATAGAATGGGCTTTCTAGGTTTAGTGTCTAATAACCCCTCATTATACTTAAAGAAATTTCAAAGGGCATGAAGTGAAAGACAAAATGCTTCAATTTTGGTTAACATAGTTGGGGGCAGAAGTTCAGAGGCAAGAGGGGAAAAGAGTTGAACTGAAGGTGAAGTCAGCCTAAGGGAGTATAGAAAATCAAGCTAAAGTTTTCATAGCACCGGCAATGCTTTCAACACAGGAGAGAGAATTGGTCCATGATCCAAAGTTTGTCTGACCTCCCCTATAGGCCCAGGGAAACTGAAAATAGATGACCAAGTTGCTTTCAAGACAGCACTCCAAAATAGGTGTTTTGTACTGATTTACATAATATTATCCACCATTGACCCCTATCTTACTATTTTTGGACACAATGAAGTAGGCCTTATTTCTTCATGATCAATTGAGACATGCCCCATTCTCCCTGGAGCATTAGACACAATAATACTTTTTCTGACTTTTACTTTATTTTTTTCTGGCAGAAGAGTATTTGAATTTGAAAAGTATTTTCACATACGCTATAAGCTCTGCTGGATTAGAATTTATGACTAGACCCATTTGCAAGCCACCAGTATTTCCACGGGAGAAAGATAGGCCTTTCTACTCTCTTTAAAAGTTACTGTCTCAGAAACTCACAGGAGCATTCCACCCTGCCATATAGAGTCACCAAGTCTGCCTCAATTGATGGCAGTTAATTTGGTTTGGGTTCGATCCCATTTGCTGATAATTACTTAGTCTGATTAAAAATCACTACTTCTCATGACCCAATCAATATCTAGAGATCTAGAATAAGAGTAAGGCTTATACTAGTGATACTTATGAAAAATTATAAGTTGTTACAAATTTTCTTTTCAATTATTTCAGGGAGGATGCACAATGATAACTGTTATTCCAGAGTACTATTTTTAAAATATTATTTTGAATGTGGAGTAGACCATCAATTACTCAAATATAAATTCAGGATAAAGCTGAAGAGAATTAAACAAGTCCATAAGAGCCAAGGCATGACCTTGTATCTATTCCACCTGAATTTAGAGAACATCTAAATAACAGATTTAACACATTGAACACGAATGACAGAAGAACTGATGGGCTATGAGAGGACATTAAAGGCATCACTGATGAAGAAAGCAAAAGGTCATTTGAAGTAGCATTTGAGCAAGAACCAATGGGGTTGAAGGAAGAAGTCCAAGCTGCAGTGAAAGCGTTATCCTAAAACAAGGCTCCAGGTATTGACAGAACAACAACGGAAACATTTCTACCAACTGATGATGCACTGGAAGCACTCACTCATCCAAGCCAGGAAATTTGGAAGACAGCTACTTGGTCAACTGACTGGATGAGATCCATGCTAGTGCCCGTTCCAAAGAAAGGTGATGCAACAGAAAGGTGAAATTACAGAACGATATCATTGATATCACATGCAGAGAAAGTTTTGCATTACATGAACAGGAAGCTGCCAGAGGTTAAGGTAAGATTCAGAAGATGATATCGAATAATTGATATCACTTCTGATATCAGATGAATCTTGGCTGAAAGTAGGGAATATCGGAAAGATGCTTACTTGTGCTTTTTAAATTATGTCAAGACATTTGACTGTCTATCATAACAAACTATGGATAGTCTTGGCAAGAATGGGAATTCCAGAACAGTTGTGCTCCTGAGAAACTTGTACCTGGTTCAAGAGGTAGTTGTTGAAATAGAACAAAGAAATACGATGTGGTTTGAAATCAGGAAAGCTATGCATTAGGGTTGTATCCTCTCACTATATTGATTCAATATGTATACACAATAATCAGAGAAATTATATTAGTCAAAAGAATGCAATATCAGGATTGGAGAAAGGCCAATTGACAACCTTCAGTATGCACATGCCCCAGCCTAGCCTTGCTTGCTGAATGTGAGAACTACTTGAAACACTTGCTAATGAAGATCAAGGATTTCAACGTTCAGGACTGATTACAATTCACTATAAAGACCTACATTTTCACTATATCATGATAAATGGAGAAAAGATTGTCATGTTGTCAACGATTCTGTCTATCTTAGATCACAAAGTAATTCTCATAGAAGCAGCAGTCAAGAAATTGAAGCATGTGGTGTATTCGGTAAATCTGTTGCCCAAGACCACTTCAGAGTATTTAAAAGGAAGGATGTTACTCTGAGGTCTAAGGTGGACATGAGCCAAGCCATTGAATTTCCAATAGCTGCATATACATATGAAAGTTGGACATTGAATGAAGAATACCAGAGAAGACCCAATGCTTTTGAATTGTGGTACTGGGAAGAATATTGAAAGTACAATGAACTGCAAAAAGTACAGACAAATCTGTCTTGGAAGAAGGATGGTCAGAGTACTCCCTCCGGGCAAGGATGGCAATGCTGTCTTACATACTTTGGCCACTTTGTCAGTTGAGACCAGTTCCTGGAGAAGGACATCATGTTTGGGAAAGTGGAGGGGCAGAGAAAAAGAAGACGGCCCTTCAGGAGATGGATTGACACTGTGGCTGCAGCAATGGACTCAAGTATGGGAACCACTGTGAGGGTGGCACAGGGCAGGGAAGTACTTCATTCTCCTGTGCATGGGGGCACCTAACAACAAGTTTCAGGAAGTGGTCAAACTTGATGTTGTTGGATAGGATATTTTGATGGTGAAATTCTCCTTTGGTCTTAATATAACATTCAATAAGACATGATAAGACAAAAAGAAAAAGTTTTAGTAATTGTAATATGGGGACCAATTCCCTAAAATAGATAAATTGATCTTTTCAAAGCACAATAATTACATTTATAATCCAGAATTTAAAAATATCCAATGTAGTTCATTTATGCATCCTTCTTCTGCATATCTAATGTCTCCATCATTTTTATAACTATTAGAGATAGATAAAATAGGTCTTATTTGGAATTACATAAATAAAGAGAATGAGCTTCAGTAAAATTATAAAAGTCTTACTTTTAAGTCATGACTTAGAAGTCAATGCTGAGTTAGAAACAGCACTCTTCTATTTTAATGTTCTATTTATTTTTTTTTATGATTTGGAAATGTTTGTGAGCGCTTTTACTAGCCCTAATTTGGAGGTTGCAATCTGCCTAGGGGCACCTCAGGGGAAATGTCTAGCCACGTATTTTCACAATATTAGCCACTGAAAACGTGTTGGAGAGCTATTGTCGTCTGGCACACTTGGCCCTGTGTGAGACTCAACTGAAATGAATAGTTTCTCTTTTGTTGTGTTCCTCACCCTTTAAAAAATGATGTTGCATTTGACTGAGAGACCTTCCAAGGTCAGTTAGGAAGACACTGTATAGTCCAAGAAAAGACTGTGGAGTTCCACTTTAACCCATTTTACTACCAGATAAAAGGGTCTAATGGTGTCTCTATTTTCCAAGTATAGTTTTCTCTCACAATCATAAGCACATGGATTGACCAGCACATGGATTGGCCCCTGGGATAGCTTAATTACACACCTATCAAATATAAATGCTAAACAACCCTCTGTGAAGAGAGAACTCATCTTCAAATATAAATTACATGGTCCTTACACACCCATGAAAGAAAAAGAGTAATCCTTGTTTTGCCTCTATGATAGACAAAGCAGGAACCCATCTCTAAAGCAGCCCAACAGCAGGGTTCATGGGCATTAAGACTCCATTTGTTTCCAAGAACAGAGCAGCTGACAGCGTGATGGGATGGTATTACATATGCACACAAGCCTTCGGCAGCAAACCAACTATGCACAGCTGGTCAGGTTTAATTTTAGAACTCTCGAGGCTCATCCATGGCCTCCAGAAAATTTCCCCACATTGGGATGCAATGCAAGTGAAAGAAAATCATGTCATCCATGTTTTACTCCTGAAACAAGGAATGAGGACGATATCCCTTGGTACTTGATCTCAGATGGATTCAGTATAAAATAATATTCGGGACAAGTTGTCTTTTGATTTCTCCTTCTCTATCCATTGGAGATAGCTTTTTTTTGTGGGAAATAAAGAATTTTATAGCAGGTACTTCACTGGTCCATTTTGCAAACAAGATTATTTTCCCCCTTGCTGCTAAGTCACACCACAAGATTGAGCCAGCTTACTTAGTTTACTCTCTTTAGACTTTATAACTGTGTTCTCCCAAACCTATAGGATCTAAGTTACGCATTTAGGTTGATATATATATATATTTAGAAAAGGCAAACAACTCGGTTAATATTTCAAATAGCTAGTTTAGGAATTTATGCTGATATTAAAAACCATCGTGAATTGCTGCGAGGGGTATTTTAAGATCTCTCCAATTCTAATGTGACAAATGATGACTTTAACGACATCATAAACCAGAAATATGAAAGTGTTATTTAAAAAACTGCTTCATAAAAGTAATCAATTCAAGTAACTATCAGTTAGGCTGTTTAGACATGATGAAATTTCAACCTAAATACACTGGACCATTTCAGATACTGAACGAGTGGTATTGTAAAATGTGAAGGTGATGAATGCATAGTTTCAAAATTGTCTTTATTAATCTCACTTTTAATAAGTTGTATTGGCTATGGAAATTTTTATACCTTATGAAACCAATTCACATTTAAAAGGCATTTTATTATCATGAAGCATGTGTTCAATTCACTGCTCTGATCTATAGGTCACATGCAGAAACATCACTTACTGTTGCTTAAATATTAAAATATTGCCCTCATATTCTTCTATTTTTAAAGATATGGGGCTCTACACTGAATTGTAACATTCCATTAATTATTCAAACTGTATGTGGTGGTTAAACATTTATGTCCCATGTACATTTTATCTTCTTTTCATTTTTTTAAACAAAATTAATGACCCATAAGACACTTGTAGTGATGTGAGCTACTTTGGGTTTTTATAGAATATATTTTATCTCGGTTGTCTCCATTTCAGCAACATGGCAACAAATCTGTACCAATGTGTAAATGAAAGATTTATAGAAATCCCCTGCTATTCGTGCAATTTACTTAAGGAAATAATTGACGTTGTTATCTTTAAAATTGCTTGCTAATACATGTCTATCAAGAGACCACAAATAGATCTTTAAGTGATCATGAGAGCGATCGAGTGTTTTTCATTGCTAAATTATGAAATAGTATTGTTATATAATTGAATATTTTAAAACATGGTTTCTAAACAGGCTGATTCAGGAAATAAAATACATTCTAAAGCAAAATAGAACTCTCAAATTCAGTGGCTGTCTAATGGATCCTGACTCATGGCTATGTCGTGAGTGCTGGCGTCGAAAACCTCCATAGGGTCTCAGGAAGATGTGGCCAGCAGCAGGCATGAAGGTCGTAACGAGACAAGATCTTCTTGGGCAGTGCTTGTCAAGCTTGAATGGGCAGCAGCGTCACCAGAGGAGTTGCTGCAGCATGCACACATTTCTGAGGTGGAGCCTCAGGGTGTGTGTTTCCAAAAGTCCCACTCAGCATGATGCACTACTCTGGGAATTACAAGATGAGAAACATCTGTTGGAGAGTCGATTTTTGCTATTTTAATACAACATAGAAAAAATGGTTCACTAATAAAACTCATTATTAAACTTGGAATTCAGAGGTTAATTTGATGTCCTTTTACAACTAACTATAGGCCACATATCACCGATCATTCTTAAGAAACTTTGAGATTATTCTGATGCCAAACTTAAAATAACACTCAGTTTCTCTGCTTCCCCCAAATACATACACAATACATTTCACTAAAGAACCACCCTAAATATGTTCTGTTGACCATTGTGATGTGGTTCTAGTTTGCTACCAGAGATTTACTAAGTGATATTAAATAGCAGTAAATTGTCATTTATTTTCCCCTTATAAATGAAGCAAATTCTCATCGTTTAAGGGACAATGTGAGCATTTATTTCAATATTCTAACTGGTTTATAGTACACATGCTTTTATTAAATACTGGGATAACATAGTGTCAACAACTTATTGTGTGTATGTGAGTATTGTATGTTCTCTTAATTAACTTCCAGGGAATTTATCCTTCTGATAATTTGGTATTAATCTTTCCAGCAAATATATCAGCTCATATCTGACTCACTGAATGCCTGCACCTATAGGTTCTCTAAGATACTTCCTTACTTCTCCTAATGTTTTAGTGCATATGGACTAAAGCCACAGTTTATTCTCAAAACTTTTTTGACCAGTTCTTAGTATCCTGTGCAAATTACTTACTTAGCTGTTTTATACACAGCCTAAGTGCAAGTGTGGTGATGAAGAATTGTTTACAGAAGTGGTGACAGTTGAGGCTTTATAAATGAAGGTGACTTTTCGATAACACTTGTTGTTGCTGGTTTAGGTGCCCTCCATTGCCTGGCAACCTTATGCACAACGAAATGGAAATATAGCCTGGGTCTGCACCGTCCTTAGAACGGATGCAGTCACTGTGTCAGCACTTCTTGTTGGAGGTCCTCCTCTTTTATCTAACCCTCCACTTTGCCACCATGAGCTCCTTCTCCAGGAACAGGTCTCTCCTGACAACATGTCCAATGTATATGAGAAGTCTTGTCCTCCTCACTTCTAAGGAATACACTAGCTGTATGTCTTCTTACATAGATTTTTTGGGGGCAATCTTGATACTTTCAGTATTCTTTACCAGCACCACAATTCAAATGCACATTAATTGATTTGGGACTCACACTTACTTCTAGTCCTATTCTAAGAACAATTTGTTCTTTTGACATGGTCCTGCTTGATGTTCCACTTTATGAGATTACTGAAGATATAGGTGATATAATAATGTGTAGTTTAGAAATTACATGGTGTCTGGCTATCACAAAATTAGTGTCTGGGGTCTTAAAGGCTTGTTTTCAAACAAGCAACCATCAAAGTGAAGGTTCAACTAAGTCCACATGGAAGAAGCACACCAGTCTGTGTGATCCAAGGATGGTAAAAAATATAATCTCAATCTGAAGGAGGGAATGACATCAGAGCTTAAATTGTGAACACCTGGTTTGCTGAAGATTATGGATAATCATGGAAACCCAAAATCTATTTGCAGGTTCCACACATGGATTTAGCCTTCCAACTACAATTGAGGGATGTGGATAGCCCTGCTATAAGACAGAGCAATTTAGTCAATTATGGCAGACCTAGTTAGGTAGAAATGTAGTATCATCATTTGATTTCCCTTTACACCCATTTTAAAGTTGTTTCAGTTTAACAAAAAACAGGAGAAATGCACATGAATTTAGCTCCTGGAGAATACCCTCTGACCATGGTACATGGATGTGAATAGACTTGCTAAGGTGCACAAGGCTTTGGAAAGTGGATTGTGGCCCATGCAATTAGGATAAAATGCAGCATTGTATCATCTGATTTTCCTGATGATTCATTTAAATTTTTTCTAGTCGTTAATATATTCAGTTTTATTTTTATTGAAGTTTAAATCTGTTTTACTCTGTTATTCTTGTTAACTTTGTGGTTGGTGGTGGTGTTTTTTTTAAATGTTTTTCTGTATATGAAATCCAGGATGGGTAAATCTATAGAGGGGATTACTGGATTAACGATCCCTTGAAGGCAGGGAAGGATTGCAGGGTAATGGGGAGTCAATAACAACGAATACAATATTGAAGACAATGTTCTAAAACTGATCGTGTTGATAGTTGCACAACTTTCGTAGTGTGATTGAACTATTGAATTGTGTGGTATGTGAATTTTATGTCAATAAAACTGTTCGGGGGAAAAAGTCAAATGCATCGATTCTCCTTCACTCTTTTTGATTCAATGTCCAACTTTCACATGCATATAAGGCAATTGAAAATACCATGGCTTGGACAGGCCCACCCTAGTCCTCAAAGTGACATCTTTGCTCTTCAGCATTCTAAGAGGTCTTGTACAATAGAATTGTATAATGAAACTCGTCTTTTGAACTCTTGACTGCTGCTTCCATGAGCATTCACTGTGGATCCAAGCAAGAAAAATTCTTGACAAATTCAACCCTTTCTCCATTTATCATGATGTTACCTATTGGTC
Source organism: Tenrec ecaudatus (assembly GCF_050624435.1). Classification (NCBI taxonomy): domain Eukaryota; kingdom Metazoa; phylum Chordata; class Mammalia; order Afrosoricida; family Tenrecidae; genus Tenrec; species Tenrec ecaudatus. Next base: position 67,771,880 of record NC_134539.1, read on the forward strand.
CAGTTGTGAGGACTTTCTTCTTTTCACATTGAATTGTAATCTATTCTGAAGGCTAAAATCCTTGACCTTCATCAGCAAATGCTTCAAGACCTCCTCTTTTTCAACAAACAAACTTACGTTATATGTCAACTCAGGTTGTTAATAAGCCTTTCTTCAAGTCTGATACTACATTCTTCTTCATATAATTCATCTTCTCTGATGATTTTCTCCACACATAAGTTGTATATTTATGTTGAGAGGGTACAACTCTGACACACAACTTTCTTGGTTTTAAATCATGCATCATTCCCTGGTTCTGTTCCCATAACAGCCTCTTTATCCTTGTAAAGGTTTCTCAGAAGTCAATGACATATTTTGGAATTCCCATTCTTCTCAAGGTTATTCATAGTTTATTTTGATCCATACAGTCAAAAGTCTTTGCATAGTCAATAGAGCACAAATAAACAAATTTCGGGTATTTCCTGCTTTTAGCCAAGATTCAACTGACTTTGACGATCTCATCCCTTATCCCTTAACCCTCTTTGACTTTGAGTTGAACCTCTGGAAGTTCCCTGTCAATATATTGCTGCAGCGGTTGCTGGATAATCTTCAACAATATTTTACTTGCATGCTACATCAATGATATGATCCTATAATGTGGTCATCCTGTTGGATCACTTTTATTTGGAATGTGTACAAATATAGTTCGCTTTCAGTAAGTTGGCCAGGTCTTTAAAATTTCTTGACAAAAAAATGAGTGAGTGCTTTCAGTACTGTTTCTCAGTCAACTACTCATAAGGAACACACCATAAGACTACAGGGGTTGACTGGGAGCATGATGGTACTGTGACAAGAGTGGATATCACAGGCATTTGGGTCATGTCTTGTTGCTGCTTCCTTATGCCTGTATAAGCCCTGCTCTATCCTGATCTCCTTTATACCACTTCCATTTAATTATGGAGTTCTGCTGTGCACACCCAGCTTTGTGACTCTGTGGGGTCTGATAATATCTCATTCATGATGGGCAGCTGAGACCACAGGGTGACTTAGTGGTCCAGTGAGGTGTTCAGTCCCAGTAACAGGGAGTAGTTGTCTGCAGAGGGTAGCAGAGCTTTGCTCCAAAATCCTGAGTGTCTACTCTGTGATTGACCAATAAAGGCCCGTCAAAGACTCCAAAATGCACCTCTCTCTGCCACACGTCAAGCACCATTGGATCTGCTAGACCATATAGCTCAAGTAACAAAACAGCTTCCACGGCATCTGAAATTGTTGGAGAGCCTTTTCTTGTCCCACTGACGTTGGCAGCTTTGCAGATTATTTGAGATGTAGGCTTGAGTAGCAAATTTGAGATAGGTTGTCTCTCAATCCAAAGAGTTGAAGAAAGAGGTAAATTCAGCTCAATCTAGGCTTCTCCTAATTTGTGGAAGATGATAAACAAAACACAGGAAAACGAAGAGCCAGGAAGAGAGTCGTTTTGATTTTTTGTTAATATAATAAGTCTGGTAGGCAGTGGGATGACTGTTGTAATTGTCACCTTTTTATTCTCTGTGTAGAAGTGATATCAGTTTTGTGAACCAGTCATAATCCAATAATGCACCTTTCGTTAGGATTTTGTGCAATCGTGTTCTTGATGTAATTTCAGTGCTCCTCAGATCTGTCCTCAGTGTTCAACACAGCACATGTGTTCTTGAGATGTTCTCAAAATTCAGATAGGATATACTCAGGTCTTATTCTGGCTCTTAGAGAGTTATTTTCATTTTACTCAGCTTCAGCCTGTTCTTACATATGACCAATTAATGATCTGTTAATCAGTTAACCTTGCCTCATCTCAGCAGCTGATAGTGAGTTTCTCCATTTTTTTTTCACACATATGTAGTCAATTTGATTTTCACGTACTCTAACTGGAGAAGTTAATGTAGTTTTGGGGGGGAAAGTATTTGTGATAAAGAAGTCTTTGGTTTGTTTTGCAAAATTTTATCATGTTCTCTATCTTTGTTTCTATCACCAAGATCATATTTTGCAACTATTATTATTTCCTCTTTGTTTTTAAATTTTTTCCATCACCAATAATTATAGAGCCTAACCAAAAAAAAAGTTTTTTTTTGATTTGATGCCTTGGTTTTTAAGTCTGTTTCTGGAGTGTTTGGGGTGCTGATTCAGAAAACTGCATTGCACAGACCATAACAGCTCCAGTTGTTCGGGTATGCTGATTTGCTGTGTATATCTATGTATATATATATATGTATATATATAGTCAGTCATTAAGCTATAGTAATTTATTAGTTCATTATTATAGTTTGAAATAGGAGAAGAATTTAGACCCCCAAACTACAAGGTGAGAAAAAGGCGAGACATTTTGGAAAAATAATTAGGGATCGTAGTATTTTCAAGGGAAGCTCTATATTGACCTGTAGTGGCTTGTAGTTAGAGCAATGAGCTGCCGAAAACACGGTCAGTGGTTTAAAACAATCAGTCACCCTGCAAGCTGTAAAGCATTTAAGGGTTTGGAAATCCAAATGGGAAGTTATTCTCTTTCCTATAGGGTCACTATGAATTTGAATTTATTGTACTAATTAATTATGCCAACAGGCTTTTCTCTTTGGATTTGTAGGCGGTGGATAATATGCAGAGACTGAATCCTGCAAAGACAGAGCACACGTTGAAGAGAGAGGTATTTCAAAGGAACTTGAAAAGGCACATATATCAGAGATAAGGGCAATTTAGAGTGTCAAAAATTAGAGGAATTCATATAAATTATCTTAAATATTTTGAAGAACTAATTTTCTTATGATGCAATACACACTTTAGAATACATTTTAATACATAGAAGTCAAGAGATATCCATGTGAAATGTTTCAGAAGTGAAGGTGACTCCAAGCCACTTTATAAGAAACATTCTAACTTTTCTTTTAAGAATTTCTGTATGCCGATGGAAAAGTTGTGCCATTGTATAACAAGACTAGAATATTGTGATTTTAACCAAGGCATTCGAACTCTAACAGACCCATGTTTGTTTTATAACATTTGAATCTCTATTTGTTGTACCAAATCCACTACCAGTCAGTCGATTATGACTCATAACAACTCAGTAGGACAGAGTGAAGCCTCTTATGTGTATTTCTGAGGTTGCACATCTGTATGGGAGCCCAAAGCCTCATTTTCTCTTGTCAAGCAGCTGGTAGGCTCTGATGGCTGACCTTGTGGTTACAGTCAAAGAGTAAACCACCACACCGTCAGTGTTCTTTATTTATGGTACTCTTATTCCTGGTGCCTTTTTTAAATAACAGCTTGAAATTTCCTGCTATTTAATTCCTAATAAAGATGAAGTTGTACTTGGGAGAAAGGCCAAGACCAGGTAATTTGCACTGCTCAATTCTATCTTTGGATCATAGGACTCCATGAAGTACAACTTGACCTAAATAGTACAATGCAACTATTTTAAATAAAGCCAGAGTGCTCTATCTCTATCTCAGGATAGCCTACACCATATTACAATATCTTAAATTTGTATGGGTGAGCAGAGTAAATAATGGTGTAGCGAACATATTCTGTATCTCAAAAACTAGAGCTAAAAGGGCAAACCTAGTGTCATTTTTTGAATCAGCAGATAAAATATAACCCAAAACAAGTCTAACAGTGGAGGTACCAAAAAGTGTTTTGGCCAGAGTTGGCATCTTGATTGCCTCTTTGATCAATTTTAGATTGAAGGTGTTGGTAAAACTCTTCAGTTTCTCTCTCACTATCTAGTGATTGTCACATACATTTAAATAATAGCATTGACTGCATTTCCTTGTATGCAAATAGATATTACTTTATCACCATCTGCATTGTGCTTTAAGATACCTCTTGATATGTCCTTTCAGATGATGAATGGAAACCATTCTTTTTGAGTTTGTTACTCTTATCATAGTAATCAGTATGATTATCTGATTTAAAAATGGCAATCCCAGTCCATTTCAGCCCACTCATTCCTAGAGTATTGATCTTTTGGTGTTCCATGTAATTTTTTATGATTTCCAATTTTTTAGACTCATAATTTGTACATTCCATGTTTCAATTTTAATTAGTAGACTTTTGCAGCTGTTCCTTCTCTCTCTCTTTCACCCCCCCCCTATTTTGTTTCTTCTCATTTTGAGTCATTCCTTTTCTTCAAATGAAAGGTCAGAAGGCGTTACACCATCCAAATCATTCTGGCAACTCTACTTTGAACGGCAGCTCTTCCCTCTATTGTTTTTGAGTGCTTTCAGATGTGAGGCACCACCTTCTGCTGATGTTCACGAATGTTTCCGTTGTTGACACTGTTTTACTGTTATCCACAAGGTTTTCCGTGGCGTGTGCCTCAAAAGTGAGCATCCTCTGCCTTCTTCACAGTCTGTGCTTAGTTTGGAGGCTCTGCTGAAACCTGTTCACTTGGGTGCCTCTGCTTGTATTTGAAACACCAGTTACATCGCTTCCAGCAGCACAACAGGCAAGCGGACAGAGGAAGGGTGATTTAACCATGCGACTGGATGAGTGGTGGCAATGATGAAATATTTTAGATAAAACTGACTACAATTTTGGTGATTCCTGTGACTTGGGAAGAAAATGTGAGGTTTCAAATATTTAACTACAAGCCCGGTTGCGTAGTTCATTACCTAGAAGGTTGTTAACTGCAAGGTAAGCAGGTGGAAACTACCAGCTGTTCAGAGATTAAGATGAGACTTTTCATTCTCATAAAGACTGACAGGCTTGGAAACCCCCGGGGGGCAGTTCTGCTCATTCCCATAGGATCACTATGAGTTGGAATCAACTTGATGGCAGTGGGGTGTTTTTGTTTGCATTTTGTCCGAGAACAGAGCATGAGAAACAGTCCATAAGAATAGTTTTTCTTTGAAGAGTCCTCTTCTGTGTGACTCTGAGTCCTCTTTCCACTTCAGATACATTGGTCATCAAAAATCTGAAAATTAAGGAAGACACATTATGGAGAGACTCAGAATACTAAAGTAAAAAAAGCATGTTTAATATCAAAAGTTTGGCAAACAAGTTCATTTTATATATGCAACAATAAAATATTTAATATATTTATGATACATGTGAACTATTTTCATGACTCCTATATTAACCAGTTATTCAATTAAATTACCAAGATTGCCCCAAACCTTTCCAATAAGAATGCTTTCTTCCGTATTGTTCCAAATTACTGTCTATTTTTTATCATAGAAATGAACTACTTTTGAAAAGAAGACTTAAGTTCACACAAAAACATTTAAACACGTGTTAAAGCGGCTTTATTTGTAACAGTCAAAAGCTGGAGATGACCTTAGCTGTCCTTTGGTAGGTGAATGATTAAAGTAACAGTTGTACGCTCATACTACCTATCCCGCCATTCAGCAAGAAAAGCAATACCTTGCATGAATTCCCAAATGTTTTGAGTGAAGAAAAAGAAACCCAAAGCCTCAAAAGCTTACATACTGTAAGACCTACAGAACCTTTGAAATGATAGAGCACACATCCGTAGATGCAGAAGTTAAGCTGGGTGTGGGAGGGCAGTAAATGTAACTGAAAAGTGCACGGGATGTATGGTTGGTAAGATTGAGGGAGGCTGGATACAGAGTTTATGGAATAATTGTTCATTCTTTCTTACAACTCCATGTCCATCTACACCTACTTCAAAATAAAACGTTTGAAAAGACACGGAGAAAGTGTTCCCCAACAACACACACACAAAAAAAGAAATGAACTACTTTCAGAATGAATGTGTATTTCAGGAGATAAATGATGTGATAAAAATTGTTCATGCTTTCAGGCTCTTTTCTCTAATGTTGTGTGTCTGTCCAGTATATTTCTCCTCATATCAACACCATGTGACAGAGCAATATGCCTCATAGGGTTTTCTTTGATGTAATCTCTATGAAAATAGATCACCAACCAGGTCTTTCTCAAGCAGAACAGCTGGGTAGATTCAAACTGCCAACTTTTTAGTTAGTAGTCAAATGCTTAACAACTTAAGCAGGGCTCTGCTTCTTCTGATTGACACTGCTGTGTCTTGCCACTGATTCAAGAAAGAAATCAGAACTTCTGAACCTCTGTCTTAGCTGACTCTAAGGCTGAGTTGTTACCATTTGAGCAATGGTAATAGCTGTGTAGGCAGAGTTCTTGTACTGATTTCCCTCTCTGCCCTAACTTTTGTCTCTCATTGCTTCCTAATTCATTTGAAGTTGTTTACTTCATACACGGAGAGAAGCGGAGACCGGTGGCAACAGTTTTAAATTCACTCTGATCTATTTGAAATTTCTGGTTAGCATTCCTCTCTGGTTTCCCTGGGTGTATGAAAACAAAAATGAATGAGATACAAACAAAGCATTAAACAATGCCTTCTGCCTCCCTGGTTCATTAAATGCACTCCTAGGCACCCACGTTGATAATTTAAAGTCCCCAGAAGCTCAGCATGTCTCCATTAGATCCGATGCCTTGTAGGAATGTGAGCACACACATCCTACACAAAGCAGCAACAGCAGGCCAAGCAAAGGTGTTCTTTGGGGCCATGTGTTAAAAGTGTCCCTTTGGGTATGTTTGTCCACTTAAAAGTTGGTGTCAATAAAGCTAAATTTTATTAAACAATGGTTAAGTAGGTCTAATGATAGAATTCCAAGAAAACCAGAGATTCACAGACTTTACTGTTTTTCCTGCATAACCAACTCCTCTTTACCAGAGATAAATGGAAGCAAATCCTCCCCCTTTCTACCTCTCTTCCCCTCCCTTTCGGGCAGCTGTGAAAAGGGAACTAACACTGCATGTTACAAATGAAATCATGTGAGAATGGGCCTAACCAATTTGTCACCTACAGGTTAGGCAAGAAGCAATCCAATGTTCCACTTACATGTCTTTTGTTTAAAAAAAAGCAAGAGTGAAATAAGAAGAACCAGGAAAGTATAGTATATTACAGACTTTGCAAAATGAAGTCAAGAACAAAGTCTTGTACAAGTGAAAGCTTGCAGCTTTCCAACGATCATTTGTATTTCTTATATTTTCAATATTTTATAATACATTACAATCAAAGCTAGTCTTGAGAATTGTACACATGGAAATACAGTAAACCTCAAGAGATAGTTTATCTATATGTTGATGCAATAACTATTACGGTGTGTCCTCCCAAGTCTCAGGTTTGTACACATGGGGTTATTTATATTGTTATTATAAAAAGGTATGCCTTCAAAGGGAAAAGTAATGTCGAATTTTTGACAACATTGTCAAAATGATCTTTGAGTTTCCTTGAGTTGTTAAATCCCCAACCAAACTCACTGCCATTGAGTCAATATTGACACAGTGAGGCCCTGTCTGTTTCTGAGACTGTAAGTGCTTACAGGAGAGAAAACCCAGTCTTACCCCTAGTCCACCAGGGCTTCTTAGGTGTCATCAGCACCTGGTCTTGTGTCATCCTTCCAATTAGCAGTCCATCCATCTTGTCAAGGACCTTCCTCTGTTTCACTGCCTGTCCACTTTGCCAAGTACAATGTCCTTCTTCAGGGATGATCTCTCCTGATAACTTTTCTAAATTACCATCCATTATGATTTAATCAGTTTTGATAAAATTAAAGTATGCTCCCAATTTCTATGTAGCTCAAAGTTATAGAAATAATGGCCACAAAGAATAATAACTGTATTTTTGAGTCCCAATTCATAAGAAAAAATGAAATTCTTTCAAGGTAGTGAAAGTGAAGTGTCGTCACCAAATAGCATTTAAGCCAAAGCATTATCCCACATAGAATAATGAAGTCCGAAACAAACAAATTGGATCCAAATTGAAAATCCATGATAGTGATCCAGCATTTGTTGAAGAGCTCCAATCTCGAACTTCCACTGCTCGAACAGCAAAGTTTGAGGAAAATCTGATCCTTGTTTGTAACCTTGCTTGATAGTCAAATGATAGTCTGACTTGAAAAAATCTGCATGGGCAAGAATGAGTCACATGTTGAGTTTTGCCAAGAATGCAAAGGGGGCGATGCTTCAGTCTAAGCACTGTTCTAGCTCAGACAGCAACATATAGTACTATGTTAGGGTGTTAAAACGTTCATCATTGTGAGTTTTTTTGTACTTTATGTGCATAATCTTAACCCTGGCTCCATAGAAATTAGTGATATCAGCACTAAAGCTGAGAGGAAAACTCTGAGAACCACTATATAGTTAAAGAAAGAAATTGTTATAAAATTTGAATCGGGTCACCTCTTGCCTGATTTGGCATCTGAACACAACCTTGCTATGTTGACATTATTGACATTGGGGATGGGGATGTGATTAAAGAAAACTGTATAAAAAGGTGAGAAATTGTGAACCTTGGACAAAGAACTTAGACGATGGAAGCGGTTGAAAAGTTGCTGTTTATTAGGATAAATCACAAATAGCTCAATGAAATAGTGTATCTGAGACAATGATAGGCGATAAAGTGAAAAGCTTCCCTAGTGATTTAAAGTCCTGGAAAATTAATGTTTGACACAAGTTTGGAATCGATTGAGTTTGACAACTGAACGTTGTCAGTGTATAGTATTATTGATTGAAATTTATTAAAAGGCTTTACAGTTATTTATTTTAATGTTTTAGTTTACCTAGGATTGAATAAATTGTCCTTCTTTCTTGTCATTAGCTTCTATAAAGTTTGTTCAACCTTAGCTATTCTGCCGATAACAAAGCAAAACACTACATGGTCCTGTCACAATGGTTGGCATACTTAAGCCCATTGTTGTAGCCACTGTTTCAAGCCTACTCACCAAGGGTTTTCTTCTTCTTTTTTGACCCTCTGCTTTACCAAGTATGATTGGCTGTGGCTGGGAATGGTCCATCCTAATAACATGTCCAAACTACCTGACATGGAATATGTTCATCTTTGCTCCTAAGGAGGAGGATGGCTGTACTTCCCGAAAGATGGATTTGTTTATTCTTCTTGCAGTCCATGGAAATTCCAATATTATTCACAAATATCATCATTCAAATGGACCAATTCTTCTCCACTTTGTCTTATTCATTATCCAGCTTTCACATGCCAAAGAGATGATTGAAAATAACATGGCTTGGGACAGGTGCACCACAGTCTTCATAGTGACGTATTTTTCCTTTAATACTTTAAAGTAGTGTGCAGAACTGCTCAATGCAATATGTCTTTCGATTTTTTTACTGCTGGTTCCATGAACATTGATTGTGGGTCTAAGCAAAATGAAATTCCTGATCATTTCAATCTTTCCTCCACTGTCATGCTGTTACATGTTGGTTCAGTTGAGAGGATTTGGTCTTTCTTTACGTTGAATGGCAATCCATAATGAGGGGTGTAATTCTTGATCTCCATTAGTACTCAAGTCCTCTTTGTTCTCACCAGGCAGAGTCATGTCAAATGTATATTGTAGGCTATTAATAAACCTTTCTCCACTCCTGATGCCACAATCTTTTTCATATAGTTCAGCTTCTCAGAATATTCGTTCGGCATAGAGATTGAATAAGTATAAAAGGAATATACGCTGATACACAACTTTCCTGATTTTAACCCAGACATTTTCCCTTGTTCAGTTTGAACAATTGCCTCTTTTTCTATATATGAGTTCCATAGGAATACAAAAAAGCATCTGGCAATGTCATCCAAAGTTTGTTTTAATCCTCACAATGAAATGCTTTTTCATAGTCAACAAAACACACCCTTATTTCTGGGATTCTCATTCCACAGATTCGTCAAAGTAAAGCACTTATTTGGGGGAGCTTCATGTTGATGACTTGCTCCAAACAGTTTAAAATTATCTTCAGCAAATTTAACTCGTATATGATATCAATGATAATGTTAAATCATTTCCACATTCTGTTGGCTTACTTTTCCTTGAAATGTGTAAAACTATGTGTCTCTTCACATTGGTAGGCCATGTAGATGTCCTCCAAAAATCTTGGCATGGACTGGTATACTGAACTGAGTTCTCTAACAATAGCTCATACAGTTGTAGATGTTGGCAAGACTAGGTCAGGCAGGTTCCAAGTCTGTGGGTGAGATATTTAGCTGGAAGCTTCTTTTGACTCAAGTAGTTTTGGGAACTGATGAACCCAAGATCAGTAGGAAGAAAACAGGCAAGAGTCTGCGGGGTCAAATGTATCCAAGGTTGGCAGGCCAGATGGTAATAGAAAATATGGCAAGATATTGGCTCTAGCAGGATCCAGATCCAGCAAAGCGAGTTTTTCAAAGATTCCTTATATGGAAAATGAGGAGCCTTTTTTTTTAATGGGATCAGGGTTGTTGCTTGAATAGGGTGTAGGATTCTGTCCTAATCTTATCCCATTGTGGCTTAAAATTGATTGGCTTTGATTACATTGAGTAGGGTCATGCCATGCATAACTAGGTGTTAACTGACGAAACAGTGAGAGTCCTGGCACAGCCAAATTGACATGAAACTTACACTAACACAGCCCTTGAGTATTTCTAGCACTTCCCCAGCTGATGAAAACATTTCATTGGTACCCTCTCACTTCCTACAACTTTACTTTCAGCTTTGATGCCTTAGGTAAAGCTCGGACTTCTTCCTTCAATACTATCACTTCTTGAAACTGTGTTACCTCTTGATATGGTTTAATTCATCTTTTTTAAGTAATATGATTCAGTATATTCTTCCTATCTTCTTTTGATACTTCCTGCATAGTTCAATGTCTTGCCTATTGGAATCCTTCAATATAACGACTCAAAGATGGAATTTCCTCTTCAATTCTTTCAGCTTGAGATACATTGAATGCTTTTCTTATTTTTATTTGTTTAACTTTATGTCTTTGCACATTTCATCGTAATACTCTACATTTCTTCTCAAACTGACCTTTGAAATTGTCTATTCTGGTTTTATTTCATCATTTATTCCCTCTGATACAGCTATTCTGTGTTCAAAAGTAAGTTCTCTTCTGACATCACTTTTGTCTTTTCTCTCTTTTGTTTATTTTAAATGGCCTTTTACTTTCTTCATGTATAATGCTTTTTGATACCGTCCTACAACTCATCTGGTCTTCTGTCATAATTGATAAACTTTTCTTATTTGATTTTGAGGTTTTCCCTAAATTTAAGTGGGATATACTGAAAGTATTTTTGACTTTTGTAAACATGTTTTAATATTCTTCAGCTTAAATTTTCATTTGAATATGAGTATTGAAGGTCAGTTCCATAGTTAACCCTTCGACCTTGTCTTTTCTCATAAGATTGAGCTTCTTTATCATCTCTTTCTGTAGATGTAGCCAATTAGATCTCTATCTATTCCATCCAGTGAGATCCAAGTGTATAGTGACAATTTCTATTGTCGAAAGGGATAGCTTCAAAAAAGAATCCATAATTCTGAAATTTTATCATGTGATCTCTATTTTCTCTCAACCATCATCAGTCACTGAAAGACTGTAAATCAAATGATCTGAAGTCAAAAGAAGAATTAGTATCAAAGCCTAATTTGTGAGAAGCCGTTTTGCAGAAGGCTATGGATGACAGTGGGAAACTAAGATACATTTGTGGGAACAACATAGTAAATTGCTTTTGGTGATTGCCCTCGATTCATAATTGAGGGATGGGAGGCAAGTGGTTACTAAACAGAGTGCACACCCTGTGGGAAACTAAGATACATTTGATCTTCTATACTCATCTCTGATGCACATGGGACCTGATCTGGATTTCAACATTTTCTGCACTTTTGTTTTCTTTCTTGTTTGTTCATACTACGGTTTATCTCCCAGGTGTTATGTTATTGGGGTCACCCTCTTGAAGTTGTGTTACATGGTTTTTTACCCCTATTTTTCAGAGTATGAAACCCAGGGTTGATGAACCTATACGGACAACAAGTAGAATAAGCTTTTCAGGAGGTGGGGTACAAGTGGTGGTGGAAAAATGGGTGGTAAATGATATCAAGGAATCCAGGAAGGGAAAGAATGTTTGGAAATGGTTTGTGATAGTAATTGTACAATTCTTCTTGAAGTAATTGAACTATGGAATGATATGATGTATGTATGCACTCCCAATTAATAATAAAATTTTAAAAACCCTTTGTACAATTGAATGGAACACTTCCTAGTTTTTCACCCTCTTCAAATTCTTTACTCCATGTGAGTACCTTGTTACAGCCACTGTACCAGGTCATTTCATTAAACATCTCCCTTTTTTGACTGTCCATCATTTTTCCAAGAATGATGGCTTTCTCCAAGGGTGAATCCCCAGTGATAACAGATGCAAAGAATATGAGACAGTTGTACTGTCCTTGCTACTAAGATCATTCCAGCTGTACTTCTTTCAAGACTGAAGTGTTAATTTTTCTGACAGTCTACAATATATTCAATATTATAGGCCAAAATTATCATTCAAAGGCATATGCTCTTCTCTCCTTTCTTTATTCTTTGTCAAGCTATTATATGAATATGAGGGAATTAAAAATATTAATACTTCTCTAGTATTTCTTATTCATTTTTCAGTGTTTGCATTCCTATGAGATGACTAAAATACTATTATATATGATACTGGGCAGTGTTTTATGGTTTATGATGTTTTAACTAATTCATTGCCATTGAGTCAATTCTGTAACTAAAAGATCTAGAATTTCCTGATTCTATTGCCTCATCCATATAACTCTAAAAACAAACAAGGGAAAACATAGCACACGCATACCAATATTGATGAAACTCGTTTGAAGTCGCTCACAAATTTCGTCCTCCCTCCTTTACATCCAAGCTGTGATACTTTACTTCGTGCAGTTGAGTTGGATGATATTGAAATTTGAAGAAACAGCACAATTGGTAGAGAAAGAGCAAGGGGGAAAGAAATAGCAAGCTATGGCTGTGAGCTTTCAAGATGGCCCATTGATGTCTGCCTCCTGTATTTCATATCCTGTGCAATCTTTAGACATTTCTCATCATATATCCAGGGCTATCTGTGTGGCCAATGGAATACAGCAGTAGTGATAGTGACACACATCCAAGATTATGTTATAAAATAATGAAGTATCTGTTTCATACTGTGTCTTAGATCTTTCTCTATGGGGAAGCCAGCTTTCATGTTGCACAGCCAAATGGAGGCACCCACACGAGACCTCAATAAATCTCAAATGAGCAAACTTGAAAGCTAATCCTAGATTTCTATCAAGCCTTCTGTTTTGACCTACTTCTTAACTTCAACCTTTTGCAGCACATCTTACCTGTAGCATCAACCTAAGTTACTCCCAAATTCCAGGCTCTCAGAAGTTGTGTGAAATAATACGTATTTGTTGCTTTAAATTGCTGTTTTGAGACCATTTTTGGAACAGCAATAGATTCCCAATGAAAGCAATGTCTTTACATGCATCAGTATCAAAAGATGATCACATCTGTTTTGAAAGAATATGACCAGAGTGCTCTGAGGCAAATGTTCGTCTTACGTACTTTGGACATGTGGTCAGGAGATCTAAGTCCCTGCGGAAAGACAGCATGCTTGGTAAATGGAGAGACTTTAAGAAACAGGAAGGCTCTTAATGAGATGGGTTGGCATAGAGGCTGTAACAATGAACTCAAACATGAGAACACTTGTGAGAATGGCACAGGGCTGGACAATATTTTCTTTCTGTTGTGTGTCTTTTTTGCAGTTCACGGTATTTTCAATATTCTTTGCCAGCACCACAATTCAAAACACCAGTTCTTCTTTGGTCTTTCCATACTCATTGTCCAACTTTCACAAGCATATTAGGTGATCAAAAATAGCATGATTTGCATCAGGTGCATCTTAATCTTTAAAGTAACATCTTTGCTTTTCAATACTCGAAAGAGTTTTGTGCAAACCCTTGATACAATGCACCTTGTCTTTTGATCTCTTGACTACTGCTTCCATGAGCATTGATTGTGGATCCATGCAAGACAAAATACTTGACTACTTCAATCTTTTAGCCTTTATCATGATGTTAACTATTGGCCCAGTTGTGATTATTTGCTAATCTTCATCATTTTAGACACTGTAATCTACACCTCAAGTTCAGGCTCATGCTCCCTCTTTAATTTGTGAATAGAGTTTTTGTAAAATGAGATCTTAAAAGATGTTTTTTTAATTAAGGAAGCTGCTCATTTAGTGTTCTGCTAACCAAATTTTGGCAATTTCCATTCCAAAAATGGGGGAGTAATCTGAAAGGATATGGAAACTATCGAATATTTTCTTTTTTTTTTATATATTTAATGTTTTTTAATTTTTTTTATGTTTCTTTTTTTTTAACAATTTATTGGGGCTGATACAATTCTTTTCACAGTTCATACATATACATACATCAATTGTATAAAGCACATCTGTACAGTCTTTGCCCTAATCATTTTTTTCTCTTTTCTTCTTTTACATTTTATTAGGGACTCCAACAACTCCTACCACAATCCATACATATACATACATCAATTGTATAAAGCACATCCATACATTCCCTGCCCCAATCATTCTCAAGGCATCTGCTCTTCACCTAAGCCCCTTGCATCAGGTCCTCTTTTTTTCCCCCCCTCCCTCCCCTTTCCCCCCTCCCTTATATGCCCTTGGTAATTTATACCTCGTTATTTTGTCATATCTTGCCCTATTCGGGGTCTCCCTTCCCCCCTTCTCTGCTGTCCCTCTCCCAGGGAAGAGGTCACATGTGGCTCCTTGTAATCAGTAATATTACTTGAAAGTAAAAGTTTGCCTGTTATACCAGTACATCAATAGGGGTGATGTACTGCCAGAAATTCAAGCCAATTCAGAAGACATGGAGTGAGGGATGCCACTGTTGATGTCAGATGGATCTGGACTGAAAGCAGGGAATCCCAGAAATATGTTTACCTGTGTTTCATTAACTATGCAAAGCATTCTACTATGAGGATCATAGGAAAGTATGAATACATTGAACAAAAAGAATATTCATTTGTGTCCAAGTGAAACTTGTGAGAAGAACCAGTCCTTTGAATAGAACAAGGGGATGCTGCATGGTCAAAATCAGGAAAGGTATATGTTGGTGTTGTATACCTTTACCAAATTTATTCAACTCACATGCTGAAGAGCAAGTCTGAGAAGTTGGACTCTAGGAAGAAGAATGCTGCATCCGGATTGGAGGGAAACTCATCAACAACCTGTGATACACAGATGGCATCACCTTGCTTGCTAACAGTGGAGAACACTTCAAGCACTTACTGATGGAGATAAACAACAACACATCCTTCAGTTTGGACTACACCCACCATGGAGAATGCGAAACTCTTCACAACTGGACCAATAAGCAACTCATGATAAATGGATCAAACATTATCCTTGCCAAGGACTTTGCCTGGATCAATTATCATTGTTCATCCAAGCAGCAGTCAATAAGTCAGACACTCACTCCCTGCCATCGAGCCAAGGCTGATTCACAGCGACTCCCCTGTGGGTTTCTGAGATTTTAATTTGTACAGGAGTAGAAAGCCCAAACTGTGAAGTCTTTATGAAAGTGGAAGCCCCTGTATTTCTCACAGGGTGGTTTTGAACTGCTGATTGTTGAAATAGCAACCTAATATGTAATCACCCTGCCATTAAATCTGCTTCATAAAATCCCTTTGAAGTGTTAAAGAGCAAAGGTGTCACTTTGAGGACTGAGATGGAGTTGCTCCATGCCATAGTATTGTCAAGAGCACGATATGCATACAAAAGCTGAACAACGAGCAAGGGAAAATTGATGCAATTGAATTATGATGTCAGTGAAGAATTTTTAATATACCACAAACTGGTGGAAGAAGGGGTAAATCTGTCTTAGAATAAATACACCCAGAATGCTCCTTAGAAGCAAGGAGGAGAAACCCCCCCCACCCTCATTTTCCTTGCACATGTTATCAGGAAAGACCAATGCCTAAAGAGGAACATCATGCTTTAGAAAGTAGAGAATGAGGGGGAGAGAGACAGACCTGCAAAGAGATAGCTCTACATAGTGGCTACAACCATGGGCTCAAACAAAGCAACCCTTGTGAGGATGGAACAGGGCCAGGCAGTGCATTGTTCTGTTGTGCATAAGGTCACTATGAGATGAAACTGACTCAAATCTACCTAACAACAACATCAAAGAATGAAAGAGAGAAAAATAACATCCAGAATCTGAGACTTGTTGACACATTATATGTAAAAGGACAACATTGTTTCTAAAACAAGAAGAATAGAGAATAGATAGATAGAATTAATGGAAATAGTTCACACAGTCAGCGGCCAACTAAACTAAGGGATATGTGGACATAGACATTAGAAATGTCAGGTAATCCTGCTGGAATAGTCTTTCCCGCCAGAGTTGTACTTGAGTAAGATTCAACATTTTCAAGTAGTCTGGCAATAAGAGGGCTGGCTGGAAAGCAGATTTAAAGGGGTGCTAGGTGGATTTAATACATTTGAATGGTGTTAAAGACTGAATTGTGTTCCACAAGGATGGATTCTAAAGCATAGCCTGTAAGCCTGTGTTTACAATTCCTTCTGGGAATATTTGTCTTTGTTATATGAATGTGACAGGACTAGTGTAGGCTCTTTATTGGGTTAATCTGTTTTGAATTTTAAAAGATTACAGACAAACTATTAAGCAGAGATATGGGAAGAGAGGTGCCAAACCATAAGAAGATTCAACAGATTCCGAAGCTCAAAAGAGACAAGGACTTTCTTCCAGAGCTGGCAGAGAAAGAAATCCTTCCTTTGGTATCCTAAATGGTCTTAGTCTGGGTTGACTAGAGAAACAAATCTAGAGAGAACTTTATATCAAGACATAATTAGGGACCAATAAACTATCCTAGCCCAGTCCAGATCAAGTCCATTAAGTTTCTGATTAGCACATGCATTCCTCTTCAGACTCACACCACACATGCAATGATGCTGAATGTAGGAAGACCACAGGCCAGTGGGTGGGGAGTACAGTGGGTCCAGTGGCTGTGGAGGCATCTCCAGGGCTCTGGTTGCCATGAGCGTTGCTCCATATTGCTTGTCAACAGGAATGTGAAACAGTCTGTAAACAGCCCCATAGACAAGTCTTTTCCAGCACAAATGTCCTGAGTATTCCAGAGTAATGGGTGGGGCTTATCTTTTCAGAGCCTTCTTTGCAGGCACATCCTAATTCCATTTAAAGATTCAAATTGAGAGTGAGAGCAAGTAGGCTTACAAACTCTTTATTTATACTTTCCAATAATCATTTCTATCAATCATTATACCAGTACCAATAGACAGAAGAAAACAGTAAAAACCTAGTAGATCCGGATCCTAAACTCAATTTTTAAATCAGTCATTCCCCTTATCTATTTTATCTTAATCCTTATCTAAATTGTTACAGTGATATAAAATAAGGCTTTAGGCCTCTGTATCAAGGGAAGGTGGGACCTTCTGTCTGTCAGCCATTTTGATCTTCAGCCATTTTCACTAAGCAGTAGGGTCTCTGAGAAATTCAGATGGTGATTTTTGCCCCCTGAGCTCAAAAGATACATTAATCACATTTATTTTAACCATACCCAACTGGAATAACCAAAAATGACTTCTAGGAACCAAAACTTTACGTTCCCCGGTTCTTTCCAGAAAACAGCCCAGGAAACTGAAAGGCCATATCTGACTTTTGGGTAGCCAAAGAAGAAACGCTACCAAATAAGCATCCACTCTCCATCTTTATGATTTATTTCTCTCGTGAACCTAAATTATGAGAAAAAATTTTTCTTTTTGCGAAAAACATCCAGGTATGATATTTCTCTTATAGCAACATGAGATATCTAAGCCATGGTGTTTTTTATTCGGTCTTCAAATGCACTTTGTTCTTCTGTTTGGCATCACGAGGCAGAGTAGGCAGCCAGGCAATTATCGGAAACTGAGACAGAGTATTCTTGAAAGAACAGAACACAAAGATCTCCCTAGAAGAAGGAAAACAACGTCCATACATGAAACAAAATGAAAATAATGAAGAAATTGAACTAAAGAATTTGCTAAATAGCAAAGACAACAAACTCTTTGATTTTGAGATAGCTCTGGTTACCCTCAGTAGTTTACTGATAATCTCTTGTTGGTTCTTTCCCCAAGGAATTGACAGCGTTCATTTCAACACGTTAAATGTGATCCTTCACCTGTAACTGAAAAAGTGAACAAAGAATGAAAAGCAGAAGTAAAAGCGAGAAACAATAACAACACTATTGAGCCCCCCAACCCACAGTCATTGAGTTGATTCTGACTCTTAGCAACATTATAGCAGAGACTAGCATTGCTCCAAAGGTTTTCAAAGATTTAAAGCTTAACAAGAGCCAACTAGCACATTTTTCTACTGTAGAGTGACAGGTGAGCTTCATGATGAAAAGCCAAATAGTTATCCCACTGTGAGCCACCGGGGTTCCTGAGCAGTTGGGTAGATTCCATTTTATGATCTAAGTAGATATTTTTTTCCTAAGTAGATATTTTACTTTGATTTTATTATGAAATGTTCTTGGAATTAAAATATGTTCCCTCGTGTCTTTGAATCAGTTTATATTGTGTTCCCCAAGGTAATATGAAGCATAAAGACAGAGGAGTCTGTAATCTGAACCAAACTCTCAAGTAAGCCACATTCTAAGGGGTTGTGTCATCATTTCTGACAGCCTGCTTTTGGGGTGGCTGTGACAGCTCCTGCCTCAAAGCAACAGCCATCATCCCATGGCACTAACACATCCTTCCATAGCATGGTCTTCTACATTAACACCACTCCCTGTGGCAACTTGCCTCATCTGATAGCCATGATCTTTCCATCGTTTGGAACAATAAATTGCAAATCGAGATTGTAACTATACCACTAGCCTATGGTCAGTTTATAAAAAATTCCCCTAACATATCCATTGTCCTCTGTATCCATGGGTACTTTAATTTGGAAAAAATAAATATTATACTTATTATTTTTCTCTTGGAATGTTAACATTCTTACAATGTCTATATTTACCCAAATCGACCATAGTAAAGGAGACCACAGAGGTGGTCAGATTCCATAAGTTCCATCAGATAATCTTGCTCCAGGATCCAGTAGTAGTCCAGATATTACAATCCTACTGTAACTCTGATTGTAGATGTTCAGGGAAAAGTTAAGAGTACACTCTATTTCAGTGAAGGGGGCAACTTTAGGACAATTTGGAACAAATTCTTGAAGGGCAGAAAAATGTGATTTCGCTTGATGCATCTGAAATGTGGTTCTGGGGGAGAATGTTGAAGTATCCTGGCTGCTGAAAGGACAAACTGTCGTGGAAGAAGTAGAGTCAGAGCACTCCTAAAAGGCAAAGGTGGCACAACTGTGTCTTTTGCAAACAACTACTTAATTATTTTCCCCATAAGAAACTCAGTTTGTGTATATAAAATAACTGAGGAATAAACGGTTCCCAGAGTCAATTTATGCAGCTACGAGCTTACACTTTTCCTTGCCTGGGAAGTCAGAAAGTCTACCATTTGCCCTTAATTTCACCAAAACTATCACATATTTTTATCTCTTTTAGTTTGGTCAGAAACAGCAATTTCACAATTAATTATACAATATTATTATTTTTTAAAATTGTTCAAAAATTTTAAATCATCTGTGAGGTAGTAATACTCCTAGGAAAACATTTTGGAAGGTCTAAATTTTGTTGAAAAAACAAAACCTGGAAAATCATCATATTCATCATCACCTCTGTTTTCCAGATGATATCTAAAAACTTTTGAATAAATATGTTTATGTGTTATTATTTGGCTTATCATCTACTATAGAGGTGCATCTACATTTATAGATTTTAAATTGTGGCTTGTAGAGGTTGTCAAAAACTCACTGGTGGTGATGAAAGGGGAAGGGAATAATTTTAAGTTTAGTTTGAGGTTGTTTACTACATTTGTTTGCCTATCCTTTCTGTCTCAAATGCCTTTTTTCATTCAAAGTTCTTATATGTTTATATTAGACTTCTAACGCCAGTTGTTATGCAAAAGGTTTTTAGGCATTAAATAGTCTCAGGAACTAATAAGAATGCTTAATAATTTATAAGCACTGTGCTGATTTAAATCATTTTTACTTAAAGAAAAAATAAATACATCACATATACATGTAACACACATCCATATACACTTATATTATTCCTCAGTTGTAGCGTATACACCAATGCCTAATCATAAGACATCTAAGAATCAGATTAGGTCTTTATAATTTTTAATCCTATTGTTCTATTATCATAAGGACACATGGCATGGCAAAGTACTATGAAATTATATAACTACTAGATCACACTAGGTTTGTTTAGCATAGCATTTCTTCCTTGAACTAGTTTATTTTGAAAATATGTCATGTTCCTTTTCTTCTTGTCTTTTCTTTAAAAAATCCCTTTGGCATTTTATTCATATCTTAAAATAAAAACGATGGGAATTTATAATAAAATTACTATTCCTTTTTCCCTTTCCACTTCTCCATAATATGAGAGGGGTGTCAGTGATTGCAATAATCTGATTGAGAATTTAAAATGCAAAGAAAATCAGAAAATTCTAAATCGTAGTTCCCACAGCAACTATAAAAAGACACTCTACATTACTGCATATTTATATTAAGATATAAAACCTAACAACTTCCCCAGTTATACAAATGCTATATAAAAACAAAGGGGTGGAATTGTGGTTGCTATGGGAATCACAAGTCTGAACCTACTGACTTTTGGAAGTTTAAATTATACTGACATTGAATTTCACACTGAATATTACATAGGTACAGGAACATGCACGGGATTAGAGACAAGCATGTGGCAAATGACATGAAATGAAATAATGAAAGAAAATGTCACTCGAGTGCCTAAGTGTCTCCTATTTATGGATCAGGCCCTCTCACTTTGGTAATATGTACCCTCTGAAAACAGGACAAAACATCCCTAGTGATTCTTTACAAAGTGGTGCTATATAATGCTTATCTCTCCTCTTTATTTTGATGGTTTAACTGCTCTTCAACACAATGGAGAGAGTCTGGGCATTTAAATCTTAACATTTACAACCTACTAGACAACTGGCTTTTCATTAACTTTTCCTAAAGCCAGGATAATAATTCTTTCTTTATAGGCTTCTTATGAGACTTCAATGAGAATCAAACAAAGCCATTGTTCCTGAGTACTTCTCTCTCTTGGTGATTTCAAATGTCCCAAAACTGCATCCATAGCTTTGCTCATGGTGGTAATCTTAGGGCAGAGTTCACTAGGTTTTTCCTCCACGGGGTTGCTGGCTGGATTTAAATCACTAGCCTTTTCATTTGTAAACAAGAAGAAACTTGTTGTTTCATCTACCAAAAGGACAAAAATCAAGCCCATTGTCATCTAGTAGATTACAACTCCTACTGCTTCTATAAAACTGAAAAGAGGCTTTTGATACTGTAAACCTTTACTGGAGCCTGATCTTTCTTTACCTAAAACCCACAATCAAGCCCACAACCATTGAGTTGATTCCTATTTATGGATAACTCTATGCAAGATTTCAGAAGCTGTAATGTTTTGAGGAGCAGACAACCTCATCTATGTCCCTGAGTGTCTGGGGTTGTTGACAACTGATCTTGTTGTTAGCAGCCCAATCCCCAGTGCCAGCAGGGGCTTCTAAATAAATTGAGATGTATGATATTTGTACTTGAGGCCTGTTTTTATTTTGTTTGGGTGCAACATTTTTCACTAGAAGGTGTTTGGTCTCCAATAAAAAATTGAATAAAAATCAAACTGCCATCGAGTAGATCCTCAAACATAGGAAAGTAGAGTAGCCTCTTTGAGTGTCTCAAGATGTAAATCTTCATGAGAGCAGAAAGCCTCATATTTCTCCCTCTGCATATCTGGTGGTTTCAAATGACTTATCTTGAAGTTAACAGTCCAAATAGGGTTCCTCTGATATATGATAGTGTAATTTATAAACAGTTTTTCTTCATATACATTGCAGTTACCTGTGGCAACTGGTGGTATAGTGGTTACATGTTGAACTGCAATCCTCAGAGTCATCAGTTGGAAACCACCAGCAGTTCCATTAAAGAAAGACTGGGATTTCTATTTCCATTAAAAAATTTCAGTCTTCTCGGGCATGAAAAGATGGAGACTAGCAGACTAGCTTAGAAAACACAACCCATCAATCTTTTGCCTACAGGAGACACAGCTCAAGGCTACAGACAAAAATAGGATGAGAATCAAAGGCTGGAGAAAGACATATCAACCAAAGAGGAATTTTAAAAAGCAGAGGTTACAATCCTAATCTCAGATAAAATTGACCTCAAAGTGAAAATCATGAAATGAGATAAGGAGGGATACTTTATAATGCTCAAGGGAATGGTAGACAAAAAACACTAAGCATTATAAACATATATTCCCCAAATGAGAGACCTGCTGAATACATTAACCAAACGCTCCAAAAGATGAACAAATAAATCACAGGCTCAACAATTATAGTGGGTGACTTCAATACACTGCTCTCTGAGAAAGATACATCACAGGGAAAGAAACTCAACAAGGAGGCTAGAGATTTAAACACTACAATTAGACAATTTGTCCTGAGAGATATTTAGAGAGCTTTTCATCCAAATACAAAAAAAAATCACATTATTTTCAAGCCCACGTGGCACATATCAAAAGATAGACCACATGCTGGGGCATAAGGCGAATCTACATAAATTTAAGTACATTGATAGCATACAGACCTTTCTCTGACCACTGTGCCTGGAAGTCAACAAAAGGAAGATTAAGAAAACAAGAGTAAACAACGGACGATGAATAACTCTCTATTGCAAAAGGAGTGCGTACTGGCATAGATCAGAGATGAAATTAGGAAATTTCTAGAAACCAGTGAGAATGAGAAAATGTCGTACCAAAGCTTATGGGACACAGCAAAGGCAATTATCACAGGAAGTTTCATAGCAATAGATGCACACCTGAAAAAGGAAGAGAGACTCATGATTGATATGCTGCCACAAAATTTACAACTAGAGCAGAGTCAGCAGGACAATCCTACTAATAGCAAAAGAAAAGAAATGATGAAAATCAGGACTGAGATTCAGGAGATGGAAAATATGAAAACTATGGGAAAATTAATGTTGCTAAAAGTTGTTCTTTGAAAGGATAAACATAACCAACAGACATCTGGCAAACCTAACCAAATAAAGAAGGGAACAAATTTCAGTAGCAAGAATCATGGATGAAAGAGAGGACATTGCAAAAGATCTTTATGAAATCAAAAGGATAATTACACAGTACTATGAAGGATTGAACTCCATTGAATCCAACAACTTGGAAGACATGGAAAAATTCTTGGAAAAACAATCCCTCCATAGACCATCCCCAATGGATGACAAAAATCTCAACAGACCCCTATCAATAGAAGAAATAGATAAGGTTATCAAGGAATTGGCAACAAAAAAAATCCCCTGGATCAGATGGTTTCACAGGAGTATTCTATCAAGCATTCAGGGAAGAACTGGCACCAATCCTATACAAACTCTTCCAGAACATAGCAAACTCCCGAAATCTTTCTATGAAGCTAGTATAATTCTGATACCAAAACCTGGCAAGGACCCCACAAGAATAGAGGACTACAGACCAATATCCCTAATGAACATCGATGCAAAATCCTTAACAAACTACTGGCCAATAGAATAAAAGCATATATATATAACAAATAATTCACCATGACCAAGTGGGATTCATATCAGGGATGCAGGGATGGTTCAACATACGAAAAACCATTAGTATCACTTGCCACATTGAAATGTAAAACTATAAGAACCACACAATAACATTGATCGATAGGTGTGGAAAATGCATTCAACAACATCCAACACCAATTCCTGTATAAACACTCTTGAACATAGGAATAGAAGGAAAATTCCTCAAGGTAATACAAGTTATATATGAAAAACCAACAGCCAAAGCGGTACTCAATGGAGAAAAGACTAACACAATTCCACTGTAAAGGGGACCAAACAAGGATACCTCTTGTGCACACTCTTATTTAACCTTGTATTGGACGTTTTACCTAACAGCATAAGGAAAAGAAAAGACATCAAAGGTATTCATCTGGGGAAGGAAGAGGTGAAACAATCGTATTTACAGTTGATATGATTTCATGTATGGAAAATCCTAAAAGCTTCACAAGGGGAGTACTGGAAGCAATAGTGGAGTCTGGCAGAGTGGCAGGATACAAGATCATCAAACAGAAGTCCATTCGACTTCTATACACATCGGAAAAGAAGAGGAGTTCAAAAAGGTGGTACTCTTCATTAGTGGCCAAACACAAATTGAAATATCTAGGGATACACTTGACTAAAAGAACAAAAGATTTATATGAGGAAAACTACAGAACACTATTAAAAGAAACCAAGAGTGACCTCAACAAATGGAAGAATATGCAATGATCAAGGATTGGAAGACTCAATATAGTAAAGATGCCAGTTTTTCCCAAGACACTATATAAATTTAATTCAATTATGATACAATTGCCCTTATCTTTCTTCAAAGAAATGGAAAAACTGATTGTCAACTTCATAAGGAGAGAGAAGCCCAGCATTAGCAGAGAACTCCTCAAGAAGAAGGACACGGTGGGAGGGCTTGCTTTAACTGACTTTAGCAGATATTATACAGCCACAGTTGTCAAAATACAATGGTATTAATATAATGACAGATACTCAGACCAATGGAAAAGAATTGAAAACCCATACATACAACTGATGTTTGATGACGGCCCAAAAAATATCCAGTGGGAAGCAGATGCCCTCTTCGACAAGCAGTGATGGGAAAAAATGGATATCTCCCTGCAGAAAAATGAAGCAAAACCCTTATCTCAATCCATGCACAAGAATAAACTCAAGGTTGATTGCAGACCTTGAGGTAAAACCCCAAACTATTAGGGCCATCAATGAGGGAATTGGGATCAACCTGAGAACTTTGGCACAGGAAATACATAGGCAATCAGAAATAGGGAAGGACACAGACACAGAGGAGGCACAAATTGACAAGTTGGATATACTGAAGATAAAACACCTGTGCACATCGAAAGAATTCACCAAGAGAGTAATAAGAGAGCCCATAGACTGGGAAAACATTTTTAGCAATGAAACATAAGACAAAGGCCTTATTACTAAAATTTACAATACTCTGCTAGCTTCCAAAAAGAAAAAACAAAAACGAATTTCCCAATGAGGAGTTTGGCAAATGACCTGAGCAGAAGTTTCATAAGGGCAGAAATCAGAATGGCTAATAAACATATGAGAAAATATTCCAGATCTTTAGCCATAAGAGAAATGCAAATTAAAACAATGAGATATCACCTAACACCTTCAAAGATGGTGCAATTCAAAAAATCAGAAAGCAACAAGTGTTGGAGGGGCTGTGAGGAGATGGGAACTCTCATCCACTGCTTGTGGACATGTAGATATGTACAGCCACTATGGAAATCAATCTGGCGATATCTAAAACAGATGGAAATCAAGCTACCATACAACCCAGCAATCCCCCTAGTGGGCATATACCCAGAAGAGGCAAGAAACATGCCAGGGCCATTTATCTGTGCTCCAATGTCCATCGCGTCACAATTCACAATCGAAGGAGTTGGAAACAGCCTGAATTTCCATTCAACAGATGGATGGATTAAAAAATGTGATACATACATACAATAGAGTATTACACACCGCTGAAAAGCAGTGTGGGACATCTGAAGCACATTGCTGCATGGGAAGAACTGGAGGTAATTATGCTAAGTAAGCCAAGCACAAAAGGACAAGTACAACATGAGTCTGCTGAAGTAAGCTTAAAAAATGCAAATGAAGCATAGGGGAAAAGCTACTGTCTACAAACACTCCTGTTGTGAGGACCAGGTAGTATGGCAAGGACGAGACCAAATCCAGGGGTACATATGATAGCCAACTAAAAAGGAGGGAGAAAAAGGGGGAAAAAATAGAAATAGGTAGTGGGGAGTGTATTAGCCCACCCAAGGGGAGGGTATTGTTTATATCTCCACAAGGAAAGAAGGACCAGACTTCAATCCGGTGCTCCAAGATATGAATGCAACATATCGGCATAGAGTAGGGAACCAGTGGAGAGGTCTAAGGAGCTGGCCCCAATCCCAACTATGTAGACACCTGCCCCTCCCCTCAGAATAATTTATTTCAGAGGACAGCACTAAAGCTGCAGCTAGGGGAGAGGGACATGTCTGATCAGAGCACATAGGAGCAAATTAATGGGAAGAAAGAGTGGAGATCATCCTGGCCCACCAAGTCTTGAGAACAATATTCCTGCTCAGAGCAGCCAATCCACAGAGAAGACCATATGGCTGGCCCCATTAGGAGACACCACATCCCTCACTGACACATAGCCCTACAGGGAACAATACTGGAGACACCGTGTGGGAATTGTGCCCAATTTGATCCCACCACATCAAGGCAAAGCACTAAGTGCATGGACCAGAACAGAGCAACGAAGTCCCCAGGGAATACCAAAAATAAACTCTGGGGCCAGATCTTGGCACTCCATCAGACTTGAAGAGAAAATACTACTAAAGGCCAACAAACAGTCCTTGAACTAACTACAGGCTTTCCTTTGTTGTTGTTTTGTCATTGGCTTGTTGTTGTTTTGTTTGCTTTTTTTGCTTTGTTTTGCTTTGTCTTGTTTTTGTGCATGTTGTTATCTCCACAGGTCTGTCTAAATAAGATAGGCTGGATGAACAATCTGTAGGAGAAAACAATGGGACAGATGGTTCTGGGTGGACATGGGAGAGAGAGAGGTGGGGAGAAAGGAAGTGGCGTTAACAAATCCAGGGACAAGGAACAAGTAATCCAAATTGGTGGTTAGGAGGGTGTATTAGGCTTGGTAGACCATGATCATGGGTAATGTCACCGAGAGGAACTACTGAAACCCTAGTAAAGGCTAAGCATGATAGTGGGACAAGAGGAAGTAAAAGGAAATAGAGGCAAGAGCTAGGAGGCAAAGAATATTTATAGAAGTCTAAATGAAGGTATGTACACTGTAAATATATTTATATATGAGGATGGGGAAATAGATCTATGTGCATATATTTATAGGTTTAATATTAAGGTAGCAGATGGACCTTGGTCCTCTACTGAAGTACTCCTTCAATGTAAGAATACTTTGTTCTATTAAATTGGCATTCCATGATCCTCACTTTCCCGACATGATCACCGAGGCCAAAGAAGGTACATAAGCAAATGTGGTGAAGAAACCTGATGGTGCTCTGCTATCAAAAGATATAACATCTGGGATCTTAAAAGGCTTGAAGGTAAACAAGTGGCCATCTAGCTCAGAAGCAACAAAACCCACATGGAAGAAGTCTACTAGCCTGTGTGATCACGAGGTATCAAAGGGATCAGGTATCATGCATCAAAGAACAAAAAATCAAATCATTGTGAATGAGGGGGAGTGCAGATTGGGGACCCAAGACCCATCTGTAGACAACTGGAGATACATCCCCTTACAGAAAGGTCGCCGGGAGGAGACAGGCCGGTCAGACTGCCATGTAGCAAAGATGAAACATACAACTTTCTTCTAGTTTCTAAATGCTTCCCTCCCCACTCCCACCCCCCACTGTCATGATTCCAATTCTACCTTACAAGTTGGGCTAGACCAGAGGATGTGCACTGGTACAGATAGGAACTGGAAACACAGGGATTCAGGGCAGATGATCCCTTCAGGACCAGTGGTGAGAGTGGTGATACCGGGAGGGTGGACGGTGGAGGGAGGGTGGGGTGGAAAGGAGGAACCAGTTACAAAGATCTACATATAACCTCCTCCCTGGGGGATGGACAACAGAAAAGTGGGTGAAGGAAGTGGGTAAGATATGACAAAATAATGATAATGTATAAATTATCAAGGGTTCATGAGGGAGGAGGGAGTGGGGAAGGAGGGGAAAAAATGAGGAGCTGATACCAAGGGCTCAAGCAGAAAGCAAATGTTTTGAGAATGATGATGGCAATAAATGTACAAATGTTCATGACACAATTGAATGTATGTATGGATTGTGATGATAGTTGTATGAGCCCCCAATAAAATGCTTAAAAAAAGAAGTTACAGTCTTACACTCCTACAGGGAGTCACTATGAATAAGTATTGGCTCGGTGACAATGGTCAGTTGCAGCCTGAAAAATATTAACTTTAACATTTAGAAATAATCAATTCATAATTTTTAACTGGACACCATCCAAGTAGCATAATGAAATACTGTGCCTTTCCCCTCTTGCCTAACTTTGGCTGTGAATCACTCCTTTGTCCAGTGTCTCCAGGCTGTATAGGCTATCAGTCCCTTAGTAGCCATCTCAGTTACCGTGATTGACTGCTATGTTTTCAAATAAACCTTCTATGATTTAATAATCTTTCTATTTTATTATTAATTACTGTTGTCAATATCTTACTATGCCTAATTTACAAATTAACCTGTATCATAGGCATGAATGTGTAAGAAAAATATTATAATGTTTGGTACTTTCCACAGGTTCAGGCATACAATAGGCAATCCAGAACCCATAGTAAAGGGTAATCCACTAACAATGCTTTCTGTTCATAGGCTATTTCAAGCCAAAACTATCCCATGAAGATGGCTCCTATAAAAACCAAACTGGCTTTCCGACTTCCAAACTTCACAAACTCATGAAAGTGCAAATAGTGAGTTAACTTGTGACCGGTAAGCAATGTCAGTCACAAAAATGAGGATAGCCATGATCGGTCAATATGTGTTAAATTGTTGAGAATTTCTAGATGCTATAGGATTTTTGAAAAATTAAATAATTTTTTACTTTATGGACATAACAATTTGGTAATGAAATAATATTTACATAAAGTTTATAACTCACAAAACATAAATATGATAGCTTATTTCTTTTATTAGTTGGGATTTAAGACATATAGCATATTATTTTCCACCAGCATTATAATTCAAAGGCATTGATTCTTTCATTAGCATTGGAAATTACAATGGCTTGGGTAAGGCTCAATTACTCCTCAAAGTACGCCCTTAATCTCCAATAATTTAAAGGGTCTTGTACAGCCAATATACCCAATGAAATATGTCTTTTGAATTCTTGACTGCTGCCTCCATGAGAATTGAAGTGGATCCAAATCATAGGAAATCTGATAACTCAGTCTTGTACCTTTTAATCAAAATATTACCTCTTAGTTCATTTGTTAGGATTTGAGTTTTGTTTACACTGAGTTGCAATCCAGATTGTAGGCTGAAATCCTTGATCTTCATCAGCAAGTGCTTCAAGTCCTCCTCACTTTCAGTAACCAAGGTGCTATCATATGTATATGTTAATAACCTCCGTCTAATGACACCATGTTCTTCAGAGTCCAGTTTTTCTGATTTTTTGATCAGCATACAGATTGAATTAGTTGAGTAAGAGCATTGACCTCTGATGCACACCTTTCCTGATTTTTAACCATTCCGTATTCTTTTGAACTGTTTGCATAACTACATGTACAGGTTCCACAGGAGCACAGTTAATTTTTCTTGAATTCCCATTCTTTGCAAGGTCATATAAAGTTCATTCTGATCCACACTGCTGAATCCCTTTACATAGTTAATAAAACATCAGTAAATATTTTTCTGGTATTCTGCACCTTCATCCAAGAGCTATCTGACATCAGCAGCGATATTGCTTGTTCCATGTCCTCATAATAATCTAGCCTGAACCACAGTCTGAGACCTGTCAATGTACTACTCCAACCATTTTTGGATGAACTTCAGCAAAATTTTATAAGCATTTGATATTAATAATAGTGTTCTATAACTTTTATATTCTGCTGGGTCAGCTTTCTTTGTGATGGGTACAGATATGGATTTTTCCATCTTTTTTTCTCTTGGCATAGATGAGTAAGTTTTTCCAGCTTGTTGAAACATTTAAATTGGTGTTTCATCAATTCCTGGATCCTTAGTTTTGGCTAATAGTTTAAAGTAGCTTGGACTTCTTCCTTCAGTACCACAGATTCTTGATAATGCACTGCCTCTTGAAGTGTTTGAATGTAAGCCAGTGCTTTGGGGTACAGTGACCCTATGTATTCTTTCTATCTTCTTTTGATGCTCCTGCGTATTTTAATAGTTTACATGTGGAATCACTCAAGACTGAAACATGAGGCTCGAGTTGTTTCTTGAGTTCTTTCTTGACTGCTATTCATAGGCTTTCTGTGGCTAATTTCTCAGAAGTGGACCACCTAGGTGATGAGTGTGTTCTTCCTTTTGGTCTTCTGTCTCTAGGTCTTGACATGTTCCATCAGTTTACATCACTTTGTCACCTAAAGCTGCCCTTTGCCTGTTCAGCGCTTTTATCATTTTTCCATTTGTCTTAGCTACTTTACGATGAAGAGAAAGTTTAAAAGTCTCCTCTGACATCCACTTTGATCTATTCTTTCCTTCCTGTGTTTTTACTGATGTGTGTGATGTGCTAGCAGTCGGGTCTTCCATCATCAGTGCTCAGTGTGTCAAATCTGTTGTTGAGTTGTTTTCAAAATCCATGTGGGGAGACTCAAGGTTGTATTTTGATGCTTGTGGATTTGTTTTAGTTTTCTTCATCTTCGACCTGATTTTATATATGATCCACAGCCGGCGCCTGGCCTCATTGTAGCTGCTGTTATTGATCCCACAAATGTAGCCAATTGATTTTTATGTATCCCATTTGGAGAAGTCCACATGTCCAACCTTTTATGTTGTTGCATAAAAATATTTGAAGAAGAAATTCTTGTGCAATTCTTTTATGAGAGAACTATAGCTTTGTTTCTATTACCAAGGTCATATTTTCCAACTAATATTCCTTCCTTTTGTTTATTGATTTTGCATTGAAATAACCAATATTTACACATATCAACTAATTTTCTTTGTGTTTTGTTTCTTAGGCCTTTTCCTGGGGTTATTTGGGATGCCGATTCAGAAAAGTATATTAAATGCTCTAGTTTCTTAAATATGGTGTTCTTTAAGAATCTATTGATTTTTTCATGGCAGTTTTAAATATTCAAAGAATTCAGACAAACAAATTACAGGATTAGATAAAAAAGTAAGAAATATTTGAAAAAGATTTAGGTATTAAGGAACTTCCAAGGGAAGCTGTATATGGAACTATGGTGGGTAGTTGGTTGCGCATTGAGCTACCAACCATAAAGTCCGTGGTTCAAACCCACCAGTCTGCAGCCTTTGCAAGAGTTAAAGGTTTGGTAACCCAAATTTGCAGTTATTCTCTGTTCTATAGGTCACTGTGGGTTCTATAGGTCACTCTGTTCTATAGGTCACTGTTCTATGGGTGACAGTGGGTTTTCCATTTTGCTAGTGGAGGCTGTGCATTATAGACAGAGACTATAAGTTGGATACTACAAGGCCAGAATACAGCTTGAGTAGAGTAAAAAATAGAAAGTAAAAGTGTACAGGCACCTATATGGTAGATGTGAGCACAATTTTAGAATGCCAAAAATGTAAGAGTTTGTAGGAATATTCATAAATATTTTTAATATCTAAACTTTCTTCTTCTAATTATGTAGTCAACACCTCAGAGCATATTTTAATATATAGAAGTAAAGGGATAATTCATGGTAAATGTTTCAGAGGTGAGGTTTCCTCCAAGCTTCTTTATAAGAAAAATTCTAACTTTTAAGAGTTTCTGTGAACAGGTAAAGAAGTTTTGCCATCTTATAACAAGATTGGAATATTTTAATTTTAATCAAGGAGTTTGAACTTTGATAAACCAACTTGGGGTCTCAGAACATTTGAGTCTGTATTTGCTATGCCAAATTCACTACCAATCATATTGGACAGATGACAACTTCTTCTGTTTGGTCTCGAGGCTGTAAATCTTCATGGGACCATAAAGTCTCATCTTTCCCTGTAGCGTGGCTGATGGGCTGGCATAGCTCACCCACTATGCCATCAGATCTCCTTATTCATTGCATAGCAACACTTATTTCTGCTCCCCTTTTAAGATAACAATTTGGAACTTCCTGCTATTCAGTTCCTAATAAAGATGAAGTGATACTTGGGGGAAATTCCAAATTCATGTAATTTGTACTATTCAAATAGATCTCTGAATCAAAGGACATCAGGTGAAATAAAACTTGACTAAATATATAAGTATAACATGAATTTAGTGAAAACCAAACTACTTTAAATGAAGCCAGTATGCATTTTATCGATCTCTGGCTAGCTAACACTACATTAAAATATCCTAATTTTTCATGGGTGAGTGGCTGTAGAGTGGGATT
The DNA here is from genome assembly GCF_050624435.1 of Tenrec ecaudatus. Lineage (NCBI taxonomy): Eukaryota > Metazoa > Chordata > Mammalia > Afrosoricida > Tenrecidae > Tenrec > Tenrec ecaudatus. The sequence goes on from NC_134539.1 coordinate 67,803,995, forward strand.
AGGAGCTTGTTCTGTGTCTCAAACACCAGAGCTTAAAAGGAGCATGGGTGCCATTTTGGGAACCAGCAGGTCAAATATACCCAGAAACAAGTTTAATGCTTGAGCCACCGAAATGTTTGTGGGCCAATGTTATTAATGCAGCTTTGATCTATTTCAGACCAAAGATATTGCTAACATTCTTTGATTTCTTCATCATTACTTCAGTGGTTGCTACATGAATTTGAATACTAGTTGTATTGACTGGATTTCCTTGTATGCATATAGTTACTGTTCTATTATATATAGAATTGTACTTCAAAATATATCTTAAAATGTCTTTTTAGATGATAAATGCAATACCAATCATCTTAAATTTGTTATGGCTGCCTGACAGAGTAAACCATATCAGGCAGATTTAAAATGATGTGAATCAGTACATTTCAGCTCATTTATTCCTAGGGTATCAATCTTTATGTGTTCCATTTCATTTTTTGATGACTTCCAATTTTTTAGACACATACATTGTACATTCCAAGTTCCAATTATTAATAGATTTTTGAAAGTGCTTCTTCTCATTTTGAGCCATTCCCTATCATCGAATGAAAGTTCAGGAGGCTTTATTCCATCCATGGCATCGGGGTGGATATAACTTTGAAAAGGCATCTCTTTTCTTTAATCATTTTGAGTGCCTTCAGATCTGAGAGTCTCATCTCCTGCTGTTATCACTCATGGTAATCTGCTGTTAGTCATGAAGTTTTCAATATCTGTGTTACGGTTGTCTAGAGAAACAAATTCATAGATATTCATATGTATAAGAAAGAGCTTTATATAAAAGAGCAATTGTATATTGAGAAAACATCCTAGCCCAGTTCAGATTAAATCCATATGTCATATGTCAGATATTAGCCCATATGTCCACTACTAGTCCATAAATTCCTCTTTCGACTCACCAGCACATGTAATGATGCTGAATGCAGGAAGATCACAGGTCTTGTGGATCCAATGGCAGTGGAAACATCTCAACACTGGCGAGGGTCTCCACATGTCTGCTTCAGCTTGCACTTCATTCTAGCTCCTTTCTAAGAACAACTTGTTCTTATAACATGGACATCTGATAACATGGTATCACTGAAGATGTAAGTGCTGCAGAAAAGTATGGTGAAGAAACTAGATGGTGCACAGGTTTCAGATAGAATAGCCTCTGGGGTAAATAAAACTTGTGTTCAAATAAGCAGCTATCTAAAGGAGGCATCAACTAAGTCCACGGGGAAGAAGCCCAAGAGCCTATGTGATCCAAGGTTTGTAAGTAATATAATCTAAATCTAAAGGAGGGAATGGCATCAGAGCTTAATTGTGAACACTGGATTTACAGAAAGTTGTGGAGGACAGTCGAAGCCCAAAATTCATTTGCAGGGTCCACACGTGGATTTAGCCTCTGGTGACCCCCTTCCAACCATTATTGAAGGACGTGAATAGCCTTGTTATACAGAGCGCACTGTAAAGTTGATAATGGAAGATATGGTTAGGTCAAAATATATCATCTTCCCACTAGATCACCCTTTAGGCCCATTTTAAAACTACTTCAGTAAAACAAACAAACAAACCAAAAATGAAGAGGAAATACATGTGGATTAAGCCCCTGGGGAATATCCTCAGACCATGGACCTGGGATGTGGATAATCGTGCTAAGGTACAAAATGCATTGAAAAGGGAATTATTGCAGCTGTATCACCCAATGATTTGATCTTCCTTATGATCCATTTAAATTTTTTATACTTGTTAATATTTTCTGCTTTCTTTTTGATTAAGGTTTATATTTGTTTTACTTTCTTATTCTAGTTTTTTTTTATTGTTTTCTGTATTTGAAATCCAGGAGAGTTAAATCTATAGAGAAAATTACTGGATTGACGTTTCCTTGGATATGAAAGGAGAGCTTTTTGGGAAACAAGGAGTTAATACCTATGGGAAAAAGAAGATATTTGAAGCAAATGCTCTCAAGCTGAGGGTGGTGATGATTACACAACTCATCTTGATATGATTGACCTGTGATGTGAATGGTATGATATGTGAATTATATGCCAATGAAACTGTTGGTAAACAAATTTTAAAATGAAAAGATGCTTTGAATATTGTTTGGCAAACAGTAAATGCTATATAGTTATTACCTGTTACTATTCCTCTTGCCCTTATTAACACATTGAACAGGGAGAACCAAATGAAAATCCATACATTTAAACGATCGTTCTTGTGCTGTATTGAAAGTACCACGGACTACCAAAAGAACAAAGCTATATTGAAAGAAGTACAGCCTGAATATTCCTTAGAGGCAAGGATGACGATATTTTATCTCAGGTACTTTGGATATGTTTTCAGGAAAGACCAATCCCTGGAGAAGGACATCATGTTTGGGAAAATGGAAAAACACGGAAGAAGAGGAAGACTCTTGAGCAGATGGATTGGCACGGTGCTTTAACAGTGGGCTCACAAAGAAGAACGATTGTTCAGATGGTGCAGGACGGGCGGTGATTCATTATGTTGCACATCGGGTTTCTATGAGTAGGACGGACTCAACAGCACCTGACAGACAAACAAAAAGTATTAACAAGCATTAGATATACATTGGCCCTTGGTGATTGCTAAAAGAGTTGAATTGGGAGAAAATGAATTCTTCTCTAATGAATTACTAGATGCATATAATGAGGTAGAGATGGAGATTAAATCATTCTGACTTAGGCGAGGGTTTTATGATAAGCATATGGTCGATTATTGTGGTGAAAGCTGCCTTCCCAAAAGACACGAACTTTTACTCTGGGGTTGCACTGCATGTGTATTCACATGAGACCTCATAATAACAAAATTAAAATATGATTCACTTTTAATAATATTATTGACATATCATTCACTATTATTCAATCCTTCATTCATATTAAAATCCTTCATTCCTATTAAGTGTTATGCAATCTTGATAACAATCTATTTCAGAACATTTTCTTCTTGTAATCACTGTTGTTGGTTCTCCATTTCTCCCCAAACTACCCCGCCATGCCCCTAGGTAATTGCTGATCTACGGTAGTTGCTCTATCTTTAGATAATTAGCTCTAGATTTCATGTACAGCGAATCATACAAAACACAAACCAAACCAACCAACAAACAAAAAATCCCAATGATGACCGAAAAAAAAATAGAGAAAAACCTCAATAGAAAAGAATGCAGAAAATATTAAAAAAGGAAACAACTTTTAAATAAGTCCAAAGGGAGCTCAAATGATAAAGTATTATATTTACCCTAATGACATCAGCTATAATTTTTTACAATACTACTGTCTGTCCCTGCCCTATTGAAGGGAGCAACTGGCTCAGGAGTGATGGCCAGGTGAAGTTCAGGGAAGGACTCTCCTGGGATAACCCTTGTAGGGTGCTCCCTCCCCCACTATGCACTGGTCCAGATCAGTGAAGATCCCTAGGGCCCCACCCCACAAAGTCCTCCCACAACTGCCATGCTGGCACCTGTTTCACTTTGTGGGTGTACACAAGGACCCCATTTGCCCTTCTTAAAGTGGCTGCCATTGGTGAGCAGCAAAGCTACTTACATCCCTGGACTGTGGTCAGAGGGGTCAGACGGAGGCCATGTGGGGACCCTGCAAATTGATCTGGGGCTTCCACTGTCATCCACCGGCTTCTGCAAACCACAGGTTCATATTTTAAGCTCTACCAACATTTCCTCCTTTGCATTTGGATTTTATTACTTGCCATCTTTATATTACCCAGACTGGTGTGCTTCCTTGTGGACTTAGTCCTCTTTTATCAGCTGAACTTGCATGGTTGTGAGAATTCGATTATTCTAGCACCTTGGAGTTCATGTCTAAGCCAACATTTACCATTCCCTCTGATGCTTCTTCAATACCACACCGCTGCTCCAGCCAATGCTTCTCTAAGGGCCGCCACGCCGCTTCCAAACGATGCTTCATTCTGAGCACTTCTCATGCTGCTCTCCTGGGTGCTCAGCCCAGCGCCTCTTTCCTTCAAGCTGGCTGGCCTGCACTGCCTGCGCGGGATCCCTGCTTTAGTGCCAGCCCCTGCTGTTCTTTGAGCGCTAACAGGCTTTCCAAAGACATTATCCTTGGTTCTCATAAAGGTCTCATAGTAGTTTGAGTAAGGCATCATACCGATTGCAGCTAGTATTTTTCAGCTTTTCACAAAGGTCATTTCCTTTCAGGGTGCTGGTATACCTGTGAGCTGTACCCAGAAAACTCAATTTTCCCTGACTTTCGGATTCTGTTGTTAGTCTGGTTCATCGTAGTCAGTCTGTCCTCCCTTATCCAGAGCCTGTGTAATGCCTCTAGGTAATTTGGTTTATGAATGATTCCATAAATATTCTGAGCATTCTTGAATCTATCTGAATCCCATGCATGGTATTTTGTGAGTTCCTTTCCAAAAGGGTATTCTAGTAATGCTTAACTACCCTCTATGTGGAAGGATGGGAGGGAGGGGAAGGGAGCTGAAATTTGTAGCATTTGTTGATCTCTATGGTGTAGGTATGGATTTTCATGGCATACATGTGAATAGAGGTCTGAGAAGTGGTACCTACATTTGATTCTTTGAGCCAGTAAATATTACCTCCTGCACACCACCGTTTAAACCCAATACAAGACCAGAACCAGAGACAGGTATCTGGGGCATAAGATGGTGTTACATTATTCCATGTGTCAAGCATGTACAAGTCTAGTCTGGACACTCTTATTTACACACTTACATGCATGCACTTTCATATGCATACAACCAAAACCATATTGCTATCAAGTCAAATTATTGCTCATAATGTCCCTAAAGAAGAGAGAAGATATTTTCTATAAGCTGCCAAAGCTGCAAACGTGTCTGATTGAGGGTCTTCCTCTTTTTCATCAACACTTTACCTTAATTTGTACATATATTCGTGGTCATTTTTCAGATTGTTAACTCATGCCTGTACACATGGGTTTTCTTCTTTAATAAAACAATTTTCTTGGGATATAATTCATATAACATAAGGGTAAGTAGAAAATATTGCTACTAGCATTCCAGTTCATATATGCACATGTATGTTCCAAACACAACATATTTAAACATTTCTGACATCATGGATGACTAGTCAAGTTCTTTCAATAAAACACTTGCCTGAGTCTTCTTAAGGGAACCTTGTAAACAAAAGGTTGACTCAAAACAGTGGTTTCTGAAGGGAGATTTCAGTTCAGAAAAATATAGTGAGATGGTTAAAGTTTATTGTGCCAACCTGGTCAATAAACACATGTGGGATTAATTGAAGGGCAGAGACATAAATGGCTCAGTGAGCCTCACCTTTCTAGTTCTTGGGTCTCTTGCTTTCTGATGGTCGGACCAGGGTGCAGCTGCCTTAACCAGTTCACTGCTTCAGCTGGCAAGGTTCACGTCCTGCAAGACATCCCTGAGGAAAAGTCACATGGACCTACCCAATGCAACCGTGGGTGCTGGAGCAGCCGTGTGGAGACCCCTGCCAGCACTGAGATGTTTACACTTTCACTGACTCGGCTTTCCTCCTGTAGTTGGCGTCATTGAATCTGGTTTGTGAGATGGAGGAGGACCTTGAGGATTGGTGTTGGATATGTGGGTTAATGGTGCACTTGTGGGCTTGGGCAGCACTGGGTTGGGATGTTTTCTTGATGTGCACTTACCCTTTCTATAAAATTCTCTCTTGTACATCTGAGATTTTGTGGATTTGTTCCTCTAATGTGCCCCAGACAAACACATATAATAACTATGTTTTGAGATTACACACAGGAAATCTTGATGGTTAAAGAACAATGATGGGGATTTATTATGAAGAAGCGTCAAGACAATTGAAAACTGCATTAATGAAAACATGGCCAGGAAAGCATCACTGGTGATTTTTCCTCCCTTCACAACAATACACCTCCTCGGTCTTTGATAGTAGCTAGGGTTGCCCTATGAGAATTTCCTCGGGAAGCCATACCCCATCCTGTGGTTACTGTTAGGTGCCATTGCGTTGCTTCTGAACCAAAAGATCTTTTGTACAACAGAATAAATACTACGTGGTCCTGAACCATCCTCCCAATTGTTATATTTGAGCCCACTGTTGGAGCCCCTGTGTCCATCCATCTCATCGAAGGTCTTCCTCTTTTTCAATGATCGTCTACTGTACTAAGTATAATAGTCTTTTTCAGAGACTGGTATCTCCTGATAAGGTGTCCATGGTCAACCCACAAATCAGTGCTTAAATCTCCCCTTCAGACTGCTTGTTGTCCCAGCTCAAGAACCATTTAAAATGAACATGATTTGGTCCCTCAAGGAGAGCAAAATTGCCATTTTAACATGATATAAATTGAAAAGTGCACAATTCTTCTAGGAAGGGCTAGAAAGATGGAAATGCTGTTTTCAGATAGGATGAGGGATAGACCAAGTAGCGGGATATGTCAAGAAATAAAAGCTTCAAATTTTGAAGTTTTTGTTTAGTTGAGGTTTCTATGAATTTGCAGCAGTGCCTTGTGAAGGACCCCTAGTGGCATTGTGGGTTATGCATTGAATGGGTAATCTCCATGTTAGCTGTTCAAACCCACTAGCTCCTCTCAGGGAGAAAGGCGAGGCTGTATGCTCTCATCGAGCTTTAAAGTTTGGAAAATCTTGTATACACAGAGTTGTACAGTCATTGTAATTTCACAACAGTTACATTACCACAGAAAAAATGCTTTACCTATTAGCAATTTTTCACTATTCCACTCTTTCTCCCAGCCCTATCTATCTAATCACTGCCATCAAGTCAATGCCAACTCATAGTGACCTTGTAGGACAGGGTAGTCCTGCCCCTGTAAGTTTCATAGACCCATCTTTCTCCTCCAGAACTGCTGACCTTGTGGGTTGCTGCCAAACATGTCAACACTGCCAGCAGGGTACCGCTCTCCCAGTCCTAATCAAACAGTAGTCTACTCTCTCTTTCTATGGATTTGCCTACTCTGAGTAGTTTATTTATACCTAATATTGCCACATGTGCTTTCGTATGACTGACTTATTTCACTTAGCATGGTATTTTCCAGATTAATCCATGTTGCACCATGTATCAATTCTCCATTCCCTTTTCATGCTAGATAATTAAATAATCCATCCTACTGAATGGATAGATTCCATTTTGTTGATCTATAGATCTGATTATGGCATTTGGGTTATTTTCACATTCTGCTGTTATGAAAAATGATGCTATGAACATTTGGGTACAATTTTCATGCGAACATGTGCTTTCATTGTTCTTAGGAACTTTCTTGGAGGTAGAATTTCATAGTTATATGAGAAAGAGCAGGACTGGCATTGCTTTGTTTGTTGTACTGAGGTTCTCTATGAAATAAAACAAACTACAAGGCACTTAACAAAAATGACAGCAATGCTTAACTTTATGAGGAAGTAACAAACTATTTTTAAAAGTCGCTGCAATATTTTAAATCCTAACAAGCAGCATATGAGAGTGCTAATTCACCATACCATTGTCAACACTTTATATCTGTCTTTTTTATTGCAACCAGCCTAGTAAATCTGATGATACAATGGTTAAGCTCTGGGCCATTAACCGACATGTCCCCAGGTCTTGTTTGAAGTCGTTTGTTTAGTCAGTTTGAAGAAGTTTTTTATTGTGTCTTCCTAATCCAGCACTGGCGAACTTTTCCCATTGCAAAATTTGTATATCTTTTTATTGTTAATTTTAAAAATATGTATGTTCCTTATCATATAATGATATCCTCATATTTTCACCTGTTTGTGACTTGTCTTTTTACTTTCTTGATAGTAATGTTTGCAAACACAAAAAGGATTGAGTTTTGATGAAGTGAATTTATTGTTTTTGATGCATATGCTTAGGTGTCAAATTCCAGTAGGCTTTACCAATCCTACAGGCTCTTGATAGTGTAGTGGGTTATGCATTAGGCTGCTAACCACAAGGTCAGCAGTTCAAAACCAGAGTTACTCCTTGTGAGGAAAATGAGGATTTCTACTCCTGTAAATATTTGCAGTCTCAGAAATCCATTAAAACAATTATAATCTGTCCTATTTGGACACTACAAATCAAAATCAACTCAATATATGAGATTTGGGGTTTGTGTGTGTGTGTGTGTGTGTGTGTGTGTTACCAAACCTAAAGTAACAAAGACCTACACTTATTTTTTCTTCTAACTCTTTTATAGTTTTCGCCCTGACATTGAGGTTTCTGACCCATTTCCAATTTGTGCATAATTGATATATATGCCATATAAAGGCGTATTTTTTCTTTTTTTTTTTTTACTTAAGACCATGTATTTCAGGATTGACAATGAAACTTGGTAATAAAGAAAACGAAGCATAATTTTTTTGTCCACAAGAAAGTAATCACTGCTTTGCTATTAAAAGTTTTAAAACTCATCAGCCATTGTGGAATTTATTTTGGTCATTCCATATTTTCTTTATTTGGGTATCAATCAATCCATCCAAATTCTACTGCAATCAAAGCTTCAGCGTTTTGCATCTTGTTAGCAGACCTTGCTTGTGTATTGGACCCAGAACTGAAGAAGCATTTTTACTTTTTTGACAAGTAATTAAATTCCTAACAATGTTCTCGATCAAACAGTTTACACTGAATTAGTAATCTGATTTTGAACTGCAATTATATGTGTAAACTATTTCAGTTTCTCCCAAAGGTTGTAAATAACTTTATAAAAATAGAAGAAAAAGTGGAGAGGGGAGGTAATGACCCACCCCTCAAAAACCATCTATTGAAGTGAAGATTAAAAGGAGGTGTTTGATATGATAAATCATGATGAGATAATGGGTTTCTGTGGGATATGGAAATAGAATCCACAATGAAAATGAAGACCTCGGCTAAGGTCTCATAGGAGCATACACTAAGCACAAAAACTTCAGGTTACCTTCTCTATTGTTTCAGAACCGTTGCTAGCATTGGCAAGACCATCTGTAAACCTTGGGTTCATGGGTTTATCAGAAGGGAGAGAGGTCTTCCTGAAGCTTACAGATGAGAGATGAAATTGTAACTGACTTGGAGTTGCTATTAGTTACTGTTAAGTTGGTTCTAATGCATAACAATTCTACTAGCACCTGAATGAAACACTGCACAGCCCCATACCATTCACACAACCATTGCTATGTTTGAGCCCATTATTTTAGCCACTATGTCAAATCAAGTCTTCTTCTGAATGGTCTTCCTCTTTTTAAAAATTATAATTTTATTGCAAGCTCTTACCAATATTATAACAATCCATAATTCAATTAGATCAAGCATAATGGTACAGGTCTTCAAAACATTTTCTTTCTTCCTGAACTCTTTGATATCAGCTCCCCTTTATCCTGCCCCTACCCCCCTCAGGAAGCCCTATTATTATCTTATATGTTATTATTATCATTGCTGTACCTTACACCATCCACTGTATGCATTCACCTGCAATTCTGTTATTCATTCCCCTTGAGTGGGATTCTACATTCATCATTGCTATCAGTTACCCCTTCCCCCCTTCTCTCCCTCTCTTCCCAAAACTTCAGGGACTCATTACTTCCATTACTATTTCTGAAGAGTTTATCTGTCTTGGATTTCACGTATTAAACAATCTTAATTGTACAAATAAACATATCGAGGTCTCAAAAGATTAGTGAGGTGAAACGAATACCATAATAATACGGGGAGGAAATATTAAATAACTAGAAGATATTTGTGCGTTTCATCAGTGCTATAATGCAGCCTGTGGCTCTTCTGTGAAGGACTGTCCAATTATCTTACAGGTGGGTTTTGGGTCTCCACTTTGTCTATGCTCCGTCATGTCAATCTGATTGCTTGTTTTTGAATCTCTGATACCTGTTCCTGAGGACACCTCATGATCACACAGGCTGGTATGCTTCTTCCGCAAAGCCTTTTTTGCTTCCCTGCTAGATGGCTGTTTATTTAACTTTAAGGCTTTAAGATTCCAGATGCTATATCTTTTAATAGCCAGGCGCCATCAGCTTTCTTCACCACAATTGCTTCTTCACCCATTTGTCTTCAGTGATTCTCTTTTTCAATGACGCATTCTTCAACAAGCATCATGTCCTTTTCTATGGTCTGATCTCTCCTGCTGAAAGGTTCAAAGTGTGCCACCATCTTCACAAAGCCTACATCTACATTTTTTTTCTTTCTGTACATTTCTATTTAAATCATCTAGGTGATATGTGGATGGTAATAGGCAGAGAGAAGATTATCCTCTATTGAACGCAAATATAGGGCGGTTGCATGATAGGATTTTACTTTTTCTCTTTAGATTTTATTGTAAATTGGATGAAGGCTTATAGATCTGTTTCCTATCCAACAACTCAAGCATATTGTCTTTCATCTCATTGATTACATTCCCACATCTTAGCATAACTTACCCTATGTGCTCTCTGAGCTTCCTATTTACATTCCTTCTTTCCCAACTTATCTGAACTTTGTCCTTAAGTACATTCCAAAATCTTTATCTCAAATAGTTGATTATTCTAAGGTTTATATAAGGGATATATACCTCACTCATGTTCCCATTCAAGACCTGTCTACCAATTAGCTGAAAACTGAGCCTTAGGGTCAAGTTTCTTTCCAGACCTGAAAGGTAACTAAAGAACTTGAGGTTCCATAAGTGCCTATCTGATCAGTGAAACTGTTATTTCCTATATTGCTGAGTTTTATTTCACTTTTTTCTCCAACTCTGCCTAGGACCTTCTTACATGATTTTTTTCAGAGCTGTTAGTAGTGGTAATTGGGTACCATCCAGTTCTGATCTCAGAGTTGTGGAGACTGATATTCTCATGATTCATAACTCCATTAGACTAAATATTTCCTTCAATATTCAATTTTCATCACTCATTTTTTCCTCTACACATAAGAGACCAATTGTTGAACTTTACAAACCCAGTTACTACTCACTAAAGTGGGTATACACCATTTTCTTTGTAGCCCATGTTATGCCAATAGAATGTGGTGCTCCCTGAGATTATAGTCCTGAATCATCAAGCTTAACAACTCATTTCCTCTTGGTGTGTGGTTTATGTCTGAAACATTCCCCCTAAATGTTTCACCATACATAAGGATATATCTGCAGCAATGGGAAATCTACAAGTACAAACATTGTCAAAGCTTTTCACAGACTATGCACAGCATGCGTTCAGCCTGCCTGTCCATCCAAGCACTACTCATCGATAACTTATTGTAGCATTGCATATATGTCTTTAGGATGGTGGGTTGTTCATTCTGGAGAAGAATGAAGCTTATCACACTGGAACAGTTCATAAACTGGAAAATATGCACAATATTGTTGTGTTGTATGTTAGTAAGGGGCCTAAAGATCCTTGCCAACCCTAATGATGATTCAACCAGACTTGTTTGACCTGATCATGGAGAGATAATAATAGTTATGCCCTTAAATTACTGTGTGACCTTGATGATTGCACAGCAGCCTGCAGACAAGACCAGAGGCTAACGTGGATTTCGTCCTTTATATGGTCTATTTTCGGCCAAAATGTGCCACAGAGAATACAGCAAACACTAAGCTAAAAAAGCTACAAATATTTGTTTAATATGGTTTTTATAGCTTTAAACTACTTGTTGACTTCCATAACAATGTCACAGATTTTTTTTCTTTTGATCTCTTATTTTTAGGGTAAATACACACAATTAACACAATTAAAAAAATACAAGTTTAGAAATGAACTGTTTGGTTTTATTTCCACCTTACAATATGTTCTAATAAAATCAGAATACAGCTTCCTAACAGGTAAATGAAGGAAATAGATGGATATTACAACTTAGGGAATATGTTATCCACGGCATTGATGTTAAAAAAAAAATCCTGATTTCAAATAGATCAATTACTCACAGGAATTGTTTCATAGGAAAAATTCTGTTTGCAAATCCATTACATTTTACTTTTCAAGGAGTATTTTTAATGAATCTGTCTCTTGCATCAATGTTTGACTGAAGCTGACTCAAGAATTTCACACCTCCAGCCTTGAACCACCGTCCAACTCCTCTCCAGGTGGATCCTGCAGGGACACGTGCGAGGCCATCCCCCATTTCTGGGTTGTGTCGATTTCTTTTGTTGTTGTTAGCTTCCAGTCTTTAATCTTATTTCAGAATTATCCCTCCAAAGTGAAAACCTGCACAAATTGCCTAGTTGACCTAGAGTTTCACCCACCCTTTTCTGAGCTTCTCTTTCACCCTCTACATTGTAGGTTTGGAAGGTATGGGGCATTTATTACTGCATTTGGCACAGAAGAAGCTAGAAGAAGTGCAGCGTCTCTTGAAACTGCAAAACGAGTGCTGATGCATAAAATTCATTCCAGGATGGGTGGAGTAGAGTGCTGGATGCCATGGAAATGTTGGAGCATAACCTCGTCATTCTGGATCTGCATACCGTGGCTTCTATAGAAAAGGAACTCATGCATGTGACTTTCTGATGAATTATTTCCTCCACAAGGAGGTGAAACTCCCCAAGAGAGGTCACTATCTTGAACCAACTTTGTAGGCAGGGTGACCCCAGGAGAAGCTGGTGGTATCTCTTCCAGAGGCTCACACCCAAATATGATTAGTATCCGCCAGAACTGAGATACCTGTGAGGTTTGAAGTTCTACTCACATGGCAGCATCTTAACTGCTTTGGATCTCCTCTCCCTAACTGCGGACCAAAAGAAACCATACAGCTACTTTTTGTAAAATACCAAAAAAGAGGTGAAAAATATCCACAATGTTCACGATCCTGTGTATAATAAAAGGAAACACTGCCTAGTCCCGCACCATCCTCTCAGTTGTTCCTATGTTTGAACCCATTGTTGCAGCCATTGTGTCAATCCATCTCATTGACAGTCTTCCTCTTTTTTCTGCCTCTCCACGTTACCAAGAATAATGTCCTTCTCCAGGAGCTAGTCTCTCCTGATATCATGTTCAAGATTCATGAAATGTCTCATTTTACTGGCCTCTAGGGGGGATTCTGCCTATTCCTCCAAGATATATTTATTGGTTCATTTGGCAATTGAAGGTTATTTCTCTTTTGTTTTCTAACTCTAAGTCTTTGCACATTTCATTATATTATCTTACTTTATCTTCTTGAGGCGCCCTTTGAAATTTTCTGTTCATCTCTTTTTCTCGCTTATTTCTTCCATTTTCCACTGGTCTGTCAGTTTGTCAGATGGTGGTGGCGTGTGTGTTGCTTGGATGCTGGTAACCACGTCACCAGTATTTCAAATCGTAGCAGGGTCATGCAAAGTGAACGGTTTAAACCATTTTCAGCAGAGCTTCCAGAGGAGAAACAGAACAAAGAGGCTGTCTCTTTCAGAGGAATTAGCCTCTGAAAAACTTACAGAGAGCAGCAAAACATTGCAACCTATGTGCCATAGAATGGAGGAGTTCAGTATCTTTAATTTCAAAAAGATTTGCATATTGGAATACAATAAAATACACATAACAACAGTGAACGTATCAGGAACACAATCCAAATATCAAAACTTAAGATTGTTACTGAGACCAAGAAGCCAAATGGCATTCTGTCACAATCAAAATATCATGTGGCTACATTGCCTCTTAAAACTGTAGGTTGAATTTGTCTTTTTCAAAACTTCATTCAAATGGAAACATTTGCTTGTATCTGGTTTCATGCAAATCACTTTAAAGCTCATCTCTAATTGTATGCTACTGTATTTAGTTGATATTTTTATCAGTATCGTGTGTTCTACTTTATGATTATGCAGCTCTTTCTTTTATTTCCTATTGGAGGTGGATAAGGAATCCGAATGTTGTAATGAGCTACATCTTGGGCTGCTAACCACAAGGTAAATTGTTTTAGCCCATCATCTATTCTGGAAATCATAAGGTTTTCTGCTCCTATAAAGATTTATGGCCTCCCAATTCAAAGAAAGGTGACTCAAAAGAATGCTTGAACTATAGAGCTAGATCATTTGTATCTAACACAAGTACAAGTTTGCTTAAGACCATCCAAAAACATTTGCAGGAGTAAATTGACAGGGAGCTGCTCAAAGTTAGGGTGGATTCAGAAGAGAACATGGACTAAGGGATATCATTTCTGATAGCAGATGCAGCTTGGCTCAAAGCTGAGAATACTAGAAAGAGTTTGGCTTGTGTTTCATGGACTATTCAAAGATATTTGACTTTCCATATGAAACTGTGGATAATCTCTAGAAGAATGGGGATTTCAGAACACTTCATTGTGCTGATGTTGGTGGATCAAAGGGCATGATTTTATATCTGTATCAAGGGGCAGTTTGTGGAACAGAACAAGAGAACACTGCATGGTTTAAATCAGAAAAGGTGTGTGTCAGGCTTTTATCCTCTCCATATTTGTTCAATCTGTATGATGAACAAATCATCAGAGAAGCTGTATTATCTGAAGAAGAATGTGACACCAAGATTGGAGAAAGGTTTATTAACAATCTACAGATTTCAGATGACACGACCTTGCTTGTTGACAGTGAGGAGGACTTGAAGCACTTGCTGATGGAGATCAAAGGCAGTAGTCTTCAGTATGGATTGCAATTCAATGTAATGAAGACCCAAATCCCCCATTTGGACCAATAGGTAGCATCATGATAAATAGTGAAGAAGTTGAAGTTGTCAAAGATTCCTTTATTACTTGGATCCACAATAACTGCTCATGGAAGCAGCAGGTCAAGACACCATAAGATGTATTGCATTAAGTAAATCTGCTGCACAGGGCCTCTTTAAACAATTGAAGGATATTACTTTGAGGACTAAGGTGGGCCTGTCCTAAGCTAGAGTATTTTCCATTGCCTCATATGCATGTGAAAGTTGGACACTGAGTAAGGAATATGCAGAAGAATCAATATTTAAATTGTAGTGATGGAGAAGAATATTGAAAGTACCATGAACTGCTGAAAGGACAAGTCAATCCATATTGAAAGAAGTAAGGCCTGGGTGCTCCTTAGAAATCAGGATGGCAAAAGATTGTCTTACATGTTTTAGATATATGGTCAGAAGAGACCACTGCCTGGAGAGGGGTCTCGTGTTTGGTAAAGAGGAAGTGCAGCAGAAATGAGGAAGGCCATGGAAGAGATAGATTGGCACAGTAGCTACTTTGATGGGCTCAGGCTAAGGAACAATGGCAAGGATGGCATAGGACCATGCAGTTTGGGGTTCTCTTGTGCACGCGGTCACTTTGAGTCAGAGCAGTCCCAACGGCACCACCAACAATAAAAAATACAAATGGAATTTTTGCTATGGGAGAATTACAGGTACTTGTGCACACGTTTATTTGGGTACATACCCAAGATCATAGCTTCATGATATATTCATACATTTCATTTTGTAGCTACTATCTTTAAAAATGGTGTACAGATAGTATCTTACCTCTTATGACTTCACAAGGGCAGAAGGAGAATAAAAATCTCACATTAATGCAAGGTCAGTTCCTATGAGGCAGGGGTCAGACATGTCTCCATCTTCCAACCTTCTCACCATAGCTGCCATGAGGCAGCTTTTTCACAGCATTACCTACTTTTCAGCTGGATTTGATGATGCCCTGCAGTGGCCACACAGAACTCATAACCCGTCCTCACAGTTGCACTTTATGATGTCCTCTCTTGCAGAGTTTATTAGGGAAGCTCACAAGTTACCAATTCAGGATTTGAAATTCTCAGGACACAGTTCTTCGTTCAGGACTGTCGGTTCCTCACCATTTCCACAGACAGACCTCTTTGATCCTTGGACCCTTAGTTATATGACTGCTTAAGCTGTCTGGCTTGGGCA
The DNA here is from genome assembly GCF_050624435.1 of Tenrec ecaudatus. Lineage (NCBI taxonomy): Eukaryota > Metazoa > Chordata > Mammalia > Afrosoricida > Tenrecidae > Tenrec > Tenrec ecaudatus. The sequence goes on from NC_134539.1 coordinate 67,819,751, forward strand.
GTTATGAAGTTGTATTAGCGCTGCTGATAAATTCCCAAGGAACATGTCACTCCATCATAAACCTCAATCCAAGGTGCTCAGCTCTAGTGTTGTGTATCCATTAAGCGCCTAGTGGTACCAAATTCCCTAAACAAATGTCCTGGCTGAAGACACTCAGTTTTACTCACCTTGTGGGCTGGAGGGCTGAGGACCTGATGAGACTGCTTTGTCTCATCCTCAGGCTTTGGGTTCAGCTCCTCTGTCACTTCTCTGCCAACTTTGTGGCACCACAGCTTTCTGTTGCTAGATCTAAGAGCGTCAATGTGCATGGATCTTGAGGTCTAAAGGGCGCACGACATTCCTGGATCCTTTTTCTTGATGGCGATCCCCATTCCTGTTTCTGAGATGCTCATATTGTAAATAGTAAGATGGCAAAACTGACCCACATGAGAGTTTCAAGTTTTTAAATTACAATTATCCTACAAAAAATTACTCACAGCAGAACCACCTAATTTATCAGCATCTTCCCCCACCATACACCCAGCGTGTATGGCTCCAGTCAGTTGTTTGGTGGTAGCTGTTATGACTATGGACATATCAAGCCAATCACTGCACCACACTAACTACCTCTTTGCCAAAAACGGTACGCTGATTTATGTTTAATACAGCAGTGCTTTTTAAATTTAATATGCAACACTGAATATTTGAAAATAAACTGCTATGTTCTTTAGAATTAAATCACTACCATTATAACTCATTGGGGGGAACTATTTATAGGTAAAAGTTAAGTTAAAATTTTGAAATAATATACATTTGGGTATTCTAACAGAGTAGGTGAATAATGAAATGGATGTTTGATAATTTGTTTCTAATCTGGAAGCTCTTTTGAGGCTTAATATAGCTGAGATCTGTCCATAAATCTCTTTAATATCCATCAGCTTAAATTCTCTTAATTGAAAGGTTATTAATAATAGTAATCTCATATGGTTAGTGATGTACAAATAAAGCAATGTAGCAGAAGCTTGAGAAATAATAAATACTCAGTAAATGACAGTTAGTATTTATTAATTACCATTTACTTAGGGATGTTTAATCTACACTTAATGAGTAAGACCTTTTAATATAGAGTAACTAGTTTAAATTACATAATTACAGTAGCACCAAACAGCAAAATAACAACAATAACAATACAGAAACATTACCTAAGCAGATGACTTTGGAGGCATTCAGTTTCGTTATCCAAGAAACATCACAATGTATTTAATCTCAGATCTCAATTAGGGAATGATATTCCTTGCCGATAAAAGTAAAATCTTTCTTCCTCTCTGTATCTTTTAGAGCTGAACTATGACTTTCAATCAACCTAGACACGTTTATCTTGGTAGTTCTTTCCTCCATAAAAGTGAAATATATCACAGTTATATTTTGTAACAGTATAAAGACAATTTATTGATATTATGGATTACACCATTCTTTACATTTAAAAATGTGTGATTTTTTCCTTCTGTATTTGAAATAAATAAAAGCATGATTATGGGCTCCTAAAAATATCATGAGTCCTTGGTACTGTCTCTAAAAATGTTGCCCCTGCTCTCGATTAATCTGAATGCATACAGATTTCTCTTCCTGAGTCTTTCTCTCACTCCATATTCCAGATTCATATCAAAGCATTCTTGCTAGTTTAGAAGGTGATCTGACTTTCCAATAAGCATTAAGCATTCTCCTTATAAGTAGAGCAGGTGGCCAGCATCTTGTACATTTGAAGAACAAATCCCCTTAAGACATAAATATACACTATTGAGACACCAAAGAAAACTGGTGACTGAAGAGGTTAAGAGTTGGGCTGCTAACCAAATAATCAGTAGTTCAAACTCACTCTCCTATCTATTGGAGAATGATGTCAATAGTCTCTTTCCATAAGGATTTACTCCCTAAGAAGTAGCTAAACTCTGTCTGATAGCATCAGTTTGATTTGTAATTAATCCAAAGTCATGGAAGCAGCAGTAAAGAAGTCACTTAACACATTGCATTGGGCAAATCTGCTGCAAAAGACCTCTCTACTCTTACAGGACAATGCCACTTTGAGTACCAAGGCATGCCTAATCTAAGTTATATTATTTTCATTTGCATGTGAAAGCTTGATAAGGAATAAGGTGGAGCACAGAAAAATTGATGCATTTGAATTATAATAATGTCAAAGGGTAATGGATACACCATGAACTGCCAGAAAAACAACTAGATCAATCTTGAAAGAATTACAGATAGAATGACCATCAGAAGCAAGAATGGTGTTACTTGCTTACTTGCTTTGGTTTCAGAGGGAATAGTCCTTAGAGAAGGACAAAATTCTTTTAATTATTTTTTTTAAAGATCATAGTGTTGGGGGCTCTTAATGCTCTTATAACAATCTGTCAATCAAGCATATCAAGCATATTTTTACATATGTTGCCATCATTATTTTCTAGACATTTGCTTTCTATTGTGCCCTTGGTATCAGCTCCTCTTTTTACCTTTGTGGAATATTATGTGTTTCATGGGTACTTTACTGCATCCTGGCTTACTCATCCCTTCTCTGTGACCTCTCTGTAAGGGGATGTCCCATTGCCTAAATATGGGCTTTGAGTCTGTGCTCCAACCCCCCTTGTTTGTTTGTTTGTTTGTTTGTTTGTTTGTGGTCTTCTGACGCCTGGGCCCAATGACACCTCATGATCACAGAGGCTGGCGTGCTTCTTCCATGTGGGTTTGTTGCTTCTCTTTTATATGGATGTTTGTTAAACTTCAAGTTTTTAAGACCCCAGATTTTTTTTTTCATAGCCAGGCACCATCTGCTTTCTTCACCACATTTACCTTTGCACCTATTTTGTCTTCAGCAATTATGCTGGGAGGGTAAACACCACAGAATGCCAGTTTGTTAGAACAACATGCCCTTGCATTGAGGGAGGATATGTGTAGAGGCCCGAAGTCCATCCATTACCTCAGTGTATTGCCATGTAAATACGTGTACATAGGCCAATACCTCTATTTTCATGAATTAATGTATTTACATATGTACGCATCTATGTGTATACCTCTATCCAAAGCTTTGCTTCCTAAATCATTCATCTGTTTCCTGTTGCCTTCCTCCTGCCCCACCATCACTCTCACCGTACTGTGCCTATTAGTAATTCCTCTCAACTAGATTTCTGTTGCTCCAACACCCCTAGGATCTCTACATCTTGCTAAAGTAGACGGCCAGTGACAAAGAGAAGGGCTTTTAATGATATGGATTAACACAGTGGCTGCAGCAATGAACTCAGCCATAATGACACTTGGGAAGATGGATCAGGTCTGGACAATGTTTGATTTTGTCGTAAATAGGGTCATTATGAGCAGAACCATCTCAAATGCACTTAACAATAAAAAATATGGAAAGACTGATTGTTAAGGATGGACATCGATTATTCTACATCGTGCAGTTTTCTGAGCCTCCATTACATTAAAAATCCTTCCTTACTTGATATTTTCTATCCAGACATATCAATTAATGAACTCTAAATGACTAGTAGTATAATTTTCTTAATTCTTCAACCAATTTTCCTGAATAGTGACCCACCCCCCATGGTCATAGAGCAATGCCTGAATTAAATATTCTGATGCTGAGCCACATTTTGTCCTCTGACTTTTTAGAACAATTATTAAGTGCTTATCGGACAACCAACAACTCAGCTGTTCAGCCCAGCTAGGAATTCCATGGGACAAAAAGTCTGGTGATCTGTTCTCACGAAGATGACACTCAATGGGGTCATCCTCATCCGCCCTATTCGATTGCTGTAACTCGGAAAGAACTCAAATGACACACTCAAAGGGACACAACAACAACAGGCCTTTTATGAGGCAGTGGTAGTTCAGCTGTAGACTGCTCACCTTATGTGTGAGGAACCCAGATTCAATCCATAAGTCTTAGACCTTAAGCACAACCAGCAGTGGATTGTTAGATTATAGATTTATCAAAGTAAAATGAATTAAATGAAAAGGTCTGGCAATTTAGAAAAAAATAGCCATTAAAAGCCATAGCTCTACTTTGACGTACATACGATTGCTATGAATAGAATTCTCCCAGAGGCAAACGGTAAGAGGTAATTTGCATCATTTGGACAAGAGTGGTGTATTCTTCCTTAGTAGTCACAAAGTAAATTCTAGTTAATTAATCTAACAAAATCCACAAGAGAAAGGCATATGATATGGTAATCCCAATCTTAAGTGGCATACATTGTATAATCCCGGGCCATATTTCCATAGGAAGCTTTTGCATATTTACATTTTTCTTATAATTATTTTTGTGTTAGTAAAGTTTCTGATTAACAATGCTTCATTAAACTAAATAATTTGATGAGCAAGGAAGCTAAAGATGCATATGCTGTGCTAATTAAGAGATTCTTCTAATTGTTAGAAGGCTCCTGATGTCTTTCTAATTCCTCAACTCATTACTTTCTTACTGAAGTTACAGTTCTTAAAGGAGTAGTAACAGATACCACGAAGCTTCCTGTCTACATATACAAACTGTCTCAAAATACATTAATTTGTGAAAGCAGGCCAATAATTTAAAATCTGTTAATTGATGTGTTTTCCTTCCAAAAACAAGCGAAATATCTTCCCTATTTTCCATTTCTATTTTCCCATCTGGGATCCTAAAATGCATTTTTGAAAGACTCATTTTAGTTGGAGATAATGCAGTAAAAGATATATGAAATTCTCTATAATAAGCTTCTATTTCATTTTGGTTTCAATTCTCTGAATTTCTACTACTACAAATTTGTACTACTATAATAGTATAAATCATGTACTATCATTTTTTAAAGTGTTTACTCTTCAATGTGGTTACCAGCAGTTTACAATTTGTCTATCTTGTTTGCATATAGTGAACTCCCATGCCCTGCTGAGATGCCTACTTCAAAGTCATCCTCGATGGAGTACTATTCAACCATAAATATAGATGAAGTTCTATTGGCTACCATGACATGAATGAACTTCGAAAACATGATGATGAGCAAAATAAGTCAGTCCCAAAAGAAAACTACTGGGCAATATAACTTTTAGGAAAGAGGCAAATGTATGGAAACCAAAGTTGTTACAGGTGGTCAAAGGAAGAGGAAAAGGGAAATTTTGTTTTGGGGGCATCACCTGGATATTAATGGTGGTGAGAAGATTGGGAGAGCAGGTGCACAACTTGAAGAATGTACTGTATGTCATTGAGTTGTACATGAAGAAATTGTTAAGAGAGCGCCTTATTGTTATGTATATTCTCATCATAAATTAAAAACAAACAAAAATTCACAGCTGATCTTAGTATAGAAGTCTATGAATTTTACAGCTCCTGGCAAACAGTGAAACTCTCCATTTGAAATAAACTGATTGCAGTTAAAATATCCAAGAGTCCATGGGAAGAGATCATAGAACATAGACAGTGATATAAGCATATGACTTTCTGTTGAACTTTCCATAAATGGTAAATCAGGGGGAAAATTAGACATATCCCTGGCTCAGAATATCCTCCTCAAATATTAGCAGTGTCAACAAGGCCTCTGACATTTCACTCTATCTATTTTCATGCCTCTCTTAACACGAGAATCTTTCCGTTATCCTGGGAATTTTATTCACCAATGTTGTCATCCCCTTTACTTTTCTTTTTACCATACTATCATCAAAAATTTTGATCTCATAACTAATTATAGAATGTAATGAATTCTTGGATGTGTTCACTGAGATTGATTCATTTCAAATTGTTTTCACTGTGGGCCAGGAACTCTAAAATGTATATGCTTAGAAGTAACAGAGAAATTGCAGGGCATAGCTAGACTGTGGTAGAACTCTGGCCATCTATGTGGGACTCAGAGTTGATCTACAGTAGATGCCTCTCAATAGCTGCAGCCGCCATGTGTCAGTGGAGGCTTGTATTTTCTTATGATGTTGAACGAATTTCCATGATGCTTCCAGACAAAGACAGACTAGGAAGGCTTACCTGATGATCCACTGACAAAAATGAGCCACTGGACACCGTATGGATCAGAAGACAATGTTTGGTTCCATTTTAACTGGAGTTTCCATAAGTCAGGTTCCGTTTTACCTGGAGTTGCCAACTTGCTAGGAGCTAACAGTAACAACTAGGAAAATAATAAAAGTGAAGGAACAAGATTAGTTATCTGAAAACACATACCACATTTAATGAAAATGTGCATCTTCTATGATTATGCCAACTACTCCCTATGCACAAGACATATTTTCAGACGTGCTGCTATCCCAGTCTTTTTTTCACTTGTTTTAAAAAAAAATAGTGTGGATCATTTACAAATGACTTTTGAGAGGGAGGAAGCAGTTAGAAAGACCCAGAAGATGCATGTTATTTGCATAAATCTATGAGTTCCTAAGCCCAAGAACGCGTGCTTCCTCTACAAAATAAAGGAAGAGCAATCGCTCCACTTCTATCAGGTGTCTTGTGGAACCTGGATGAGATTTCTGTGGAATCGCGGCAGTTAGTTATCATTGACATTGAAAATATGCTCTTTGATACTAGGAAGGCTTCATTCATGAGAATGAAGTAAAGATTTTATAGTTTTTATCTATCATGTCAAACAATCATAGTATAGGTGTGCAAATAGTAGACATTGGAGTGGAAAAATAAGAATTTAGTCACTTAGAGAGTATATCATTTCAAAACTCCAAATGAATAATGTTATCTACCCACTGCCACCAAGTCAAATCCAACTCATAATGATACTAGATAGGTTTCTGAGCCTGTAAGTCTTACCTGGAACACAGGGCTCCATCTTTCTCTAGCAGAGTGGCTAGGGTGTTTGAGCCATAGATCTTGTCATTAGCAGCCTAGTGCCTAAGCCGCAGCACCACCAGGGCTCCTTAAGTAGGATTTTATAGTAAAATTAACATGTAAATGAATACAAGTGAAATTCTTTGCAAATTAAAATATTTTGTTTAAAATATATTTGTACTAATATTGAATTTAAATTAAGGCTTTAATGATTGTTCAAAAATTACCAAAGTTTGACTTCTATGTCTAAGACCGGTTTGTATCAATTTATTGAATAGAAAGCACTATGAAGCTACATCAAAATTATTGCTACAAAATTTTAGAAACTTTTATTAAATAAAATACTAAAATGTGAAGCAATTCCTTTGAGATATATCCTCTAGCTATGGCTATACATTTCTGAAGATAATGTTTAGATCTATCTACCCCTTTCTCAGTCCCCTGGTGGTGTTGTGATTCACGTGGTCAGCAGTTTGAAATCACCAGCAGGTCCGCCAGAGAGTGACAGGGCTTTCTACTCCGTCAACCGTTACATTTTGGAAACCCGCAGTGAGTGACTATGATCAGCGCTGACTCGAGGACAATGAGAAGAGAAGGGAACCCTGCGATGCACACGGCTTCAAAAGGAGAATAAGCAGGTGCATTGTTTGGTGGGGAAACAATTCCTGTGTATGTTTCTTGGTCTTTTCCCTACCAATGCAAGTTTCAGTTTACTGGAAAATTCATAATATGCGATCCCCCTGTGGTCTCAGAGAAAAATCCATTAAGATTACCTCTTTGTAAATCTCACCCCTTCCCAGCAATAAAGTAAAATAAAACCACCACCAGAGTCTTCTGGGTTTATCTTTCTGCCTTAAATATAACTGGCCCAGGAAATCTCCTCTGAAGTCACACTTAATGGGAAGCACCCTACTAAGATGAGGTCAAGTGAACTCCCGAGAGAACATGTCTGCACCTATCCACTGATTATAGAGTCATATTTAAACAGTTTGTTTGAAATAAACCCATGTATGTGTGAACTACATTTTTCACTTACCCTCATATTTCACAATAATTTTGTGCTAGTGATATTTTACCATGCACGTTCTTTAGTCTTCATTTAAAATATTTTTTAAAATATACCTTGTCTTCAGAATCTTTTATCTTAAATACAGAAGGCATAGATCTGGTTCCTCTGCAATTTGCCTGGGTACTTAATTTAGTGATGTGTAGACACTTAAAGATTGTTTAATTCTTTTTCATAAGCTTCTGATGGATTTGGTGCGTTCAGGGTATTTCTTTCTTATTGGAAAGCAACAACAACAACAAAGGCCTCTCTGATACTGATGCCTGGGGAAATATTACCGGAAAGCATATCTATTAGACACATTTCCCAATGATGCACATGTAAGTAGAAAAAGAACAGAAAGTAGTTCCATTAACTTTCTTAAATGGTTACTTGTAGAGATTTTCCTTTGCTCACAATAATAAATCCGTATAGTGTATAACTATCTACAAAGCCCATTTCTCTTCATGATTCTCTGAGTTGTTTGTGAATGAAATTTAAGATGAGCCTTGATTTAATCCTACAGCTCTAAGTTTTAAAATGCTGTTGTTGAGATGCACAAAGAAACCTTAGAACTTCATTGCTCTACTCACCTGCAGAAAATTTATGTTAGCATCTAAGCATTAATTTTAGCTGCAGGACTTATGGTAGAAACAAATTTTTAAAATATAGATACATTTCTTTATTTAGCTAGGTACTCACATGTGCCTAGGTATAAAGGTTGACCATTACTTTGGATACTGTTGCAAGAATTGCAAAAGAATGAGCAACTATATAAGCAATTGTTGGTTTAAGTCTTTTTGGAGGGTAATTCATTTTACAGGTATGGAAAATGAACCATCTCTGAGCCACTTGTAAACTCCCTGACCCCATAGATCGATAGGTTTCGTAGGGCTCAATATCATTCAGATAACAGTGCCTTTCCCAGGTGTGGATAACATCACTTACCTTATTGTCTTTTCCAGGTGATGATGACAAGCAATCCTACTTCCTATTATCACAAACACAGTCACCCTAGAGAAATGATAGGAATAGATTATTATGATTATTGTGAAAAGACAAAGGAGAGAATGTATAAGTCAATTATCTTGTTTAACCCAAACCCACTGCTCTAGAGTCATTTTCAACGCACAGCAACCCCTGAGGGCAGAGTAGTTCTGCTCCATAGGATCCCTGAGAATAAAAATCTCAGCGGAAGCAAACTGCCTCATCTTTCTCCCAGGAAGCAATTGTTGAGTTGTGGCTATTAATCTTTTGTTTAGCTGAAAAACCAGCTGCCAATACTTAACCCATGGTTACAGCCGCTGTCTTTATTGTTTCAGACAGAAAGGGAAAATAGAAGAAGAAAATGTCCCAGAAACACTACCTGAGTTGACTCTGGATTTGACAATGAATAGACAATGAAATCACAAGGGAAAATGTTAACAAGAGGGACCCTACTTATCCAGACAAAGGATAGTAATTTTATAATTACACAAATGTGAACTATAAAATAGAAAATATGTCCAAGCACAGCATTGATTAAGAGAATTCTAAGATAAAGTATCTCCTTCGAATAGTGCCGTGTCCTTTAAATCAACTACCAAAAAAAAAGTGATTTTTCTATATGAGTCAAAGAGAGAGTCTTCATAATAGTGGCTAGATCTTTTATTGGTTATTTTATTTTGAATGATGCTCTTGGAGGTAATGTTAGATTTCTCAGGTGTAAAATATCTCAGATTTTGGCTTCACATGAGGAAGAATTCATGACAAAGCCTGGTTTGTGATCCAAGTGGATTTTTATAAAGGAGAGGAGAAAATTCAGGCACCTGCAGGGCACTGCACATCCCTGTATGGCGGCCTGAGGCCTGAGAGAGAGCCTGAGGCATGGCCCAGCAGGAGACCAAGGAGCAGCTGGCAAAGAGGGTGGTGGTCTCCAGGTTCTGGCTTTTTAGGGCCTTTGCTTGGAGGCGTGGTCAGTGATACTGGTTGACGCCATTAGCTGAAGTAAGCCCACCTGGCCTAAATTGGGCCAATCTAGCTGGACCGCCCACATAGGTGTGCCACCCACCTAGCTCCGGGTCTGACTGGTGCATTCCTGGTACACACCCTAGCCCCTGGATGTAGAGACCAACTGACACATTAACTTAAAACGTTCTCAATCAATACTTGGTTTAGTTTCTATGCTACATTGTGCCATCATGTAATTATAATTGAATGTCATTTTGATGCTAGTACGAACTTCAAGTGTTGATTGAATCAGATGTTTAATTGTTTGCTCACATGATGATATAAATGGGATTTTCAGAATTTATCTGCATCATGATCACAATGGTCTTATTTTCCACTACCTCAAAGGCAGGCACCCTGTATAAATGGTAGGATATTGTTATGAATGTACAGAGATATATAGACAGAGACCTAAACGTATTGTCTGAAATAGCAAGGGAAATAAAATGAAGATAAAATAAAAGACATGGCCCTGAAACTCTAGTTTGGTTTGAGTCTTTTCTGGTTTTGTCTATGAGCAGACAGTGAAATAAAATTAAAATCATTACATTAAAGGCAGAGACTGCACTTACCCAGGCCTAAAGGCAGTGATTTTATAAATACACTATTGAAATGTATGACATGTGAATTATTTGACAATGAAACTTTAGAAATTAAAAAATGAAACAGTTAAAACAAAACTAATATGAAATCAATGTTATTTGAAATTTATTGTTGGATTTGTCTTCTGATTTTTGTTTACTTTTAAATCAAATAAATTTATTTTATTTATCTTAAAAATACTTAATTGGGACTTATAAGAAATGTAGCATATGTGTTGGTCTGGGTTGACTAGATAAAAAAATTTGTAGTCACTCATATGTGTGTAAGAGAGAACTTTATATAAATGAGAATTTTACATTAAGAAAACATCCCAGCCTCGTCTAGATCAAGTCTGTGAGTCTGGTATTACCCTATGTGTTGCTACTAGTCTATAAACATGTCACTTTAGACTCACATGGCCATGAAATGACGCCAAATGTAGGAAGATCACAGGCCTGGGTGGAAGGTCTTGTGGATTCTTGTCTTCTGCTTTTATACTCAACTTGCTCTAAGCATTTTGATGGACTCAAAGCCAAATTTAATTTGATCTGATTGTTAACCACAAAACTTCCCAAGTCTAATAAGCACAGACTTTGGGAGGATCAAAGTCTCAGTCCATTAAGTGTGAACAATTTTTCTTTAGTGTGCAATCTGGTTTTCTAGCATATGCAGATTAATGTTCTAGAAATAGGGGATGCCAGTTGTAAGTATTCATCAGAACTACCTTTGATTAAACTGGCTGCTCATATGAATAAACATATATCACCTGACTATTTCTAAAACAATGGCATGACTTTATTAATGACCGTTTAGAATATCAGTGACCCATTTTGACCTAGACAAACTCATTTTTCTGTACAATTAGAAAAGAAAACTACTTGATTTGGCAAATGCAATGTAATACTTATTTGTATTCAGGTATAGATGTCCCTAATATATACCAAGAAAGAAGGCTAGTTTTCAAACAAAATACTTTTTCCAAATTTACCAAAAGATGAAAGCGGCTAGAATTTCAGGCACTTACCCCATTATCCCCTCTGTTCCTCAGCTGCTTTCATCCTCTTTACACTCACCTCTACCTTCAACTCCTTAACAAATGCCTTCTTAAAAATTCATTTTTTTTCTTAAGGATTCTTCTAAAGATGAAACACCTGTACCTGATATGCTGACCTCCATGTTCTAGAGCTAAACTGGGAACACCCCCAAAGACCCAACCTTGTCCTTGGTTTCCTGAACCCATTTTAAATCACAGAGCATTGGTAATGAGTTTCCCAATGTATGAAAGGACTCCTTGACATTTTCTATGTAATCTGAAATCTGCATGAAAGCTTACTGACCTGGGTTATCTAATTTACAATTAGTTCACATGTGAACAAGTCCTGGAGACACTCATCCTGGTGAAAGCAAGCTGACTAGAAAGATCCTCAGCTTACTCTAGTCTCTCAAAAACTCCAAACCCACTGACATTGATTCAAGGTCAATTCCTAGTGACCTTATAGGACAGAGGAGAACTGCTCCTGTGCGTTCCCAGGTTGTAACTGTTTAAAAGAGTAGCAAGACCTGTCTTTCTCTGGTGGGCCCACTGGTGGTTTCTAACTGCTGACCTTGGGCTCAAAGCCCTACACATCACAACCATAGTGCATGTTTTGTTCCAAGAATCCCAGAAAGGAGAAAAGGATACAGTTGATATTCTTAGTAAAGTTTTTTTCTCTTATAATAAGATAAAACACCAGTCTTGAATACAAAATAAACATTCATAATTACCAAATCACCTCCTCTGGAGATTTAGTGAACTTTCTCGCTTGACCCTTTTTCCCCAGGGGCAACAAGAACTTTTAATGTAGTTTGTGTATATGAATTTAGCCCCACGCATTCAGCCATCCTAAAAAGGCATAAGCTAAATGGGACACCTTTCCGAATGGTCAAGCTGATTGACTTAGTTCTTACACTCGATCAAATTAAACAAACTGCCAAACTAATAAATTGATGACATTAGACTTACATCGATTTAAATCTCCTAATCAAAAGGGATTTAAATCATTTGGATATCCTAAACTTTATACTTTATTTTTATATTAAATATATGGACATTTTACAAATAAGTCTATAAAATTCAAGAATAAAATGGGCAACCTAGCATTCTAAATATAAATCATCAAAATGAAAAGAGATCTGGAAATAAATGTGGGGTATTTTCTGGCTCTAAATCCTTAATAAGCAACCATTATTCAAGTTAATGTGGAATATTGTAAGTTTTACATGGTATTCCTGTCATTCTGTCTACTATCCAATTATATATATGTATATATACATACATATATGTATGTACATATACATACATATACATATGTGTGTGTGTGTGTGTGTATATATATACACAAGCCTCTGCTCCAAGAAACCAACACTCCTGAAGTTGGGAAGCTTGCTAAATGAAAACAAACTCTAATCCAGTCTTAAACCATTCCTATATCTTTAAATCCTGTATGTTTTTCTCATAGTTGGAATACCACAATAAATTTAACAGGTAAAGATTTATTAGCTAAGGGAAATTGTTATATTCAATTTAATAAATTAACAAAAGGAATATGATTAAAATTGCATGACATTCTTCATGAGATTCTGGGGAACTTCCAGCAAGGGTGGAGCTTGATGGCACATCTGACCCCCATCTCTTGGCAATACCAAAGCCAGAGGAGGTCAGTAGGTTATGACCTTCCATGTTGTTGACCGTAATGCTCGTAAGCTTCTCTTGCAGGTATCTTGTCTCATGCAGAAAACTAAGACTGTGAATGCTTTTGGTTAGATATTTTAACACCCTTACCTAGAAGTATTGGATCCTAAACTAGCTCTGTATTTATAATTTAACTAATGAAATTAATTTGGGGTATAATTAATGAAATAATCATATGTTGCACGAACTGTGTGATGTCCTAATTAATGTTCCATGTTTTACTTCTCTAGTTTCCAATATCCATTACAATGGCTATTCATGATTAAAGGGTCGACTAAGGATGTTAACAAGTTGGAATGTCAGTAAGAAATGCTGAAGTTTGAGTAATTTATCAAATTATGTCAGAAAGTTCTTGTGGTTCTGCTAATAAATGTCCAAAGGGGCATACCACTGTGCTGTAAGGCTCAACCAGAAAGTATTAGTTCTGATTTATTGAGTCTATATGCTAGGCTTATCTGTTTAAAAGATTATCATATATTAACTTATTTTATAATTCCCCTATAAAATTTGGTATTTTATTAGTCCCATTTGTAGTAGTGCAAACTGAAGCAAAGAAAGATTGAGTTATAGTAGTAAATAGTGGCAAGCTCATCACTTTTTGAATCTCCTTACATCCTAATTTGATTTCTCTTAAGTTGTGTTCCAATATTGAATGATAATCATCCATTTACGGTTTCCTACAGATTCTCCTTAACATATTTTAATTGTTGTTCCTAGGATGTGACCAAGACTGCTATCTTGGGAAATCTACATCTTGTCTGAAGGTCTGATCTTGCCATGTCGTAGTTCCACAAGCCATCGATGAACTGTGCTCTTTTTATTTCCCTTGTTTACCTAAGCCGGCACTTTGCACTGATTGAGAAATGCAGTCCTGGCAAGGTTCAATCATAGTTATCCAGAGCACATCTCTATACATATTTTTAATCACAGATCTTAGTTTACCATTCAAGATGAATTTTTTAATAAAGTAGAGTTTTTGTAATTGATTCATTTATGCTTTACTAAGACTATTATAGATGATTAGTCTATCTGTGAATTTATTTCTGAAAAGTAGTCTAAAGTTTTCATTAACTTACCATATTTATGCATTGTTTAATTCATCAATGTGTTACATAAAGGATAGGAAGATGAGAACTAGAGTTCCTATTACATATTACAAATGAGCCTAAATGAATTTATAACTAGCTCATAGACCACCCAAGCAAACTCCCTAGGAATGAATTAATAAGAGTAATCAAATAATCCTAAAGGATTTTTGGTAGTGCTTACATGCTTACCTGCTCACTAAACGGTCAATGGCTCGTGTCTAGTAGCTGGTCCATAAGGGAAATAACTAACAGTCTACCTCTGTGAAGATTTCGTTTATAGAGAATATATGTCATAATCAGCTTGACAGCAATGGGTAACATCTGTGATGATAAGGCTTTCTAATAAAAGTAGTGAGTCCTTGAGTTGTGCAAATACTTAATCACTAGACTACTATCCAAATGGCTGGGGGCGGGGGGTGTTGACTGTCCTGAGTGGCACTTTGGTTAAAGAGGCTTGAGGATCAGCAACTTCAAAGTCAGCCTTTGGAGCAGTTGTCCTCTATGTGCAGAAAGTCGTCGTGGGACTGAACTGACCCGACAACAACAATAGAGATGAAGGAGCCTGGAAAATTTCTCACTATCATGACAACCCCAAGAGAGCATTGTCATTACAGGGGAATCGCTATGAGAGAGGAAAGCATGTTACCACGAAGTACAAGCACAGCCTTCATACGCTTCTCAAATCCAAGTGTTTCTGTTTAGGGTAAGATGCCGAAGCTTCTCCTGGAGTCAGCTCACTTACCTTGAATGCTCTTCCTCGGTATAATACAAAATATCTGTGTTTGGAAAGACCTCAGAGATTAAATAGAGTCTTAAGATAGCTGAAGAAGTAGTCGTTCAGGAGCTGGGTATACTTCCAAGGTCATACGACTCCTTGCTAGCAGATCTGAATAATTATACTAAAAATTTAGCCTTCCCCTCCCTCCCCACACCGCACTTCTATATAGAAGCAATGGGTTCACTATCTGAGAATTTCTGTGATCACACATTATTTATAGACTACAAAATTTGCTGGGAAATGTGTCTTATTAGTAATATATTCTTCAGCCTTGCCAATTTTATACTTTTACTTTATCTGCTGTATCCATTCTCTTCTACATATTACTACTTGCTGGAGCCCGTTCCATATGGGATGCTTGGCTTTTTGGCTTCTGACTATCAAATTAAACTATTAGTTTAATGGGTTTCTAATTAGTCTTTTTGACAACATCCTTCTTATAGATTCTCAATGGACATTTGCAAAAAGAGTAAAGATAAGTGCTATCCATGATTTCTATGCTAATAGAACTAGGGTAGTGCCACTGGTACCAAATACACCTTGGCAGATTTCCAATTAGGTTTTTAGTCAGGAAAAGGATTACATTATATAACTAAATGTGTTGTTTTCCATAGTTACAGTTATGTAGTACATAAGTGCAGTTTGGAATTTGCTATGATATTTTTGCAAATTTAACATTGTGAAATATTAAAATCTGATTATTATTTATAAGTATATTTGAAGTATACCTGGATGGAGTCACATGCACCACAAGAAATAATTCAACCATAAGAATCCATTAATCCAATAATCAGTCTGTCCCTCAGTGGTCAGCTAGGGAAATCTGATCAGCATGAGGACAGCTAAAAGATAAGGAGCCAAGAAAACTTGGAGAAGACAGTGGATTTCTGATGTGTAACTTGAATATCCCTGTAAATATGTTCCTTCTGCAGTGAGCATGTTAAATAGTTCTATTAGCATATAATTCTCACATCATTCAGTTCATTTATATTATGAAGAGTTGTATAATTGGCATCTGATCAATTTCAGAACATTTTCTTCTCATACTTGTTAACTCCCATTTCACTGCAACCTCCCTGGCGATGCTCCCAGGTAATCATTCATTGAGTTACTATTCCCATAGTTGCACTCATCCTAGATTTCAAACACAGGAAAACTTACAAAAACAAAACACACAATCCACAACAATGACCAACCCCTCCAACAACAACAATAAAAACATAGAAATAGCTCAATTTAAAAAGCCCTAAAAATATTAAAAACTTAACTTCAAAATAGCTCAAAAGGGAAAGAATAAAGTGTTACATCTTAACTTAGCCATCTCTATCAAAGTCAACTTCAGAGTGCTCTCTCTCTGATCGAAAGCCTATTCCATCAGTGTACTGGGGTCCGAGGGAATTTACCTGAGACTTAATGCATGTGGGAGCCTGCGAATGCACTCTGGGTTTCATGCCATTCTGCCACCCAGTTGTTCATAATTTAAGCTCCAGTACCATTTACTCCTTCACATTTGGATTTCATTATTTACAATTGTGGGATCACACTGTGGGCTTTCTCCCTGTAAAATTAGTTGGCATCTAACTTAGATGACTCATTATTCACAGACAAGCCTTAAGACCCCAGAAAACATTCTTTCTGATAGCAGGGTACCATCTGGTGTCTTCATGATATTGTGTTATAGCAGCTAAATCTTCAGTGATTTCTTCATGAGGGCAAGTATTGAGCAGTGTCACGTCCTATGAACTGATTTTAGATTGGGGATAGAATTAATTGCAATCCCCAAATCCATTCATTTATCTATGGTTTATAGACCTAAATGTAATCCCCAGAACTATAAGGATCACCAGTGACAAAGTTGAGGCAAGCTTCAGGGCCCTATTTCAGGACATACACAGATTACCTAATGTACTAAAAGGAGCACACACAGTGGAAGATAGAATGGGCTATGGTGACCTATCGAAAATAAAACATACATGCATATCAAAATACTTCACCAAAAGAATAAAATAAAAGCCCACAGATTGGGAGGGTTTGTGGGAATCCCCAGCAATGACACATCCAACAAGGAAATAACTGCTAAAATCTATAAAATTTTGCAACACCTCAATAAGAAAACAACAAACAATCCAATTAAAAGGTAAAGGACATGAATACAGAAGGAACCAGAATACAATTGTTAATAAACACACGAGGAAAGGCTCACCATCTGTGATAGGTTTTTTTTGTACTAACATGGAACCTGTAAGGAGATACAGGTGAAGTTTGGCCTTTCAATCAGATCACAGCTTGATGACCTTATTTGGAGGTACCACCAAGATAACTGGCTCTCTAGAAGCAGGGCGCTCTCGCTCTCGCTCTCGCTCTCGCTCTCGCTCTCGCTCTCGCTCTCGCTCTCGCTCTCGCTCTCGCTCTCGCTCTCGCTCTCGCTCTCGCTCTCGCTCTCGCTCTCGCTCTCGCTCTCGCTCTCGCTCTCGCTCTCGCTCTCGCTCTCGCTCTCGCTCTCGCTCTCGCTCTCGCTCTCGCTCTCGCTCTCGCTCTCGCTCTCGCTCTCGCCCCTGCTGGAGACCTAGCGGCTAGTCTTGGACTTATGGACTTGATCTCCACAGAGTTGGGATTTTTTAAAATATAATATGACGTCCATATATAGAGCTCTTTTTTATACATATGAGTGTTGCTGAATTTGTTTCTGTAGTCATCCCATCTTAACACATGTGACCTTGAGAGTGGGGTACTAGAGAAACAAATCACGAAGATGGACAGTGGAGGCTAGTCTGACTTCTGCCTTATCATGCTTTTCCTTCTTTGGCTAGCCAGAGGTCAGATATTGGCATGCAGTTTACTGGGTTGTTTTCTGGAAAGAACCTGGGAAGTTATTGATATAATGTGTGATAGAAATGAATATTGGGGAGTATGAATAGAGAGTTTGTATGCCCACTGTATCATTAAATTGGATCATTAAATGGGTATAGTACTCACCTGCAAAGAAGTCTCTGAAAAGATAAGCCCCAACCAATGCCTTGAGTACTCAGTATATTTGCATTCTGAAAGACTTGTTGAGAGAGCTGTTGGCAAACTGAAGGGGAAAAAGGAACTATTTGGCTTTCTGAATTTTGAACTAGAGTTTTGTTCCTGAAGCTGGAAAAATTTGGAGGCTTGAAGAAACACTCCTCTCTGGGACTGAATGTTAAAGAAAGCTGATGGGCAGCCTGTGTGTGGCTCATTCGCTAGGTAATCACCTGGATCCACTTGTGCAGTGTAAGTGGGAGAAAAGCAGCAGCAGAGAGATGGGTTGAGTCTGACCATGGGCACCTATGGACCTGGACCTGGTTCACAGGGGCTATAGGAGAAGCCGAGATCAGGTTGGCCGGTCTGAAATTAAGAGTTATGTGGAACTTGAGCCTATGGCATGGCCTAACTCAAAGGGGCTGTTGAGAATTTGTGATGAGGTCCATCGTCAAAAGGCAAGGGGACCAATGGGCACTATGGTAAGGTTAAGCAAGGTGACCCACACTGAGTTGACCAGAACACAATCAGATGAAGATAAGATTTTTGAGCCTTTACATTGGTGCATATTTCTGCTGATTTTATGAACAACTTGTCCTGATTTTGACTTTGCTTATGGATATGGACTCACAAAATTCCAATTGGAATGAAGATTATTCACATCAAAGAACATGATTGTCTCCTCAGAGCACTGGGCTGATCTAAATTGGCATTAAATTGGACACCCCACATGGGTGGGAAGAGTCATGATATGGCTGGCTTACAAACTTTCATGGGTGGGAGAACATGTTGATAGGATTACGGTGTAGGTGTTCACATAACTGCAAAAGTTATAGAATATTTTTGTTTTATTCCCTTATAGAATATGCAGCTTGAATGAGGCTGGCATTATCTTAGTTGTATGTATTTTATTTTATCCTAGGCACAAATATTATTTTACTAGTGTATTTGCTTTTAAAATAATATATGGCTAAAGAATTGTGTATAAGTGCCAAGTGGGCAAGCGATGGACTCTACTGTGATAGTTAGGTTGTTTGTCCCAACATGGCAACTGTAAGATGATATGGGTGGAGTTGAGGCTGTCATTTAGGTCACAGCTTGATTACCTCATTTACAGGTGCCACTGAAATAAATGACTCTCTGGAGGTGGGTCTCTCTGTTTCTCTCTGCTTCACCTTCCTCCTGGTGAGCCACTTGGAGAACTGCTGGAGACCTGCCAGAGCCCCCGAGATATGTCCACTGCCACTAAGATGGACAAGACTTTGCACCCACCAGTCTATGACCTTCCTGCATCTTGCATCATTACATGTGGCTGTGTGAGTATAAAGAAGGACTTATGGATTAGTATCGAATTCATGGACTTGATCTGGACTGACTCGATGTTTGCTTGATATATAATTATGTCTTGATATAATGCTTTCTTTTATAAGAGTGTCACTGGATTTGTTTCTGTAGACAACCTGGCCTATAACACACAATCACCAGCCATCCCGAAGATGCAGTGAATATTTTAATAAGCTGATGTGTTCTTCATATTAAGATTTCCAAGTATCCTTTAACCATAAACACCACATGAACAACATCATGAATAAAATAGTTACCTTTATTTAAGGTGACCAGATTTTAACATTGGTAAAGTGGGACACCATTGACCGAATGGGGTGGGTGTCTTGATTAAAACTTGGTCTATATGGAACAACAAAAATTTTCATAGAACGCAAAAATAGTATTGTTATATATATAATTTCAACATAATTACAATTTACAAATAAAATACATTAAAAATTATGTATAGTATTATTTTATTCTCTGGCATATTTCTCATTTGAGTGAATTTTTTTAGTAGATTGCTGTCGTTGTTTAAAAGGTAATGACATTTTTCACAACAATTTGTCAAATTATATTTCACACAAAAAATGGCTTTCAAAGTCTCAACACTTAATTGTGATTTTTCTGATGTCTGCACGTTATTTACCGGAGAAAAAAACGCATTCAGTCGCAGCATTAGTTCCTGGTAAGGACAGCATGTATTCCACAATTTTTAGTGCATTATTGTATGGAACATGGTTTGTTTCAAAATGATAAAATATTTCTAACCATTTGTTCTCTATTGTGATTTTTGCTGATGCCCAAGATTTAATCTTTTCCTAATCAATATAATTTAAAAATAATGATACCTCATTAAAAAGATCATTTTGGGAAATATTACTATTTGGGAAATCTTGAGTAATATTAGCGAATGAGTTTTGCAGATCATTCAAATTAAATTCTTGTTTTAATGTAACCCAATGAAAATGTTCAATATCATTGTAATGTATCGTCCACTCTTCTAAATAATCTATGCAATTACTATAGAACTTTTTAACATCATTCATGATATCTGCACAATTTGTTGCACCTTGTTCTTCTAGTTGGCTTATACTATTACTGATAGTTAAAAGAAGAAAATTAGTTTTTAACCATCTTTGACATTGAAATTTTAAATTATTAACTTCATTTGCTACTTCGATTACCGAAATTTTGTCACCTTCAATAAGTTTTATAGAATTTTGAGAAAGAGCTCTTAGTGTACAATCTCTAGCCAAATTTTTGAAGATTCTTTTTCAAAAAACTCTTCTGAGATTCTAGGACATTTATCCTGTGATAGAAAGTAGGATTTCAAAGGATCGTATATTTTCAAAATTCTTTCTACAGCTGGCAAAAGAGCTAACCAGCGCATTTTACTCTATCCAAGTATTTTCTGATATTCTACTTCCGCAGTTTCACAAAATTCTTTACGCATTTCAACATGCAGTGTATATATAGAAATAAGAATATATTTTAATAACATTTTCCACATCTATGAGCAACAAATCAGCAGCTGTTTGAATGGCGTTATGTATTATGTGTGCTGCACAATCAACACTAATAATGTTTTCATTAAGGTTTTTGTTTAATTTATAAAAAATATTATTTGTGCCTCTTCTCACTTTTCCTCCAAAATTTGCATTCATGTTGTCTGCACAATATACAATAATTTTATGTTTAAAATTTTTTCCAAAATATTAATAATGGAACTGAAAATTATTTCAGAAGTTTTGCCGGACACAGAAATGAAATCTTAAATTCTAATTTTTATTCCAGTTTCCTAATAAAAAAATCTAATAATGGTTGGAAATAACTTTATATCTTTATGATTAGATGCGTCAGAATATATGGATATAAATTAATTTTTTCTAGATTTTTCTTTAATTCTGAAAATGCATATGGGAAAAAAAAACATTACACACAATAGCCACTGATTTTGTTCTGGCACAGACAAATTTTTGGTTGATTAACTTTTTGACAACTTGTGATGTACAGTCTACAGATCTGAAGGAAGAATTGTGATTAATAGCATAAAAAGACACAAGTCCTTCTGCTAATGCTAATTGCTTTTCTTCGTCTCCATAAGTTGTTTTCTGAAAAATTCATGTATTTTGGAGGTAGATGCAGCAGTATTTAAATATCATTTATGTTTCTGTGTCTCCAAGTGATTTGAAATATCATTCTTCCCACCATGTGAAATAGAGAATTCACCATTACATTTCTCACATTTTACCATGTATTCACTTATGGTTTTTTTTTAATAAAAGGAAATTCACTTCTTAGATCAAAATTAAATTTGCATCTTCTTTTCTTACTCATTATGTTAAAAATCTAAAAAATATATAATTAAAAATTATATTATAATTTATTATTTACATATTACTTAAAAACACAGCAAATAGGTACATAATTACATGAACAAATTTTATTGTTATTATAAATTAAATTCATTTGATTGTTATAAACTAACTATATTTAAAAAATCATTTTATTGAGAATGATTGGGGCAGGGAATGTGCGGATGTGCTTTATACAATTGATGTATGTATATGTATGGATTGTGATAAGAGTTGTATGAGCCCCTAATAAAATGTTTAAAAAAATAAATAAATTGTATTAGCTAAAGAAAAAGAAAAAAAGGTAAAAAATCATTTAAATTTTAATCCTATATTTCTTTCTAAATAATAACAATACTAACTTGTATTATTTTTTCTCTGAATTTGCCATAATGTTAGTTATAACTGTCACTTTTAAGGCCAGTGCTAGACTTTTTGCCACCGCTATAAAATATAAATAATATGAGTACTGTCTGCTAAATTCAAGAAAATTTATGTATTTATGAAATAAATAAATAAATAATCTAAATTAACTGAATAGCTGATTTGTTTACATCACTTGTTTAACTAGCACTAGCACGCAGTATGATGTGTATAGTCTGAGAGACAGTTACAAAATGTTTTCCTACTTGCCAATGCCAAAAAATGCCAGTTCATTAAGTCCAAACAATGGTGATCGAATTCTAACAACTGATCAAGAATGTGAACTTTGATAAGCAGTTCTCAATTATCAGTTTTCAACAATTGTTTGTTATTTTTAAAGTTTAACCTTACAAAATTAACAAAATAATATAAAACTCATATCCTGGCAAAATAGCCACGTGGCAGCCAAAAACCCTATATTCCCTTCCCATTCTCCTGCTGTTCCCAATCTTGTTGTGCGTTCTTTCCAAAAATCAGGACATTTTAGAAATGCCAGGTTCATTGTTTAACACCAAGACAACTGGTAGAACGAGGCCTTTAACATACATTAGCATAATAATGAAGCCATTCACTAAGGAATGCCCAAAATTAGCTACAGAGCCCAAAGAGAATCATAACAAAGACCTCTTGGAGCAAGCCTCAGTTTCAGAATAACTTAATTCAATTCCAGCTGGCCTTGGAGAAAAACCAACAAACAAAAAATAACCTCTGAGCTATTAGGGTATCAGCAGTCCTGGCACAAGTCCAGTGGGGGTAGCTAGTGTCCTCAGTGATCCTACCCACAGCTGAGGAGGTCTTGACTGTCCTGAGACACTACATAGGACTGAGGAAACACCTACCCATACGCCCCTGCTGCAGTGCTACATATAGCACAAGGCAGCTATACCAGTGAACTCCGGGGTTCTACACCACCCCTGCTGGAACTGCTGCCTGGCCTCTGCTGTAATCTTGCCTTCAAGGGTAATTCTGCCCAGCATTTGTGAGACCCCACAGCAGGCAGGGACACCATTCCACTACCTTGAGGCAGGATTAGAACTCCTCCAGCCCCACAGTCAGGTGATCAAGCCTCATTTATCTCCTTACTTACTACTCTTTCCCCCGCCCCCCCCCCACTCTTTATTCTCTCTCCCTTCTATTTTGCCCCTGTAATCGGTTTCAATGGGCCCAGTTTTGTTTTGTCTTTTTCTTTCTTTTTTTCTTATTTTTCTCAATTTTCTCTGTTCTTTCCCTCTCTTTCCTTTAATCCACCACTGCTGGCTTCTGGACTACTACATTCCACCTAGGGCAATAACCCACATAACAGGGGTACCTCCAGCCTGCCCTCTGTGGGAATCCTGCACACCACACAAGGCAGCTGTGACAGCTCTACAGCACTCCACGCTGATGAGGTTACAGTCTGGTCACTAAGGTGATCTTGTCAACTAGAGCAATTCCGCCCATAATCAGTGGTACCCTGCACAAAAAGGACATACCAACTTGCCAATGTGGAGCAGGATTTAAACCATTTCAGCATCATGTAGAGGTGACCAGGGATTTGCTATCTCTTTACTTTTTTTTTTCTTTTATCTTTCCCGCCAGTCAATCTCAGTGACCACAGTTGTGTTTTTACACCCTTCTTTCTCTCTCTTTCTTTCTTCCTTCCTTTCTTTCTTCCTTCCTTCCTTTCTTCACTCTTTTTTCTCTTCTTATTTCTTTATTCTTTTCGGATTCTCTCATCTTCCTTTCTTTCCTTCCCCATGCCATTGCTGGTTTCCAGCCCCCAATACAGTGCCTAGGGCAACTCTGCCCACCCAGTGGGGAGAGCTCCAGACTGCACCTTTGACAGCACTGCACATGACATGAGGCAATGCTACACGCAGCATGGCATGGGGCTCAGCTATCTCTTTACCTACCTTTTTCTTCTCTTTATTTTTTTCTTCTTTTGCCTTTTCTCCTTTTCCCCCTTTTGTTATTTTCTTTTTCAGACTGTTTTTATTGTTTGTGCTTATTTATTGTTTATTGTTTATCACATTGTTGTTTTGTCTTTGCATTTTTCTGTGCGTGTTAGTTTGCTTTTTATTTTTGCTCTTTTCTCAGTTTTCTCCTTTCTCTCTTTTTCTTCTCATCTCTCTCACTTTCCTTTAACAAGCCACTCCAGACCTCTCCCCTCTGCCTAGGGCAACTCTAATGGCCCAGTTGGGGGAGCTCCCATCCACACTTGTTGGCTTTATATGCAGCTGGGGGAATCATGCCTGTTCTCCACCATACACCAAGTGCTTGGGGATCTCCCAATCAAACAGCTGTGGGAACTCCAGCCTACACCCCAAAGACCTACACGTGATTTGGGTTACTCCTATCCACCATCTGTGGTGCTCCACGCTGCTGCAGGAACATCTGTTCAACATCCACAGCAATCTCTCTGACTAGGACAAGCCACCTGCCATCTATGGTGCTATACACAAAGGAGGGTACACCACATGCCATCTATGGCACTCCAGTTGTGGAGGGAAACACCACACATCACCTGAGGCGCTCCAAGCACCGTGAGACACACCACCATGGATATTGTGAGATCTGTCAGTGAAACGCTACCCTCATTGTCGAACACCATCCAACCGGCGTCAACTTACATTCCAAATAACGGAATACTTGTCAGATAGCGTAAGAGTGAAACCACAAGAAGATACAGCAGTAGCCTGACCGCCCCAGTGCAACTACCTGCAGATAGTTTATAGAAACACTCATACGAGTTCCCCAAGAAAAAGCCAAGTGCTTTTAGACTTTTTAAGATGACACCGGGCTCCTCTAAAACAACACATAAACAGCAACCAGCCCCAACAGCCTCAATGAAAAAGCAGGAGAAACAGAAGACAATGCCAGTAGAAGTCATGAAACTAACAATGTGCATATAAGAAGCACACATTGACCTGCCACAGCGAGAACTTTTCAGAATACTGCTTGGAGTCATACAGGATATGAAGGAAGCAATACAGGAAAAGGATGAAACGGTAGGGGGAGGTAATGGAAATTCACAAAAGGGAAATAAATACAAGACTTAGGGGATAAAATAATAAAATAAATACAAGACTTATGGGATGAAATAACAAGATGTACAGGAAGAAAAAATTGCTTGGAGTCATACAGGAGATGAAGCGAACAATACAGAAAAATGATGAAATGGTAGGGGAGATAAAGGAAATGCACCAAAGGGAAATAAATACAAGACTTATGGGATGAAATAAAAGTAGCAAATTAACATACATGGCAAACAGACTTGAGGAGGCAGACAATCACACCAGCGACCTAGAAGATAACCAAGCAGACCTCAAAAAATGGGAAAATCAGTCAAATAAGACAATCAGAGACGATGAAGAAAACCTGAGAGCCATATCTAATGCTATGAAGAGGAACAATATGAGAACAATTGGACTACTGCAACAAGACACAACAAAGACACCAACAGTGAACATAGTAAGGGAATTTTTAGACAAAAACTTCCCCAGTTTAATAAATGAAAATCGGGTAAGCATTCATCAAGCTGAAAGAACACCAGCTAGACTGAATCCCAAGAACTCATCGACACATAATAAATAAAATATCTAACTATGCGGAAAAGGAGAAAATCATAAGAGCAGCTAGGCAAAAACAAAATCAAATGATCACTTATAAAGGTAGACAAATAAGAATAAATTCAGATCTATCAATGGACATGATGAAGAGGAGGGAATGGAGTAACATATTCCAAAAAATTGAAGGAAAATAATGCAAACCCAAGAACACTATACCTAGCCAAATTATCTATTGAGATAGATGGACAAGTAAAAGTCTTCCCAGACAAGGAAAAACTCAAAGAATACACAAAAAGAATCCAAGTACTACAAAAGTTCCTTGCCAACCCAGTATGGGCAGAAGATCAACATTCACCAAGGGCAAATAAGAGACCATTGCATATAACAACTCCACCCACAGGGCAACAAAGAGAAAACATCCCCCAAGATAGCATTAGCTCAGTGGTGGAACGAAGGCAAGAGTGAACCCCACACACATAATACAAACTGATGATAGGTAGATAGAAAAACACCCTACACAAAAGGGACAAGATGACATCACAGAGTCCACAGCTAGATGTAATAACACTGAATGTCAATGGACTGAACTCAGGCTTTAAAAGTCAGAGGCTAACAGACTGGCTCAGAAAATATAATCCAATAATCTGCTGCCTACAGGAGACACATCTCAAGCTTGCAGACAAAAACAGGGTAAGAATTAAAGACTGGAGAAAAATATACCCCAAAAAGTCAATGCAAAAAAAGCAGAGGTAGCAATCTTAATCTCTGACAAAATTGATCTCAAGGTGCAAGTCATAACAAGATACAGCGGGGGTCACTATATAATCCTCAAGGTAACAGTTGACCAAGAACCAATGAGAATAAATATAATAAATTATATAATAAATATAATAATTATATACGCACCCAACGAGAGACCTGTGAAATTCATAAATCAAACACTCCAAATGATGAAAAAGAAATCACAGGACCAACAATTATAGGAGGTCACTGTAATACAACACTCTTTGTAAAAGATCACAGAGAAAATAATTCAACAAGGAGGCTACTGATCTAAAAAGCACAATTGGATGACTTGACCTGATAGATATTTTCAGTGCTTTTCACCCAAATGCAAATTAATTCACATTTTTCAAGCCCACGTGGTACATACTCAAAGATAGACCACATACTGTGACACAAGTTTAAGCTGAGTAAAATCAATCACATAGAGATTATACAGGTGTTTCTTTCCCACCACAATGCCATAAGACTAGAAATCAACAAAATGGTGATGAAGAAAACAAGGGTAAACAAATGGAGGATGAATAACTCTCTGTTGCAAAGGAATGGGTATTGGACCAGATCAAAGATGAAATCAGGATGTTTCTAGAAATCAATGAGAATGACATTACGATGTACTAAAACCTTTGGGATACAGCAAAGGCATTTATCAGAGGAAGTTTCATAGCAATACACGCACAAATGTAAAAGGAAGAGAGATTTGTTGATATGCGGCCACACAACTTACACCAATTAGCAGAGTCAAGAGGACAATCCAACTAATGGCAAAAGGAAAGAAATAATAAAAATCAGAGCAGAGATACGGGAGAGGAAAAGCAAGAAAACCATGAAAATTTAATGCAATGCAGTTAAAAGTTGCGTCTTTGAAAGGATAAAAGTATTCATAGACCACTGGCAAACCTAACCAAAGAAAGGAAAGAACAAATTTTAATAATAAGAATGAGGAAAGAACAGGGGACATTACAATGGACCCTAATGAAATCAAAAGGAGAATTACAGATTACTACAATGGCCTGTACTCTAACAAATTCAACAACTTAAAAGACATGGACAAATACTTAGAAAAACAATCCCTCCCTAGATGATTCCACATGGATGTCAAAAACCTCAACAGACCCATAGAAATAGAAAAAATAGACAAGGTTATCAAAGGATTGCCAACATAAATCCCCCAGGCCAGATGGCTTCGCAGGAGAATTCTACCAAGCATTCAGGGAAGAACTGACACCATTCCTACACAAACTCTTGCAGAATATAGAAAATATGGCAAACTCCCAAGCTCTTACTATGTAGCTGGTATAACTCTGACACCTAAACCAGACAAGGATCCCACATGAATCAAGAACTACAGGCCAATATCCTTAAAGAACATAGGTGCAAAAATCCTTACAAATACTGGCCAGTCGATTACAAAAGTATATAAAACAAATAATTCACCATCACCAAGTGGGATTCATACCAGGGATGCAGGGATGGTTCAACATTGAAAGACCATTAGTATAATTCACCACATTGGCAGGAAAAATGATAAGAACCACATAATAATATCTATAGATGTGGAAAAACATTCGACGACATCCAACACCCTTTCCTGTTTAAGACACTCAAGAAGATATAGAAATAGAAGGAAAACCCTTCAATATTATACAAGCTATATGTGAGAAACCAACATCCAACCTGGTAATCAATGGAGAAAAGCCGAAAACAATTCCACTGCAAAAGGGGGCCAGACAAGGATGCCCCTTGTTCCCACTCCTATTTAACATCTTACTGGAGGTCCTAGCTAACAACATAATACCAAAAATGACATTAAAGGTGTTCAACTGGGAAAGGAAGAGGTGAAACTATCATTATTCACAGAAAATATGATTTCAAAAATCCCTAAAACTACACAAGTGGAGTATTGGAAGCAAAAGATAAATATGACAGAGTGTCAGGATGCAAGATCAACAAACAGAAATCTGTCAGACTGCTACACACATCAGATGAGATCACAGAAGAGGCAAATAAAAAGGTAGCAACCTTTACAATAGCCAAGCACAAACTGGAATATCTAGGGATATACCTCACTAAAAAAATAAAAGATTTGTATGAGGAAAACTATAGAACACTATTAAAGAAAGCAAGAGTGACCTTATAAAATGGAAGAATATCCCATGTTGGTGGATGGGAAGACTCAATATAGTAAAGATGTCAGTTTTGCCCAAAGCAATATATACCTTTAATGCTATCCAGATATGAATACAATATTCCTTCTTCAAAGAATTGAAAAAATTGATTACCAACTTTATATGGAGAGGGAAGAAATCCAGAGTTAACAGAGAACTCCTCAACAAGAAGGACACAGTGGAGGGCTTCTTTACCTGACTTTAGTATGTGTTATAGGACCACAGTGGTCAAAACAGTGTGGTGCTGATATAACAACAGATATTCAGACCCAGGGAAAAGAGCTGAAGACCCAGAAATTTAAAAAATCAGCATACAGGCAACTTATGTTTGATAAGGGTCCGAAATAACCAAAGGTGAAGTGGATGTCCACTTCAATAAGTGATGCTGGAAATATTTGATATTTACTTGCAGAAAAATGACACAAGACTTTTATCTCACTCCATGCACAAGAATAAACTCAAAGCGGATCACAGACCTTGGGTAAAAGCCCAAGTAATTTGAGCCATTAATGAGGGAACTGGAACAAACCTGAGAACCGTGACACAGGGAATACATAGGCTATTGGATATAGGGAAGGATACAAATACAGTGGAGTCACAAATTGACAAGTGAGATATACTGAAGATAAATCACCTGTGTACATTGAAAGAATTCACCAAGAGAGTAATAAGAGAGCGCACAGACTGGGAAACATTTTTAGCAATGACACATGAGACAAAGGCATGATTACTAAAATCGATAATATTTTGAAAGCTTACAATAAGAAAACAACTAATTGCCCACTAAGGAGGTGGGCAAAGGACCTGAACAGAAGTTTCACAGGGCAGAAATCAGAATGGCTAATAAACATGTGAGAAAATGTTCCTGATCATTAGCCTTAAGAGAAATGCAAATTAAAACAACTATGAGATACCACCTAACACCCTCAAAAATAGCCCAATTCAAAAAGTCAAAAAGCAACAAGTGTTGGAGGGGCTGTGGGGGGATAGGAACTCTCCTCCACTGCTGGTTGACCTGTTGGTTTGTACAGCCATCATGGAGATCAATTTGGCGATATCTAAAACAGATGGAAATTGAGCTACCATACAATTCAGCCATCTCCCTACTTGGCATATATCCAGAAGAGGCAAGAAACAGACCATGGCCAGACATCTGTGCTCCAATGTTCATAACAGCACAGTTTGTAGTTGCAAGGAGTTGGAAACAACCCAAATTTTCATCAACAGAAGAATGGATTAAAAAACTGTGGTACTTACATACAATGGAGTATTATGTGTCCCTAAAATGCAGCGATGAATGCATGAAGCACATTAACACATAGGAAGAACTGGAGTAAATCATGATAAATGAAATAAGTCAAGCACAAAAGGATAAGTAAAACATGAGTCCTCTGAGATAAGGTTTAAAAATGGGGGGGGAGGAGCATAGGGGAAAAGTTACTATATACATACATCTCTGGGATGAGGTCCAGCAACTATGGCAGGGGCCAAACCCAATCTAGGGATACATATGGCAGCCAATTAAATAAAAGGGGAAAGAAAGAGGCAAAAAAAAAAAAAGACATGGGTATGGGGTGAGCAGGTCACTAATCCACCCAAAGGGAGGGTTTTGTTTATATCTCCACAGGAGAAGGAGAGAGAGACCAGGCTTCAATCCTAAGCTCCAAGATGGGAGTACAACATGCCGGCATGTAACAGGGAACCAAAAAAGAGGTCTGCTGGGTGGGGCCACAATCCCAACTATGTGGACACCCCCCACCCCTTAGAAGAATGCAATTCAGAGGACAGCACTGGGCTACAGCTTGGAGAGAGAGGCATGTCAGATTAGCGCACACAGGAGAAACACAAAGGGATGGAGAGGAAGGAGAGGACATCCTGGCCAATCAAGTCCCAAGAATCATGTTCCTGCTTGGAGCAGAAATTGCACAGGGAGGACCAGAGGGCTGGCCCCACCACTGGACACAGTGTTCCTCACTGAACCATGATGCTGTGGGGGACTGCACTGGAGACACAGTGAGGGAATAGTGTATAGTCTGGCCCCATCACACTGGGCTGAGGTACTGATGGCTTTCAGCAGAGCAGCAGGGGGGACAGAATGATGAAACCCTTGGGGAATACCAAAAATAGACTGGAAACAGAGTGTGGCACCCCATCAGACTCGACTGGAAAACACTCATAATGGCCAAGAAATAGACCTTGAATTATCTATAGGCTTTTCCATTTTTGTCAGTGGCCTTCTTTTTGTTATTGTTCTTTTGTATTTATTTTTTGCTGTTGTTATTGTGTTGTTGGTTTTGACTTCCTTGGATGTTTTCTTTGGTTTTGCCTGGTTTTTCACTTATTGATGTATCTGCATGTCTATTTAGATGGGATAAACAATTTGGAGAAGAAAAGAATGCGACCAATTGTTCCGGGTCGGGGGGTATGAAAGGAAGGGGAGGTGGGAGAAAGGAAGTGGGAGTGACCAACCCAGGGACAAGAGAGCAACAAGTGAACTAAAATCAATGGAAGAAAGGTTGTAGGTTCAACCTAGGGTAATGTAGCAGCGAGGAATTACCAAACCCAAATGAAGGCCAAACCTGCTGGTGGGACAAGAAGGAAGTAAAAAGGAAATAGAGGAAAGAACCAGGAGTCAAAGGACATTTATAGAGGCCTAAATGCAGGCATGTGCATATGTAAATATATATACAATGAGAGGGGAATAGAACTATGTACTCATATCTATATATTAATAATTAAGGTTGCAGATGGGCATTGGGCCTCAACTCGAGTACTCCCTAACACAAGAACACTTTGTTCTAACAATCTGGCATTCTGTGATGCTCACCTTCCCAACACAATCGCTGAAGACAAAATGGGTGTGCAAGCAAATGTGGTGAAGAAAGCTGATGGTGCCTGGCTATCAAAAGATATAGTGTCTGGGGTCTTAAAGACTTGAAGATAAACAAGTGGCCATCTAGTTCAGAAGCAAGAAAGTCCACATAGAATAAGGATACCAGCCTGTGTGATCATGAGTTTTACATGGGATCAGGTACCTATGGGCCAGAATAAAACCATACCCAAGGTGAATGGGGCAGGATCATGGAGTGGAGACCAAATGGCCATCTGTAGACAATTGGACATCCCCTCACAGAGGAGTCACATGGAAGAGATGAGCCAGTCAGGATGCAGTATAGCACCAATGAAACACACAACTTTCCTCTAGCTCTTTGGTTCTTCCTTCACTCCACTATCTTGATCTCAATTCTACCTTACAAATCAGATTAGACCAGAACATGCACACTGCTACAGACAAGAGTCAGAATAGGGAATCCAGTACAGATAAACCCCTCAGGGCCAACAATAAGAGTAGAGATAGCAGGAAGATTAGGGGAGGGTGGGAGGAGAAAGGGAGAATCTATCACAATGATCAATCTAGGACCTCCTCCCAGGGGGATGAATAACTGAAAAGTGGTTGATGGGTGATGGAGGATGATGTAAGATATGGAAAAATTAATCTATAATTTATCAAATATTCGTTAGGGAGGGCAGCTGGTGGAGGGAGGGGGAAGAAATGGGGAACTGATATCAGGGGCTCAAGTGGGAAGAGAATGCTTTGAAAATAATGATGGCATCATATGTGCAAATGTGCTTGACACACTGGATGAATATATGAATTCTGATAAGAGATGAAATATCCTCCAATAATAGTATTTTTTTTAAAAAGAAGAAATGAGGAAAATTGGATTGAAGTCTGAATAACTTGGATAAAATCCCAAGGTCAGTGATTCAAACCCATAACTTGTGAAAGATAAGGCTGTGTAGTTCCATAAAGAACAACAATGCCGGAACTCCTATATAAGATTGTTATGCATTAAAATGGACTCTATGGCGACTGGTGAAAGCTCATGTAAAGTAAATATTCTCTTATTGGCTTTCTATTTGATTTTCACCATTTCATTGACCACTTCTACCAAAGACATCTTTTTTTCACCCTTCATTTTTTGTCCTTTTCATTAAACAGTTCAATCATACAATTCAAGAGTTCAACAGTATCAAGAAGAGTTGTACAATCATCACCACAATCTGTTTTAGGACATTTTCTTCATTGTTTTACTCCTTCTTCCCCTGCCATATTCCCAGGGAACCATTAATTCAGTTACTGTCTCTATAGATTTACCTATCCTGGATTTCATATGCAGAAAAACAAAAACAAAAAAAACAATAACAAACAAACCAGATTTAAAACCTCAATTGAAAGAAAAGCAGAAAATATTAAACACTAGAACAAATTTAAATGGATCATAAAGGAAATCAATGGTCAGGTGCTAAATTTTAGCCTAACAGCATCTGAAACAATCCACTTTCCAATTCATTCTGCATGATAGCAAGACTATTCAGAAAATATGCTTTGCAATGATTCTGCCTGATAACAGGGCTCTTCAAATCCCTCAACTATAACTGGGGATTCACCAACGGTTTGTGGACCCTGCAAACGGAGTTTGAGTTTCCACTGTCATCCAGAGCCTTCTGAAAACCAAGAGTTTACAATTTGAGCACTGATATAATTTCATCCTTTTTGATTTGGATGATATTATTTACAATCCTTAAATCACACGGGCTGCTGTGCCTCTTCCACCTGGACTTTGTGGGACATGTCACTTAGATGGCTGCTTGTTTGAAAACAAACCTGTAAGACCTAGGTGCTATTCTTTCTGATAGCCAGGCATCACCTAGCTTCTTTATTGTATTTTTCTGTACCACCCATACATACCTTCAGTTATCTCTTTATGAGGGCGGGCATCAAGCAGGGCCAAGTCACAAGAACTATTTATTTTTAGTTGGGGCTAGAATTAAGTTCAGACCTCAAATCCACTCATGCATCTATGGTTTATATGTGTCTCTGTTTCACCTTAGAAGCAGCACAGTAATTTTATTTTAGAAAACATTATATCTTATCTCTCTGGGGCAGCACTTACATTGTTATCAAATCAATGCTGACTCACGGTGACCATATAAGGCATGCTAGAACTGCCACTGGGAATCTCTGAAGTTTGTGATCTTTTTAAAAATAAATCATTTTATTGGGGGCTCTTATAGTTTTTATGATATTCCATACATCCATTGTATTAAGCATCTCTGTACAGATGTTGCCATCATCCTTTTCAAAACATTTTCTTTCTACTTGGGTTCTTGATTTCAGCTCCTCTTTTTTTCCTCCCCCACCCTCTCACTCATTACCCCTGGTAAATTATAAATTATTATTTTCATATTTTACACCGTCCTCTGTCTCCCTTCACCCACATTTCTGTTATTCGTCCTTCTGGGGCAGGGGCATGATATGTTGATTGCAATATTGGGATCCTCATTTCTTCCCCCTTACCCCACCTTCTCCCTACCCTCATGGTATTGCTGCTCCCATTATTGTTCTTGAGGAGTTTATCTGTCCTGGATTCTGTGTGTTGAGAGCTCTTATCTGTCCAATGTACATGCTCCAGTCTAGCCGATTTGTAAGGTAGAACTGGGATCAAGATAGTGAAGGGAAGGAAGCATTAAAGAAGTAAAGGAATATTGTGTGTTCCATTGGTTCTCTGCTGCTCCCTGGCTGACTCATTCCTTTCTTATGACCCTTCTGTGAAGGAATGTCCACCGGTGTATAGATAGGCTTTGGATCTCCACTCTAACCCTAATAATTTGCATCGATATATTTGTTTGTTTGGGGTATTCTGATGGCTGATTCCTGATTCTGTCGACACCTCATGATTGCACAAGCTGGTGTGCTTCTTCCATGTGGGCTTGTTGCTTCTCTGTTAGATGGCTGCTTGTTTAATTTCAAGCCTTTAAGACCCCAGACACTATATCTTTTAATAGCAGGGCTCCATTAGCTTTCTTTACCACATTTGTTTATGCACCCATTTTGACTTAAGTGATTGTTTGGAAGGTTAACACCACAGAATGCCAGGTTATTAGAACAAAGTGTTCTTGCATTGTGGGAATACTTGCATGGAGACCCAATGTCTGTCTGCTACCTTAATACTTAAAATTTAAATATATTTACACAGACCTATATCCCTATCATTATATATTATTATAATACATGCACATAGTCTACATATGTACATATCTATATTTATAACTCTTAGAAATATCTTTTGCCTTCTAGTTATTGCCTCTATTTCTTTTACTTTCTTCCAAGTATCACATTCGACCTTCATTTGGCTCTCAGTAATTCATCTGGTATCCATTGCACCTGATCAAACCCCACCAGGCATTCTACACCCTCCTCACCATCAATTTTAGATCTTTTGTTCCCTTGTCCCAGGGTTTGTTGGTTCCTCACTTCCTTTCCCCCACTTTCTCTTCTCCCATGCCTCCGTGGAGACATTGGCTCCATCGTTTTCTCCTTGGGATTGTTTATTCTGCCTATCTTATATGGATAGAGATGAGGGGGGGGGAAGCCTATAAATAGTTTTAAGTCTGTATACTGAATGTTGTGAATGTTTTCCACTTGGGTTTGGTGACATGCCAAGTCCTGCCCACCAATTCCAAAGTCTATTTTGGGGATTCCTTGGGGGCTTCGTTGCTTTTCTTCCCTTGGTGCTCTATTGCACTCCCTTTCGTGTTTGGCTCCAGTGTTGGTGGTCAGACCTGCCACAATTCCCTCACTGTGTCTCCGGTGCCCTTCCTTGCTGTTCTATGGGTCAGTGGGGTGGGGGAGGGGGTGTTGTGTCTCATGGTGGGGCCAGCCCTATGGTCCTCTCTTTTCTTTGGATGCTATGAGTAGTAATGTCATCCTTGAGGCTCAGTGGCCAGAGTGTGGTCCAGTCTCTCTCTTTCCCTCTTAGTTTGTTCCTGTGTTGTCTGGGCAAATCCATCCCTCTGCCCAGGCTGTATCTTCAGTGCTGTCCTCTGAAATGCATTCTTCTAGGGAGGGAGTTGATGCAGCTGAGGTTGGGGCTGGCCTGACATACCACTGTTAGTTCACTGCTTCATGCCAGTATGTTGCCCTCAAAGCTTGGCACCTCAGGTTGAGGTCCGGTCCCTTTTTCACTTTCCTGTTGAGACATGAACAATACCCTTCCTGTGGTGTGTGTATTACTGCCCTTTTCTCCCACCATCCACATCCTCTCTCTCTCTCTCTTTCTCTGTCTTTCTCTTGTGCCATCCTTTTTATTTGGATGCCATATGATTTCCTGGGTTGGGTCTGACCTGTGCCAGAGTGCCTGGCCCTGGCCCCAGGAACTTGTGCATTTGGTGGCTTTTTCTCTATGCCCTTTGTGCGTTTTAAACTTTCCTCAGTGGATTCATGTTGTACTTGTCGTTTTGTGCTTGGCTTACTTCACCTAGAATCATTTCCTCCAACTCTTCCCATGAGATGATGTGCTTCATGCATTCCTCACTGCTTTTTAGGGATGTGCAGTACTCCATTGGATGTATCTACCAGGATGATCCCTTCAGGACCAGTGGTGAGAGTGGGAGGGTGGAGGATGGGTGGGGTGGAAAGGGGAAACCAATTGCAGGGAGCTACATATAACCTTCTCCCTGGGGGACGGACAACAGAAAAGTGGGTGAAGGGAGACATCGGACAGGGTAAGATATGACAAAATAATAATTTATAAATTATCAAGGGTTCATGAAGGAGGGGGGAATGAGGAGGGAGGGGTGAAAAATGAGGAGCTGATGCCAGAGGCTTAAGTGGAGAACATATGTTTAGAGAATGAGGAGGGCAATGAATGTACAAATGTGCTTTACACAATTGATGTATGTATGGATTGTGTTGTTAAGACTTGTATGAGCCCCCAATAAAATGATTTCAAAAAATCTGTTCGTTGATGGAAATTTAGGTTGTTCCCAATTTTTTGCAATTGTAAACTGTACTGCACTGAACATTGGGGCACAGATCTCTGGCTGTGGTCTGTTTCTTAATTCTTCTGTGTACATGTCCAGTAGGGGGATTGCTGGGTCACATGGTAGTTTGATTTCCATTTGTTTTAGGTATCATCACATTGATTTCCATAATGGCTGTACATACTACAGAACCACCAGCAGTGGATGGGAGCTCAACATATCCCCTCCACCACTATTTGCTTTCTGATTTTTTGAATTGGGTGGTCTTTGAGGATATTACATGATATCTCATAGTTGTTTTAATTTGCATTTCCCTTATGGCTAATGATCATGAACATCTTCTCATATGTTTATTGGTCATTTGGAATTCTACCCCCATGAAACTTCTGTTCAGGTCTTTTGTCCATCTCCTCAGTGGGCTATTTGTTTTTTCTTATTTTAGGCTAGTAGAGTATTGTAGATTGTAGTAATAGGTCTGTGATGTGTCATTGCAAAAGATGTTTTCCTTGTCTGTGGGCTCTCTTAGTACTCTTGGTGAAGTCTTTAAGTGTATACATGGGTTTTAGCTTCAGTATATCCCACTTGTCCATTGTGCTTCCTCAGTTTTTGTGCCCTTCCCTATTTCCAATTGTCAATGTATTCCCTGTGCCAAAGTTCTTAGGTTTGGCCCAGTTCCCTCATTGATGGCCCTAATAGTTTTAGGGCTTCTGCCTCGAGGTCTGTGATCCACTTTGAGTTTATTCTTGTACATTGAACGAGGTTAGGATTTTGCTTCATTTTTCTGCAGGTAGATATCAATGTTTTTCCAGCACCATTTGTTTAAGAGGATATCCACTTCCCATTTGATATTTCTGGGCCCTTATCAGAGATCAGTTGTCTGTATGCTGGTAATTTCAATTTTGGGTTTTTAGTTATTTTCTCTTGGTTTGAATATCTGTCAGTATACCAGTACCACACTGCTTTGACCACTGTGGTTGTATAGTAGGTGCTAAAGTCAAGGTAAAGCAAGCCTTCTGACTTTGTCCTTCTTCTTGAGGAGTTCTCTGCTAATTCTGGGTTTCTTCCCTCTCCATATTGAGTCTTCCGATCCACAAGCATGGGCTATTCTTCCTTTTATGGAGGTCACCCTTGGGTTCTTGTAATAGTATTCTGTAGTTTTCCCTCATCCAAACCTTCTGGCTTGTGTTTGGTTAGGTATATCCCTAGATACTTCAATCAATGAGCAAATTTTAGTGATAATAAATATTCTCCCTTCTTGGAAAATATTTGCTAGACTAGATTTGTTCATCATCTGAGACAAGCTGAACCAGGTGACTATCCACAAGGTGCCACTCCATGCAAACTCCTCATCCCATGTAGCTTGACAGCGACTCAGTGTCAAAGACGAACATCATTGAAAGTTACAGCCAGCACACTTATGGATTAATGATTCCACTAACACAAGAAATGAATATGTCTGATGCAGTCCGCGACTTTCATTTTAAGAATAACCAATTAAAAAGAGCCAGCCTCAAACGCTGTGTGGCTCAACATAGAACTCTCTCTTCAATCTAATTTTCCCTGTAGACATTTCCGCTTTTGATCTTTTTCTCTCTCTACAGTTTAATTTTTAAGTGTCAGAAAATAAGATGAATCCATTGG
Organism: Tenrec ecaudatus; assembly: GCF_050624435.1. NCBI lineage: Eukaryota > Metazoa > Chordata > Mammalia > Afrosoricida > Tenrecidae > Tenrec > Tenrec ecaudatus. Next base: position 67,857,821 of record NC_134539.1, read on the forward strand.
CCAATTAATAATCTTAGTGCTGAAAGTGATTTTGATGGTAGTATGCTTCAGTGGTCCTCCTGCTTCCATACTCTTTATTTTGTATAGGAACGTCTATGAGGAAAAACAAACAACTTCTCGACAACTTTCTGCATGCCAAACACAGTATTTTACACACACACACACACACACACACACACACACACACACTTCAGTTCAAACCAAATCTTATCATTTACTTTCCAGAAAATGAGAAACAAGCCATGATAGACAGTTTACCCAAGTTGATAGGGTCAAAACATGGTATCAAATTGTCTGCATTTTCCACTTCGCCATGGAAGACTGCTTAGGTATATTTGTCCTTGTTCTTCATAAAGTATTATATGAACATGGCATGCTTTTACATTTTACCCCACATCTTAGATATTTTCCAGGCAGAGATACCTTTCTGAGCGGCCTACTCTCTGCCATATATGATCGTGGGTCGTATGTGGAATATATGCACACCAGAGAAGACATATGCTTTGGAGAACAGCTGAAATCCAGGGTCTCTACAGAACACAAATAGATATTGATCTCTGTGTGTTGCTAGTCTGTATAATAATTGTGTACCTAGAGCGAATATAAAGTTCATTATAAAATGTTTTACCCTCTGCACTATTTCATCTATCACATATCCTGTGTCTGCAATACTATGGAATATGCCTATCATCCAGTGAGGTTTGTGTAAACCCACCACAGCAATGTGAGGCTTGTTTGATTATCCGAATGCTGGTGGCTGAGGACAGCTCTTCTCTCCCTGGGAAGACATTCCTCTGAGATCAGATTACTACTCTGACAGTGTAGATCCACACAGGGCAGAGTGAAAGAAAGGAAATGCTTGTTTAATCAACCTGGATGCTCTAAGTCGGCCCAGCAAATGATGAACTAATAAAGGTTCTAGACAGATTACCTCTACACTGATCATTATGTCTAGAAATATTTCCTCCTTGGGCTGCATGAGTGCAGGAAGTTAATGGTCTGACGTTGTGGCATACCAGGCAGAAGAAAGCTTGATGCGGGAGCTGTTTATCTCCAGTGCAGGCAACAGGAGAATGCACTGTCAGTAGAAAATGTAAAAACAAGAACACGTTTGATTTAAAAAGTCAATCTTTTAAAAATTGTCATCATACTCCTGTAATTCAGTGGAAGTTATCAAATCTCCTGTCTTGTTCCCTTCTAGACATTCAAACATTCTCTGTCAGAGAACACTCAGGCCAAATCATCGTGTTGCTTTCACTAGACACTAGTGTGTCACTTAGGGAAGCTCGTATTCCAAATTTAATATATTACTCAAACTTAGAGAAAATCTCCAGCCCCCCTTAGCTTAAGATTCAGATCAATAGTTTAATGTTCAATTATCCTAATAATAACTACGTGAAGTTCATGAAGTCAAATTTCCCTGGTGAATATCAAATTCCAACTCAGTAGCTGGGAAAAGAAACAGCCACATTTCCATTTTAAAAGAATACCAAATATTCTTAAGATAATGTTTTAGTGTCTGGATTCCTTGGAGATGAAAATGAGTTTTCAGAATCAATGCTTAGATTCATTCGGAGACACATTTTTAGACCCACGGTACGTTCTCATCAAGATTGGGGATGTGATGAACAGAGAGAGTTAACGATGACACAGCACTTTGAGGAAAAAGAGAGCGTTCGTCTCTGTATCTCAGGCCGCATTTCTTCTCTCAGTAAAGTAAGCTCTTAGTCCACAGGCTGATCGGAGCTATGATGTGTGTCTGCTTGCCCTCTTTGGAAAGTCCTGTGCACCAGCCACTTTCGATATGGACTCTGCAGGTAGATAAGTGGACGACAGATGAGTCATAGTAACGTTTGATTATAGGCTCATTGCAATCTGGGTATCTAATCCATCACTTCATAAGGCTCTTCAAGGTGACAGAATGGCACGAGGCGGCATAGACTAGAAACAATCTCTCCTCGTTTGGCGTTCTGTCACTTTTCTTTTCAAAGTCGCCACAAAAGGCTAGCAGTCACAGGCATATGTGATCTTTGCCCTGGATGCTTATATTTTTAAAAAAAACAAAAACATGACCTATTAGTCAAATCTTTGAACTAAAACAAAACTAGCCAAAATAATGCAGCATACTCTCAAGGCTAAAATTATCCTAAATGGAATCCAGAAAATACCTTCCAAGTGCGGGTACTTTGAACAAAAAAAAGAAATTAGGGGGTGGGGGGGTGTTGAAAAAAGAAAGCTTTTGGTTAAAAAATAAAATTTAAATAAAAGTAAGTATAATAAAAAAGTGTAACACGCAAAAGGATTTTCTTATGCACATAAATTTGTAGTACAGAAATATATTAAAATTAGTGTTCAGATCTATGGGATAGTGATTCTATTATTAAGGCAACTAAGGAGTTTTAATATTATAAATATGTATGACTTTGTGAAACTGTAAGAAATATATTCTGCTCAAAGTTCTACTAATGCTGAATATTTTAATGAAACTGAATGCATTTTTCTACAAGTGGTATAAATTATCCACTTTAAAATTAGATAAAAACTATTTGAGAAATAATTGCGAGTATGTGTTCATTAGATCGGAGTTGGAGGACTGCTTGATAAGGGCATTGGGTCAAATCTTTTATCTGCCCCAAGGCACTCATTTCCACATTAATGTCCTTAAGCATATTGTGGCAATTGAAGCTCAATATTTAGAGAATTGTAATTCATTTCCACTCCTTCAGAAAACTGAGTCATTCATAGAAAGACTTTATTTTTTTTAATTGTTAACAGTTTTCTGGTACAATTGCCTAGATTTTGATCACACTAAGTTTTGCCATCAAAGCCCATCAGTACAGATGCCTTTCCAAGCTGATGCAAATGGTACCCAGATTGTCCATTAAACTTGTGACCATAGAGTGAACTCTGATTTGCGTTGACCCCATGAGGTACAGAGGAGAACTGGTCCATGGGGATTTCTTCCTGAAGGTTATGAAGGGGGGCCGCCAGGTCTTTTTTGCCTTTGCGGTTCCACTGGAGGGGTTAAAAGCACTAAGTTTAGTGGAGTGCAAATCATTTGCACTGTCCATGAACTTGGTGTTTTGATCGAAACATTTACTACAGGAAGTATGACTTTAATATTAATTTTAGGTAAATCTCCAATTAATCCTGCTTTGTGTCCTTGCCAGCAAACCTCCTATAAATCCAATGCAAATTGTCAATACTGTCAGTGTAATTAATCTCTTTAACTTTTATCAAAACTACACATGGATGCCAGATGCACAACTGCATTGTATTGTCCTTAAATATATTTAGTTTTGCAATGCTATTTTTTATCCCATGCGCCTGTTTTATATTTTTGCCCACAGTGCCTTAAATTATTTTTTCTTTTTGGATAACATCTACCATGACTTTGCTCTGCCAAACATTGGCAACAACAGTGAGGAATGGATCACATATCTCCAAAACTAGCTTTGAGGATAAGATAAACATATTGCTACAAGCCCCAAACCTTTATTAAATAAAAATATCAAAATGTGCACCTATTATTTCTTGACATATTCTTTATCTCTGTCTATGCATTTCTCAAGGTGATTTTTCCCATCTCTCTAACCCTGCCCCAAAAGGATTCTATGCTGAATTGTACCACACAATATGACTTGTTTGGTAGCCTGCAGGGACTAAAATCATGTTCCTTTATAATTTCTTTGAGTTTGGGGAACAAAAAGCCTGAAGGGGCACCATGCAGGCTCTATGGTGTGTGGAGTAACGCTTCTCAATGAAATGATCACAGGACATCCTTTACTACCTGAGAAGAATGAACGGATGCATTGTCATGATGGAAAAAAAATTTGTTCCCGTCTTTTTTTTAATCACCCAATACAGTTTTCTATTTTATAAAAACTGCCTTATAAGAAGTCTCCACTGGTGTTCTGTGTTCTTTGAGAAAACCTGTCAAGATTACCCATCTGGATTCTCAAAAATACAATTTTCATAACTTTCTGAGCTGACTTCTCTACCTTGAATGTGATTGGCTCAATAGCTACCCTTGGAAGTCATTGTTTTGGGAGCTTGTTCTCTCAGTTGTATTGGTAAATCCAAGACTCATTTGTTCCATAAAATTGTCTTCATTAGCTTTAGTTTTGTTTAAAATATTGGGAATTAAAATATCATGTAACAGGATATTTTATTACACTATTTCCCCATCAGCACTATAAAATCACAGAATGAAGATTATACGGGCCGTTTCCACTAAAGACTCCCACAGTTTCCACAGATCATTTTCCTTGCCAGACTTAGTTCCCGTTCAACCTGAAAAATCGCTTCCTCGGTTTGTCCACCTGAAGTTTGTCTTCCAGCCCTTTAACATCAGATTCCATTTTAACCATATTTAGCATCTCAGATGTAATCTCTTCTGTATGCTTTCTTTTTTTGTTTATTTGTTGGTTAGTTTGTTTTGGTTTCACTATTTATTTATTTGTTTGTTTATTGATTAAAAGATCATTTTATTGGGGGCCATTACAACTCTTATTACAATCCATACATCAATTGTATCAGGCCTATTTGACTTTTGTTGCCATCAGTCTTTACTTTCTGTTGAGCCTGGGTATCAACTCCTCTGTACCCCTCCCTCTCCCCCTACCCTTGTTGCCCCTTGATAATATCATTTATTATTATTGTTTTCATATCTCACACCGACTGCTGTCTCCCTTCCCCCATTGTGTCTGTTGTTCTTCCTCCTGGAAGGATGTTGGTGGTTATGTGTTGATCATTGTGATCGGTATAAGATGTATTTTTAGAGATTTGGTCAAGAGCATCAAGGATCTTTGTGTATAATATCCTTAGTCTCTCATGGCGGCTTTCTATACCGCCAATCCCACCATGCCAGTCTTCTTCAGCAGCCCCACCATGACAGTGCTGACAACCTGCCGGGAGACATTTTTTGGGCTGGCTGAACTTTGAGCAAAACGTTGGGCATCTACTGAGCCACAAGTTTTCTGAAGCCAAGAAGTTCATTTAAAATTGAAAATGCCACACTCTGTGTGATTTCCATTTCTGCAGCGAGCACACCAATGGTAACTGTAGGGCCTTCTTCCACCACTTTCTGGTTCCCAGCCACAGTTTTTCATTTGAATTTGAGGTCTTCCCTCTTTTGATTTATCTTGGAAATCTACCCAGTCTTTCTTACAATGCTTGATCCATCTGAAAAACGATGATTCTATGTGGGGGCTCATTCTTGTAAATTTGTCGCAAAAGATTCCTCTTCCTGCCTCATCTCATCTCTTCTCTACTTTGCACTCTCTCTCTTTCTTTCTATCTCTCTCTCTTCTATTCTTGGGTCACTGGATTTATTAGTTATCTAGTTCCATTATAACAAAATATCAAAACTTGGTGGTTTGCACAAACAGAAATTGATTTTCTCACAGATTAGAAGGTCAGAAATCTGACTTCAGACTCTATGGAAAAACTCTCTCAATCAGCTCTCCAGGAAGAGCGCTCACGCGTCTGTTCCTCATCGTCCTCTAACGTCTGCTTCATCACTTACTGGTTTAACCTCTTTTATGTATCAAAAGACATTGAGTAAAATGCACCCTAATGAAGTACTATCTCAGAAACATTTTAAAAAAATCTCAAGTGGTATTATAACCATAAGTATAAAGGCTAGGATTTGCAACACATTTTTCAGGGACACATTTCAACTTATCACACTGGATGATAAATGTTTCATTGGACTTCAATATATGTCTGCCATATTATTACAATAACATTACCTTTTAAGAGCGTCTTTTTCTTTCTCATTATCTCAATGAATACATTCCGATATGCATATAAATAGTAAGAGTTATTGAAAGGCCTAGAGAAGAGATACAGACCACCCCAGATTAAGAATGAGTTTTGTCTCTAGTCTGTCTCTACATAAAATGTGTATTTCAGTCAGAACAGTTAGGTATGATTTAATATCAGTCAAATCTTTGTCTTTTTCAATTGTACGTAGAATAGCTTGCTATAGGAGCTCTGTTGGTTCAGTGGTTATGTGTTGGGCTGCTAACTGCAAGAAAGGTCATCAGTTCAACACCACCAGCCACTACCAGGGAGAAGGATAGGGTTTTCTACACCTGTCCAGTTACCATCTCAGAAACTTACAAGGGGAGTTCTACCTTGTTTTATGGGATTGTTATGAGTTTTCATCAGCTTAGTGGCAGTAATGAGTTTTAAAGAAACACTAACATCTTTAACATAGTAATGCATCAATGGTAATAATGATGACATTTTGATCTTGGTTACAAATAGCACCCATTTGTTATTATCAACCTTTGTATGCACCTTGAAAATTTCATACGATAGGTTTTATGGAGGTTGGTTTGGAAGTTAGAACTTCATAAAGAGGGACTACTTGCACACAAAAGTGTTATAAAGACAGTTTTATTGACAGCTGCAATTCTGGTTCTTCCTCTTTTGTCTTATGCCCCTTATCTTTTGCTCCTGAAAGTAAAACACCACCTTGCACATGGATTTGAAAGACTCTTCTTGGTACCCAAGAGAAAGATGTAATCCTCACTTCTTTTATTTCAGCTATATAAAAACTATTCAGGACACACCTGAGTGATGAACTCTCAAGAGAAAGGAGATGTGATTACATGCTTAGTGGATTAAACATGAACTGCTAATGGTTAGCGTGATTTTCATATTGTACTTTCTATGGCTGGTCAGATCTTGTCTATGACTTCAAATCTGTGTTAGGGAAACACCGAGTCATAGGCATGCATGGTGGGTGAAAAGTCCAGCTGGTCGTCTTTGCTGAAATGTACTTCTTTACAGCTGAAGGGAGGTCATTCATCTTGAAAGGCACTTAACACAAAGCACAGCTCGGAATGTACCAATATGTGGTCACTAATTTCAGGACTAAGAATCATCAAGATACTTGGGCTACATCTCAGACCAATTTAATCCAAATTTCTGGGGGTTGACCCTAAACAAAGTGATAGTTGATTCTCCTGTATTCCAAAATTTTAGAAACAAGTGTGTGTGTCTTCTGGATTAGAAACAATTGAGGGTCATAAAAATTGGTTTTCGTTCCCAGGAGTTGTAGATGCATGTAGACATCAACTGAGGTGGCTGTCGATTCCAGATATTTAGTCTAGGCATCCTTAAAATGATGCTAGAGTGTTAATTTACAAGTCGAAGAGAAAGATGAGGCTGTCTGCTCCCATAGAGACTTACAGTCACAGAAATACCACATAGGCCCCCTGTATGTCTGAATTGACTTGGTGACACTGGGCTTTTGGTTGGGACTATATTTTATTTCACCTGATATAGAATATCTTACTATATTTTATATGTGAAAGTTCAGATTTACAAACAAAGGGCACTCTAACCTTGAAAGATATCCTACTCTATTGAAAAAGCAGCACAATCTGAAACCAGTAAACAGAAATTGGTGATTTATGAAAGGTGATGATTTATTGAAACTATGATCAATGATGTTAATGACTTGAGTCAGAAAATTCAAGTTAACTTGCTACCTTCAACTAGCAAGCTGGCTTCCTTCCATTTGAACTCATGAAATAATTTGCATTAATGTGATTAATAAATGCATGGTGGGTTTATTCCATAAGTCTGAAAGCATTTAATAGCACTGAGGTTTTGTTGTGATTGTGGTTGGGTGTTCTGCAATTGAAAAAACATGATATATACCAGTGGAATAACCATGGCATGTAACATAAAAGAAACAAATGCATGTGATATAAAAATTACTTTCGAAGAGATTACTTTATGTACATGGTGCTTGAAACCAGAAACTAATAGGTTTCAAAGATTTTGTTAGAAAGAAAGTCACTGAGATATGGTACATGTGTGGACTACTGGGATAAAAATGTGCCTGAGGGACATATTGAATAAATTACACAATAATGGAAGACCTAACATTAAGCTGGGTTATATTGAAACTTCACGTGCCTCTTTCCATCTCCTTCTTCAACTGTAGTTCTAACTAGTTATAGTGAATTTTTCACAGAGGATTTTTGTTCTGAATTTATCTTTATAATTACCTGTGCTGAGATGCCTTAGGCCTATTGCTCATTTTCAGGACGTTATTTATAACGCCCAAACATCAGATGCTAAAATGAAATTCTTCTGACCTTTTATTGAGAACTAGAAACAGACCAGGTAGTTCACTTCACAAGTCATGGTTAACTGTTTCTTTCATCTTTCAATTCCCGGAATATGGCCAGGACCAGAAGCAACAATGTTGAAATGGTATGAAAAAGAATATTTCCCCTGTATTGCTGGCTTGATTGAAAGCAGGAAGTACATACAGTTTTATAAGATTCTTTCCAAATGATACCTAGCACAATTTCATGGACCCCAGAGATGGAAATAAACTGGGAATCAGAACTTGAGTCACCAACCCCCAAGCTATTATATAACAAATTGTTTTTCATGGCAGGCTCTCTTTTGAACTGTGATACTCATTTTATTTGTACTGGTCACCTTTCTTTGATTGTAGTGCTGTAGTGTTATAAAAATATTTTCACTTTCCCTCATTTGGTGCTGATTAAAAATTTTCTTGACATTTTTCTACAAGGTAGTTCAAAAGTAATCTATTACACACAGTTTATTATCTGCTATTGAAATACACAGGTCATGCAGAAATTGATCCCAAAGGAACAAGCCAATTACTCAAATCAAGATCCTAGATAGAAAATTCATTGACTGAAATTGTCAGGTAATGTCCATTGACTGCGAGGGTCTAAGACTGCCACCAACAGCATCTGAAATTTCACGGACTGCCCATTGATCATAATTCTTAAGGTTTTTGTAACTTCATGTTGAACTTGAAACTTATTTCAAGTGCATAGTTTATATGCATTTGTATACAATTGTGCTGGTTTATATGACTTCATAACACATTTACCCCAAATTTAGCAATTGAAAACTAGCTGTTTCTTATATCACAATGAATTCAGGAGCAATTTAGATGGGTGGTGTTGGCACAGAATCTTAAAGGAGGTGGTCTTGGACTGAAGGCATCTAAAGCTTTGGCTAGAGCAGCGGTTCTCGACCTGTGGGTCGCGACCCCTTTGGAGACTGACTCTTTCACAGGGGTCGCCTAAGACCATCGGAAAACATCTTTTCAATGGTCTTAGGAACCAAGACACTGCTTCTCTGTCTGTCTCCAGGTGGGTCCGCCCACATGCAGGTAGGCCCACATATGCGTGCCTGGCGTGAAGACTGTTACCACTGCTACACTATGCTTCAAGACAACATTTCATTTATATGTCATTAGAAATAAATATTTTACAATATATAATTACATGTTGTTTTTGTGATGAATCACTATGCTTTAATGATGTTCAATTTGTAACAGTGAAAATACATCCTGCATATTATTTACATTACCATTCATAACTAGCAAAATTACAGTTATGAAGTAGCAACAAAAATAATTTTACACTTTGGCGGCTCCACAGCATGAGTAACTGTATGAAAGGTCGCGGCATTAGGAGGGTTGAGAACCACTGGGCTCGAGGCTTCACAAGCTTACCTTTGTTTGTTGGCATGTGGTCTCTGTACTTTCTGAATGGTCTTTTCCATAGAGCTGACCACACTATGGCATTTAGCTTCTTTCAGAGGAAATAATTTAAGAGAAAAAATGATTCCACACTTTATTACGTAGTATCTGAACTATACACTATTATCTTCACTATTAGTTCAAAGCCCAGAATCTTGTCATTTAAATCAGCACAGGTGTGGTCAAGATTCAGAATGTTAAAAGGCACAGTATCTGCCCTCTATAAATCCAACATGGTGAGGGAAACAAAAACTTACTTCTATGAGCACCATTATCCAAAAAGGAGAGCAAGACTATACAGTAGCACAGGAAACTCTTTGGACCAGAGTTGATCTTTCCTGCTCAATTCTACTACAGCCCTGGAGTCAGGATCTTTGGTGGCTCAGTGGATTATGCTCCTCAGCCTGCTAAGCACAAGGTCAGCAGTGTGAAACCACAAGTCATTCTGGTGTAGAAAGATGAGGTTTCATACTCCAGTAAAGAATTGCATCTCAGGGCAATTACACTTTGACAATTGCACCACGGGCAGTTATACGTTGAGCTGTAGGCTCACTCTTGTAATGCCTTGATTAATATTCTCTATTTTACTTCTCCATCAATTTCATTGGGTTGTAATATCCACTGTGATGACTTCATAAAACTCACAGACAACAACAAAAAATGCATGATCAAAGGTCTATGGCTGACAGCGGAAGCCCCAGTCCTTTGCTGCCATCATGCTTCTGAGCACTTCCTTGGCTACTGGTCTCTCTCACCATTCAAGTGATGTGTCTTCATCTTTGTGCTTTCATTGTCCTGTTTAAGGATTAAGAAATACTCTCCTTAAATTATATTTGAGATTTGGAGGGTACTCTATACCCTAACATGGCAGAACCCTTCTCTGCTCCAAACTTCTGATCTGGAACAATGCCATTTTTAACCCCACCACTCCTGGCCATAGAGTCCATTCTAAAATCCTATAATTTGATGGATAAATCTAGTAATTAGACCATAAGATTATGTATATACTTAAGAAGAATGAGAATGCCAGAAGACTGAATTGTGTTCCTATGGAACCTGTACCTGGATCAGGAGGCAGTTGTGCTAACAGTTTAAAATCTAGAAGGTGTATGTCAGGTCTGTATTCTCTCACCATACGTATTCAGTCTGTAGGCTGAGAAAATAATTAGATAAACTGGCTTATATGAAGAAGAATTCAGCATCAGGCTTGGAGGTAGGTTTATTAACAACCTATGACAAGCAAATGACACAATTTTGCTTGCTGAAAGTGAGGAGGACTTGAAGCACTTTCCGATGAAAATCAAGGATTCCATCCTTCAATATGACTACAACTTAATGAAACAAAACAGAACAGAACCTCATTTTTCTTCAGGAAACTGGATTATTCTTAATTTATTAACATTTTGTATGTTTAAGACTTTCTACAGCATACATATTATCTCAGCAAGTAGATAGAAATAATGAATTGTTTAATTTTCTGGATATAATTTTAGAACTATTTTTGACATTGCAGTACTGTAATATATCATATTTGACAGTCTATATAAGAATTTCAAAATTATAATATCTAATAGCTCTTTTGCTTTGCAGTATCTGAGAATTGGGCAGGATAAGTATTATCATGTACTTTTAAAAAATCAATTTATTGGAGCTCATACAACTCTTATCACAATCCACACATACATCAATTGTGTAAAGCATACCTATACATTCGTTGCCCTCATCATTCCCCAAACTCTCACTTTCTGCTTGGGCTCCTGAATCAGTTCCTCATTTTTCTACCCTTCCTCCCTACCCACTCCCCTCACCCTTATGCACCCTTGATAATTTATAAATCATTATTTTATCATATCTTACACTGCCCGGTATCTCCCTTAACTCACTTTTCTGTTGCCCATCCCCACATGTACTTTTAAATGAAATAATATTGTCAACAGTTTGATTATTCTGATCATGCTAAAATAGAACTCAGGTCTCAGAGATGCATTTCCTAAAGATGGTCAACATTAAAACAAATGTATGAGGGTAAATAAAAATGTACTTTTTTTGTGTTCCAATCGAAACATGCACAGGTTTATTCTAAACAAAGCATGTTTAAATGTGTCTCTGTGATCAATGGACGGCTACAGATAAATCCTTTCTGTAACACATTTACCTGGTGAAAGATTAGAGCGTTGGAAACACCACTCTCACACATGCATAGACCTAGATGAAGGACCAAGAACTGCCACGGGCGCCACATTTGACCTCCCTGGGCTTTTAGTAGGGCCAAGGCATTCCAACTCCATCAATCCCAAGGGCGATCGCCACATGGCTGAGGTCAGCTATGCCTTCACCCTTTATTCTTCTTTAACCTTAGTTTAACAACTGTTTCTCCCATGGTACTCTACTTTATCCCAGGGTTCAATATTCTGTTTCTTTTTTTCTCATTCAATAATCTGTTTTAATGGCTACAGAAAACTCACACATAATACTCATGGGATTTACTAGGGAAGTTAACAGGTTACCACAAGTCAGGATCACAACACATCACCAACATTTGTCTTTGTCCACAGCAGGGTCTCTTTTAGCTAGCGCTCAGTCATGTGGTCCCTTGGACTCTGATTTGTTCCATAGGCTGGGACATCCTTGTTCCATCCCAGAACTCTGCTTCAGAGCTTTGATGCTGTTCCTCTGTTGTGACTGATGCCCTTTGATGTCTTTGCTGGCTTTTCGGACGGAGACCTTGCACATGTTCCATCGGTTTCCTTGGTTGTTGTTTTTTTCTTGTTGGTTCCTGATTCTCTGTTTGCTTTTGAGATGGCTCTCTCATATCCAGAGACATGGCAGAACTGACCAATCCTTTCCATTAGTGTTTTACGTACTGTATTTACATGATTTCACTCAATCATTTGGGGAGAGTTCAAAGACATTGATAGAAGATGAGTAAGTAAATAATTTTGCTCGCTACAGAGGATATGTTGAGAAACAATAGTTGTACAGTTTGATATTTATGTTGAGAAACAATAGGTTACAGTTTGATATTTGTGTTAGGTTTCTATGATTTTGTAGCAATATTTTTAACTTCCTCTAGTATACATTTATGTATATTTGTTATATCATCACAGCCCTCTTTCCAAAATTGGGTGCATAATCTGAAAATGAAAAGAATGTAATGAGCATCTAGTAAGGTGGCTTCATCTGTATTCTGAAATTATGATAAATAAGTTGCAAGCAATGCATAATGTAATGCTGTTAATGCTTACTGAATATGAAACCAAATATGTAATCATTATTGCTATTTTATTCAGAAGTAGTTTTTTGTGCCATTTGTTAGGCTAAAATATTATTAAAGGTCAACAGAGGGACTTAGTGGCTAGCTAGAGAGCCTAAAATATATCCAGGAAGTAGTAAGTTTATTTAATATAATATTATTAAATTTTATGACCTTCTCAAGCCATGGGTGCAAATTAATTTTTAAAATATAACAGAACATCTTCCTATATATGAGAATACACCCAAAAGTATTGTATTCGGGTTCAATTCAGAAACACATGAAGTCGTTTCGCACAAAATGTGTTTAAACGTGTCTCTGTGATCAGTGGAGGGCTGCGATGAGTTCTCTGAGTAAGACAATTGTCTTAATCTCATCAGAGATTCAAAATAAATGTCCAAACCAAACAGTGGTTTCCAAGGGAATATGCTGGGATTGTTAAAGGCAAGGCAGAATTCAGGTCAGAATGTATGGTAATTTTGATAAATTTCCTTTAAGAACACAACATGGCCACGGGGATTGTCATAAAGAAGCTTTAAGCAATGGAAAACTGCAGAGGGTGAGGAAAAGGCCGAGAAAGTTACCCTGAGGAATTTGTTTCCATTACAAGAGTGAATCTGCTCATTCTTCCAAGATATCTCAAAAGTATTTCCTTGGGAAATATTACCCCAATCACCCTACAGTTACGATCTTGCCCCCCCAGACATTCTTTTGTTCCCCAAACTCGACGGATATTTTAAATGAACACAATTTGAGTCTCACGAGGATACCAAAACAGACATTTTGATATGATGTAATGGAAGACCACAACATTCTTTGGGGAAAGATTTGAGAGGTGGAAACAATAGCTTCACATTTTTATGCATAGTTGTACAGGTTTCTCTGATTTGATAGCAATGTGTCTGACTTACCATTGTATTTATGGGTTGATTTGAATAAAGATTAAAGTAGCTTTATATTATTAGAGAAGACTATTATCTCCTAACATATAAGCTTGTTGATATTATCTTGCCTTTAAAAAAAATTCAGCTCAACTATCAAAAAATAATTCTCTAAATCACCAGTTCTTAATGATACTGTCTTTATCAATATAACTGATGGGATTTGCTGCCACTCCTAATGAAATTATCATTTAACTTTTGCAAATATATCATAAAGAAATCAACATTGTTCCCATAATAAGATTGCTATTATTTACTGGCTTTCTGGAATTTGTCAAGAAACTGTTTAAGATTGAATTAGAGTTATCTTATTCAATGAAAATAGCATACAGCTTTCAGACTATATTGTTTATATGGTAGTCCATAATAAGTAAGTATTACTGAAAATATTACTGGAGTTGGATGGGTTCCAAGGCGACTAAGTGCATGAGAGTCATTTCAGTTTCTTGCCCCAGAACCCTTACGTAACATGATGGAGGGACCAGAGACTCCAGAAGTAGGAGAGGAGCTGGCTAAATCATGTACAATGTGCAACCGAGGAGGGTGCAGACGGGAGAGCCAATTTTATTGTGACTTGGATATTTTATAGAGCGACCTTTCCAAGTGGGTAAATTTGTGACAGCATCAGTGAGATTGAGTAAAATTTATATATGAAGAATATGTTACCTCCAGAACCCCAAAGGGCTACAGGATGTTGTGTGGGTTTATAATGAGGATTTGGGGAGTATTCTTTATTATGTCAGAGATGGAGCAGATTTTTATTTTCCATATAATTTAAAAATCATTTTATTGGGGCTTCGTGCAACTCTTATCACAATCATACATCCACCCATTGTGTCAGGCACCTTTGTCCATTTGTTGCCATCATCATTCTCAAAACATTTTCTTTCTGCTTGAGCCCTTGGTATCGGCTCCTCATTTTTCCTATTGCTCCCCACTCCCCTTGTGTTATATGTTAAGCAATGGCACGCCCCTTGTTGTAATAACTTTTATGAGTATTTCTATGTCTTTAATGATGTTCTAAATTATCCTCAGACGAGTAGACATCATCCATGTAATAACATCCTTGGTACATGCTGGTGGAATAAAGTTAATCCTTGCTGCAAAGATTGTGTGTGCTGTCAACGTCATTTTGGTACCTTATGTGTCATTAAGTAAATATATATTGTGTCCCTTTGGAAAGGAAGTCTAGTTGTATTTTAGATACTGTTGAAATGGGCATTGAACAGAGCAGGTGAATTCAATTTAAGATTGTAAAACATTTCCCAACCTTGGCTTGAAAGGAATTTGTAATTTCAACAATATTGGGTATTGGGTATGAAACACAACACTAAGGTGGCAGCAGTCCCCTGGCAGTGTCATTTCTTTCTTTCTTTTTTTTTTCTTTCTTTCTAATTTTTTTTCAGGCTAGGAACAAGTCAGTTTGTTGGCATTTAATGGAAACTCCGTAGATAATTACTCTTTCACTAAGTAGGCTTTGTATAATAAATTTTAATTCTTGAAGGATATATTTTAACATATACTGTGTCACATTATCTAATTGAAATTGGTAACATCCATGGGGTCTCATTTCTCAAGCCAGTTTATAATGCTGAAGACTTCATTCAATGTAATGTATTCACTGGGTTTGAGTGTTTGTGTTCATTATGTCATCATTTTTAGGAGAAACTATGGGAACGTAGACAAGGCAATAGCTGATGTTTAAGGTGAGTCACATATATTTGTCTTTTATTTTGTATTAAATAGCTTCCCTAAGCAGGAGATAGATGAGGCTTTCTACTCATAAAGAGTGATAATCTTGAAAACACGAGGACCATTCTACCTTATCCAATAAGGTCATTGTGAGTTGGAATCAACTCAATGAGTTTGGGTTTTTGTTTTGTCTTTCTTTTTGCTACCTTCTCTGAGACTGTAAAGAATCTTTTTTTAACCCTTTAAATTTAGTGACTTCCCAAGTGTAATTGTAATTTGAATTCCAGTATTAAGGCCAAAATGGCACATTTTAATAGCAATTGATGTTAATTCTGAACCTATATTGTAAAGGTACAAAAGCCAATCAGCTCTATTTTATCTCTAGTACATTTTGCATGTCCAATCAGATAAATTTTCTAATCTTTCATTTTCAGTTTATTATTACCGTTGATTCCTTCTTCTAGATCCAAATTTCCAGTTTTCCTTCCTTCCATTTTAATTCCTTTAAAGTCTCTGTCCGGCTTCCTTTCTTTTTCATGTTCTCTCTTTTTAATGATCAAGTGCAAAAGCCTGATGATGCCACCCATGCTACCAGAGCAATGGAACATTTTATTACTGACATAATTGAGGTTTCTGCGGAGAGAACAGCTGACCTCTGAATCAGATCTGAAAAGACCTGAGAGGGCCAGATAGAGATACTGGCCTGCATTCTTATTGTGGTTGGGGGGAGGGTGGGCCACATGAATGTTTTCATATTCAGTCTGGGATTTATGTGGTTGGTTTCACTCTCCTTCCTCGGCCAAAGGAGAGAGCGCTCAGGCTGGTGTGGAGCACGAGAGAAAAGGAGATGGGTGAGGCTTCGTGTGGTCAGAAAACCAATATAACAAATTGAGTCAGATTCCTTGTTACATTTGCCCAAAGTCACAAGGGGTAAGTGGCAGTGCTAGTCCATGAGCTGAAATGTTATCTTTTCCCTGTCTACTTCTCTGTCCATAGTATCAAAAGTACATACAAAATGCATTCCAAACACACCTCCACAAATTACCTATTGATTATTCTGGAGAGTTAGGAAGTCTAAAGTATTTTAATGAAATTGATATCAGGAATAATTCATTTTCCAGATCTGCTTAGCAAAAAAAAAAAAAAAGTTGTTTAGTGATTTTGCCATGCGTTTATTTGCTGTTTCTGAAGGTAGCACTTCTTTCACTACTAAAATAAAGCTCTGGTGCTAAATAGCACAACAGGCTAACAACACATATAATATCTTAATGTAATCATTGACAGGGTGTGAGAAAAAGTATATAATTTGGCACACAGCCAAAGTATACATTATTCTCTTAACAGACTTGGCACAGCTTTCTAAAAAATGAGGGAAATTCTACAACTGGATAGTTTTTAAATTGTAAGCCACAATCATCACCTGAGGCCAGCTTTACCTGATACCCAAACCAGATAAAGATAATCCCTGTATTCCTGGAAAAACAGAAACCTATGGACACGTGTCTCTCCTGAACTTAAATTTTAAACCCTCCACAAAATATTAGGAACATTTGTGTGGGGGCAATTGAGTTTACTATACTGGCGATGGAACAACTTGGAGAAAGAGATCAATAATGTTTATATAACACAAAGCGTACAGTCAATTCCACTGAGTTATACGTGTAGAAGTTGAATTAGAGAATGTTTTATTGTGTATATTTTTCAACGGTTGAAAAAATAATTACACAAACAACAAGGAATACAAGGAAGAATAAAATGTTTACAACTGATTGTGGTAATGATTGCTCAACACCTCTTGATAGGATTGAACTATTGAATTGATTAATATGTGGATGAAGTGTCAATAAAAGTGTTACAACAGAAGGAAGAATGGAAACAGGAAACCAAGACAGAAAACAGAATAAGTGATGCATATCGAGAAGGTGGCAATGGATAAGTTGAAAAAAATGCGTTTGAATTATTTCATGTAAAATGAATGATGCACTCTGCTGTCAAATGTCACCTAATTTGCGGTGAAAGGCTTTACAATAAAACATTAGAAAGTCAAATTCCTAATATAAGGAGCATAAGAATACTTTCACCTTTGAAATAAATGAATACTAAAGCAAATATCTGCATATTTTATAATATTGGGGCAGTAAAGACTTTTATAAACTTGATCTCAAACAGGTTAGAGAAAATAATTTGAAACTATCTAACAAAATTTTAAAAAGCAACATCATAAGATATCTAAAAGATAAAGTAGGATAATATATTTTCTACTTTCTAAGAGGCCTGTGTAGGCATGGGAGGGACAACCCCCACTCTCGAGCTACCTAACACTAACACATAAAAGAGTACAATCATTTTAAATTTTGATAAACTCAACGCCAATGAGTTGATTCCTACTCATAGTGAGCGAGCCTATCCCGGAGAGTAAAACTCCATTGTCGGTTTCTCAGACTGTAAATCTGTAGAAGGCCTCATGTTTCTCCTGTGGAAGTGTTAGATCTCTCAGGGACAGATATACCTTGGTCCTTGGCTCGGCGCGAGAAAGAATTCATGCCAAAGCCTGGTTTCAGGTTTACACAGGTACCCACAGGGCTCCTCACCCTATACAGTCTCCCTAGAAGCTGCTGGGAAAGTCATGCGGTCAGCTCCGGGCTCCTGCCTTTTTCAATTATTCTGCAGGGGGCGTGGCGGATGACCCTGGTCAACCCCATTGGCTGAATTGAATTTACCTGGCCTAGGTGGGCCAATCCAGGTGCAGTGCTCACCCAGGTGTACGTCCCCTTCCTGGCCAGAAGCCGGAACCTCTGAGCATGCGCAGTGTACCACTCCTTCATGGGCCAGCAGCTCGGCCCTCTGGGTGTGCGTAGTGGAAACCCTAAACTAACTCACCGAACCATTGGTGGCTTCAAACTGCTGACCTTGTGGTTAGCAGCCACAGACACACCCCACTGCCTGCTAATAGCATTCCCCTCTATTTGGCCCACTTTTAGCCTTATTTACTATCCCTATACTTTTATCTGGGTATGCAAATATCTCCAGTACCTGGTGGATAACCACGTCTCCCAGAGGTGTTTCAGAAAAGCCCAGTGGTCTACTTCTGAAATCGCAACCATCAAAAGCCATACAGAAACGAGGTCTGTTCTGATGTGCTGGGGTCACTGGGTGTAGGAATGAACTCTGTGGCAGCTGATCTCTTGTATTTGTCAAAGGGAAAGCCCCTTTTCTTTCAAGCTCTTGAGATGTGTATAGATGTGATAGGCACACCATTCTCCCTTGTTACAGCCCCCGTCTTTTCCCTGCCAGAGGTTTTTTCTTTTTAAAATAAAACCACCTAGAACTAAAGTCTTATTTTATTTGCCAAAGGTGAATTTGGTGGCAGAATGGATTATGCTTTATTATAGCTAACTTCAAGGTTAGCAGTTCAACAAAGATGGGTCTTTGCAGAAAAAAAGATGAGATTTTCTACTCCTCAAAAGTTTTACAGTCAGTAAAACAAGCGGCCATCTAGCTCAGAAGCAACAAAACCCACATGGGAGAAGCACACCAGCCTGTGTGATCACGGGGTGTTAAAGGGATCAGGTATCAGGTATCAAAGAACAAAAAATCAAATCATTGTGAATGAGGGTGAGTAAAGATTGGGGACCCAAGACCTATCTGAAAGCAACTGGAAATCCCTTACAGAAGAGTCATGGGGAGATGAGCCAGTTGGGATGCAGTGTAGCAATGGTGAAACATCCAATTTTCTTCTAGTTTCTAAATGCTTCTTACCCACCACCCAGCCCTGCCCCCACTATCATGATCCCAATTCTACCTTACAAATCTGGCTATCTGTACACTGGTACAGATAGGAACTGGAAACATAGGGAATCCAGGACAAATGATCCCTTAAGACCAGTGGTGAGGGTGGAGGGAAGATGGGGTTGAAAGGGGGAACCGATTACAAGGATCTACATATAATCTCCTCCCTGGGGCATGGACAAAAGAAAAGTGGGTGAAGGGAGATGTCGGACAGTGTAAGATTTGACAAAATAATAATAATTTATAAATTATCAAGCTTCATGAGGGAGGAGAAGTGGGGAAGGGGCTTGGATGAGGAGCTGATACCAAGGACTCAAGTAGAAAGAAAATGTTTTGAGAATGATGATGGCAACGATCAGAAATGTAGAGGAGTCACTGTATCCTGTCCTTAGGTCCTCTATGATTGGGGATAAACTTAATGGCAGTATTTTTGGTTTAGGTGAGTTTATCCAAATTTAAATGGGTTTATACTTTTACTTAGAAACTGTTCTGCCACCAATACTTATCAAGTCCAATATGCCAAAAATATAAATATATGTTAGAATATTAATACAGTTTCACTGGGTTGTTTATAGTTTGGGGAATTATAAGTAGAATTCCAATGATGCTTTCCATACAGGTGTTTACGTGATCTTAAGACTTCATTTTTCTAGGGAAACTGCCCTGAAAATTAGTGCATCACATGAGACAAGTTAAAAAAAAACTTTTTGAGAAATAATCTTACTGTTTTTCAGAGTGGCTATATACCATACATGTTTTTATAACTAAAATTTAATTCAGAAATTATGGAATATTTGCCCATTAAATTTTTATCAGCATGTGGCAGGGGGTTCAAATTATTGGGCTGTCTTCCCATTGGTCAGCAGTTAGAAACCAGAAGTAGCTTACTCAGGGGGAGAAAGACTGGGCTCTGGGCTCTCTACTTCCATAAACCACTACACTTTGTGGAACCTTATGGGGCGGGTTCCGGGGGCGGTTACTATGAGCCAGCATTGACTTAATGGCAGTGAGTTTGGGATTTTAGTAGGAGAGAGAGTCCAAATTATTCAGTCTAAGTGCTCTATTCCTGCCCATTTCACACAGAAAGGTGAATAGAAACCTTGACGAGATATTGCTTACGATGTTGACATTGTCTGTGGGTTCTGGACAAAAACATGTGCTGAGATTTTAGCAACTGGGCCTGGTTGAGAGGAATGATTTAGTCCCCCCCTCCCTAAAGTCAAGTTCAATAACAAGCACAGGAATTTAGCAGCAAAAACTTTATTTGATAAGGGAAGTCTGGGGCCTGTCATTATGTTGCAAACTAAGGCAGGCTTCAGGCAAGCGCTGGGGTAGAGATGGGTGAAATCTGCAAGGCAATAATTGGAGAATTACAGTAAGCGCTTTCCAACAGCTCTCTTACCTTGGATATCTGGCAGATCATTGCACATGGGAAAGCATTCCTGAAAGTATATTTATTCCCTTATCTCTTAACTGCCTAAAGGCTTTTATCTTATTTTCCCCAAAGGCAAAACGCTCCCCCCATTGCACTTCATCTAGTTATCCAAGTCTGGAAGCTCTGCCTTTTAACGTCCCTATGACTAGTAGTGTTCTATTCATTCGTTCACTCCGTCATCATTCCTTCAGAACTATTTCCTAAATGCTACCTATATTTCAGGTGTGCACCAGTGAGCAAAGCAGACAAAAACCTTTCATGCAACTTTAAATCCAGTGAGTGAGGAGAGACCAAATTAATTTCAAAGAGTGATAAATTGTCAGGGTACGGGGGTCCCCAACACTCTAATGGGTCATCAGGAGCAAATTTGCAATTGTGAAAAATGACACACACACAGCAGGGCTCAGGGGCTCCTTGTCCCAATGTCAGGACCAAGAGAGTGAACGGATTTTCCAGTGGGCTCACAGATCTTTCAAAAGGCTTTCACATCAGACAGCCATTGCATTGCATAATCAATGGGTATCATGAGCAGGTAGCATAATAAACAAGTAATGAGTTGAGTCATCAACTTGACTTAGTGCTAGTTGACCTTGAACACCCCTTAGCCTTCCCCATGGGGAGTAATTTCTGCACAGAATCAGCAAGATATGTGAAAACAAGTTTTGCTACATTATACAGTGGGTTGGTTATAGAACCGGATGTTCTTATCTACAGATAACCCTCAGGCATATAGAATAGCAAGAATGACCCCTCTTTTATGGGAGCTCCTTTACAACTTCTCCTTAATGGAGGGCTATTGTGGAGGGGGTGGGTGAGGGTGGGGCACATTATCTGGCCTGGAAAACATGTATTTGAAAACACACCTGTATATAAGAACAATGGAGCTGTTTCTCCACATAGGGCTAGTTTGCCATGGCCTTGGTTGCAAATGTAGAAATAAGGTCAAATGCTCTCTACCAAGTCCTCAGTTTACTACAATAGAGACTCATCAGAAAATGAAAAGAATGTGACATTGTGGACAATGGCTGAGCTGGCTTTATTGACTGGATGGGATGGTGGAGATGATTGTTGTTTAAAAAAAAAAAAAAGCATGAGTGAATTGAGACCTGAATGACCAATGGGATTGCTTCCAAGAAGAATACGACTGAAAACAATCCAAGCAGGCAAAACAGGCCGTTCCTAGAATCCTACAACTGGTGGAAGCTTGCTGAGTTTAGGATAAGACAAAAGATGGTATAGAAGATAGGTCAAATAACACTTTCTACATCAGGGTAAAACGTCTGCATTTTACACCAAGTGTGTTGGGAATTTTAAAATAAAAGGCTCCACTCAGTTGGTTTATTCTTCCCCAAACACTTTCACCACCTGGGGTGAGGAAGGAAAGAATGCAAGGCAAGGCACCAGTATAAAAGAAAGCCTGGGGGTCTAGAGAAGAGGTGATGGTGACTTAAAACGGTGGCACTCGAGAGAAAGCAATATATAGACATAATTTAGTTGAGGATTAAATATCAGAAGGGTGTTTTGTTTGTTTGTTTTAAATTTTCCCCGTTCTATTGCTATGCAGGAATTCTAGAATGTAGATGCTCACTTTTTTTTTTATGTCTGGCTGATGAAACTGCAGAGAAAAGAGGTTTGGATCAAGTGTTGTGCTTAGGGCCAGATGTTGGGAAAATTAGATGCATTTGGAACTCTCTCTGTGCTAATTGAATTATAAAATGTCAGAGCCTCACAATAAGTACATAAGAGCAGCAGATGGGCTCCTCCCTCCAATGGATAAACATCGACCACTCCACTCTTCTGTACTCTCTCTTAATCAAAGTCCTCCTTATGAAGAGATGGAGGTTGTTATGGTGATAAGCAGAAAAACTCAACTAAATAAAAAGATACTATAAAATCAAAAGATGTACCAATCAGCTCTTAGTATAGAATTTCCTCTATAAGTGTTATATGCTGTATTACCTACCCCTCCCCACAAGTGACTAGTAGCATCTCACAGAGAATAAAATTCCCAATGATCTTAGAGCTATTTTGGTCACTGCCTAAATTTTAAGTTCCAAAATTTTAAAAGAATGTATCTATGAAACGAGGAGAGAGTACTGAAAAATGATTAATATCTTAAACATTTTCCAGTTATCTTTGCTTGTGCATGAAAGAAAAAACTAATTATTACCTATATGCGTTATTACATGGGAAAATAAAATGTATGAAGCACCCAAAATTAATATTGATCTTTAGCATTGATTACTCTAAGCTTTGGGACATTTCCCCAGATATGTGAGTCCTGTACTAAAATGTGGAGTTCTGATGGTGCTGTTAGGTAAGTGTTAGATCAGTTGGCAGTTCAAATCCACAGACCTAGATGTAGATGAGAGAAGGAAAAATCTAGCCCAGTAATGGAGAGCTGACAGCCAGAGGGACTGTATAGAATTTAGCTAGGACAGAATAAAGGTGGAAACACTCTGGGGTATTATAAATGGTTGGAAACTAACTCTGGGATGAAACTCACCGTTGGTCAGAAATGGGCCAATGGGTCCCTGTATCCCTCTTCTTCCCCACGTCCAAAGGATGAGAACATTTCTCTTGAGTTAATCGTTTTGAGAAGCTCCTCAGCTTTCTTGCTGTGAGTTGGAGTTTATTACTTTTTCTTCAGACCTTTGAATGAAGGAGAGAGAGGCTAGTGTAAGCTTATTCTTTGTGTTTATTTCCACACTGCATAGATGTTACAGAAAGAAGTAAAAACATCTATCTCCATTTTCTGCTTACATTCAGAAGTCTAAGTTGGTTTATTATTATTTTAGCTTTGGGGGGAAACCTCGTTTGGATCACATACTTAAGGAAGCAATCATAACTGCTGTGTCATCTTTCTCTAATTAATTTAGCACGGCTGAAATAATTGCATTTACCTTCATCTTCACTACCTTTTTCTGCCTAACAATAAGACCAGATGTTACTAAATCACCATCTCCTTTACACACAATGCGGTCGTCTCTAGGGTTCCGGGCTCATATGCACACCCTCTACATTGTCGCATGCCTGGGGAGTGCGTCTGTGTTTGGGGTTAGTAAATCTGAAGACATTAATTTTATTTAGCATTTCTCAGCAATAGCTCTGTATTCACTAATGGCACCTTAAATCTCTTGGGACAGTCACATATTAAATGAGAAATGCACAAGTTCTCATGATTGCAAGAGCGAGAGAACAGGTTAACTCTTGAGCAGCCATTATATTTTGGAAATTTATAGAAATGTGGTTGAGAATATCTATTGCAGGCGTGATGTGTATCATTTAGTGAAGCTGATCATCATCTCCAACCTCACCCTCCTTTTCTGAGCTTTTCTCCTCCATTAACATAATTCAATGCTCACTAGGGATTCCTTTTTAATCTCTCCTTTTAAAAAATTATTATTACTTGGGGCTTAATACATATATAATATCATTCCAGAGTTCAATCACATGCAGCAGAATTTCATAATGGCTACCACAGTCAGTTTCCAATCAAACATTCTTTTTCTTCCTGGACTCCTTGACATTGCCTCCCTTTTAGCCCCACTCCCCACCGTCACTGTCTCCCCCCAAAACAAAACAAAACAAAACTCCTGATTCTACTTGCTGTCCCTATAGGTTCATCAATCCTGGGTTTCATATACCAAAACACATAAGAAAACGTCATGAGGGTGACCTCTAATGATTGAACACCTCTGAGATGAACCCTACGATGAACAAACTAAAACAAAAATACAGAAAATGTTACTATTGTCAAATAGATCACACACAGATCATTCTTCACACATCACAATACTCAAGACAGATATATTTGACAAGCTAACTGAAGCTATTGATTTATTTAATATTTCAGGGTATAGGAGCAGTGAATTACTTCTAGCCAAAATGTCGAGATCCCATCAAACAATTTTTCCCTTCATGGATCTGGTAAACAGTTGGTGGAAGATAAGAAAAAAGTTGGTGGATTCAGTTGTGAGTAATTGCAGACAAAAAACCCTGGAGTGCCATTCTGCTGTGTATAAAATGAACTCTCTGAGAATCAGGGGGAGGGATCTTATTACCAGAGAGACCAGGAATTGAGATCATCCTCTGGACACAAGATGCTTGTTCAGTGAACCTACTCCACCCTGATGACAACTACAACGTCAGGGAAACAGCAAGAAAACCATGAGTCAGAGCATGGGGCACAGTAATGGACTTCCCGACTCATGGGGTAAGTTGAGTGCTTTTGTGCAGATGACCGGCTTCCAGCCTAGGGTGCCTCTCCACACTTGATTGGGGAACTTGAACTTGCTAATCCATGAAAATGGAGATATATTCCTTCTGCCTGAGGCTTACTGGAGAGTGGTGCCTTTGGGCACCTAATTCAGGGAGCTGGATTTACAGATCCAGAAAACTTTTGCTGAATGCCTTGGGGTTAAAGTTTACAGCGGAGTGATATGCCCTTCTGAACATTTATTATCACACCTAAAACTTTTTAACCTATCCTGGTATTAAAAAACTAACCTGAACATTTCTCACTGGCAGTACAATTCGTGAACTTACTTAGTTAAAAAAAAAAAAAAACTCTTTAATCACGGATTGTTCTGTGAATTTCTTTGTAGACATCGCAAGGGATATTAGAACCCCAAGAAGCAAAATAGAAAACAAAAAAAACCAAAACATAATAATTTCAAATTCATCATTCCTCAGGTTGGAAACACCTGCAGATGAGAAAGAAATTCATACCGAAGTCAGGTTTGTGATCAAAGTGAGATTTTATAAAGGATAGAAGTTTCAGGTTTTACAGAAAGCTAGACGAAGCGAGACGAGAGCGAGAGCGAGAACGTGAGCGAGGCTAGAGCGAGAGCGAGAGCGTGAGCGAGAGCGTGAGCGTGAGCGAGAGCGAGAGCGTGAGCGAGGCGAGAGCGAGAGCGAGAGCGTGAGCGAGGCGAGAGCGAGAGCGAGAGCGTGAGCGAGGCGAGAGCGAGAGCGAGAGCGAGAGCGTGAGTGAGAGCGAGAGCATGAGCGAGAGCGAGAGCGAGAGCGAGACGAGAGCATGAGCGAGAGCGAGAGCGAGAGCGAGGCGAGAGCAAGAGCGAGAGCGAGAGCGAGAGCGAGAGCGAGAGCGAGACGAGAGCGAGACGAGAGCGAGAGGAGAGCGAGACGGAGAGCGAGAGCGAGACGGAGAGCGAGAGCGAGAGCGAGAAGGAGAGCGAGAGCGAGACGGAGAGCGAGACGGAGAGCGAGAGCGAGAGCGAGACGGAGAGCGAGAGCGAGACGGAGAGCGAGAGCGAGAGCGAGACGGAGAGCGAGAGCGAGACGGAGAGCGAGAGCGAGACGGAGAGCGAGAGCGAGACGGAGAGCGAGAGCGAGAGCGAGAGCGAGAGCGAGACGGAGAGCGAGAGCGAGAGCGAGAGCGAGACGGAGAGCGAGAGCGAGACGGAGAGCGAGAGCGAGACGGAGAGCGAGAGCGAGACGGAGAGCGAGAGCGAGACGGAGAGCGAGAGCGAGACGGAGAGCGAGAGCGAGACGGAGAGCGAGAGCGAGACGGAGAGCGAGAGCGAGACGGAGAGCGAGAGCGAGAGCGAGGCGAGAAAGTGGCGAGCAGAAGGCAGAGGAGCAGCCAACTACTATAAAGAAAGTTCATTAAGACAATACAAGGGATACTTCTTTTTTAAGATTTAATGATTATCTCAAAGTAATCATTTCTGAGAGTCCTCCAACCTTTGTGGATCCAGGAAGTCTGCTGTCCATAGATTGAAATTCTGTTCCGAAAAGTCTCCATTTGGGTCAGTATTCTTTCATAGAACCTTCAATGAAAACAATCAGTAAGGGTAGTTGGGAAGATCCAGTCCTGACTTCATAGCCAGAGTGATTCTTGGATGCAATTAGCCATACGTTTTATTTATCCTGAAGCCCTGGTGGCATAATGGTTATTTGTTAGGCTGCTAATGGCCAGGTCAGCAGTTCAAAACCTTCAGCCACTCTGTGGGAGAAAGAGGAGACTTTCTACTCCTGTAAAGAATTAGTCACAGAGACTTACATGGTCAGTTCTGCCCTGTTGTAGTATAGAGTCACTACGCACCAATCAGATTTGGCTTGATGGCAGTGAATTCCATTTGTCTGTCATTTGGGTATTTATAATTTTTTATTGTTCTGACTTGTGGTGCAATGAGTACTGCTCTACAAATCTGTTTGAGTTTCTGTGTTGGCAATTGCCTTGGCAATATGAAGGACCACCAATTTGTTTGTGGAAAATAGAATTAAAAGATATTAGATGGAACCCTGGTAGTGTAGTTCTTATGCATTGGGCTGCGATATGAATGGTCGGCAGTTTGAAACCATCAGCAGGTCTGTGAAAGAAAGATTTTTTTTATTGTTTTATCTCCTGTGAACAGTCTCTATCTGGTGAACAAGGTATTGCTCTGAGTCAGTATTGACTGACAGCAATGAGCAAGAGTCTTTTTCCATGAATTTGTTCAACATCTCTATAGTACTTCTGTTAGCTCATAAGATTCTTTACCTGGGCTCTAGGTGTGGAAAGAATCCACACAGCAGCAGCACATTACTAAGTGACAGTAGGATTTTATGAGTGAAAGCAATTTTGAGAGACTATTCTCACAGGCAACAAAGACCCATCTCCAGGAGGTTTGAAGAGAACTGTCATGTGAAGTCTGTGATCCTTTCCGCGTAGAACCTTCCTTCCTGACTGGTCACCTCCCACATTCACTTGGAGAGGTTGGTTGTGTGTTGTTGGTCGGCTGGTAGTGATGTGTGTAAGTTAGTGTGTGAGGTGGGCCATAATTAACACCAACACAATGGTTCAGACTTTGAGTGTGTAAATGTGCATGTGACGTAAATGGTTCCTACCATTACCATGCATGCTCTTCCTATAGCTTCGTAGCATATGCCTGATCTCTAGGGGGATTTCCTTGTTCTCATGGGCTTAGGCTAACTGTGCCTTGCAGATTGGTGGGCCTTTGGGGGCAACTCTTTTTCCCTACCCCTCATTTGCTTTTTAAAATTCATTTAAATCTTAGTTGCTGTATGCATTTTACACAAGGGCTATTGTCCCGACCTGCGGGAACTTCAACGTGGACCCTGGAGGAGGGAGTGGGAATTGGGGGGACTGAGACACGAGAAATGGAGACAAGACAGCAGTCTGATCAAGTCTTGTTTATTGAGTAAAAGGCTACAGCTTATATAGGCCAGTAACGGGGGAAGCAAGCCACAGGTGTTTCCTTGAGAACAATAAATGGGGGAAGCAATCTGTAGGTGTTTCCCTGAGAACAATGACCGCAGAACAAACAGTTCCTGTGGAAAGTTACAGAGCTCAGGCAATAAAGATCAAGACAATGGCCGGGCCTCTTGGCTCCTGACAGGCAAGGTTATGGCCGGGCCTCATGGCTCCAGACAGGCTATACCATTTTGTTTTTTCATGTGCAGTGAGTATGGGTTTCAGTTCCTTGCATCATTATTGCCAACAGCGTTATAGTCAGTGGTTCACATTTTGTTTTTCTAATGAGTCATCCTAGTTGGAGTGACTTATTTCCATTTTATCAGTTTTTCATAATATGCTACCTGTTGAAATTGTTGGATGTCAACTACGACTTTCAGTCTAGTAAATGTGTGTGTCCTTCCATTCTCTTTTGATACTTCCTCTAGCACTCATTATTTTGCCCAATACAACTAGTCGATCTTGTATTTATTTCTTCATAGTTTTTCAGCTGGAGACGAACAAGGTATATTCTTCCTTTTGGCTTACTAACTCTAGGTCTATGCCCATTTCATTGTAGTATTTGCTTTGCCTTTGCAAGCTACCCTTTAACATTTTCTATTCAGCTCATTTACTTAATCATTTCTCCCATTTGTTTTAGCTACTTTAAGTTCAAGAGCAAAGGTCACTCTCTTCTGACAGCCACTTTGATCTTTTCATTACAATCCACTTTGATATGTTCATTCTTTATCATATTTTAATGATGTTTTGCTTTCTTCACGCATGGTATTATGCTTGCCACCCCACAGTTCGCAGGGTCTCCTGTCAATAGAGTTCATGGTCAGCCCCTGGCCTTGTTTTAGTTGATAACATTAAGCTGCTCTCTCATCTCTCCTGAAAGATACACTCAATTTGATTCCCGTGTATTCTTTCTAGTGAATTCCATTTGTAGAGCCAGAATTTCTGTTGTGGAATTCTGTCACGTGATCTCTGCCTTCCTTGCCAACTACAAATCTATCTTCTTTGTTGCTAACTTTCATATTCCAATCACTAGCCATTGTCAATGTATCCTAATTGTAAATTGCAACAATTTCATATTGATGGAATTTGCAGAAATTTCCAATTTATTCATCACTAGCTTTAGTGGCTGTGTCATACATTTGAATAATAATTGCATTAATATAGATGTATGGACATTATGCTATTACAGACAGCCTTGAACTTCAAGATAGAACTTGAAATGTCTTTTGTTCATAATGGAAATACTAGTTCATTTCCGCTTACTAATGACTAAGCTATCTTTATGGGCTCCATGTCAGCTGAAACTTCCAAATCTCTTAGATTCATACTTAGTACAGTCTATGTGAAAATTATTAATGAATGTTTGTAGTTGTTTCTTCTCATTTTGAGTTGTGCCCAAGTAATAAATGAAGGTCTGAAAGCTTTACTCCATTTAACTCAGCAAAGTCAATTCTGCTTTGCAGGGGCAGTGCTTCCTTAGTCATACATCCAATGAGATCCGACCTGACAGGCTCATATTCCAGCACCTTATCTGACAATGTTTTGCGGTTATTCCTAGGGTTCTCATTGGCTAATACCTTAACACTGGACAGCCTATTCCTATTTCCTATTCTGTTCTTAGTCTGGGAGCTCCACTGAAACCTGCCAATCATGAAACACTGATGACATAACTTCCAGCATCACAGTAACTTACAAGTCACCACACCCCAACAAATAAACACAACAGTGGTGGAACCATGGCTTTCCAGGGCCATGTTAAATTACCATAACCTCGGTGTAAATTAGAATTATAGAAGACAGTAAATAACTATAAGGACTCTACTGTTTAAAATGCATTTGATCATATATAATTTTAATATTGTCACATACAGCAAAATTCAGTACTAAAGGCAGTAATGGTTAGGAATGTCATAGGGTTGGGATGGAATCATAAGTAATCAGTGAACACAGGAACCAGGATATATCAGTTTGAATCTGTCATGTGATCATTATTATGAGATTTGGAGTGTACAAATGAACCTTTGCCAAGTTTTAGTATACACATTTATAAAATGAGGAAAACAATGTTCAGAATGCATTGAGCTGCCTTCTGCAGCCAACAATAAGGTTTGTAAAATAATTGTATAAATTATCAAATTTTAATTAAGACTTATATTTATTATTAAATGGAAGATATATAATTTACTGATCTTATTTAATATTATTTATATGATTCTTGAGAGCTTTCATCTCTGTACCATATGCTGTGATGATTGGTTCATTTTATTATATTTACAGCTGAGGTGATTGAGGTTTAGAGTGGTAAATAAACCTTTGGTCTAAACTCACAGTTCATGAATAGTAGAACGCAGGCCACCTTGGCCTTCACATTCACTTCCACTGTTCATGTCCTCTGAGAAGGAGATGCATGCTGATTGACACCATAGGAACCAGCCTAGCAAAAGTGTTTGACTGTGAGCGCAGGAAGTAGAAATCCTACTTTTCATCCTTTCTCTTGAAAAAAAAAATTGTTGCCAAATATGAACCTTTGATTTTCCCTTTGCAAGCTTAAAGAATAAGTGTAGGCTAATTGTAAAAGAGCATAAAGGATCATCTGTCAACTTCTGCCACACGATTTAAAAAAAATAAATGTCAAGTTATAGCCTTTGGCAATGGTTCCATATAAACCGCACATACATTTTCTGTTTCCTATAAATAAATATTGCTTTGTTGCTATTTTCATGATCTTGTTCTGTTGTAAATCTTAGCGCATGGTAATGTGTAAAAGCTTAAAACTCTCAGCTTGCAACAAGATGTAGCCATTGCATGGCTGTGTCTTCAGCTGAAATATTCACAACTGTGTGGGCAGAGTCTCGTGGAAGGAAGACTCAGATCTCTGAGTGACAGAATATTTCAAAGACAGTTAAAGGATTAATTGGAAACTGAGAGCCTTGGGGCAATGTATGGCTCTATGCCCAGATTTCTACCCAAAGACTAAAATTTTTAAGGTAGTTGTGTTAACACTGCACAACAATAGCAAGGCTAGTTTATCTTTATATTTAGCTCAAGAAGTAATTAAATGAGGTGGCGTGGCTCAAACTGCAGATTATAGACAAATCACAAGATGCCCAGCACATTTGTTTAGTAGACAGTAGAAACAATCCACATGAAATTTTAAAGTTTCCTCAAACTTGGACAGAATTTTTGTGAAGTTTAGGCAATGAGTTAATTTGGTCAATTCAGTTAGAAAACAAACCATAAAACGGTACACAGTTATTTGGCAATATGTCAAAACATGTTCTGAAGTCGATTAAAAACAATAACACGTACTCTCAAACTGATGATTTGGCTGAAATATTTACTTCTTAATTGGTGTTTTCAGTTCTGAAGGTGTCTTTTTTTTAGCATGCTGTACTTTCTATGTTTTAACCTCATTTTACTCTCATATCTGATCTTAAAGGAAAAATTAGCTACCAGGGCTAACTCAAACTTTACATTTACCTAGTATTCTCCCTTATATAAAAGTGTGTTGAGAAAGAAAAACCATCAAAGACAAAATTAGCCTTTTTGTAATGAGAAAGCACTTGTACATTTGAGTTTTTCCCAGAACGCTGTCCTTGTAAGCTGTGTTCAACATTACAAGTTTCTGCGGCACTTTTCCAAGCAGGAAACACAATCTCACAGCCACACACTCTCTTAAATCAGCCATCACAAACACCGAGGTTTCAGCAAAACTGCTGATGAAAATATACACTGGGACCAGAGAGAACGTTCCCAAACAACGCCACTGGGTGCACTAACCCAGAGTGAGTTGCTTGATGCTTGGCTAAGGGGGAATGCATACTGTGAAATCTCTGCCCAGCGGAGCTTTTCCCCGTATTTTTGCTTTTTGTTTTGGGGGTGTTTGGGGGGACTTTGGGGGTACTTCCTCATATTCTTGGAAGAAGAGCTCTTCAGGTTTGAAGGAATTCCATATATGACTGGAAAATAATTGCCTTCTGAAAGTAGAGTCAATTTTAAGGAGTAGATGGAGCAGAGTTTTTGGAACCTTCATCCAGTTATGTGGCATAACTCAACATGAAAGAAATGGTCGTTTGTGTTCCCTGGAATTAAAAAAAAATTCAAGAGACCTAGTATTGTACTAAACCCCCAAAAGAACATTCAAAATCTACTCTAAAATGGTACTCTGACAGTAACAGAATAGTAATCATATCTGTACAACCTGTTAATACAGCTATTATTGAATCATATGCACCAAACATGATGCCAAACCTAAAGAAATAGGTTTTTACCATCTTCTGTAATCTAAAACTAATCAAATATGAACCCAAAAATGCTATTACAGTTAAGTGAGACTAGAAAAGTTGGGACCAAAAAGAAGGAGCAGTAGGTGGAAAATACAGCATAAGTGCTAGAAACCATGCCAGAAATGGCTACATAGAACTTGCAAGAATAAGGATGTATTCATTATAAATATCCTTTTTTCCCCTAATATAAACAGTGAGTATATACGTAGACTTTGGCCAGAAGAAGTTCACAGGAATAATTATATTGCCTCTTTGGAAATATATGATCAAGAAATTCAATACCATCAGTCAGTCCCATAATAAACCATCAATTGTTTATCTGTAAGCTCAAGTTGTAGCTTAAGAAAAATCTAAACAAGTTCATGAGAGTAAAAAAATCACTTTGACAACATTGCCTGCAAATTTAGAGATCACCTCAAGAAAAGATTTGATACATTGGGCATTAAAGACCGAAAACCAGAGGAGTTGTGGAAGGGCCACAAGGACATTCAGACATAAAGAAAGCAAAAGGCCATTAAAAAGGAACAAACCTGCAACGAAAGAAAATATCAAATTGGATGACATCAAAAGTGACCCCGAAGCTTACTCTTGAAGGTAGAGTGCGCTGTCATTGTCAGGTGCCTTGGGTTGGCTCTGGCCCGGAGCGATCCTATGCACAATCAACTACAAAAAAAAAAAAAATGTGCCAGTCCATTTTGTCAAGGGCCTTCCTCTTTTTCGGGCCACCCTTCCCATTTTACCAAACATGGTGTTCGTCTCCTCCAGTGACTGGTCGCTCCTGAGAATATGTCCAAAGTATATGAAACGAAGTCGTACCATGCTGTCGTCTAAGGATCCCTCTGGTCTTCTTCTAATACAGATCAATTTGTCCTTTTAGCAGTCCATGGTACTTTTAACATTCGTCTCCTGCACCACAATTCAAATGGACTGTTCTACGGTCTTCTTTATTCAACATCCAACACGCTTGTGTGTATGATGCAATGGAGAATACCATAGCTTGAGTCAGGCACACCGTAACGCTCAAGAAAACATCTTTGCTTTTGTCTTCAATACTCTAACGAGGTCTTGCGTAGCAAATTTGCCTAATAAAATACATCTTTTGATTTCTTGACTGCTTCCATGAGCATTGATTATGGATCTGATCCATGTACGACAAAATCCTGGGCAACTTCAACCTTTTTTCCGAGTTACCATGACGCTACCTAATGGTCCAGTTGTGAGACTTTTGGTCTTCCTTACATTGAGTAGCAATCCTTATTGAAGACTAAAATCCTTGATCTCCATCAGCAAGTGCTTCAGCTCCTCTTTCTCACTTTCAGCAAGCAAGGTTGTGTGTCATCTGCGTGCTGCTGGCTAGGAATAAGCCTTCCTCCATTCCTGATGCTGCACTCTTCTTCAGAGAATCCAGCTTCTCTGATAATTTGCTCAGCATATAGGGTGAACAAATTTGGTGAAAGTATACTTCCTTGACTCTCACCTTTCCTGATTTTAGACCATGCTCTATCCCCTTGTTTTGTTCATACTACTGCTTGTTAATCCAAGTACAAGTTCTGAATTAAAACGAAGAAGTATTATGGAATTTCCATTCTTCTCCAGGTGATCCACAGTTTTTTTATGGCCCATTCAGTAGAACGCTTTTGCAAGTTAATGAAATACATATAAACACATTTCTGATATTCTCTGCTTTGAGCCAAGATTCATGTGACATCAGCAATGATATCCCTTGTTCCATGTCCTTTTCTGAATCCGGCCTGAACTTCTGAGAGTTCCCTGTCTGAATTCAGAGTAGCTAAGACAAATGGACGAAACGTCATCGTAAAATAGCTGAGCAGGAGGTTTGGAATGGAAGCTGCGATGACAAAATAAATCACTCTAATAAAAGGTGCCCAGACTTGAAGGTAGATATCAAACACCCAAGATAGAAAAACATCCTCAGAATTTTTCAAAGTGAAAAGAGTGAAGAAAGCATTCAAGGTTCAAGTTGCAATATTTAAGAATTCTTTCATCAAAATCACATTAAAAACAAAAAATGATGGAAGGATCACACAGTTATTGCATCAAAAAGAATTGCTTAATATTCAATCATTTCAAGAAGTGACCAATAACACTTGCTACTGAGGGAGAACAAGCTAGACTGGAGACATTGTCAAAAGAGGCTCCAAGAATGGATGAAGCTAACAGACATTTCAACAAATTAATGCAATGCCAAAACTGCTCTCTCCTCAAAGCCAAGGGATTTAGAAGACAGCTGTCTAATCAATAGGAAGAGATCCATATTTGTGCCCATTTCAAACCAAGGAGATGGAAAATAATGTGGAATTTATCAAATAATGGTATTAATATGGCATGAAAGTAAAGTATTTTGAAGATAATTCACAAATAAAGTGGTAAATCAATGTTTAACTTCCAGAAGTTAGACATAAACTTAGAGGGCTATAACGAACAAAGGATATCGTTATTGCTAGTGTCAGATAGATCTTGGCTCAAAGCAACTGACATCAGAAAAATATATACTTGTATTCTATTGAC
The DNA here is from genome assembly GCF_050624435.1 of Tenrec ecaudatus. Classification (NCBI taxonomy): domain Eukaryota; kingdom Metazoa; phylum Chordata; class Mammalia; order Afrosoricida; family Tenrecidae; genus Tenrec; species Tenrec ecaudatus. The sequence continues at coordinate 67,892,521 of NC_134539.1, forward strand.
TATACAGATGATTTTGACTGTGTGGATTTATAACAAATTATGGGAAACATGGCAAAGGATGGAAACTCCAGAATGCTTAATTGTATTTATATGGAAATTGCACATAGATTATTCAAGCTGAATTAAAACCTACTTTAATATAAGTAATGGCATGCGTATAAGAATTATATCCTTTCTCCCTTCCTAGCAATCTGTATGCTGAACAAATAATGTAAGAAGCAGGACTATAGGATGAACAATGCATCCTCGGGACTGGAGAAGGATTTATGAACAACTTCCTGGCTGAAAGCATTCAGGATTTGAAAGTCTTACTGATGGAGATGTCAAACTTCAGTCTTCACTATGGATCGCAACTCAAAATAAAAAAATATAAAAATCCTTACATGTGGACCAAAGCAAACATAATGACAATGACAATTTTAAATGATCAAAGTACTTCCTTTTATTTGGATTTGTAATCAATGCCCATGGATGCAGCAGTCAAGAAATCAAATGCTGCATTGCACTGAGAAAATCTGCTGAAAATGACTTCTTTAAGATATTCAAAAGCAAATATTTCATTTTGGCAGTCTAAAGATTTCCTGACAAAAGCCATACTATTTTCAATTGTTTTATATGCATGCAAAAGCTGGCAATGAACAAAGAAGATGGAATAAAAATTGACGCTTTTAAATTATGGTACTAGAGAAGAATATTGACTATATCATGTTCTGCCAAAAGAATAAACAAACATGTCTTGGAAGAAGTATAACCATAACACTTTTTAAAAATTAGGATGGTAAGAGTTGGTCTTACTTATGTTATATATGTTATCAAGAAAGGCAAGTTCCAGATCCTCACAGTTACTGCATGACACAGCAATTTGAAAAAAGGCTCAAATACAGCACTGCTTGTGACGGTGCATGACCTGGCAGTGTTTAGTTGTAAGAGGTGGGTATTAGTTAGAACTAAATTAATGGTACCTAACACCAACAATCATGCTGAGGTAACAACTATCTTTATTCCTGGGTATTAAGATACGATCAAGTAATAAAACAAAAACAGTCTGGGATAGTCTTACTGTGTCAACTTGACTGGGCCATGATTCTCAATGGTTTAGAACATAGTCTAATAATCCTCCATGATGTGGTCTAATTCACTGTAACCATCTCCTGAATGGCATTTATTATGAACAGCCAATCAGTTGTAGGAAGATTAGGGTGAGACACAACTGCTTTATACAAATCACAGCTCTGATTGGATGAATTGAAAAAAAAAGTTTCCTTGAGGGTGTGGCCTGATGCCAATACAAGATGTTCTAGCAAAGTTTCCTTGCTTTATGCTGGGTCTGGATCCTGCGTCTGACTCACTGACCTCTGGTTCTTTTTATTTAATCCAACAGCCTGTCACAGGGCCTGCTGATCCTGGGATGGGAGTCCTCATCAGCCTGCCATCTGTCCTGTGAAACACAGATTCATTCATCTTTACATCTACAAGCCTACTGTCGTCCTGAAGATCTTGGGTTCATCACTATGACAGCTATGCAAGTCAGTACAAGGCATGAGCCTAATATCTGTCCCACGTGTTTGGAACTTGCCTGCATCTATAGCTACATCATCTATTTTCTTCATAAAAACATCTCTCTCTATATACACATACATAAGCTTCACTGGTTTTGCTTCTCTAGAGAACCTAGCCTAAGAAAGATGATTAATCTGTGTGTTAACTTGGCTACACTATAACCAGTTCTTTGGTCAAACACGAGGCTGCTGTAGGTATTTAAATACATGTAATTAAACCAGGTGGCCTTAAAACAATCAAAAACCCATGGGCATTAAGTCAATCCTAATTGATAGTGACTCTATATGAGTTTTCCAAGACTGAGAATCTTTATGGGGACCGATAACCTCATCTTTCTCCCAGGAGAAGCTAGTTGGTTTGAAACACCAACTTTGGAATTAACAACCCAATGCCTAACCCACAGCACTATCTTTAATAGGCCTTAAGTAAAACAGATGACCATTCATACAATGTTTGTGACCCATGTATTGAAATGAAGACCTAAGTGTTAAAAGAAAAAAAGAATTTTCCTTAAGGCCTGTGTTGTCTGTATACTACGTAGGAGATGTTTTCCCTAAATAGTTTGGCTTGCAAGAGTACAGGATGATCATGTCTGTGCCATGACCTATAAATTGATCGCTTCCTCCCACAATCACATGAACACATTTTTAAAAATCTCTATTTCCTTCTCTCTCTCTCTATCTTCAACTTACAATTTTGCTATCCTTGTTTGTGACAATTCACATTTTTTTGGTAGAATTTAACTATTTCCCGTTTAATATCTCTATATGAAAATATATCCTTTTTTCCTTACTGGGTAAATATACACCTTTCATTCACCCTCTTTTTTCCCCTTTTTGTTTCTCCCTTCCTTCTTTTCTTTTTGCCTTCCTTTATCTCTCCTTCTTATTTTTGGTCAGTTTCTATGATTATTTTGGATTAGAAATGAGGACACTCTGTATAAGCTCTCTTTGAGATGAGAGTACAGAACAGAGACAGATTTGTTTTGTGTATCTAAAACTGAAAAACAAACCCTTGGTTGTGTGGTGGCTCACCAGTGAGCTGCCAATCTTTTGATTGACAGGTCGATCCCACCAGTCACTGCGAGAGAACGACAAGGCAGTTTGCTTCTGTAAATATTTGTAGTCTTGGAAACTTTATGGAGTCGTTCTATTCTGTCCTACATGGTTATTCCATGAATTCCAATGGACTCCAAGACAGTGCGGATGGCTATTGCTTTCAGAAACCTGAAGATTTAATTTAAATAACAATGGCTATAAAATTAAAGTGTAAATATGCTTTTGTGAGAAAAAAAAGTCCAGAGCAAATAGTGAATTGATTTCTTTGCCAGAATCCCAGGTCTTCCCCTTTGATGTTCTATGTTCTAACCATTTTATAGTCAATCATTGCCTACCTGCTTGATTTTTATAAAATTATTCATATTTTATTCTAAAGAGCACAGAGAATACATTTCATTAAAACACCTAGTTGTGAGCTTTCGTCTTTTGCACCATTTGAGTAAAACATGTATTATCCGTTCTGGAAATATCTGTTTTAATCTTAAATCTCTCCCAAGTATTATTTAAAGAACTTACTTTTAGATATTTTGATATTTAATGTTGCCTGAGTCCACAGAAGTTCACTGCAAAGACAAAAGGGGGTAGGGTGAACAGTTCTGTGGGTGAAAGGCTATGCTTTAATTTGTCAAAGTGACTTTAAATTAGGCCCTCGTCTCAGTTGGTTCCCCATTATTTTGTTCCACTAATGTGGTTTTAGAGAATACTTTCAAATGCCAGCCCTTATAAAATCTTCCACGGCTATCGGGGTGCCTCCTTAACAGAAAATGAGCGCAGAAAAATGTCAGGAAGAGCAAGGATTATTTTAACCTTGTACTACACTGATCAGATCCCTGCTCAAAGTCAATGATTGTAAAACTTGCCAAAATAGCACAAGGAAACAGTCTGGCGGAATGCTAATGTTCTGAATCAGGGCTGAGAACTGCAGAAGGCTTAAGGACATGCCTACTCATAATGAGAGGCAGCCTTAAGGGTGATCACATTGCTCTGTCACCAGCCACATACACACACACACACACACACACACACACACACACACACAGAAAACATAGGATTACTTTAAAAGTTACTGCAATATCCGAAATTATGAATAAGTGCCTGCTTGTGACACTTTTCTCCATTGCTTCCCTGTTTCTAAATTCTGGCTCTATCACCTTAATGAAGAGCTTCTTTCAATAAATCTGCTTTCACTACTATGCTTTTAAAAAAAAGAAAACAAGTGTTTTAATGATATGAACAATCAAATTGCATCGATGTGGATTACTCGGCACTTGTTTATTCTTTCTCACCATGTTAATTACAAAGATGATATGAGGAGGTGAGAGAAGGCTACTCTAGAGATGAATGATCTGTTAGCACATGCTGGTTTACCTAAAATAGAGAATCAAACTGAAATTTTGAGTGTAGATATTATTTAAAGATTTAGCTATGTTGCCATCAGCTAACTGAACAGTGAATTTATCTACTGGGGGGAGTAGGAGGACACTCATGATTAATTAGCTTAATGTATGTGTGCTAAATGCAAATACAGAGACAGCAGTGCCAAATTATGCATGTTTCCTGTTCACTGGGGTTGAGCAGCAGAATACAGTCTGGAAGCACACAGATTCCTACTGAGTCCTTCCTTTATTCTCTAGAGACTAATTCTCATATCAACCACGCAGCATTTTATTTTTATCATTGAAACTGGAAAACAACCTGGCAATGGTTTCTGAATTTTAATTATGGTGTTTTAAAACATTTCCTCACAGCCCTCTTTAATCATATTAATATTAGAGTAATATTTGCCTAAAACGTAGAGCATATTTAAACAAAATCCGTTTGGGTGCATTGTAACAAGACTTGCTTTCACTTACATTAAAAGGAAATAATAACCAGAGCAGCAACTGCGACACTACTTCCTGTAACTTAGGTGAATTCAAAGGAAAGCATATGGGAAACTTAAGAAAATAAGATTTCACATATTCGACATTTTAAGTCATATAATGCAAGTAAATGGGAAGAAGTGTCCACGTTGAGAGTGTAGCAGGAACACAACATGGTGTTTTTCTAGGAACTGAGATGCATTTGGGGGTGGGGGTTCATATGCGAACAAAAGTATAGCCTATTAATTCTAATTCTAATGTTTTATAAGACCTGCCTCTACTCCAGTGTGTTACACTGCAATTCTGGATTGATTACTACTACATAATTGTAATTATAGTCATTTCGTACTATTACCTTTGCTTTCAGTCGCCCCTTTTCTCTCTGCCTTGCTCTTAAAACCTCCCTCAGAGGCATTAAAGCAAGAGAGTTAATAAAAAAAAATGACGAGATATAGTAACATAGATGCCACCTGACAAGTCTGAAAGCCTTGGTCACACTTAGACCACTGGATTGTGAGGTTGCTGACATGCACTAGCTATGACAGTTTGTCCTGAGATACCTTGAACTAGGAAACTTTAAATACATATTCATTTACTGAAGAACTTAATAGGGGGGAGGGGAGTTAATTATTTGGTGACCTTTTGTGTTTTCTTAGTGAAACCCCATTTCAAATAAAGGTAATGGGTCCCTGATAACCAAGGGAGTTAACTTATAAATATATATCCATCAGGAGGTGTGAGTCAAATGGAAAAGCTTATGGCTGCCCTTGCCAAAGATTCTTAAAGCAAAGCAAAGGAGTCTTCCTGTAGTGTCATAATTATCAGCTGGAAGCCCTCCATACAAAATGTAAAAATAACTATGTGCCATCTGGTAATTGGTTTTCCCGGCAAATACATATGTAAGAGGGAATCAAGAGCAACACCAAAATTGAATATCCAGTGCACAGGGATGCTGTGTGTCGGCCAGAGTTTTAATAAGCCGCTGGCTGCGAAATCGTTCTTACACTCCCATAACACAATAGAGATTATAAAGTGTCCCCACATGCATGGCTATGCTGCTCGTTGCACTTAGGGATGTGGGGAAAGCTGTCGCACTGTTAACGTTGGAGTTTCTTTCACATGTTGAGCGCCATCCTTTGGAGGTTTTACCAGTAGCTAAATAGTTGCTAATGGAAGTTAGCTAAAATCACTGTGACATTTCGCCACAACCGAAATTTCTTTCCCCAGGTTTGTTTATCATGATGCGGTTTATGGCTACACTAGTTTCCTCTCATCAAAACTGGATGTCACTTTTCAAGCTTGCCTAAGGATTTTCATTATGGTAGCAATAATAAAAGTATCTATTGGCATTTAACTTCTCATTTGCGTATTGAAATCCCTTGGTCAATGCTGAAGCCTGTTGTGTAATTCATTTGACATAAAGGGTTGGTTTAGTTCTTTCGGTGACCTCGCACCGTCCTTTGATTCAGTCTCTGAAATATTTCTTTCTCAGTCTTGCTATACAAGGGGAGTCATAGCAAAATAAAACATATGGGGGCTCCAAGCACATCACTGGCATTATACAAGCAAAGCCTCATAATTCACAGGACTCTGAGCAATGGCAGCTCATGATTATGACATAAATTATCGTCGCTTACAGATCGCAAAGCACTTTTTACTTGACGCTTGCTTGATTCAATGCCAATCAAATGCTGTTGGGGACAACGAGATTACATATCACTCCCTCAGCAATGTGAACTTCATTTCTTCCTTCTCTGTTATACTATCCCTAGAGAGAGAATCTCTGATGTTGGTCTCCACTGTAGTCCTTTATCTAGCATCCTCATGTCCGTGGTTTCCATCATTTGATACGAGCAGATTTAAATAGAGTGAGGCTGTAGAGGGTCTTAGAAACCCAAAAGTGTACTGCTATTTTCTCCAGTGGGGGAACTACTAGGGAGGTGCCTCGCTGCATTGGGTGAATCTGCTGCGCAAGACCTCTTCAAAGTCGCAAAAACAAGGATGTTACTTGGAGGACTTAGGGGCACCTGACTCAAGCTATGGTATTTTCAGTCACTTCTGATACATGTGAAATGTGGACACTGAAGATGGAAGACAGGAGAAAAACTGGTGCATTTTGACTGTGGTGCTCGCAAAGTATCTTGAAAGTATCAACGATTGCCAAAAGAACAAACAAATCTGTCTTGTAAGTAATACAACCGTAATGATCCTTAGAGGTAAGATAGAAAGGCTTCAGCTCATGGTTTTGGACATGTTAACAGGAAAGACCCGTCTCTAGAGTGGGACATCATGCTTGATAAAGTGGAGACCCCCTGACAAGATGAATTTGCACAGTAGCTGAAAGAATGGACTCGAGTATAAGAACTATTGTGAGGATGTCCCAGGAGCTGGCAGTGTTTCGGTCTACTCTGCATAGGGTTGCTTTGAGTCAGAACTGACTGGACAGCCTCTAAGAATAACAACAAGGGAGTGTCCTGGTGCCATAGTGTGCTATGCATTGAGCTATGCATTAATCACAAGGTTAAAGGTCAGAACCCACCAGCCATTCCCTAGGAGAAAGATGGAACTGTCTGTCCCTGTAAGATGTAAAGCCTCAGCAATCAGGCAGTGAGTTTGAACAAGTCTAAGACAAGGGTATTACTGAGAAAAGCCAAATGGATGCAACCAGACCTCGGAAGCCAGAGAAGCCACAGAGAGACCCCTGCCAGCATTGAGATGCTTACAATGCCACTGGACTGGGTTGGGATGTTTTCTCAATGTTCAAGTCCCCTTGTATATAAACACTTTCTTATACACATATGCGTGTTTATGAATTTGTTTCTCTAGTCTACCCACACTAACACGGAGGATTTGTCTGCAGTCATCTACTGATTCAGTTTCAGTCCCCCTTGCAGCCATCCATAAAGACTTAATGTCTCAGTCTGCCATTTTCTATGGGGTCATTGTGATGGGACAGAATGCAGACTGTGAAGGTAAGGCAAAATATAACTGCAAAGAGTTCAGGGGGACCTGAATCAGCTCCTACAGGGCTCTCAGATTTAAATTTCACTCTTAAAGACAAAGTAGAAAATTTAATGTTAAAAATAAACGCATTTGGAAGATACCTTATAGTATTTTAAATACATCATTTATTCTTAAATCAAATCTTTTTTTAAAACCTAGGCACAGTCAGAAATAGGCCTATTCTTAATCTGGTATGTGTGAGAAGGACTCATGCATCCTGTATGGTCATGAAACACTGTCATATAGTTCTGCTCTAATAACCAGAATATAGACTAGTTTCCCCAATTTCACTTTTAGAGAAATTAAAAATAAGAAAATTTATAAACTAGTCAATTATCCTGAAGGAAATTCCCTAATTTCTCTAAGCTTAGTTCTCTGCATTTGTAAAATGTTTATGATAATAGTACTGGAACATTAGCAAGGCAGTAGTATAAAATAAATGATCAAGCCCATCATCTCTGGAAGAGTATTGTCTGGAAGCAAGTACTTTGCTTCAAATAATATCCATTTTTGTTTTTTCTTTGACATGTTATTCAATGTCTCTTTCTGTATCTATACGTAGAGACAGCTTAGTAATGACATTAAGAGCCTATGAGTTGTGTTGACTGCTTTTAATAATGGGCTTCACTTTACAGATCCTCAAGAGACATTGGTATTATCATCAATATCTCATAAATGTTTCCACAAAGTAATATACGTATACAAAATAGTAATTGAGTAAAAACTGCCTTTAAACTATCTTTGAAGTTTGCGTATGTACTTTTGGAAAACAATCCTGGGCAAGATTAGCCCTTCCCTAAATCCATCTAGTCAATTTCCACGCATAGTGATGCTCTACAGGATTTCTGTGGTTGTAAATCTTTATCAGAGTCTGTGGTCTTCCTGGTTCTGGTTCATCAGCTCCTACAGCTACATGCATCAGCCTCCAGCTTAACAACTGACCCAAGGACTCTTTATCTGTAGCAGTGTGCATGTTCTGGACTAATCCTATTTGTAAGGTAGACTCAAGATCATGATAGTGAGGGGAAGCATTAAAGAACTGGAGGAAAGTTGCATGTTTCATCGGTGCTATACAGCACCCTGGCTGGCTCATCTCTTCCTCGTGATCCTTCTGTGAAGGGATGTCCAATTGTCTACAGATGGGCTTTCGGTCTCCGCCCTATGTCCCCCTCCCCATTCACATTAGGTCTGATTTTGTTCTGGGTCTTAGATGCCTGGTACCTGATCCCATTGACACCTCATGATTATAGAGGCTTGTGTGCTTCTTCCATGTGAACTTTGTTGCTTCTCAGCTAGATGGCCACTTGGTTATCTTCAAGCCTTTAAGACCCCAATGCTATATTTTTTTGATAGCCGGGCACCATCAGTTTTTTTCACCACATTTGCTTATACACCCATTTTGTCCTCAGCAATCATGTTGGGAAGGTGATCATCACAAAATGCTGGATTATTAGATCAAAGTGTTCTTGTGTTGAGGGAGTACTTGAGTCAAGGCCCAATGTCCATCTTCAACCTTAATTCTTAACATACATATATAGTTACTTAGATCTATTTCCCCCTCATTATATATAAATATATTTACATATGTACATACTCATATTTAGATCCCTATAAATACAATAAGAGCCCATAGACTAGTAATCCAGGATAGATAAACCCCTCAGGGCCAACAAGTTACGTAGAGATACAGTGAGGATAAGGGGAAGGTAGGGGGAGAAAGGGAGAATTGATCACAAGGATCAACATATAACACCCTCCCAGGGGAGGAACAACAGAAAAGTGGGTGAAGCACAACAGAGAATGATGTAAGATATGAAAATAATAATTTATAACTGATCCAGGGTTCATGAGGGAGGGAGGGAAAGGGAAGAAGGGGGAAAATGAGGAGCTGATATCAAGGGCTCAAATAGAAAGAAAATGCTATGAAAATGATGATGGCAGCATATGTACAAATATGCCTGACACAATGGATGAATGTATGGATTGTGAAGGGAGATGTAAGAGGCCTCAATAAAAGTATTAAAATAAATAAAGATAACATCTCATATTAAAAAAAAACTGACCCACGGACTTGAACCAGACTAGATTTACCTGCTTCTACAGCGTAAACCACTTCTTCATATAAATTCTGTATACATACGTATACACATGTCACTGCTTCTGTAGAGAAACTTGCAGAACATATTATAATGACTGGCAAGTTGAAAAGGCTAGTGAAATACTAGACATTATTCATGCATCATCATTACTATTTTTTCTGAGTCATTCTTACAGTGCATATAGCTTTTCTTCAATAATTCTTCTACCGTAGTTCAGATCCCAGCTCTGAAGTTGCCTTTAGGGAAATACTTCTTGGTAGCTTCTGCTCTTGACTCCCACTATTTTCTGTAACTAATAAAATGAAACAGTCCCCTCTTTCCTCAACAGCCTGTCAGTAACCCATAATAAAAATATATGAATTCAAGCCTTGTTTCCTATTTGGGGAATTTCCATTACATGCAAATGAGATTGTTGACAGTCATTTTCAAACAAGAGGAGCTTTTTCCTGCTATCCCTTACTTTTATTTCAATATTCTGCCTCATTGTCATGTTTTACGTCTGATGCTAAGTCCCCAAAGGCATACTTCTGTCAAGAATTTAAAGCAGGAAGTGACAACTTGCATTTGACTCTTGAAGCTGAATCAGTTGCATCAGAAGAAATGCATTTGCACCTTTTACTATTGGAGTAAAAAGAACTCACCTAATAACCCCACTGGATTAACATAACACCAATGGGTAGAAACTCTATATTCTTGCAACTTTTCTCTCTCACAGCCATTATATCAACTCTGACTCATATCAACTGTTCCTGTGGGTTTCTGAGACTGAAACTCTTTATAGGAGTAGAAAGCATCATCTTGTGGAGTAGCTGGTGGTGTTGAACTGCAGACCTTGTAGTTAGTAGGCCAACAGTCAACTATCAGTGAATACTTACTGAACTAGATGTAGTTCCTAAAGTGTTATTATGTATTTCAACTTCGGTAATGCTTTGCTCATTAAAAATGGCTTTCCTTTCAGATTCAACAAATAGTATAATTAATCCAATATTTATTTATTATGCAGGGAAAATTTAAACATGAAAAGTGATAAAAAGTGGTATTTGTGGATGATGATGATTTCCCAGCCACTTTTATGCATTACTCCCAAGTCTCCTCAAAGGAAAGCATATTCTTCAGCAGGATTGGAGATAGAATTGCACATGGCCACTAGGACTGAATTGTAGGGGAAATGAAATGAGAAAGATGCCTGGTTACTACTCATTTTTTAAAGCACCTTATATTGGTAGCCTGTTTGGGAGGAAATTATTATGATCCACTTACTTAGTAACAGCCAAAAGTCTCAACCATTAGAAGGAAAATAAATCAATTAATAATCATTTTTAGTATTATACGAAGGGGTACCCCCAAAAATGTTTTTCCCAAAGCTATGTATTTAAATTATTTTTAAAAACAACCTTATCTCCTTCAAAGTACTCTCCATTATGCTTAATACATTTATCAAACTTGCAGTTCCATACTTGGATACAGTTTCAAACTCATCTGTTTGGATGGCTGACAGGATCTTCCTAGTTTTTTTTCTTCACCTCTTCTACATCGACAAATGGTTGTCCTTTTAAACTGTCGACCTTATGGTTTTCAGGCTTGTCCCCCAAAAATAACCATCTAAGAAAGATGTTGGTGACGTACACAAGCAAGGAGCACATCAGCCTGTGTGATCCAAGGATTATACATAATAAAATCTGAGAGAAGTAAAAGGAATTGTATCAGATCTTAAATTTTAGAGCACCTGGTTTGCAGGTGGGTATGTATAAAAGTGAAAGCCCAACATCCATTTGCAGAATCACCACATGGAATCAATCTCACTGGATTTTCTCAGACATTTGACCAGATATGTGAATAGTTTTGTGTTCAGACAGAGTGCTTTGAAAAGAGGATTACTGCAGATTTAGTTAGCTTAACATTTTACACTTTACCGTTTGTTTTTCCTTTTGACTTAGTTTTAATTTGTTACAGTTTTTACAATATTCTACTCTTCTGGATTAATGTTTCTCTCTGCTTATTTTATTGTTGCTGATCATTTTATAATTTTTTTTTGTTTATAGGAAATCCAAGATATATAAATCAATACAGACAGCAACTAGATTAAAGATTCTTTTGAATAATGACAGTGGGAGTCAGGGGGAAATGAGGAGCTAATTACAATGGACACAAGAATGAAGAAAATGATCCAAATTTGATTGTGGTTATGATTTCACAATTTCTTCAATATGTTGAAAACATTGCATGTATCATACATGAAGTGTGTTTGGATATAAGAATAAGTGCTGTATAAGTAGTTTAGAAACCCATCTTAACATAAGGTTTATCTGTACATCAATTTGACATGAACATTGTGAAAGGCAACTTAGTGGGTGATGAGTTAACGCTATTACCAAAGGAACAACTCAAAAAAGAATGATGACACTATTTGCCGAACTTGACAAAAATAATCAATGTTGCTGACTTGTACATGCAGAAAATGTGTAATTGGTGTCATTTACAGTGTATATTCTTACAGGGACAAAATAGAGAAAATTTTAAATAATAAATAAAATATTCCTGTCTAGCTAGGAGATTTTGAAGTTTCCAGATCATTTTCGTAGCTCTGACCTTAGAGCTCACCCCACTTGTCTTTCAGAAAATTTGGAAAATAAATTTGATCTTTTAGAATTTATTATTTTAAAAAGAAAGAAAAGAATACATCATAAAATTCTGCATACAAATTCTAGCTTTTGAAGAAAGGCAATTTGGGTAGCTAAATTGGTATATATAATCAAGTGAATTATTAATTTATTATGTATTTAATACTGCAAATCATTTATGATACAATTAACCACATGCAATTATTTCCTTTGCAGTTATTAAAATATAACATAGATTGATATACCAATGACCATATTTTTGCTTTTTAAAAAAACAATAGATTGTTGGGATTGAAATAAGTCTTGGAATATTCTGTTTTCATTGGCTGATGCCTAGTTCTTGTTTTATAAAATAACAGGAAAACATTATGTTGAGCTACATATAGGTACTATTAATATTAGATCACCATAGATACGTAAGGGGTAAGAGATGGAAGATCATCATGAGTACACTATTTAAGCAATCCAAAGAAAACAAATGTGCTGTTTCTCAGCATCCTACGCTAGACTGTGCATTGGTATTTATTTATTTGTAGTACCCCTAAAAAACTCACGGCCACTGAGTCAATTGTGACTCACCAAGGCCAGATAGGTCAGAATAGAATTGCCTATGAGGGTTTACAGGGCTGCAAACTATGTTTTGTTTTATTTTTTCCTTTTATGATAGCTCGGTCTACTTTTCTATCATCTATCTATCTATCCATCCTATTTCTCTATCTTCCAAAATGATTTTGTTAGGCGCTAATACATACACCATATAGTTCCATAGTTCATTCATATCAAGGCTTATTGTACAATTGCTACCACAATGTTTAAAAACATTCTTTTCTTTCTTGTATTCCTTGACATCAGTTTCCCTTTACCACCAACTTCCCTCAACTGCACTTTCAGAATGCTTGTTCTACCTGCTGTCTCAATAGGTTGATCAATCAATCCTGATTTTTGTATACTGAAAAAGCAGAAAAGCACAAAACAAAAATTCAAGAAGCTTACAAAATATTTCTGAGATAAATCCCAATATGAGAACACACACACACACACACACACACACACACACACAGAATTTTGAAAACCAGGCCAGACCCAACTTGCATTTGAGAGAGGATCAACTGAAAAGGTTTCAAAAATTCAAATCAGGTTTATACTTTTGATCTCCTATAGTCATCTCTCTATCTCCTTCTTCTTTGGCTTCAAATATCTCAGATATGGGCTAAAATATATATACAGATGGAAAGAAATTTTCTGGAAGACATTGAGGCACAAGCTATGTTTTCTCCATGTATTTCCAAGTCAACGTTGAGAACATTAATTTATTGGGGCTTTAAAAATTAGTCTGCTTATCCCACCATTGCTCAGCATAAGCAAACAAGCAGCATATGACTTTTGCTGTGCCCATAGCATTATTTCACTCTTCCTCTCTAGTTTATTGTACTGTGATGGCTTGTGTGTTGGTGGGATGCTGGAAGCTATGCTAATGGTATTTCAAATACCAGCAGGTTCACTCAAGGCGAACAGGTTTTAGTAGAGTCTTCATACTAACACAGACGAGGAGGAAAGATCTTCTACACACTAGCGAGTGAAAACCTGATGAATAGCAACAGAACCTGGCTTAATAGAGTGACAGGAGAATAACCTCTCTTATGGGACATCACTCAAAATATGACTCAGGAAGACTTGCTTCCTCAGAGTAGAGCAGACTCGGATGATGATAATTAAGCGAAGCTTGCACGATCGTCTTTGATGTGGCACAATTAAAAATGAGAAGGAAAGACCTTAAAAATTTTATTAAAAATCAGAACAAGGATTATCCAAAATTTCTAGGAAATTTTGTGGTTGTCAAAAATAAAATGAATCACCTGCAGATTCTAGTGAACTGGAAAGGACTGGTATTGACCACATTGAAGTGATCAAATAATAATTTACTGCATTAGGAATGATTAATTGAAGAGAAATGCCATAAAACCCATGATCAGAAATAGAATTTCCATATTTATCCTGGGGCAAATACTGTCCGTGAGAGGGTAATATCCATATGCCTATGAAAAAGACCAGTCAGTATTGCTATTGTTGAATTGTATACACCATCTACGGGTGCTGATCTTGAACAAACTGAAAATGGTTGTCAGCCTCTACAGTCTAAAATTGAACAAGCATGCAGTGAAGATGCATGGATAACAAAATGGTGAATGGAATTGAAAAGTAGGAGACAAATAAGGATTCGTAGCTAGAAAATTTTACCTTGTCAATAGGATAGATGCTGGGGATCAAATTATAGAATTTGTAAGATGAATGACCTGTTTGTTGGAAATATAGTTTTCAACAACATAAATGGTAACAATACATTTGAATCTCAATGGATGTAACACACAGGGATCAAGCCAACTCCATCTTTTAAATGAGACCATGGAGAATCTCAACATCAAGAGTCAGAGGAAAACCAGTGACCTTCTGCAGAACAAATCACTAATTGCTTATATTCAAGTTCAAGTTAAGCTCAAGAAAATGAAAGTCCTTCCACAAAAACAAAAGTATGACTTTGATTTTATCCCACCTAAATTTAGAGACCACATCAGGGATGGATGTGAGATATTGGAGACTGATGACTGAAGCTCAAATTTTCCAATGAAATTCTAGTAGGTAATCTTTCCTAACCTCAAAGAATGAGTAGGTGCATTGTCTTGATGGGGGGCGGAGGGGAGAAAATACTTAGAGAAAATTTCCTGCTTTTGTCTCACCAATGCAGATTTGAGTTTTCATGAAATTTCTTCACAAAAAGCCACAATGCATTCTATGAAAATCTATCAAGATTGCAGTATTAGAAAGTCCCAAAAAATTCAGCATAGTCTTCTGAGCTATCCTTTATGTTATTTGCGAGGTCTTCCAGCCTTCTATAAAATGCTTGGTCCCCTAAAAAACTGCTATTTGATATAGGAGATTAGATCTTCAAGATTGTTGCAAACTTTCACTTGGATTTTGTTAAGAATTTGATATTAGCCTTGACTTAAAATTACTACCCCACCACTACACAGCAGGAAATGTATTATTGTTTTGATGAATCACCAGTGAGCTACTGATAGTAATTGCCTGTAGTCACTCACTGATCGCAGAGACTTATTACAACACATTTTATTTGGAATACACTAGAACCTAGTATTAATATTTTTCTTATTATAATGAAATATGATCTTAACTGGATGTAGAAAACTGAAAGAGGAAAAAATGCTGTGAGTTTCTGAAGCTGAAATCACTGAAGAAAAAAGCCAAACCTCAGGTTTCAATAGTGAAGATAGTGACGATATTAGAGACACTGAAACCATCCAAAGAAAATAAAAATAAAAGTAATACACAGAGTCACTCTAATAAAAATAATGGTTCAATACTTACCAGTTTCCAGAAGTAATGTATGATTAGGAATGGTTTGTGCTGAAAGGTGTTGATGAAAAACAGATGGGTTTTGGGTTTCTGCTCCAAACCCCCTAGTTCTCAACTATATGTTTTAGTTTGTTTGTTTTGGGTCTTCTGGTGCCCATTACCTGATTCCGCTGACACCTCATGATTGCACAGGCTGGTGTGCTTCTTCCATGTGGGCTTGTTGATTTTCTGCTCGCTAGCCACTTGTTTAGCTTCAAGCCTGTAAGACCCCAGATGCTATATCCCCAACCTGTACGTTTAGTGTTATCCTCTATAGCACCTACTTCTAGAGGGGTGCTGGGGGGCCAGTTTGGATCTGGTTGGGGCTGGCTTTGAAGACCTCTCTGTTCATGAGTTGCTCCATGTGGTTACATTGCTCTCAATTTTTGATGTGCCATCGTTGGGGTCTGCACTCACACTCCCATTTCTGTGGAGACATAAACAATATTCTCTCCTTGGGTGGATTAGTGTCCTACTCCCCTAGTGACTTTGTCTCCCTCAGTTTTACCCCATTTTATTCCTCCACCTTTCCCCTTCTTTGTGTTGGAATGACAGGTATATCCTTGGGTTTGGTCTGTCCCCGCCCACTTGCCTGTACCTCAGCCTGTAAAGGGTGAGATAAGTGGCTTTTCTTCTATACCTACTGTGCTGATTAAACCTTACCTCGGCAGACTCATGTTGTACTTGTCCTTCTGTGATGGCCTAACTTTGCTTAGCATAATTTCCTCCAATTCTTCCCATGAGATGATATGTGATCATCAGTGCTTTTTGTTATATGTAGTGATCCATTGTGTGTATGTCAGATGGTTTTCCACAATGACTATATATATCTACACTACCACCAGCAGTGGAGAAAAGTTCCTATCTTGCCACACCCCATCCAACATTTGTTGCTCTTTGATTTTCTGATGTGGGCTATCCTCAAGGTTGTTAGGTGGTATCTCATAGTTGTTTTAATTTGCATTCCTTTGATGGATAATGATTGGGAGAATTTTCTCATATGTTTACTGACCATTTGGGTCTCCTCCCTAGTGAAACTTCTGTTCAGGTATTTTTCCTACTTCCTCAGGGTGTTAACTATTAACGGTTTTTCCTAGGAGGGTATTGTAGATTTTAGTAATAAGCTCTTTGTCTGTTGTATCATTGCTAAAAAATCCTCTCCCAGTGTATGGATTCTCTTGTCACACTAATAAAGATCACAAGGAAGGGATAACTGTACCAGGGTGCACTAAAGCACCAATGAAACACACAATATTCCTCTGGTTCTTTGAGGCTTCCTCACCCCCCACTATCATGACCCCAGTCCTGCTGCTCAGTTCTGGCTAGACTTGAGCATGTGCACTGGTACAGATAAGAAATCAAGACACATGGAATCCAAGTCAGTTGAACCCCTCAGGAACAGAAATGGGAGTAGTGACCAGGAGGGTAGGGGGCAGGTACAGAGGAGGACTGGAGGAAGGGGAACTGATCACAATTCTCAACACATAACCCCACGGGGGGTGGGGTGGGGATGAACAACAGAAACGTGGGTGATGGTTGACAGTGGTTGCTGTAAGATATGAAAACAATAATAATTTATAATTTATCAAGAGGTCACTAGGTGGGAGGGGAGAGGGAGGGAAAAAAGAGACCTGATACTGACCGCTCAAATAGAATGTAAATTTTTAGGAGATGATGATGGCAATATATATATACAAACATGGTTGATATGATTGATGTATGGAATGTTATAAAAGCTGTAAGAGCCCCCAATTAAAATGACTTTTAAAAAGAAAAGAAAGAAAAACAATGCTCCAGGAGTTGAAATAATACCAATTGAGATGTTTCAAAAAACAAATACAACACTGGATATACTTATTTGTCTATGCCAATATATTTGGAAGAAAAATACTTAGTCAACCAATTAAAGATGGGGAGAGGAGAGAATCCACTATTTTTGTCAAGTTCAATAAAGATAATCCAAGGAAAGAGGAAGTCATTTAACAATGTCATTAATCTCACACACAAGTAAATTTTTGCTGAAAGTAACGTAAATTAGCTGGTAGAAATACGTGGAAAGGGAACTGACAGAAATTTAAGGAAGAATTTGTATAGGACATGGAATGAAGGATCTCACTGCTGCTGTCATGTTGCTAGTAGCTGGAATCAGAGAATACTAGAAGGATGTTTCCTTGTGTTTTATTGATTATACAAAGGCATTCAACTGTGTAGATCATAGTAAATGATGCATAATATTGAAAAGAATGAGAACTCAAAAAACAAATTGTGCATGTATAGAAACTGTGTATAGAGCAAGAGGCAGTAGTTTGAACAGAACAAAGAGATATTGCAAGTTATCACATCAAGAAGAGTATGTGTCAGGCCACTATATTTTCATCATACTAGTCAAGCTGTCTTCTGAGCAAATAATTTAAAGAGCTAGACTTTATAAAAACAGCATGACATCAGAATCAGAGAAAGACCCATAGACAACCTGTAATATGCAGAGGACACAACCTTGTTTAAAGTGAAGATGATTTGAAGTACTTACTGTTTGAGTTAGTTAAGTTTCTTGTGCCAACCTGGCCAATAAACTCATGTGGGGTTAATTGAATGGCGGAGAGATAAATGGCTCAGTGAGCCTCACCTTTCAAGCTCGCGGGTCTCTTGTTTGTGATGGTCGGACCAGGGTGCAGCTGCCTTAGCAAGTTCCCTTCTTCAACTGGCAAGATTCACTTCCTGCAGGACATCCCCAAGGAGAAGCCACATGGACCTACCCCGATGCAGCCCTGGGTGCTTCAGGAGCCGTATGGAGACCCCAGTCAGCCCTGAGATGCTTATACGTTCACTGATTTGGTTTTCCTCATTCAGTCAGCATCATAGTGTGTGCTTTGTGAGATGGAGGAGGACATTGTGGATTGGTGTCAGATGTATGGGTTAATGTTGGACTTGTGAGCTTGGGCAGCACTGGGTTGTGATGTTTTCTTGATGTGCTCTTAACCTTTATATAAAATTCTCTCTTATCCATGAGTTTCTGTGGATTTGTTTCTCTAAAGTAACCAAAATAACACATTGATGAAGATCAAATAATATATTTTTCAATAAGGGTTGCATCTCAATATTCAGAAAACAAATATCCTTACCAATATCAATAAACAATATCATAATAAATGGAGAAACAACTGAAGTGAAGTATTTCATTTTATCGGTATTATTGAATCCACCTCAATGCCTGTAGAAGCAACAGTCACAAATCAAATGCCAAGAGATTATTAAACTAGCACTACATCTGGGGTTCTAGATCTGGTTTATACCAGACAACGGATGTGTAAAACTTTAATCAGTGTATGGCTGGATCATTAACATACTTCTTTAAGCTCTTCAAAAAATACCCAATCATAACAGTGGCTTGAAAGAGGATCGGGTTAGTCAGTTAAATCAAAGCATAAAGGCCTTCTCAGAATCTTATAAGATTGATTTGGGGAAATCTCAAGGGATAACCTTGATATATTTTCTCAAAAAAATACAAAGAATGATCACAGGGCTCATTAAGAAGCTTCAAGAAATCTGAAAAATGCATTGGTGACAGGAAAATTCCATCAAGTAATTTCTCTCCCATCACAGCAATTGACCTACTCACTCTCCAAGGGTATCAAGTTGTGTCCTATGAGAATTCTACTGGAAAACCTTAACTTGTCTTCCTCATAGTCCTAATCTTGTCTCTTCAGATGTCTTTTTGTTCTCCTCATTTGGAGAATTACTTAAAGCAGTGGTTCTCAACCTGTGGGTCACGACCCCTTTGGGAGTTGACCATCCCTTTCATAGGGATCACCCAATTCATCAGTAGCAAAATTATAGTTATGAAGTAGCAATAAAAATAATTTTATGGTTGGTGGTCATCATAGCATGATCAACTGTGTTAAAGGGTCTAGACATTAGAAAGGTTGAGAACCACTGACTTAAAGGAACACTCTTTAAGATCCTGTAAAATTTGCTCTTTTGATACAGCATAAGTTGAAGAGAACAGAATTCTTTAGGAAAGGGCTCAAGAGATGCTATCTCTGCTTTATAAATGCAAAGACCTGGATGAACTATTTGTAAAGAAACAATAGTTCCACATTTAGATATTTTTGTTTAAAAAAGTTTCTATGATTTTGCAACAATCTATTTTTTTTACTTACTGTGTTAGTCTGGGTACTTTAGAGAAATAAGTCAACAGAAACTCATGTATAAGAGAGAATTTTATATAAAAGTTAAGTGCACATCAAGAAAACATCCCAACCCAGTGCTGCCCAAGCCAACAAGTTCAACATTAACCCATATGTCCAACCCAATCCACAAAGTCCTCCTCTATCTCACAAAACAGATGCAAGGATGCTGACTGCAGGAAGAAGGCTGAGTCAGTGAATGTATAAGCATCTCAGCGCTGGCAGGGTCTCCCCATGGCTGCTCCAGAACTCAGGGCTGCATCAGGGTAAGTCCATGTGGCTTCTCCTTGGGGATATCTTGCAGGAAGTCAGCCTTGACACCTGAAGCAAGGAACTGGCTAAGGCAGCTGCACCCTGGTCCAACCAGCACAAAACAAAAGACGTAAGAACTAGAAATGCGAGGCTCACGGAGCCATTTATCCTTCTGCCCTTCAATTAATTGGCCAGGTTGGCACAATAAACTAACTACCTCACGTATCCTCACATTTCATTGTACAAACTTGCTACAAAAGATCACTTCAACATGTTCAAAAGCAAAGATGTCATTTTGAGGGTTTATGTGGGCCTGACTCAAGCCATGATCTTATGGATTTGAGAATCCTGAACAATGCATATGGAAGACTTAAGAAAAACTGATGCATTTGAATTATGTTTTTAGTGAAGCATACTGAATGTACCATGGACTCACAGTAAAAGAATAAACCGATGTGTCTTGGTGTGTTAGTCCAGGTAGACTAGAGAAACAAATTTCATGGAGACTCATATGTTTATAAGAAAGAACTTTAGAGAGGGGGAAGATGGCCGACAGGGACACCCGCATACTCTGAGAGCTCCTCCAAACAAAGCGGGATTGGCGACCAGGTAGCTGAATAGTAAGAGTCTGGTGAGTGAAATATCCCCCTGGGACAGCACCCCAGTCCTACCCCACGTATTTGTCCGGAGCAGGGGTCTAGGTCAATGAGGACCGGACTAGTGGGACATCTCTGGCCACTAAGCTGCCGTGAGCTCACTGGCGACCGGCTTAGGCTCCATCCCCAAACGGACGCCAGCCCAGAGCCGCTTGCCTGCCCTGCCTAGACAGGCGCAGCAGGTCACGCTCCCCTACTCCAGCGGCCCACTCCCCACTCCCCATACGCGGATCTCCACTGGGAGAGAAGCTTTCCTCTCCCGCAGTTCCCCTCTCCCCGCAGGGCAGCGATCTGCCCTCGGGCCCACGTCCCTCCCTCCATTCATCCAAGCTCAGGGGAGCGGACCCGCGGGTTGTCTGGCGACACCCACGGGGGACCATCCACCCGCACCGCTGCCACGGACCTCTCCACCTGCCCTCCGTGCGCTGGCCTCCCACCCCCGCCCGCCCCCGCCAGCCCCTGGCAGCCTAGCGCCAGCTCCACTCCTGGCGGGGACCCTGCGCTGAGCACTTCCCGCCAACAGGAGCCATAGCCCAACCCGCGCCTGTCCCGGACCCTGAGCTTCCGCGGAGCGCCGCGCCCCGCGCTGCTGAGTCTGCCCACCAAGGGCCCCCCCCTGCGCAAGGCACAAGAGTAGGTGCCCTCCCCAGGGTGCTGAGGGGACCCCGGCAGCCGCGATTCTGAGCCTGAGCAGAAGGGCGCCATTGCCCCCTGCGGTTTCGCGCCAAGCCTCCTTTGCCGGCGCCATTACCCCCCGCGGTTTCGCGCCAAAAGGGCGGAGAGCGAACACCATTGTTCCCTGCAGTGTCCCAGCTGCCTGTGCAGCTATCCAAGGCCCCCCCGCGCCCGCTCACAGCCCGGGCAGATCAAACACTCGACCTGCAGTGGAGCCTGGGTCTCGACTTTGCAGTCCCTGAGGAGCCATCAGTGAGCTCCAGCCAGCTCTCACCACCTGGGGTCCTGTTGGGTCCCCAGTGCCAGCCCTAAGCCTGCCGCAGCCTGCCCCAGACACCCCAGGAGAAGGCACAGTGGCCTGAGCCTCCACACAATAAGGTTACTCCTGTCTCCCAGAAGCATGGGGCCTATTAAAGGATCAAGGAAAAATCAACAGACCACATCACTCCCAACAAAAAAATCAGAAAAACGAGGCACTTTAACAGACCTAACGTCACTCATAGAAGAAACAGATATAGATCAGCCACAAAAGGAAATCTTCAGAACTCTGCTTGCAGTAATACAGGAGCTAAGAGAAGCAAACCAAAATAAGGATGCAACGATAGAAGGGATGAAATGCACAATAGAGGGGATGAAGTCCACAATAGAGGGGATGAATACTATCCACCAAAAGGAACTGCAGAAACTAACAGAGGAGGTAGCAGATGCCACACAAAAGGTCACAGAAGCTATATCTAGGCTTGAGGAGGCTGAGAACCGTATCAGTGAACTCGAGGACGCTCAAACCAAACGAAGCAAGCGAGAAAAACAATCAGATAGGAAAATTAAAGAAACAGAAGACAGCCTGAGATCAATGACAGATGCTATGAAGAGGAATAATATTCGAATAATCGGTCTACCGGAACACAACATAACACACAAATCGACCGCCAAGATAGCAAAGGAATTCCTGGAAGAAAATTTCCCCAACCTAACAAAGGAGAATCCGACTCTCATACAGGAAGCAGAGAGGACGCCGGCTAAGCTAAACACCAAGAAGAACACGCCAAGGCATATAATTGTAAAATTATCCAACTTAGAGGAAAAAGAGAAAATTCTTCGAGCATCAAGAGAAAGGAAGACAGTCACATACAAAGGAGCGCAGGTAAGGGTATGCTCAGACTTATCAGCTGAAACCATGAAGAGGAGGAGAGAATGGAGCAGCATCTTCCAAATTCTGAAAGATAAAAATGCCTCCCCCAGAATCCTATACCCTGCCAAGTTATCCATTAAGATAGAGGGTAAGATAAGGGTCTTCCAGGACAAGGAAGAACTCAAAAAATATACTGCAAGTCACCCGACCCTGCAGAACATACTGGCTGACTCACTATGGCCAGAAGATCAAGCTCCAACTAGAACCTCCAGGAGACCACCATATAGCCCATCTCCATCTAGAAGCCAACATGCCAGCAACACGTACCAGGACAACACGGTCTCAGATGGAAAAGAGGACAGGATAGAAACCCTCCACTCAAACGCAGTACACTGATATGAAGGAAGATAGGCAAAGACCCAAAACACAAAACAGAATATGGCAACCATGAAGCCAGAGATTGTAATAATCACTTTGAATACAAATGGGCTCAATTCATATGTTAAAAGAAAGAGGCTGGAGGATTGGATTAGAAAACATAACCCATCAATCTGCTGCCTGCAAGAGACACACCTTAAGCAAGCAGACAAGCATATGCTGAGAATAAAGGGCTGGAAGAAAGTTTACCAAGCAAATGGTAACTCCAGGAAGGCAGGAGTGGCTATCTTAATCTCCGACAAAATGGATCTCAAGATCCAAAACATAAAAAGAGACAAAGAGGGACATTACATAATGCTCAAAGGCTCAGTAAACCAGGAAGCAATAAGCATACTGAATATTTACGCACCTAATAATGGTGCGGCAAATTTCGTCAAACAAACTATTAAAAAAATGACAGAAGAAATCACGGAAACAACAATAATAGTGGGGGACTTCAACACTCCACTATCAGAGAAAGACAGGTCACAGGGAAAGAAGCTCAGCAAAGAGGCCAGAGAGCTAAACAATGTAATTAGGCAACAGGGCCTGATAGACATCTATAGAGCCTTTCATCCAAAAGCAAAAGGTTTCACATTCTTCTCCAATCCACACGGATCTTTCTCAAGAATAGATCACATGTTGGGGCACAAGGCCAGCCTGAGTAAATTCAAACACATAGAGATTATCCAGACGTCTTTCTCAGACCACCATGCCATAAAGCTGGAGATTAATAGGAGGGCACCCAGAAAAGCAAGGGTCACCAATTGGAGAATAAACAACGATCTCCTGCGACATGAATGGGTTAAGGTCCAGATCAGAGAGGATATCAGGAAATTTCTAGAAACTAATGAGAACGAGCATACAACATATCAAAACTTATGGGACACTGCAAAGGCAGTTATCAGAGGTAGCTTGATATCACTGAATGCATACATGAAAAAAGAAGAAAGGCGTATGACAGATATGTTAACACAAAACCTCCAACAACTAGAACAGAGTCAACAGAACTACCCCTCCAATAGCAAGAGAAAAGAAATAATAAAAATCAGGGCGGAGTTAAACCAGTGGGAAGACAAAAGAACAATGCAAAGGATTAACGCAACTAGAAGCTGGTTTTATGAACGAATTAATAAAATTGACACTCCCCTGGCAAAGCTTACCAAAGATAGAAAGGAACAATCATCAATAGCCAGGATAAGAGATGAATCGGGGGCAATAACAACAGACCCCAATGAGATAAAAAGGATAATCACAAAGTACTATGAAGGTTTGTATTCTAATGAATTCAGAAACCTGGAAGACATGGATAAATATTTAGAAAAACAATCTATCCCTAGATTATCTGAGACAGAGATCAAGAACCTCAACAAACCCATAGCGAAGGAAGAAATAGAGAGTGTCATCAAAAACCTACCAAGGAAAAAGGCCCCAGGGCCAGATGGCTACACAGCAGAATTTTACCAAACATTCAGGGAAGAGCTGACACCGATCCTCCACAAAGTATTCCAGAACATAGAAAAGAACGGCAAGCTCCCAAACTCATTTTACGAAGCCAGCATTACTTTGATACCCAAACAGGGAAAAGACCCCACAGGTGTAGAGAATTATAGACCAATATCTCTAATGAACATAGATGCAAAAATCCTTAACAAAATATTGGCCAATAGAATACAAAGGAACATCAAACATATCATTCACCACGACCAAGTAGGATTCATCCCAGCGATGCAGGGATGGTTTAACACCCGAAAATCCATCAATATCATACACCACATCGAGAAGAAAAAGGATAAAAACCATATGATAATATCCATAGATGCAGAAAAAGCATTTGACAACATCCAGCATCCATTCCTAATCAAAACACTCATGAAGATAGGATTGGAAGGTAAGTTCCTCAAGCTCATACAAGCTATCTATGAAAGACCAACAGCCAACATCATAGTCAATGGAGAAAAGACAAGAACAATACCACTGAAAAAGGGTACAAGACAAGGATGCCCCCTGTCCCCTCTTCTATTCAATATCGTTTTGGAGGTTCTGGCTAACAACATAAGACAGCGGAAGGACATCAAAGGGATCCAGTTGGGAGAGGAGGAGGTGAAACTATCGTTATTTGCAGATGACATGATCCTATACATTGAAGACCCCCAAAACTCCACAGTTGGAATACTTACAGCAATAGAGGAATACGGAAGGGTAGCAGGATACAAGATCAATAAACAGAAGTCGGTAGGGTTTCTATACACATCGGACAGGGCCATGGAAGAGGCGATTAAGAGGGAAGTACCCTTCACAGTAGCCAAGAACAAACTGAAATACCTAGGAATATACTTAACAAAAAATACTAAAGACCTATATAAGCATAATTATAAAACCCTATTACAGGAAACCAAAAGTGACCTTCACAAATGGATGAAGCTCCCCTGCTCATGGTTAGGTAGGCTGAACATAGTAAAGATGACAGTTCTTCCTAAAGCACTCTACAAGTTCAATGCTATACCAATCCAATTACCATCAACCTTCTTCAAAGAATTGGAAAAACTGACCACCAACTTCATATGGAGAGGGAAGAAACCCAGAATTAGCAGAGAACTCCTCAAGAAGAAGGACACAATTGGAGGACTCGCCCTGCCTGATTTCAATGCCTACTACACAGCTACAGTGGTCAAAACAGCATGGTACTGGCACAATGATAGACACTCAGACCAGTGGAAAAGAATAGAAAGCCCAGGAGTAAAATCATCAGCATATAGACAACTGATCTTCGACAAGGGCCCCAAAAACGTCAAGTGGGAAGCAGATGCCCTCTTTAATAAGTGGTGCTGGAAACAATGGATATCCACATGTAGAAAGTTGAAACAAGACGTCTACCTCACCCCATGCACAAGAATACACTCAAGGTGGATCACAGATCTAGAAGTCAAACCCCAAACCATCAGGACCATTAAGGAAGGAATCGGGACTAATCTCAGAGCACTGGCCCAGGGAGCACATAGGCTCACTGCAACAGGGAAGGGGACACACACAGGTGATCTGGAAATCGACAAATGGGATCTAATAAGAATAAAACACCTGTGCACCTCGAAAGACTTTGCCAAGAGGGTGACAAGGCAACCCACAGACTGGGAGAAGATTTTTAGTAATGACACGTCAGACAAAGGGCTCATTACTAAAATCTACAACACCATCATGACCTGCAAAAAGAGGAAAACAGTTAACCCCCTAAGGAAGTGGGCAAAAGAAATGAGAAGAACTTTCACTAGAGAGGAGATCAATATGGCCAATAAATATATGAGAAAGTGCTCGAAGTCCCTTGCCATAAGAGAAATGCAAATCAAAACAACCATGAGATACCACCTAACACCCCTGAGGCTAGCCCAGATCAGTAAATCAGAGAGCAACAAGTGTTGGAGGGGCTGTGGTGAAATAGGAACCCTCCTCCACTGCTGGTGGTCGTGCAGATTTGTACAGACACTGTGGAAAGCAATCTGGCGATACCTAAAGAAAATGGAAATCGATCTACCCTACGACCCAGCCATCCCTCTACTGGGCATATACCCGGTTGAAGCAGCAAATAAAACACGACCAGTCATATGCGCTCCAATGTTTATTGCGGCACAATTCACAATAGCAAAGACTTGGAAACAGCCTAAGTTTCCATCGATAGACGAGTGGATTAGCAAACTTTGGCACATACACACAATGGAGTATTATGCAGCATTGAAAAGCACCGATGAGCACATGAAACACGTTATTTCATGGGAAGAGCTGGAAGGAATTATGCTAAGCGAGGTAAGCCAGTCCCAAAGGGACAGGTACAACATGAGTCCCCTGAGGTAAGTACAATCAGCATGACAGAAATGGGGCATTAATCCACCCAAGGGGAGGGTATTGTTTATATCTCCACAGGGAAAGTGGGACCAGACTTCAACCCAGTGTCGCAAGGTGTGAATGCATTATCCCGGCGTGGAGGACGGAACCGGTGGAGAGGTCTGGGAGGCAGGCCCCAGCACCATAAATTAAGTGTATTCCTGCCCCTCCCCCGAAAAGAACTTGTTCCAAAGGACGACATTGACCCTGCAGCTATGGGAGATGGTCATATTTGACCAGAGCACACGGGAGCAGATGAAGGGGCAGGAGGAGAGAGTGGAGCACAGCCTGGCCCACCAGGCCGTGATGATGATGTTCCTGAGTAGAGCAGCCAGTCCACAGAGAGAACAACATGGCTGGCCCTACTATGAGACATGATGCCCCTCAGTGACTAAGGGCGATACAGGGGACAGCACCGGAGACACAGTGTGGGAATTGCACCTGACCTGATCCCACCACACCGAGGCAATGCACTGGGGGAGTGCAGCGGAACAGCAAGGGAATGGAGTGGCAAGGTCCCCAGGGAATGCTGAAAGTGGACTTTGGGGCCAGGGCGTGGTGCCCCAACAGACTGGACTGGAAAACGCTCCTAAGGGCCAGCAAAGATCCCTGAACTAACTACAAGCTTTTCTCTTGTGAACTGTTTTGTTCTGTTCTTTTTCAGTGGTTTGTTTAGGTTGTTTTGTTGTCCGGTTATATACTGTTGCTTTGTGTTCCTCTGTCTAGTTTTCGTGCATGTTAGTGACTCCACAGGTCTGTCTGAATAGGACAGGCTGGATGAACTATCTGGAGGAAAAACAACGGGACCGACAGTTCCGGGGGGACTTGGGGTGGGGGGTAGGGGGGGTAAGGAAGTGGTGTTAACAAACCCAGGGACAAGGGAAAAACATGGGACCCCAAAGGGTAGAGAAGGGGGAGTGGCAGGCCTGGTGGGAAATGATCAAGGGTAAGGTTGCTTAGAGAAGAGGTATACTCTAGCCCAGGTGGCAATGAAGCATGGTAGTGGGGCAGGAGGAAGGTCAAGGGAGATGGAGGAAAGAGCTAGGAGTCAAAGGGCATTCATGGAGGTCTAGACAAAGACATGTACATGCAAATATATATAGGAGGTTGGGGAAATAGATCTTTGTGTCTAAATTTATAGGTCAAGTATTAAGATGGCGGAAGGACCTTGGGCCTCTACTCAAACACTCCCTCTATGCATGAATACCTTCTTTTATTAAATTGGAACTCTATGATGCTCACTCTCCCGACACAACAGCTGGCGCCAACATGGGTGAACAAGTAAATGTGGTGAAGAAAGCTGATGGTGCCCGGCTATCAAAAGAGATAGTGACTGGGGTCTTAAAGGCTTGAAGATAAACAAGCGGCCATCTAGCTCAGAAGCAACAAAGTCCACATGGAAGAACACACCAGCCTGTGTGATCGAGTGGTCCCAAAGGGATCAGTTACCAGGCATCAAAGAACAAAAAATCATATCATTGACTGCACACCTCCATGATAGGATCGCTGAAGACAAATGGGTGCATAAGCAAATGTGGTGAAGAAAGCTGATGGTGCCCGGCTATCAAAAGAGATAGTGTCTGGGGTCTTAAAGGCTTGAAGGTGAACAAGCGGCCATCTCGCTCAGAAACAAATAAGCCCACATGGAAGAAGCACACCGGCCAGTGCGATCACGAGGTGCCCAAGGGACCAGATATAAGACATCATGCAAAAAAAAAAAAAAAGATATAAGTGTGTGTATGTATGTGTATTTATGTGTATATGTATATATGTATGTGTATATATATATTATATTAAATGAAGGGGGAAGCGCAGAGTGGAGACCCAAGGCCCAAGTGTCAGCCAATGGAGATCCCCTCATAGAGGGGCTTAGGAGAGGAGATGGGTTAATTAGGGTGTGAGGTAGTATCGATGAAGAACACAGCTTTCCCCCAGATCCTGGATGCTTCCTCCCCCCAACTACCATGATCCGAATTCTACCTTGCAGGGCTGGATAGGACAGAGGCTGTACACTGGTACATAGGAGGGTTGGAGATACAGGGAATCCAGGGTGGATGATACCTCCAGGACCAAGGGAGTGAGGGACGATGCTGGGAGAGTGGAGGGTGAGTGGGTTGGAAAGGGGAAACTGATAAAAAGGAGCCACATGTGACCTCTTCCCTGGGAGAGGGACAGCAGAGAAGGGGGGAAGGGAGACCCCGAATAGGGCAAGATATGACAAAATAACGAGGTATAAATTACCAAGGGCATATGAGGGAGGGGGGAAAAGGGAGGGAGGGGGGGAAAAAAAGGAGGACCTGATGCAAGGGGCTTAGGTGAAGAGCAAATGCCTTGAGAGTGATTGGGACAGGGAGTGTATGGGTGTGCTTTGTACAATTGATGTATGTATATGTATGGATTGTGGTAAGAGTTGTTGGAGTCCCTAATAAAATGTAAAAGAAGAAAAAAAAAAAGAAAAAAAAAGAAAATGATTAGGGCAAAATATGTACAGATGTGCTTTATACAATTGATGTATGTCTATGTATGGATTGTGATAAGTGTTGTATGAGCCCCTAATAAAATGTTTAAAAAAAAAAAAAAAAAAAAAAAAAAAAAAAGAAAGAACTTTATATACAAGAGCAATTGAATATTGAGAAGACCATTCTAGCCCAGTCCAGATCAAGTCCATAAGTCTGATATTAGCCCATATGTCCGATACCAATCTATAAAGTCCTCTTCGGACTCACAAAATCCATGCAATGACACCGAATGCAGGAAGATAACAACCCAGTGGGTGGGAAATCTTGTGGATCCAGTGGCTTTATACCCATCTCAGCGCTTGCAGGGGTCTCCACATGGCCTCTCCAGGTCCAGGGCTCTCGCTGCCATCAACATAGATCCAAGTGTCTTGTTAGTAGAACATATCCCAGGGAATGAGCAGAGAGACAGATGTGTCTCCCACCTCTAAGGAGTAAATATAGGAGTTCCCAGAATTTTCAGGAGAAGACCATGCCCACACAGAGGTCTCATTGGTTATATCTCGATTGATAGGCCAGACTCCACCTCTTCCCTTGTCACTCTCTCAAACTGACACCAGATGATGTAACTACCACACTTGGAAAAGTACATTCATAATATTCCTTATACATCATGATAGTCAATCCCTGGAGAAAGACATCAGGCTTGGTTGAGGTCCAGTGAAAAAGAAGACTTTCAATGAGTTGGAGGGATAGAGTAAGTCACTGCAACAATGGGTTCAAACATAAAAAGACTATAAAGATGGTGTGGGAGCGGCGTGTGTTTCATACAGCTTGTGTTTCATACAGCTTGAGTAGGTATTGATTCAACAGCACCCAACAACAAAACCGTTCAGTTGACAGCAAACAATATTCTATTCTAAATAGAACATGTGGTAACTTTCTCACAAGGATATTCTTTTGAGTATCATAAGAGGAAATCACTTTTATCTATAATGGAAACATGTGGTAATCTTTCTGGTTTATTCTTCTTATCCTCTGGAATGCCTTTTCTCTCTTGTGTTTACCTAATAGATGAGATGCTCACATGGGCAAAGAAGCTTGATTCTGCTTCAACCTTCTCAGTGCATTCTGAGTTCCACTTTAGCCCCAGCACCTTCAGAAATCCAGACATTTTTAGAAAGTGGATCATTTTGGATACTACAATTATGGAATAGAAAATTTAATTAATTCATAAAATTCAATAATATCAAATCACTTATATAATTACTTTAGGATAATGGGACAGGGAACAAGAGGACTTAAGTTCCCAGGATGATTATCATCCTAAAAGCAATAATAAATGTTCATGTCTCCCAAGGATAATTCCCTAGTGACATCTAACTCCCATCCTCATATTCCCCAGGGATGTTCCATAAGGTACAACTTCTCTATTTCATTACCTTGGTTTCCATTTTCTCTTAAATTTCAGAAAACATTTATTTATCAATCCAAATGACCAAACCTGTTGTGCTCAAGAAGATTCCAAATCCACATGCATTGAGTTTTTTCCCTACAGATTTCTGTGACAAATATATATCTTCTATGAATTCATAGGGCCTTCAATGTTCATCACCACATTGATGACAACAATAAGAATTCAGTTTTGTCATTTTTGAGCCAATGTAAATGAAACTCAATTTTACTGTTGAATAATTTCCAGCCTAGAATATCACATTTAAATATGTATGAAATTTAACTTTTCTACTTCTTTAATTACTACATCTATCTCTGTATATATTTCTGTAAGGAATTTCCTGGAGGCATTATCTAATACCATATTCTCCATCAAAAAAATTAATAGGGTTAGCCTTTATTAACTCTGAAGAATATATATTCTGCTTTGAGAAAAAATGGGTTTGATTTATTCTAAATTTTAAAAAAGGTATGGACTACTTTGTTAAGAATTGTGGAAACTCCATGTTGTTTTTAAACTGTAACATTCTAGGGGGAAATTGAAACTATATTAATTGTTGAAAAGCATAGAATAATAGTCTATGAAGGAGAAGTGCTCTGTGTTTTATAACTTTTCTGGAATATCACATGTTGATGAGTTTTGGACATCTGAAAAGATGAAAAGAATTTAAAAGTAAGAAAAATGAGGACCTGATGCCAGGGGCTTATGTGGAGAGCAAATGTTTTGAGAATGATGAGGGCAATGAATGTAGAAATGTGCTTTACACAATTGATGTATGTATGGATTGTGATAAGAGTTGTATGAGCCCCTAATAAAATAATTAAAATAAAAGTAATATATAGTACACTAAAATTACTTAAATATGAAATACCATTACAAAATACCTATCTATAAAAACAAACATTCTTGCAAATGTATTGCCAGTTGTAAAACAAATAATCTAGCAAATGTATGTCTAACTAAAAGAAACATTACTTTCTCTTTAGGACATATTTTGCTCTGGTTCAATTGTCCGACAATTGTACCTATGGCTAGTTTTTTTTTAAACAAACAAACTAAAAATGGCATATTTTATAGGTTTGGATCTGTATATTAACTGTTTGTATTCTGAAAGAAGGATTTTTTTTCATCCCATGAAAATCACCATTGTAAAAGATGGTATAGTAAAACAACTAGCTATATTTGTATACAGCTATGGGTTGAAAAAAATGACTAAGAGACTTTTCTGCTTTTCCTTTTAAATGTATTTACTACTCTTTTCATCTTTTTCTCCAGTGATGAAAATACCGCATGTTCCATGTAGAGAAATGTTCAAAATATGTGAAGCAGAATGGACAAAAATGAAATCAGTCATTGTTGTTTATTCAAATATAAATTACTTGCATATTTTTCAGTGGCAAAAATATATTTTATTGAAAATATAGTAAAATTTTGAATTCATCTGTTGCTATTTGTAATAAAATTATAGCTGTGTCTATAAGTAAGAAATCAAAACAAGCAATAAACAAAACAACCTCACTCCAACTTTAAAGGACAGGGTAGAACTGCCCCTGTGGGTTTCCAAGACTGTAACTGTCTCCCTGAGTGAGAAGTCCTGTCTCTCTGATGTGGAGTGGCAGGTGGTTTCAATTTTTGGCTCTTCAGATCACAGCCCAAAGTGTAACCATCAGGCTCCTTAAATAGGAAACAGTTATTAGAACGTGAATTAAAGGTTAGAATCCTGTTTGATATTTTGATAATGAAGAGAAATCATTGGCTTATCTAAGAATCTGAGTATAAAAAACCACGAGCCATTCTGCTGAAGAAAAGGGGGATTTCTATACCTGTAAAGAGTCACAGTATTGAAAACTCACAGGGGCAGTTCTAACCTGCTTTACGGGGTCTCTATGAGACAGCATCAACTTGATGGCAGTGACTTTGAGCTTAGATCACATTCAAGGAAAGACTCTCTTGTGAGTTTTTGTTTTTAGGTTCCTGGAGTTGGTTACAATTCATAGCAACCCTATATACTAGGGGGGTACCCAGAAGAAGGAAAAGAAGGTTTTTTTTCAAGACTATGTATTTAATTTTTTTACTAACCAACTTTATCATCTTCAAAGTACTCTCCATTACACTTATTACATTTATCAAATCTGGGATTCCATTCTTGGAAACATTTTCAAACTCATCTGTTTGGATGGCTGACAGCACTTCACCTCTTCTACATCCAAAAATTGCTGACCTTTCATGTCCCACTTCATTCATGGAAACAAAAAGAAATTGCACATGAGGTCAGGTGAGTAAGGTGTGTGCGGAAAGAGAGGCATGCTAATTTTTTCCCAAAAGTGGCACACTGAGATGACTGTGTGAGCAGGTGCATTGACGTGGTGGCAAACCCAGTCCTTTGTCTGCCACAAATCAGGCCTTTTTTGTTGTACACTGTTATGCAATCTTTTCAGAACCACTACATAGGAAGCTTGAATAATAGTCTGACCTGGTGAAATGAACTCCAAATCCACTATGAATTGACATCTTCATCATTGGGGAAGTTGAGGGATATCCAGGTGAGGTTTGTCATCAATCGACATTTCACCTTTTCTGAAATGAGAAAACCATTGGTACACTT
Organism: Tenrec ecaudatus; assembly: GCF_050624435.1. Taxonomy (NCBI): domain Eukaryota; kingdom Metazoa; phylum Chordata; class Mammalia; order Afrosoricida; family Tenrecidae; genus Tenrec; species Tenrec ecaudatus. The sequence goes on from NC_134539.1 coordinate 67,925,847, forward strand.
GAGTTTTTCCCATAGCGCTGTTCTTGTAAGCTGTGTTGGAGATCACACAGTTTCTGCAGCATTTTTCCAAAGTAGCAAACAAAATTCATTGCTTCTGTTCTCTGAAATCTGCCATCATAAAAAACGAAGTTCGAGCAAAACTGCTTTCATGAAAAAATCCACTGTGACCAGAGAGAACCTTCCCAGGTGATACCCCTGGCTACACTAACTCAAAACGAAATGCTCAATGCTCGCCTAGCAGGAGAAATGTATGCTACAAAATCTCCTCTCTGCCCAGCACAATTCTGTTTTGCAGGGGTACCCCCTCCTATAAAAGAATCAATCACTGATAGGTCTTAGAAAATCCTCAAAATGGTTGCTATGTTTGAGCCCATTATTGAAGCCACTGTGTGAACACATTTTGTCTAGGGACTTCAGCTACTCGTTTGCCTTCCACTTTGCCAACCATGACGTCCTTCCTTCTCTAGGGACTGATCTTTCCTGATCGCATGTCCAAAGTATGAGAGAGGAAGTCATGACCTCCTTTCCTCTAAAGAAATTTGAACTGATTTTTAAAAAAATAATTTTATTATGAGCTCATACAACTCATTACAATCCACACATACATCAATTGTGTAAAGCACATTTGTACATTCATTGCCCTCACCATTCTCAAAACATTTGCTCTCCACTTAAGCCCCTGGCATCTGGTCCTCATTTTTCCCCTCCCTCCCCCCTTGCCCTCCCTCATGAACCCTTGATAATTTATAAATTATTATTTTGTTATATCTTACCCTGTCTGACATCTCCCTTCACCCACTTTTCTGTTGTTCATCCCCTAAGGAGGAGGTTATATGTAGAGCCTTGTAATTGGTTCCCCTTTTCCACCCCATCTTCCCTCCACCTCGTCTAACCAGATTTGTGAGGTAGAATTGGGATCATGGTAGTGGTGGGAGGAGGAAGCATATAGGAACTAGAGGAAAGTTGTATGTTTCATCATTGCTACATCACACCCTGACTGGTTGGTCTCCTCCCCGCGACCCTTCTGTAAGGGGATGTTCAATTCCCTACAGCTGGGCTTTGGGTCCCCACTCCACACTCCCCCCTTTTTCACAATGATATGATTTTATTGTTCTGATGATGCCTGATCCCTTTTACACCTCATGATTGCACAAGCTGGTGTGCTTCTTCCATATCATTCCTAGGGCTAGACCAAATCCAGGGATACATTCTGACTGAATTTCTTACAAGACAGAATCATTTGTTCATGATACTTTGAATATTCTTCAGCCAAACCATAATTTCAGTGCATTAAGGTTTTTTTGGGTCTTAATTGTTGAATGTCCAACTTTCACATGCATAGGTGATTGAAAACACACAACATGGCTTGAGTTAGGTACATGGTAGTCTTCACAGTGACAGCACTGATCTTAATACTTAAAAGAGCTCTTGTGCAGGAGATTTACCCAATCCAGCACATTGGATGATCTCTTGACTGCAGTTCCCATGAGCATTGATTTTGAATCCAAGCAAGACCAAATCCATGCCAACTTCAATTTTTCTCCATCATCATGTTACATGCCATTCCATAGTTTTATTTGTTTTTACACTTTGAGTTGCAATTCATACTAAAGGCTGCAATCCTTGATCTTCATTAGCAAGTGCTTCCATCCCTCTTCATTTTTAGTAAGCAAAGTTGTGTCATTTGCATATGAAGCTTGATGAAAAAACTATCCCCCAATCCTGAAGCCATGTTCTTCTTCATATACTCCAGATTATCAGCATACAGATTGAATAAATTGGTAGGAGGATACCTCACAGACATACAGTTTTCCCTATTCTAAACTAAGCAATATCTGATGTCCTATTCTACAATTGCCTATTTATACATGTACAAGTTCTGAATGAGGACTATCAAAAATTCTGAATTCATATTCTTCTCAAAGTTTGTTATGATTCACATACTTGCATGCTTTGACAAAGTGGATACAGTACACGTAAAAATATTTGGGGAATTCTCTGCTTTCAACCAAGAGCTATCTAATATCAGCAATGATATTTCTTGTTCTATGTCCTCTTTTGAATCTGGTCTTAACCTCTGGCAGTTCCCTGACAAATTACAGCTGCTTTTCAATGATCTTCAGCAAATTATTGGGCATATGATATCAGTGATATTGTTCAATAATTTGAGCATTCTGTTGAGTTACCTTTCTCTGGAATGGGTACAATTATGGATCTCATCCAGTCAGTTGGTCAAGTCTCCCAAATTTCTTGGCATTGATGAGTGAGTGCTTCCAGTATTTCATCAGCTTGTTGAAACCTTTCAATTGGTATTTCATCAATTCATGTAGGCGTAATTTGGCTAATGTTTTTAGTGCAGATTGAGTTTATTCCTTCAGTAGCATGGTTCTTGCTCTACCCCTTGAGAGGGTGGATTGTCACCTAGTTCTTTTTTTGCTACAGCAACTGTGCGTGTTCTTTGCATCATTTTTGCATTCTTCTTGCATCATCAATATTTTTCCCACATAATCTTTCATTATTACAACTTGAGTTTTTAATGTGGTGAGAATGTTCTTCCTTTTGATTTTTTAATTCTAGGTATTTTCACATTTCATTCTAATATTTGACTTTGTCTTCTCAAGTTGTGCTTTGAAATCTTCTATTTCAGTTATTTGACTTCATCATTTTGATGTCATTTCAGCTATTTGATGTCATCATTTCTTCCATTTCCTTAGGTGCTTTATGATTAAGAGTAAGTTTCAGAATCTCTGCTGACATTCACTTGTATCTTTTCTTCTTTAGTGTTTTTTAACTGATTTGTTCCTTTCTTCATCAAATTCTATAAATTCTGGTGGAATATGCTTAAGATCATGTTTTGGCTTGAGTGGGCTTGTTTTGCTTTTCTTCAACTTCAACATGGCCTAACATGGACAATTGATGGTGTATTCCACAGATGGCTCCTGGCCTGGTTTGAACTGCTGACATTGAGCGTCTTCATTGTCTCTTCACTGATATAGTCAATTTGATTTATTTTTATTCTCTCTGGAGAAGTCCACGTATTTAAACACCTTTTATGTAGTTGGAGAAAGGTATTTGCAATTAAGTCACTGGCCTTGCAAAATTTTATCATATAATCCCCAGCTTTCTTTCTATAACCAAGACCAAAATTTCTAATTACCATTCTTTGCTTCCAACCTTTTCATCACACTTGCCAGTAATTATCAATATACCTTCCTTGCATGTTTGATTAATTTTACAATGACAATGATGGTAGAGTCCTTCAATTTCTTCATCACTAGCTTTAGTGGTTGGTGCATAAATTTGAATAATAATTCAATTGGATTTGAAAACCATTCTTTTTTATGATAAATGCCATACTATTACTCTTGATTGTGTCATAGTGAAATGTGATTTTTCTTATTCAAAATGGTCCAAACAAGTCCATTTCAACTTGCTAATGCCTAGTATATTGAACTCAATGTGTTCTTTTTCATTTTTTACAACTTCCAATTTTCCCACATTCATACTTCATATATTCCAAATTCCACTTATTCATTGACATTTGTAGCTGTTTTTTACTTTTGAGTCTTACCCTATCAGTGAATGAATGTCTCAAAGGTTTTATTCCATCGGTAAAATTACGGTCAACTCTGCTTTGAGAAGGCAGTTCTTCCTCACTCACATATTGAGTGTGTTCTGACCCGAGGGGCTCCATGTCTGCCACTGTGTCTAACAATGTTTTGTTGCTGTTCATGACATTTTAGTAACTGACATTATTTCAATCTATACATAGGTTTTTCACTGTCTAGTCATTCTGAAACAGATAGCTGATTCCTTCTTAGTCAGGAAACTGTGGAGACCTGTTCACTGTGGGTGGCCCTGTTGGTGTTTGAAATGCCAGTTGCATAGCTTCCAATACCACAGCAAACCACCACAGAATGAGAAACTAACAGAGCGGTGTCGGCACTTGCCAACAGGTAGAAGCAATTATTGGAGATCATAGAAATATGTGCTTTAACACATTAAAAGAATAATAATCTATGCATTGGCAATCACTGGATTGCAAATCTGAAAAACAATTTAGAAACAGAAGCTTCAGTTCTTAACTAAACTGAATCAGAGTCAGAATCCAAGCTATGCAAAATAAAATGGAGCTTTGAGAGAGAGCACATCAGTCCTACAGTGAGGTCACCAGGTCTTTTTGGTGAGACCTATATCAAATAGGAAAGCATGAGATTAAACCAGTATCCTCACCAAATTTTGAAAATACAACTGGCAATTGGATCTTGATGGCTAAAATGGAAAAAGCCTTAAAGATAAATATACCCTTTACATTGCCTCCTGACCTGTTCGATCAGTGGTTCTCAGCCTTCCTAATCCCATGGCCCTTTCATACAGTTCCTCATGTTGTGGTGACCCCCAACCATAAAATTGTTTTCATTGCTGCTTCATCACTGTGATTTTGCTACTGTTATGAATCGGGCAGCCCCTGTGAATGGGTCATTCAACCACCCCAAAGGGGTCACAACCCTCAGATTGGGCCTACTGTTTTTTTAAAATGCAGGTGACATAGCTTCCAGCATAACAGCAACATACAAACCACCACATTACAACAAATTGACATTTGGATAACAAACTATGGCTAGCATTGAGAAAAATGAGAATTTGAGAGCACTATATAGTCTCTATGAGTCATAATTGACTCTATGGCAGGTGTTAGCTGTTAGTAGGTGCCATTGAGTTGGTTATGACCCATAGAGACTCTATGCACACCCGAATGACACATGGCCCAACCCTGCACAGTTCTCAGAAACGTTCTAGGCTTGGGTCCATTGATGCCGTCACTGCATCAGTCTATCTCCTTGGGGAACTTCTGTTTTGCTGTCCCTTCCAGTTTTACCAAGCATGATATCCTTCTCCCTGGCCTAGATTCTTCTACCAAAATGTCCAAAGTATATAAGATGAAGTCTCACCATCCTCATCTCTAAGGAGCACTCTGGCAGTACTTCTAACACAGATCAGTTTGTCCTTTAAGCAGTCTATGGTCCTTTCAATATTGTTTTTCAGCCACTACAACCCAAAGACATCTATTCCTCTTCAGTCTTCCTTATTCGATGTTCAACTTTAATATGTGCGTATGAGGCAATTGAAAATATCATGGCTTAGGTTAGGCACATCCTAGTCCTCAAAGTGATATCCTTACTTTTCAATACTCTAAAGAGGTCTCGTGTAGCAGAATCACCCGATGCAATGTATCTTTTGATATCTGGACTGTTGTTGCCATGGGCATTGACTGTAGATCTAAGCAACACAAATTTCTTGACAACTTCAATTTACTCCATTTACCATGATGTTACCATGATGTGGGTCCACTGATGTGTATTTTCAACTTCTTTACATTGAGTTGTAATCCATACTGTTAATTGAAATCCTTGATCTTCATCAACAGTGCTTAAAACCCTCTTCAGTTCAGGAAGCAAGGCTGTGTTATCTGCATATCAAAGGTTGATTATAATCCTTCTTCCAATTCTGGTGACACATCCATCTTCATATAATCCAAATTCTCTGTTTTCTCAGCATACAGATTGAATAAGTATGGTGATAGGATACAATCCTAAAAAATAAGTTTAATTTTAAGCCATGAAGTATTCCCTGTTTTGTTCCCCCAACTGCTTCTTGAATGGTGTACAAGTTCCAAATAAGCAAAATGAGGTGTTCTGGCATTCTCATTCTTCTCAAAGTTATCCTTAATTGTTATGATCCACAAAGTTGAGTGCCTTGGCACATTCAGTAATGCACAAGTAAACATTTTTCTGGTATTCTCTGCTTTCAGAAAATATCCATCCGACATTACCAACACCATCCTTTCTTCCATATGCTCTTCTGAAACTGGCCTGATCCTCTGGCAGCTCCCTGTCCCTATCAATGTACTACGATAGTTGTTGTTGGGTATTCTTCAGCAAAATTTTAGAGGCATGTGATATCAGCAATATTGTTTTATAGCAGCTGTTCTCAACCTGGGGGTCATGACCCCTTTGGGTGTTGAATGACCCTTCTACAAGGGTCGCCCAATTGATATCAGCAGCAAAATTACAGTTATGAAGTAGCCATGAAAATAATTTTATGGGGAGTCACCACAACATGAGGAACTGTATGAAAGGGTCATGGTATTAGGAAGGTTGAGAACCACTGTTCTACAGTTTGGGCATTCTGTTGGGTCATCTTTAATTTCTTAATCATTTTGTTAGGGGCTCATACAATTCTTATCACAATCCATACATACATCAATTGTATAAAGCACATTTTTACATTCGTTACCCTCATAATTCTCATAATACTTGCTCTCCATGTAAGCTCCTGGCATCAACTCCTCATTTTCTCCCCTCCCTCCCGCTCCCCTCTTCCTCATGAACCCTTGATAATTTATAAATTATTATTTTGTCATATCTTACCCTGTCCAATGTCTCCCTTCACCCACTTTTCTTTTGTCTGCCCCCTAGGGAGGAGGTTGTATGTATATCTTTGTAATCAGTTACCCCTTTCCACCCCACCTTTCCTCCACCCTCCCACTGGTGTTGAAGGGATCATCTGGCCTGGATTCCCTGTGTTGTTTCCAGTTCCTATCTGTACCAGTGTACATCCTGTGGTCTAGCCAGATTTATAAGGTAGAATTGGGATCATGATAGTGGGGTGGGAGTGGAAGGGTGAGGAAGCATTTAGGAACTAGAGGAAAGATGTATGTTTCATTGTTGCTACATTGCATACTGACTGGCTCAACTCCTCCCCGCAACCTTTCCGTAAGCAGATGTCCAATTGCCTACAGGTGGGCTTCCGCCTTCCCCCTCATTCACAATGGTATGATTTTTTATTTGATGCCATGTGGGCGCTGTTGCTTCAAAGCTAGATGGCCGCTTGTTAACCTTCAAGTCTTTAAGTCCTCAGATGCTATATCTTTTGATAGCTGGACACCATCAGTTTTATTCGCCACGTTTGCTTATGCACCCACTTTGTCTTCAGCAATCAGGGTCACCTTTTTTTAATGTATACAAATATAGAGTTATTCTAGTCAATTGAGCAGTACCTGTCTTGCAAATTTCCTGAAATAGACTGGTGAGTGCACCTAGTGCTTTATCAGTGTGTTGAAACATTTCCATTGGTATTCTATCAATTCTTTGGAGCCTTGTTTTTGGTTAATCCTTTCAGTGATGCTTGAAGTTCTTTCTTCAGCATCATTGGTCCTTGCTCATATGCTACCTCTTATAATGATTGATTGCTGAGTAAGTTATGTTTTTTTTTTGTACAGTGAGTTTGCATGTTTTCTTCAGTTGTTACTTCCTACATCAATCAATATTTTCCCCCTTAGAATCATTCATTATTACAACTCAAGGTGTGAATTTTTTTCTTGAAGTTTTTCCACTTTCAGATATGCTGTGTGTAATTCCCCCTTTGATTTTCTACTTGAGTTCTTAGCACCTTTGGCTTTGTTGTTGTTATTAACAAAACTAAGGAAATTGTGTTACTGAGAGAACTTGCCTGCAGCTATGTACTCACCGCTGAGACATATTTAAGAGGTTGAAATAAACCTCTTGTAGCAATACTTTTTTACTTACCCTTGTCCCACAAAGTGGATACCTTTAAAGTAGAGAAATTCATTTTCTTACATTTCTGAATGCTAGAATTGTAGACAATGGTCACAACCATGCTGAGTTTGTCTGGGTTATGAAAAGAGGCACAGTCTATACCTATCTCCTCAGGCCAGGTGGCTTGCCACAGTACCGAGTGTTTCCTTCCCACGAATAGATCCATCTTCCTCCTTACTATCTGACAGCTGTCTTCTGATCTGTGTGTGGCTCTATTTAAGTTTCTATTTTTACTTAAAACCCACTCAGAAAGGGTCAGATTAGAAACCATGCTACTTTTATGTAGCTTCATTTAACTGATAACATTGAAAAGAAAAAGCCTATTTCCCCCCATCAAGTTGACATGCATAGGGGCTAGGACTTTAACATATCTTTTGGGAAGATATAATTCCAAACATTCAACTCTGTCTGACAAGATTCTGATGTTTTCTGGCACCTCTATATTAATCAGGCATAACATATTACCATAGTCCTATGTTATCATTCATCTCTTCATGGTAAGTAGCCCACTCCTCGATAATATTATTACGTATTGTGACTCAATTTGTCCACCTCTTTTATTCCATTACTGTGTACCAAAGGTTTTCCTTGTTGCTAGGTGCACAGGTATGCTATAATCTGTCTCCCTAGTTACTAATGGACATAATAGCCACTAATGGGCGCAAAGTGAAGCATACGACTGCTGTCTGAAGAAGTCCAGAACTCTCTCTTAGTTTGGGAAAGGAGGAAGGAATGGCCCTGACACTGATAAATGTAGAATAGCCTTTGGGAGATTATCATCCACCATAAACAAGGGCCATGATCTATATTCATTACCCACCGGGGGGCTTCCATTTTTATCATCCCTTTACCTTTCAATACTCCTTTCCCCTACTTGTCTTTTGATGCATACTGTTAATTCCATGGATCTGGCTGTCCCGTCTACAATATATTAATAATAGTATTTCAATTCAGGGAGAGAGGGGTGTTCCAATGTTCGCTCCCACAGCACCAAGTGGAGCAAAGTTGGAGACAATCATATGCTCACTCCCTGAGAATGGGAGCTTAACTTCAAGGAAATTTGAATTAGAGAATGTTTGATTTTCCACTTATCCATGTCACGGATTTTATGAATAATAAATGCCTGTTGACCACTGTGTTAGAAAATCTCTGGTCTTTGCTCTGCTACAAATGCGCTTCAATAAGAAATTTTTCATATGACACACCATACTTGCCATGTACTATTGAATTGTCTTTTAATTTACAATGATCCCAATTAATAGAGTACAGGTGCCTCTTGGGTTTCTAATTTAGAAGTTTCATCAGAACAGAATTCTAGATCTTTCTTATAGTGAACTGGTTGAGTTCCAATCATTTATTACATGAAAACATCAAAATGGGAACCTACTGCTTCTCAACATATACTCCACCTATATCTATATACTTGTGAGGACAATAGTTGCATATCTCATGGAAATATCCGTATTTCTAAACCTTCTCAGACGTATTCTGTCCATTTGCATCACATCAAAATGACAGTAGGAGGCCTGGTAGGGCTGGATCAAGGGCATATTCCAACCCTACTCCCACCTATGAATCCCTTATTCTACTATCTCTATAGGTTCATCATTCCTGGGTTTCATATACCAATAAACAAACAAAACTATGTAATGCAACTTCAAGAGTTTCTTGGATTTCTGTCACTAGTGAAGGTTTCAATTTTTCTTAAAATGTGTTCCTAATAAGTTGCTGTGAAAATTCTAGAGTTTAGACCATTAAATAGATTGATCCCTTTGGAATTCTCCCCGTCACCAAAACCTGTTGATAAGATCTCTGCTGTGAATGTAATTGGTTCTGTAGACTCCACTGTTTGGATTAGACTTTTCTTTCTTTTTCTTGAAGGTTCCCTAATAAAGCTAATACAAATTAGCAATGTGTAATCTGCTTTCCGACACTGATCTCAGATACATGTTTAAGCATGCTCTGTCTGGAATAAATCTGTACATGTATGAATTGGAAGCCTACTAGCAATATTTTTCCTTATATTTGTATTACTGTCACATAAATGTATAATATATATTTAATGATAAATGTACCTCAATGCATGTATCATTATGTTACACATTTATATTTCTTTATGTGATGCATTCCGATGATGTATTTAATCATAAAATAATCGTATATATTTACTTAAATACCATTAAATCTAGCAGCAAACATATTTTAACTAGATCATAGATGTGTTTAAAAGCATCTGGGGTACTTGAGCTGGTAGAAGACTAAAATTACATTTCCAGGGATAATTCAGTGGAGTTTTATTAAAGTATGAAGAACACACAAATACTAAGAATGAAGATAACTTAAGCTGTTTTTTCCATTTCCCTCCATGAGTTAACTTTTCTGTTAAAAGAAATTATCTCTAGGATTGGTGTGTGAGGCAGTGAGTTTATTATGCCAACCTGGCCAATAAACACATGTGGGATTAATTCAAGGGCAGAGAGATAAATGACTCAGTGAGCTTCGCCTTTCTAGTTCTTGGGTCTCTTGCTTTCTGAAGGTTGGAGCAGGTTGCAGCTGCCTTAGCCAGTTCCCTGCTTCAGTTTGCAAGGCTCACTTCCTGCAAAACATCCCTGAGGAGAAGCCGCATGGACCTATCCCAATGCAGCCCTGGGTGCCAGAGCTGGGATTCTTACACTTGCACTGACTCATCTTTCCTCCTGCGTTTGGCATCAAAGTGTGTGTTTTGTGAGATGGAGGAGGACTTTGTGGATTGGAGTCGGACATATGGGTTAATGTACTTGTAAGCTTGCACAGCACTGGGTTGGGATGTTTTCTTGATGTGCACTTACCCTTTATATAAAACTCTCTCTTATACATGAGTTTCTGTGGATTTGTTTCTCTAAAGTACCGAGACTACCACAGCGTGTGTGGGGTGGGTGGGCAGTGGTAAAGGAAATCTACATTTTGTTCCTCCATATCTCGTGGTGTCTATCATTTGAGTATCAAAATTTGGAACACAGATACTTTATCACTGCATTAAATAAGTAGTTCTAGATTCTTCTCTGGACTCCTAAGTACTGACAAACACTGCTTTCTTGTGCAGTGTATTTCCAGACCTGGGTTAGGAAACATGGCTGTTGTCAGTTGGCCACCTGTTTTTGACTTTTTCTCTAGCCACTTAGTTTGTTAACTAAAATAATCAAATATTATCAAAGCATACCACATTCATTCATTTCTATATTCTCTGGCTGCTTTTGTGCTGTGAGGGTAGAACTGAAGAGCCATGGCCAGGAACAAAAGGACAGAAAGGCTTATATATTTACTCTCTGGTTCAACATAGAAAATTATTCTCAACCGCTGTTGCACACCAACACAGTTCAATAGAATATTCTGTGATGAATATGCATTGTATTTATGTTGTCTCATATGGTAGCAACTAGCCACAAATGGCTACTTACAAAGGAATGTAAATTGATTAAAATTGTGTTTAATTAAATATTCAGTATCTCAGTCTCTGGTGGCTAGTGTGATGACTGCTGGTGGCTAGTGTGATGACTGATAAAATCAAACCAATTAAATTTTAAGTAATTCATAAAGAAATCGAAACAGTTCTATGTGGCTAATGGCTAGCACAGGGGCCCTGGTGGAGTAATGGGACAAGAATTGTGCTGCTTACTTCAAGGTTAGTAGTTCAAAACCACCACCCATCTCTGACCAAAAGATGAAACTTTCTACTCCTATAAAGACTTATAGCCTTGAAAACCCACAGGGGCAGGTCTACCCTGTCCTATAGGATCGCTGTTAGCACCAACTCAATGGCAGTGGCTTTAATATTGCATAGGATTCCCAGTAGTGTAGTGGTCATGCTTTGGACTGTGATCCCTATGGTTGACTGTTAGCAACTACCATCAGCTTCATGGGAGAAAGGCTGGGTTTTCTACTCCAGTAAACAGTTACAGTCTGACTCATATTACATAGCACAGTTCTAGGTCTTGCGAAATTGTTTACCAAAGTAATAAATACCAAAAATATTTATTAGCAGAGCTTGGTGGTATTTTAAAACTGAGTATGTCCTTTGCATATGTATATTTCTAGATGAATATAATCGATCAAATTATAATGAGTCCCTTTTTCTTACTCATATTGCATGACTATTCTTGTTGGTTTGATTTATGGTATCCCCGTGCAAAAAAGAATGACAAACTTTGTGATTCAGCACTATTATCAAAATCCTCATTATGCTAGAGCCCACTGTTGCAGCAAGTGTTTAAGTCCCACTCATTAAGGGTCTTCCTGATTTGGTTGACCCTCCACATTTTCTGGCCTGATGTCCCTCCGTAGAGGAAGTCCAAAATGCATGAGACGAAGACTGGCTATGCTCATTCATAAGCAACATTCTAGTCCATTTTCAGTGCAGATTTCTTTGTTCTTGGGAAGTCAATGGCACATTTAGCATTTTTCACCAACAGCATAATTCAAAGACAACCATTCTTCTCTGAACTTCCATGCTCATTTTCGTGATTTGGTGTGCATGTGAGATTAAAAATACTATGACTTGGGTCAGGTATACCTCAGACTTCAAGGGGAAATCTTTGCTTTTTAGCACTTTTAGAGATCTTTTGGCAGCAGATTTTCCCAGTAAAATTTGATTTTTTGACTGTTGTGTTCTTGTATCTGTGGGCATTGAATTTGGACCCCAGGGGGAAAATAAGGGAAATATGTTATATTTCAATATTTGTTCATTTTATTACAATATTTCTCACCTGTCTCCTTGTGAAGTATTCTGCTTTCTTTATGTTGAGGTGTCATCTCTGATATTCAGCAATACGTGCTTCGGGCTCTCTTCATTCTCAGCTACCAAGTGTGTGTCACTAGCATATCTCAAGCTGTGAATGAATCTTAGCTACCAAGTCTGTGTAATCGGCACAGATGACAAGTTTTTACTTACACAGTCCAGCGACTGAAATTATTTGCTCCGTGAACAGATTGAATAAATATAGCAAAAAGATACAACCTTGATGAATACATTTTCCTGAATTTAAACCACACAAAACCTCAAATGATTACCTCTTGGTCTATGTACAGTTTCTGTAGGAGAACAGCTAAGAATTCTGGAATTTCCATTCTTCTCTCCATTATCTAGGATTTGTTATAATCCAGAGAGTTGTAATCCTTTGTATAGTCAATAGAACACCGGTAAATATTCCAGTTTTTTTTCTGGCTTTGACCACGATCCATCTGATGGCAGCAAAGCTATCCTTAATCCCAATCTTCTGCATTAAACTTGAATTTCTGGCAATTCCCTGTTGATCTTCCTTCCATTGCTTCTGATTTGGATTTTCTTCAGCAAAATTTTACATGTGGATGAAATGACTATTATTGTTTTATGATATCCACATTTTGCCAGATCCTCTCAATGTTACAATGAAAAGATTCTGCATAAGGTATTTGATTCCCCCACCCGCTCATCATTGTATTCTTTGGCTTACTTAAGGAAAAATATATGGACCCAAGAAATAAGGACACAAAAAAATGTCAAATATTGCATGTGGTTTTATTTGTAAGAGAGTTTCAAGAGCAAGTTCAAGTTAAAACTTGCCAGTGTCAACCCTTACATTACTTTTGAGCCAGCATTCTTGTCTAATTAAGCATTTGAGTGTGCAAAGGTAAATAAAAATAATGCTACAAAATAATTAAAAGCTTTATCAACCAAAAATTTCAAAATGTGTAGCAATTAAAAATATATATCCTCCATCTAGGTGTGTACACTTGTGAAAACGCTGGTTTAATCTCTCTAACCCTTCCTCAAAAAAAATTCTGCAGTCTTCAATTTACAGCGTGCCAAAATGTCAGTTTGGATATCTGAGAGGTACCCAAATGGCGCTCCTTTGAACTTTGGAGGGAAAAGGGACAACTTACGGGGGCAAGATCATGACTATAGGTTGTAAGGGGTAAGGTTCCTCCCCCCAAAAATATAATTCTTCAGAACAGCCTTTCCACTTCTGGATGAGCAAGCACCTCATCTTAAAGGGAGCAAAACCAAAAACTGCTCAGCACTATTTGCCTGGACTTTTTCTCACCAACGCAGTTTTCAGTTTTCTTAAAACTTCTTCATAATACAGGCTCATCTCATGTCTGCTCATCGTATGTCCTTTGAGAAAATCTACCACGATCATTCTTTTGGAATCCCCTATCCAGTCACTATTCACTTCTGAGCTGATCTTTCTGCCTGGCGTTTAATTGAAAGAGTAGATTACCTCTGAAGCCCCTGTTTTAATTGGACCTTTGATGTGAAGGCATCCTAAGGAGACAAAGGCCAAGACTATTACTGAGGGAACATGTGTGCAGCCAGCCACTGTCACAGAGACATGCGAAACATGTTTTGAGGGGAATAAAGCTATGTATGTATGTATGAACCAAAGCCTTAATATCAATACTGTCTTATTTACTCTTACATACAAAGACCTACTGGGACTCTCTAAGAGTCAGCATTGACTTGATGGCAGTGAGTTTTTTTTATAGAAACCATATTGACATAAGATGTTATAATTTTTACAATTTTAAGTATTTGCAAATTGTATTTAACTCTCCCATTGACCTTTTATTAGTTTGGAAGCATGTTTTAAATGATTTGACATAGATTACCTTTTAAATTAGTTATACTTAATTTTTTTTCTGATAAGAGATTAGTATGATTAATAGCAATTGTGTTAGTCTGGGTTCTCTAGTGAAGCAAAAGCAGATATGTTTGTGCATATCCATATGTCATATTGTATTGTGATTTAAAATTTTTTTACAGAACAAATAGTGTCCCATTCAATAGTTCATGCACATTTTGTTGTGTGACATAGATTGCAATCCGCTAAATATAGCAGTGCTTTTCCCACTGTCAACTCATGATTACAAATTTTCTTATCAATTTCTCCCTTATGAGTTGTATCCTTTGTCAAATACTGGCCTTTTGTTGTCATGTGGTCAATTGTGCTCTAGTGTTGCCCCCCTTGGGACACAAAGGGATGGCATGTCTCCTAGGGGATCAGCCATATTGTCCACTCTGTGCATTGGCTGTTCAGAGTGGGGATATCGTCCTCTAGGCCTGATGGGCCAGGATGTGCTCCATTCTCTCTTCATCCCCCTTCATTTGCTCCCATTTGCTCTGATGAGACATGCCCCTCTACCCTGGCTGCAGCTTCAGTGCCGTCCTCTCAAGTAAATTCTTCTGGAGTGAGGGGGAGTTGTCCACGTAACAGGTATGGAGGTCGAGCCCTCAGGCCCCTCCACTGGCTCCCCACTCCTTGTGGATACACTGCAGTCATCTGGCACTGGCTTTATATCTGGTCCCTCTTTTCCTGTGGAGACGCAAACAATGCCCTCCCCTTGGGTGGGTCAGTGCCCTATTCCCCATCACGCATCATTTTTTTCCCCTTTCTTCCCTTCACCCTGTATATGGTCTGGCCCCTGCCATACTACCTGGACCTCACCCCTGGAGTGTTTGTGTACAGTAGCTTTTTCCCTGTGCCCCTTTTGCACTTACCTTTCTGTTCTCTCTTGATAGATAGATAGAAAGATAGATAGATAGATAGATAGATAGATAGATAGATAGATAGATAGATAGCTATAGACATAGACATAGACATAGATACAGATATATATTTACCTCAGCGGGCTCATGTTATACTTGTACTTTTGTGTTTGGCTTACTTCACTTAGCATAAATTCCTCTAGTTCTTCCCATGTGGCGATACGCTTCATGCCTTCCTCACTGCTTTTTAGGGATGCAGAGTACTCGATTGTATGTATGTACCACAGTTTTTTAATCCATTCATCTGTTGATGGAAATTTGGGTTGTTTCCAACTCCTGCAATTGTGAACTGTGCTGCAATGAACATTGGAGCACAAATGTCTGGCTGTGGTTTGTTTCTTGCCTCTTCTGGCTATATGCCCTGTAGGGGGATTGCCAGGTCGTATGGCAACTCAATTTCCATCTGTTTGAGAACTCGCCAAATCGATTACCATAGTGGCTGTACATACCTACAGGTCCACCACCGGTGGATGAGAGTCCACCACCGGTGGATGAGAGTCTCACCATAGCCCTTGCAACACTTGTGGCTATCTGAATTTTTTTTAATTGGGCTATCGTTGAGGGTGTTAGATGGTATCTCATAGTTGTTTTGGTTTGCATGTCTCTTATGGCTAATGATCAGAAACATTTTCTCATATGTTTATTGGCCATTCAGATTTCAGATTCTGTGAAACTGCTGTTCAGGTCCTTTGCCCACCTCCTCAGTGGGCAATTAGTTTTACTCTTATTGTAAGCTTGCAAATTATTGTAGATTTTTGTAATAAGGCCTTTGTCTGATGTGTCATTGCTAAAGATGTTTTCCCAGTAGGTAGACTCTCTTATTACTCTCATGGTGAATTCTTTCGATGTACACAGGTGTCTTATCTTCAGTATATCCCACTTGTCTGTTTGTGACTCCTCTGTATTTGCATCCTTCCCTATTTCTGATAGCCTATGTATTCCCTATGTGAAGGTTCTCAGGTTTGTCCCAATTCCCTCATTAATGGCACTCATTTTAGGGGGTTTTATCTCAAGGTCTGTGATCCACCTTGAGTTTATTCTTGTGTATGGAGTGAAGTAAGTTTCTTGCTTCATTTTCTGTAGGTAGATATTCATTTTTTCCAGAACCATTTATTGAAGATGGGATCTGCTTCCCATTTAATATTTTTGGTCCCTTATCAAAGATCAGTTGCCTGTATGCTGATGGTTTTATTTTTGGGTCTTCAGTGCTTTTCAATTGGTCTGAATATCTGTCATTATGCCAGTACCATACTGTTTTGACTACTGTGGCTGCATAGTACGTGCTAAAATTAGGTAGAGCAAACCCTCCCTCTTTGTCCTTCTTCTTGAGGAGTTCTCTGCTAATTCTGGGCTTCCACCCACTCCATGTGAAGTTGGTAATCTCTTTTTCCAGTTCTTTGAAGATAGCTGGTGGTATTCGTATTGGGATAGATTGAACTTATATAGTGCCTTGGGCAGAACTGACATTCAGTCTGCCAATCCACGAGCATGGGATATTCTTCCTTTTGTTGAGGTTACTCTTGATTTCTTAAAGTAGTGTTTTTTAATTTTCCTCACACAAATCTTTTGTTTTTTTTAGTCAGGTATATCCCTAGGTAATTCAATTTGTGCTTGGCAATTGTAAAGGGTACTACCTTTTTAATAATCTCTTCTGTGAACTTGTCTGATATGTAGAGCAGTCCAATAGACTTCTGTTTGTTGGTTTTGTATCCTGGCAATCTGCCATATTCCTCTATTGCTTCCAACACTCCGCTTGTGGAGTTAAAGGGATCTTCAATATATAGAATCATATCATCTGAGAATAATGATAATTTCACCTCTTCCTTCCCCAGCTAATGATCAGAAACATTTTCTCATATGCTTATTGGCCATTCAGTTTTCAGATTCTGTGAAACTGCTGTTCAGGTCCTTAGCCCACCTCCTTATATATTAAATTTAACTTTAATATATTTCCTTTGTCTTATGTTGTTAGCAAGGACTTCCAGTACGATATTAAATGGGAGTTGGGACAAGAAAGATCCTTGTCTCATCCCCTTTTACAGTGGAATTGTTTTCATCTTTTCTCAGTTAACTACCACATTAGCTGTTGGTTTTTGATATATGGCTTGTATAATATTGAGGAATTTCCCTTCTATTCCTATCTTCTTGAGTGTCTTAAACAGGAATGCGTGTTGGATGGTTTCGAATGCTTTTTCTGCATCTATCGATATTAACATGTGGTTCTTATCATTTTCCCTGCCAATATGGTGAATAATGCTGGACATGGTGAATTCTTTTGTAATATGCTTTTGTAATATATTGGGCAGAATTTTGTTAAGGATTTTTGCATCTATGTTCATTAGGGATATTGGCCTATAGTTCTCAATTCTTGTGGCATCTTTGCCCACTATAAGTATCAAATTTATAGAAGTTTCATAGAAAGAATTTGGGAGTTTTCCATCTTTTTTATGTTCTGGAAGAGATTGTATAGGATTGGTGTCAGTTCTACTCTGAATGCTTGGTAGAATTCAGCTGTGAAGCCATCTGGTCCGGGTTTTTGTTGTTGTTGTTGGTAATCCCTTGATTATGTTTTCTATTTTTTCCATTGCTATGGGTCGGGTTAGGTTGTTGACATCCATCTGGGATAGTCTAGGGAGTGATTCTGTTTCCACATATTTGTCGATGCCTTCCAAATTGTTGAATTTGTTAGAATATAGACTTTCATAGTACTGTGTAATTATCCTTTTGATTTCATTAAGGTCCGTTGTAATGTCCCCTGTTTCATCCCTCATCCTTGCAAACGTAGTTTGTTCCTTCCTTTCCTTGGTTAGGTTTGCCAGGGGTCTATCAATTCTGTTAATTCTTTCAAAGAACCAACTTTTAGCAGCATTAATTTTTCCCTTAGTTTTCTTGTTTTCCCTCTCCTGTATCTCAGCTCTGATTTTTATTATTTCTATCCTCTTGCTATTAGTAGGGTTGTTCTGTTGACTCTGCTTTAACTGGTGTAAGTTTGTGTCAGTGCATGATCCATGAGTCTCTCTATTTTCTTAATGTGTTTATTTACTGCAATCAGCCTTTTAATGTGTCTATTTATTGCAATCAGATAAATAACTTTGCTGTAAGCCACATGTTTTGGTACGTTGTTTTTTTATTCTCATTGGTTTCTAGAAACTTCCTGATTTCATTTCTGATCTGGGTCAATACCCACTCCTATTGCAATAGGGTATTGTTCATCCTCCAATTGTGTGTCCTTGTTTTCTGCATTGTTGCACAGTAATCAGAAAGAAATGTCTGTGTAAACTGTATGTGCTTCAATATGCTCAAGTTCGACTTGTGTCCCAGCATGTGGTCTATTTTCCAGTATGTGCCACGTGGGCTTAATAAGAATGTGAGCTTTTTTGTATGAGGGTGGAAAGCTCTGAAAATATCTATCAACTCGAGTCGTCCAATTGTGCTATTTAGATCTGTAACCGCCTTGTTGAATGTCTTTTCCAATAATCTGTCTTTTTCAGAAAATGGTGTATTAAAGTCACCAAGTATAATTGTTGAGCCTGTGATCTCTTTTTTCAACTTTTAGAGTGTTTGATTTATGGATTTCACAGATCTCTTGTTAGGTGCATATATGTTTATTATGCTCACTGTTTCTTGGTTTATTTTCTTGGTTTATTTTTCCCTTGAACATTGTGTGGTTCCCCTCTTTGTGTCTTATTATGGCCTATATCTTGAGTTCAATTTGGTCAGATATTAAGTTCGCTAGTCCTGATTTTTAGAATTACCATTTGCTTGATATATTTTTCACCAGCCTTTAATTCTCAACCTGTTTTTGTCTATAAGCTTGAGATGTCTCCTCCAGGCAGCAGATCGATGGGTTATGTTTCCTGAGCCAGTCTGTTAGCCTCTGCCTTTTAATGCCTGAATTCAGGCCATTGATATTCAATGTTATTATATCCATCTGTGGATACTTTGATGTCATTTTGTACCTTTTGTGTCTGATATTTTCCTATCCACCTACCTTATCTGCTTGCTTTGTGAATGTGGTTTGTCAATATTGAGCTGATGCTATCCTGGGGGATATTTCCTCTTTGTCGCCCTATGGTTGGAGTTGTTCAATGTGATTATCTCTTATTTGCCCTCAGTGAGTGTTGATCTGCCCATACTGGATCATCAAGAATCGTTTATAGTGCCGGGTTTCTTTTAATGTATTCTTTGAGGTTGTCCCTGTCTGTGAAAACCCTTACTTCTCTATCTATCTTAATAGATAATTTTTCTGGGTAAAGTATTCTTGGTTTTGCATTGTTTTTCCTTCAGTTTTTGGCATATGCTACTCCATTGCCTCCTCTTCTTCATCGTTTCTACTGATAGATCTGAACATACTCTTGTTGGGTTACCTTTATACGTGAATGCTTGCTTTTCCACAGCTGCTTTTATGATCTCCTCTTTCTGTTAGTTGGATAATTTGACAATTATGTGTCTTGGTAACTTATTGGGATTCACTCTGGCTAGTGTTCTTTCAGTCTCTTGACTGGTTACTTGATTTTCATTTATTAAGCTGGGGAAATTTTCCTCTAAAAATTCCCTTGCTATTTTCACTGTTGGCATCTTTGTTTTGTCTTGTTCCTGTAGTCCAATTACTCTAATATTGTTTATTTTGATAATGTCAGACATGGCTCTCAAGTTTGCTTCAGCTTCTTTGATTGTCTTATTTGACTGCTTTTCCAATTTGATGAGGTCTGATTGGTTATCCTCTAGGTCACTGATGTGACTCTCTGCCTCCTCAAGCCTATTGGCAAGGTCTGTCAATTTGTCACTGGAATTTGTTATTTCATCCCTGAACTCTTGTATTTCCCTTTGGTGTGTTGCCTTTATCTCCTCTATCATTTCATCTTTTTTCTGCATTGCTTCCCTCATATCCTTTATGCCTTCAAGCAGCATTTTTAAGATTTCTTTTGTGGCAGGTAAATATCTGCTTCTTCTATGCCCATCAGTGGGTTCATGACTTCTTCTAGCATTGTCTTCTGCTTATCCTGCTTTATCATTCAAGATTTTATAACTGGTTGCTGTTTATGTGTTATTTTAGAGGATCCTGGAGCCATCTTCCTAAGTTGAAGGGCCCTGGGCTCTCTCTTGCGGGATTCGTATGAGCACTTCTATGAACTACCTGCTGGTACCTATACTGAGGGCTCAGGCAATCACTATATCTTCCTGTGATTTCACTCCTATCCTAGCCATCCAGTACTCTGTTACTTGGAATTCGTGTTGGATATTCCTCCCATGTGACACTGGTAGGGTTGTTGTGGGCCCACAAGGGAGTCGCTTCACTGGCTGATCTCGAAGTAGGCTTCACAGTCTTTGAGCACCTCAGCGGGCCTGTAGTGTTTTTCTCTGCAACTGTAGTACTGTGGAGGGAATTCAGGTATACCCTCCTTGGTGTAGAGTTCTGTAGCTGGCAGTGGAATTATTGTAGAGAAAAACAGCCTTGGAGTTTGAGTGGTTGTTCTTGTAGTATCACGGAGCACCACAAGTGGTGGTCAGGCGTTTCTCCTAGTCACTTGTTGGGCCTCAGGATTTAGGCTGAGGATGCCCCCACTTTTTGTAGCAGATAACTCCCTGCTGTTTGGTGTGTGGAAGAGGGCTAGCATGAATTCTCCAGCTGCATGCTATGCCAATAATTGTGGGTGGGAGCTCCCCCAGTTTGGCCGTAAGAATTTCTCTAGGCAGAGGGGAGTGGCCTGGAGGCCGCTAGTGCCTTTTGACAGGAAAGAGAGTGAAAGGAGAGGAAAAAGAGAGAAATAGTGATACACAGACTGGAGCAATAATGCCAAGCAAATTCACACACACACACACACACACACACACACACACACACACACACACAACTAAGATGCACAGAGTAAACAAAAGTGAAAACAGTGGGGGAAAAAAAAGAAAACAACTAAAAATGAGAATTAAATCTGCTGTGGCTATGGTAGGAAATAGAGGAGAGCGAGAAGAGGAGAAAAGAAGAAAATGTGAAAGAAGAACACAAATAAAAAATTAAAGAGAAAAGGAAGGAGAAGGAGAGAGAACTTTAAAATAGTTAAAGAAATAGCTGCCCCCGTGCTGTGCTGTGCGTAGCACTGACTCGTCCTATGTGCAACACTGTCTTAGGGGTCAGGCTTCCCACTGGGAGGACAGGGTTCCCCTAGGCAGAGAGTAGGGGTCTGAGAACCAGCAGTTGCATATGAAAGGAATGAGAGTGTGCAGAGAGAATCATAAAAGCAAAGTAGCGAAGAGAACAAAGACAGAAAGAGGAAAGAAAGAAGAATCAAATAAAGAGAAAGAAGGGGAAAAAAACAAACTTTTCACTAATATTGACTGATGGTAAAGAGGGAGGAGAGAGAGAAGGAGGAAATAAAGAATAAAGGGATAGCTGATCCCTGATTGCTCGAATGTGGGGCCAAAGGAGTTTAGGCTCTGCCCCACCATGGCAGGTTGGTGTGCCCTTTTAATGACAGGACCAGTAGTGCTGGGCAGAATTGCCGTGGTTGCTGAGATCACCTTAGGGGTTTGACAGTGATTTCCTCAGCAGCACGGTGCAGTGTAGGTGTTTGTCCCAGCTGCCTCATGCAGTGTACAGCACTCCCACAAAGGGCAGGCTGGAGCTCCTCCTGCTATTTGGATTGATTTGCCCTAAGTGGAGGGTAGTGACCTGGAAGCCAGTAGTGGCATATGTTGGGAGAGAAGAGGAGGAAGAGGGGAAAAGAAGAAAGAGATTTAAAAAAAAACCCAACACACACCTGAGCTCATAGAGATTGACTGCCATGGGAAAGATAGAAGGGCTAGTGAATAGATAGAGAAAAAATAGAGTAGTAGGTAAGGAGGTAACAGACTTGATAACCTGTCCGTGAGGTTGGAGGAGTTCCAACTCTTCCTCAAGGTAGCGGGGTGGTATACCCGTTTGATGTAGGGTTACACGGATGCTGTGTGGTATTACTTCAAAGGCAAGATTGCACCTGTGGCCAGGCATCAGTGGAGTGCTGGAGTTCACTGGTGCACATGCCTTGCGCTGTATGCAGCACTGCAGCAGGGGTGGGGGGGTGTTGAGGTGTTCCTACAGCCCTATCTAGGGTCCCAGGACAGGCAGGGCCTCCCCAGCTATGTGTAGAATCACTGAGAGAGAAGCTGGGCTTATTGTCCTATCTAGTCTGCTGGTGCTTACTTTAGATCACAGGATTTTATTTTTTATCCGTTTTATCCCCCTGGCCAGCTAGAATAAAATCAAATTGAATTGTCTCCCACAGTCTCTGGCCTGCAGCTCTGTGCTGTTTGAAGCTGACATTTGCTAAGGTGGATCTTTGTTATGCAAAAAACCACCAGGACCTGTAGCTGAGTTCTGGAATTCCTTGCTTAGGTTTCTTCTCATGGTGATTTATATTAAGGGCCTCCTATGTGCTCCTTGGGCTGAGCAACCAGACTTTGGGTTTGAGTTTTAAACCAATAATATATATTTAACCCTTTTTTATTATGCTTGTGATGTGTTCCGATTTGGGGGCTGTCAGGCCGACCCCCAGAGTGGAAGATCCATCTTATTGGTTTTTGTTTTTTTTTTCCTTCTCGGCCATTTGGAACTAAATTCGCTCCCTGAACAACCACACCGCGATCTTCCTGAGGTAAAAAAAAAATCTGCTTTTTCTTCTACTCTATAGTATGTCTATCTGCCACCACCACTCCCCAGGCTGTGAGCTCAAGGCAGCCAACTGTTCAGAGAGCTCTGGCGTGGGGTTCCCCTCGCGCCTGGGATTCCGTCCCCTCTTGGGTGTCAGCCTGGAGAATTCGCTGCTCCCAGCAAGGGCCCAGTTGGTGCCCAAGGGCTCGCCTAAGCTAGAGCACTTTAGAGCATTCTTGGTTTGCTTTTGGAGTAGAAATTCCATGCAAAAAGAGGTTCAGAAGAGACCCTGTACCCTAGTTCTAATTTCAGGACTCCACTTCCCCATTCAGGACTCCACCTCCCCATTTCCTTCATCTTACCTCCCAATTCTCTGGTCTGGCAGCAGGAGCTCCGGATGGGTGAGTCCTATCGGGTCGCCATTTTCCCCCTCCTCTCCATTTTACAGTTCTAACAGCAGCGTAGGGAAGCTCTAATCTATTGTAGTCTTATCAGCATTTTTATATTTCCTATATTATTAAACTTTAATATTGTTTGGGTGAGATAATTTCTCATTGTTTTGATTCATGGTTTTCTCATGTCTAATGATGGCAAACATTTTTTCATATGTTTTTTGACTGCCTGAATATCATCGTGTGTGAAGTGTCTACTTACTATCTGCTTAATTTTTAATTTGACTATTTGTCACTTCTTATGCATTATGTGTGTATTTTATCAGCAGATATGATTATATATTTTTTTACAACTCAGCCTGATTTTTTTCTTTTTATAGTGAATTCCAGATTTTTAATTTACTCTGAATTATGCAATAGTAGAATTTAATGCTTCTATTTTATTACAACTTCAAACAATCAAGGAGTCTTCAGTGTTTGCTCATTTATTTGTTTTCTTTCTGTCTCTCCTATCACCAATTTTTTAATATCCCTGATTTTCCCCCTTAAACTTTTGTTTTCTTTTCATTTGTTTGGAAATGATTCTTTGTCATTAATTTATGTTACCTAGCTATTTATATTTATGATAAATTTAACAAATCTAAATTAATTAATACCCCTTCTGGGAGAGTATTTTCTCTGTTTAGTTTGAACTGCTAACGTTGTGATTAACAGCTAAATGCACAACCCACTATGCCACCAGGGGTCTTAGATATTAAAACATTTACATCTATTGTTCAAACCCCCACACACACTGCAATATGAGGCATTCTGATCCCATGAAAATTTATAGCCTCAGAAATCCACATTGGCAGTTGAACTCTGTCATTAGAAATTGGAGTTGACTTGATGGCAGTGAGTTTGGCTTTTATTATCAGCCACTCTCATAATCTTTGTTCCATATGATTTTGTTAGAGCTTAATATGATTATCATTATCCTTAGTATAGCCAAAATGTGTTTAAATTTAGCCTATAGTCACCAACGTTGTTATATGATGCTTTTTAATTAGGTATTACATTCCAAGACTGAAGTATCTGTTAGTCTGTATTTGATCCTTATTTTTTAAAGATTATTTTACTGTACAAATTAAATGATATTCATGTATTTCCCTCTCAAATACTGTAGTACTATTCTATTTCATCTGCTTTAATTCTTTCCTCTTCATAAGTCTTGACACCTACCATAGTTACATTCCTTTATGTGTGCTCCATCAATTCTCTCTGGTTGATTTGAAATTTATCAGCATTGTTTCTGTTTGTGGTTCTTAGACATCTTATATCTAAGGATTACATTGTTTTCTTTTAAAAGACAGTTTTATTGGGAAATAATCCATATGCCATACAATTCGATTTTTCAATTCCATCAAGAGGAGCTGTATAAGTACCATAATCAATTTTAGAACTTTTTTTTCCTTTCTTGTACTCATTATTATTCACTCCCCATTTCCCCTAACCGCCTGGACCCTCAAGAAACCAATAATCCAATTATTGTCTCTACAGATTCATCTGTCCATGTTTTCATATACCAAAAAGTATTCAAAAGCTAAAAATAAAAATCCTACAATTAACAAAATAAAATAGAGAAAGATCTCAGTAAAAATGAAAGCAGAAAATATTTTAAAATAGAACAACATTAAAATGGATAAAAGGGGAGAGCAAATATAAGGCATTAAATTTTATCATACCTGCCATAATCAACTTTCCAATGCAGTCTTCATTAAAACAAGGCTATTCATATCCCTGGTCTATTGTCACAGGGGACTCACCAGAGACTTGGATTGCTTTCTTTTAATATTAAAAATTTTTTAAATGCTTAGCCACTTTTTCTTCTCCACATTCTTCCCCTTTCTATTTTTGAGGCCAAGTTTAGATCCATCCCCTCATTTTCATCAGTCCTACCCCTCAACTTTTATGCGCATACCTTTTTGTTTCCTTGTTGTACATGCAAAGTAATTTCTTTAACTTTATCTTCCAATTGACTAATAATTTCCTCATCTGAATCTAATTTTGTGTTTAATCTAGAGGCTGATGTCATTTTTGTACAAAGACCAAATACTAAAAACTTTAGGTTTGTGAATCATCTGTGTCGCAGCTACTATACTCTACCCTTGTAGCATAGACGCAGTTGAAGACATCATAATACATAGTCATGTCTGTATTTCAACAGACCTTCATTAAAAAATACACAAACAGTGCAACAGTTGACGTTCCTAAAATTTGAAGTTAGATAACCCCAGTGTAAACCATAAATTACATTTTAAATTTTATTTTCTATTTTTAGAGTCATCATTTGACTCTTATTCAAACTTGGGTTTGAACTTATAATTTTTTATAAATTGTATATTTGATTGAGATTTTTTAGAAAAAAATGGAATTGAAACATATTGGAATTTTGAGTGCTTGCTTTCATTTGACTACCACCTTTAAGTTATAAATATATTCATTGGGATTATTTTCTGATAATTTCCAATATCCTGTTCCAATGCCTATTCTTGAAATTGACTTACATTCATGGCTTCATGCTTGGGGCATGTGCTTTGTGGTTCTGTATAACACCCAGTTTTCCCTGTCTAGCTTTGATGGTTGGTGCTTAAAAGGTTGTCAACCTCTAGATTAAACACAAAATTAGATTTAGATGAAGAAAGAATTCCTAGTTGTAGCTGCTGAAGTTGAACTTCTCCATCTTCTCTTCTCACAGATGTAGTGAATTTGATTTCTGTGTATATTCATCTTTTGTACTGTTGAAAAAAGTTATTGTTTGTACTGGAAAATGGATTGTTAAAGGTGTAACTTGGTTAAAATTCAATACCCTATTATTTGAACTCCCTTATGATCCATTTAAATTTGTTCTGGTTTTTAGTATTTTCTGCTTCCTGGTGATTGTGGTTTTTAAACTATTATACTTTATCATTATTGTTTTTTGTTTCTGTTTAGCTTTGTGTATGAAATCTAGGATAGCTGTAGTAGTTGCATAATTTTGTGTCAACTTGATATATAAATTTGTGTAGGGCTAGTCTAGCCTGTCAATCAGATCACTGCCTACTGGTAACTCCCTGTGTGTGAGAACTTCTCCTAAGGAAGGTCCTGGGAAACTTCCCCTCTCTCTCTGCGCTGTCTTCCTGTTAAGGAGCCACATGTAGACCTCTGAGAGCCCTGTGATATATGCACATAACTTTGCACACACCGGCCTGTGATCTTCCTGCATTCTGCATCATTGTATGTGGCTACTGGAGTCTGAAGAAGGGCTTGTGGACTAGTATGTGACTTAAGGTCTGATATTAGACTTATGGACTTGATCTGGACTGGGATGTTTCCCCGACATACAATTACTTCTTGATATAAAGCTCTTTCTTATATGTAGATGAGTGTCTCTTGATTTGTTTTTCTAGTCAACCTGGCCTAACACAATAGATAAATCTATGGGGATAGTAACTAGATTAATGATTCCTGTGGGTAAGGCAGGAGAGGTTCGCTACAAATGGGACGTCAATAACCATGAGTACAGAAGGAAGAACATGTTTTAAAACTGATTTTGGTGATTTTTTTATATTTTATTTTTCTTAATCATTTTATTGGGAGCTCATACAACTCTTATCACAGCCTATATATACATCAATTATATAAAGCGCATTTGTACATTCGTTAACCTCATCATTCTCAAAACATTTGGCCTCCACTTAAACCCCAGGCATCAACTCCTCATTTTTCACCCTCCATCACTGCTCCATCTCCCTCATGAACCCTTGATAATTTGTAAATTATTATTTTGTCATATCTTACACTGTCCGACGTCTCCCTTCACCCATTTTCTGCTGTCCATCCCCCAAGGAGGAGGTTATATGTAAATCCCTTTTTGTTCAATTCTTCTTGATGTTATTAAGCTATTGAATTGTATGATATGAACTATTTGTCAATAAAACCGATGAAATAAAAGAAAAATGTATTTATGGTGAAGAAGTCTTTGGTCTTGCAGAATCCTATTTGATCTCCAGTTTCACTTCTATCACCAAGACCATATTTTCTAACTATTGTTACTTCCTCTTTCTTTCCAGCTTTTATAACCCAATTATTCATAATTATCAATGCATTTTGATTGCAAATTTAAACAATTTCAGACAGGGTAATCGGTAGAAATGAATTTCTGCACCATTAACTTTGATAGTTGGTGCACAAATACGAATACTAATTATATGGATAGGATTTACTTTCTTGTGCAAATATGTGACTGTACAAGAATTATCTTGAAATCTCCTTTTTGATGATGAATGCAAAGCCATCATTTTTCCTGGTAGTGTCATCCCTGGCATAGTAATCTATATGATTTTTTATTCAAAATGGTCAATACCAGTAGATTCCAGCTCACTAATGCCTAGAATATTGACCTTTATGCATTCGTTTCATTTTAATGTTTCCAGTTTTCCTAGATTCATGCTTTGTACATTCCAAGTTCCCATTATTAATATTTACAACTGATTCTTCTCATTTTGAGTCCTGCCCCATCAGCCAATGTAGGTCCCAAAGACTACTTCGTCCATGCCATTATGCCCAACTCTACTTTGAGAAGGCAGTTCTTTCTCATCATATTTTAAGTCCCTTCACACCTGAAGGGCTCATTTCCTGCCATTATCTCTGACAATATTCAGCTTCTTTCCACCACCATTTGTTTGTCAGTTTGTTGTAATGTTGTGGCTTGTGTGTTGTTGTGATGCTGAAAACTTTATCACTGGTATTTCAAATACTATCCAGGTTACCCAAATTAAACAGGTTTCAGCAGAGCTTCCAGACAAAAAACAGACTAAGAAGAAGGAAAAGTTATTCACGTCAGAGGAATTAGCCATCAAACACTCTATGGGTAGCACCAAACACTGTAATTGAAAACCACATGAATAGAAGCAGGGAAGTATTAGAGATATGGAGACAGCATATAGACCTGTATAGGTATAGTTAACAGGTATGTTGAGAAACAATAGCTTCACACTTTGATATTTTTGTTTAAGAAAAGTTCTTATGATTTTAAAGTGATAATGATTTATATTATAGCTCAAGTATCCAAAAGCTTCACTTTGTCCTGCTGTCTAAATGTCACTCTCCTTGGTGGAATTCTGTCCAAGGTGGCCAGAATACACATTGGATAAGTAACTTGGAGAGGTGAGGGACAAGTAAAGTTAGAAAAAAATAGAGATAGAAAAATTAAAACAGGAGAATCAGCCAAGGCTACTTTTATCCAGGAAGAGAGATAGGTAATCATATCATGCTGTGAGATTTGAGAAGAGAAAGATGAAGTATTTACTATGTTTAGTACAATGATTCCTTCTTTGTATACATTCTAAATAGTATACATCCCTTTAATATACATTCTAAATAGTATACCAGATTAAGCAAGATATTTGCAATAGTAATTGTGTTACTTTGGAAAATAACAATGTACCCCAATCAGAACCCAATTATACTTAATTTACCTTGCTACTTTGAGTAATAATTTTGCAAAATAATTGACGTGTTTTTAAACAGCCCCAAAATACAAGCCTTTTATTTCAAATTACGTTCACATAAAATAAAGTGATATATTACAATATTAGAGGAAATATTAACTGTCCTAGAGCTATGACATGTTTTTAAATAGTCGTATTTGTGCATAAGTTATAAAGTAGAAAACACTGTCTTTAAATTTTAAATGAATAAGGTTGGTAGAGTAGTTACATTATCTGAAGTAAAGACATAAAAAATGACCTCATCAGGAACAGAAGGTGATAGTTATATTAAATAGAAATTTTAAGAAAGATATTCAAGAAGAGAAGCAAACCTGCAAAAAAACCAAACAACAAAAAAATTAATTCCCCAAAAGACCACTGTGGAATAATATAGATGGATCTTCTTCAGCCATAAACTAGCTCACTTCTAAGTGACCTTATATAGGGTTTTCAAGACTATAATTCTTTATGAGATAGGACAACTTCATCTTTCTCTTGCAGAGTGGCTGGTGTGTTTGACCCATCAGCCTTGGGGTTAGCAGCCCAAGACCTAACCTACAGCAAAACTTAAAATAATAAAAACTTGATATACAGCATGAGGCAGATACACCAGCAAACTCCAGCACCCAAGTGACGCCTAGTCACAGGTTCGATCTTGCTTCTGAAGTAATCCCAGACAGCATCTGTGGAACCCTACATCAAATGGCCACACCACCACACTACCTTGAGGAAGAGTTGGAACTCTTCCAGCCTCATGGACAGGTGATCAAGTCTCAGTTATCTCATAACCTGCTACTCTATTTATTCTCAATCTATTCACTAGCCCTTATATCCCACTGCACTCAGTCTAAATGAGCTCAGGTTTGTGTTGGGGTTTTATTTTTTTCTTTCTTCTTTTTGCCTCTTTTTTCTCTCTTTCCCCCCATTTTTTCCTCTTCTCTCCCACTCTCTCCTATCATATGCCACTACTGGCTTCCAGGTCACTACCCGCTGCTTAGGGCACCTCAACCAAAAGAGCAGAAGGAACTCCAACCTGACCTCAATGGGAGTGCTGTACACCACACAAGGCAAATGGGACAAGCTTCTACACCACACTACGCTGCTGAGGAACCCTCCGTCAGACCACTAAGGCGATCTCGTCAACTAGAGCAAATCTCCCAGCACCACTGGGGCCGGCAATAAAAAGGCACATCAACCTGCCATTTTTGGGCAGGGTCTCAACCCCTCTGGCCCCACATTCAAGCAATCAGGGATCAGCTATCTCTTTGTTCTTTATTTCCTCATTCTCTCTCTCCCTTTTTACCATCACAGCCAATCTTACTGAACTCAGTTGGGTTTCCCCCCTTAATTCGCTTGTTTTTTCTTTCCTGTTTCTGATTTTGTTTCTTCGCTTCTCTCTCTGCTTGTATGATTCTCTCTGCTCCCTCTCATTCAGTTCACATGCCACTGCTGGTTCCTAGACCCCTACACTTGACCTAGGGCAACCCTGTTCTCCCAGTGGGCAGCCTGGCCCTAAGACAGTGCTGCACACAGGACGAGTCAGTGCTACACAGAGCACAGCACGAGGTCAGCTATTTATTTAACTATTTAAAAAATTTTCTCTCGTTTCCTTCCTTTTCTCTTCTCTTTTATCTTTCTCTTCTCCTGTTTAGTTCTTTTACTTTCTCTCTCTCTCTCTCTTTTTTAACTGTTTTCACATCTATCTACTTTGTGCATTTTAGTTGTGCGTGGTGGAAAAGGTGTCAGTTTGCTTGGCATTATTACCCCAGTCTGTGTCTTCCTCTCTTTTTCTTCTCCTTTCACTCTCTTTCCTGTCACAAGACACTAACAGCCTTTAGGCCACTCCTCTCTGCTTAGGGCAACTCTGAAAATCCAACTGGGGGAGCTCGACCCGCATTTATTGGCTTGGCAAGCAGCTGGGGAAGTCACGCCAGTCTTCTTCCACACACCAAGCAGCAGGGTGTTCTCCCCTACAAAAAGTGAGGCATCGCCAACCTAAATGCTGAGGCCCTACAAGTGACTGGGGGAAATGCTCGACAACCACTTGTGGGGCTCCATGCTACTGCAGGAAGATCCACGCAACCTCCAAGGCGATCTCTGCGTCTACGGTAATTCCCCAGCAAGTTACAGAGCTCTACACCAAGGAGGACATACCTGATCGCCCTCCTCAGAACTACAGTTGCTGAGAAAAACACCACAGGCCAGCTGAGCTGCTCCAAGAACTGTGAAGCCTACTTAGAGATCGATCAGGGAAGTGACACCCTTGTGGGCCCACAACAATCCAATCAGTGTTACATGAGAGGAATATCCAACACACATTCCAAGTAACAAAATTCTGGACGGCTAGGATAAGAGTGAAGCCACAGGAAGATAGAGCAATACCCCGATCCCTCACAACAGCTACTGGCAGGTAGTTCATAGAAGTACTTTTACAGATCCTGCAAGAGAGAGCCCCGGGCTCTTCGACTCAGGAAGATGGCTCCAGGCTCCTCTAAAATAACACTTGAACAGCAACCAGTTCTAAGAGCTTCAATGAAAAATCACAAGAAACAGAAGGCAATGCCAGAAGAAATCATGAACATAATGATGGGCATAGAAGAAGCAGATATTGACCTACGACAAAAAGAAATTTCAAAATGCTGCTTGAAGTCATAAAGGTTATGAGGGAAGCAATGCAGAAGAAAGATGAAATGATAGAGGAGATGAAGGCAACACACCAAAGGGAAATACAAGAGTTCAGGGATGAAATAAATAAATCAAGTGACAAATTGACAGACCTTGCCAATAGGCTTGAGGAGGCAGAAAATTGCACCAGTGACCTAGAGGACAACCAAACAGACCTCATCAAATTGGAAAAGCAGTCAAATAAGACAATCAAAGAAGCTGAAGACTTGAGAGCCATGTCTGATGCTATGAAAAGAAACAATATTAGAATAATTGGACCACCAGAAAAAGACACAACAGAGACATCAACAAGGAACATAGCAAGGGAACTCTTAGAGGAAAACTTCCCCAGCATAATAAATGAAAATCAGACAACCATTCAAGAGGCTGAAAGAAGACCAGCCAGACTGAATCCCAGGAAGTCACCAAGACATATAATTGTCAAATTATCCAACTATGAGGAAAAGGAGAAGATCATAAAAGCAGCTAGGGAAAAGCAAACCATCATGTATAAAGGTACCTCAATGAGAGTATGTTCAGATCTATCAGTGGAACCAATGAAGAAGAGGAGGAAATGGAGTAACATATTCCTAAATGAATGAAAACAACGCAGACCCAGGAATACTTTACCCAGCCAAATTATCTATTAAGATAGATGGAGAAGAGTCTTCCCAGACAGGGACACCTCAAAGAATACATAAAAAGAAACAGAGCCCTACCAATGATCCTTGCCAATCAAGTATGGACAGAAGATCAACACTCACTGAGGGCAAATAAGAGACAATCACAAAGAACAACTCCACCCATAAGGCAACAAAGAGGAAACAGTCCCCAGGATAGCATCAGCTCAAATAGTGAAAAGAAGGCAACCACACAAAACATGCGGATAAGATAGGTAGATAGGAAAATATCAAACACTAAAGTACAAAATGACATCAAAGAATCCACGGATGGATATAATAACACTGACTATCAATGGCCTGAACTAGGCTTTAAAAGGCAGAAGCTAACAGACTGGCTCAGGAAACATAACCCATCGATCTGCTGCCTTGAGGGGATTCATCTCAAACTTACAAACAAAGACAGATTGAGAATTAAAGGTTGGAGAAAAATATACAAAGCAAATGAAAATGCAACTAAGGGGTAGTGCTCTTTATATCTTACCAAATTGACCTCAACATACAGGCCATAACAAGAGACAAGGAGGGGGCACTATATAATGCTCAAGGGAACAATAGACCAAGAACCAGTGAGCATAATAAACATACATGCTCATAAGGATAGACCTAAGAAATTCGTAAATCAAACACTCCAAAAGATGAAAAATTATAGTTGGTGACTTTAATATACCACTCTCTGAAAATTACAGATTACTGGAAAAGAAACTCAGCAAGGAGGCAACAGATCTAAATAACATAATTGGACGACTTGACTTGATAGACATTTTCCGAGTGTTCTACCATCATGCAAAATATTCACTTTCTTTTCAACTCCTCATGGCACATATTCTAAAATAGACCACATGCTGTGACACAAGTCGAACTTGAGTAAATTCACACACATAGAGGTTATACAGACATCTCTCTCCAATCCTTGCACCACAAAGCAGGAAATTAACAGGACAGTGAAGAAAACAAAGGCAAACAATTGGAGGGTGAACAATTTCCTATTGCAAAAAGAGTGGGTATTGACCCAGATCAGAGATGAAGTCAGGAAGTTTCTAGACACCAATGAGAATAAAAATACAACATACCAATATCTGTGGGATACAGCAAAGGCATTTATCAGAGGAAGGCTGATAGCAAATAAATGCACACATTAAAGAAGAAGAGAGATTCATGGATGATATGCTGACACAAAACTTATAACAATTACAGCAGAGTCAACAGAACAAGCCTACTAATAGCAAGAGGGTATATATAATAAAATCAGAGCTGAGATACAGGAGAGGGAAAACAAGAAAACTCTGGAAAAAAGTAATGCCGCTAAAAGTTTGTTCTTTGAGAGAATTAACAGAAATGATAGACCTCTGGCAAACCTAACCAAAGAAAGGAAGGAACAAACGACATTTTCAAGGATGAGAGATAAAGCAGGGGACATTATGAAAGACCCTAATGAAATCAAAAGGATAATTACACAGTAGTATGAAGGTCTATATTCTAACGAATTCAACAATTTGGAGGACATGGACAAATATTTGGAAACACAGTCCCTCCATAGACTAACCGAGATGGATGTCAACAACCTCAATAGACCCATAGCAAAGGAAGAAATAGAGAAGGTAATCAAGGCATTACCAACAAAAAATTCCCTGCATCAGATGGCTTCACAGGGAAATTCTACCAAGCATCCAGGGAAGAACTGACATCAATCCTATACAAACACTTTCAGAACATAGAAAAAGATGAAAAACTCCCAAACTCTTTCTATGAAGCTAGTATAACTTTGATACCTAAAGCGGGCAAAGATGCCACAAGAACCGAGAACTATAGACCAATAACCCTAACAAACATTGATGCAAAAATCCTTAACAAAATACTGACCAATAGAGTACAAAATCATATTACAAAAATAATTCACCACGACCAAGTGGGATGCAGGGATGGTTCAAAATATGAACGGCTATCAGCATTATTCACCACATTGGCAGGAAAAATGATAAAACCACATGATAATATCGATAGACACGGGAAAAGCCTTCTACAACATCCAACACGCATTCCTTTTTAAGACACTAGAAGATAGGAATAGAAGAAAAATCCCTCAAAATTATACAAGCCATATATGAAAAAACCACCAGCGAATGTGGTAGTTAATGGAGAAAAGGCAAAAATAATTCCACTGAAAAAGGGGACGAGACAAGGATGCCCCTTGTCCCCACTCGAATTTAACATTGTACTGGAGGTCCTAGCTAGCAACATAAGTAAAAGGAAATATATTGAAGGTATTCAGCTGGGGAAGGAAGAGGCACAATTATCAGTATTCACAGAAGATATGATTCTATATATTGAAGATCCCTTAAACTCCCCAAGCAGAGTGTTGGAAGCAATAGAGGAATATGGCCGAGTGGCAGGATACAAAATCAACAAACAGAAGTCTATTGGACTGGTCTACACATCAGACAAGACTACAGAAGAGACAATTAAAAAGGTGGTACCCTTTACAATTGCCAAGCACAATTTGAAATACCTTGGGATATATCTGACTAAAAAAAAAACCGAAAAGATTTGTATGAGGAAAATTATAAAACAGTACTTCAAGAAATCAAGAGTGACTTCAACAAATGGAAGAATATCTCATGTTCGTGGATTGGCAGACTGAATATAGTAAAGATGTCAGTTCTGCCCAAAGCACTATATAAGTTCAATGCTATCCTGATATAAATACCACCATCCTTCTTCACAGAATTGGAAAAACAGATTTCCAACTTCATATGGAGAGGACAGAAGCCTAGAATTAGCAGAGAACTCCTCAAGAAGAAGGACAAAGTGGGAGGTCTGCTCTACCTGATTTAACATGTACTATATAGCCACTGTAGTCAAAAGAGTGTGGTACTGGCATAATGACAGATATTCAGACCAATGGAAAAGAACTGAAGACCCAGAAATAAAACCATCAGCATACAGGCAACTGATCATTCATAATGGCCCCAAAAATATTAAATGGAAAGCGGATGCCATCTTCAATAAATGGTTCTGGAAAAAATGGATATTTGCCTGAAGAAAAATGAAACAGGACCCTTACCTCACTCCATGCACAAGAATAAACTCAAGGTGGATCACAGACCTTGAGATAAAACTCCAAATAATTAGGGCCATCAGTGAGGAAATTGGAACACACCTGAGAACCCTGGCACAGGGAATACATAGGCAATCAGAAATAGGGAAGGATAAAAATACAGAGGAGTCAAAAACAGACAAGTGGGATACACTGAAAATAAGATACTTGTGTACATTAGAACAATTCACCAAGGTAGTAATAAGAGAGTCCACCAACTGGAAAACATCTTTAGCAATGATGCATCAGACAAAGGTCTTATTATTAAAATCTACAATATTTTCAAATTTACAATAAGAGTAAAACTAATTGCCAACTGAGGAGGTGGGCAAAGGACCTGAACAGCAGTTTCACAAAATCTGAAATCCAAATGGTCAATAAACATACGAGAAAATATTCCCGATCATTAGACATAAGAGAAATGCAAATCACAACAACTATGAGATATCACCTAATGACCTCAAATATAGCCCAATTAAAAAAATCAGAAATCAACAACTGTTGGAGGGGCTATGGGGAGATAGGAACTCTCATCCACTGCTGGTGGACCTGTAGGTATGTATAGCCACTCTGGAAATTGATTTGGCGATTTCTCAAACAGATGGAAATTGAGTTATCATACAACCCAGCATTCCTCCTACAGGACATATACCCAGGAGAGGCAAGAAACAAACCACGGCCAGACATCTATGCTTCAATGCTCATTGAAACACAGTTCACTATCGCAAGGAGTTGGAAACAACCCAAATTTCCATCAACAATGAATGAATTAAAAAAACTAGGGTACATCCATACAATGGAGCACTATGCATCCCTAAAAATCAGTGATGAATGCAGGAAGCATATCGCTGCATGGGAAGAACTGGAGGAAATTATGCTAAGTAAAGTAAGACAAGCATAAAAGGACAAGTATTAACGAGTCCGCTGAGGTAAGTTTATATATATATAAAAGAGAGAACAGAAAGGTAAGTGCAAAATGGTCACAGGGAAAAAGCTACTGTATACAAACACTCCAGGGGTTAGGTCCAGGTAGTATGGCAGGGGTCAGACCAAATCCAGGGGTGCATATGGTAGCTAACTAAAACGGGGTGGAGGGAGGAAAGGGGAAAGGAAAAAAAAAGATGTGTGATTGGAAATAGGGCACTGACTCAGCGAAGGGGAGGATATTGTTTTTGTCTCCAGATATAAAGCCAGTGCCAGATGAATGCAGTGTGTGGGTAAGGAGTGGGGAGCCAGTGGAGGGACCTGAGGGCTCGGCCCCCATACCAGCTACATGGACAACTCCCCCTCATGCCAGAAGAATCTACTTGAGAGGACAGCTCTGTAGCTGCAGCTAGAGGAGAGGGGCATGTTTGATCAGAGCAAATGGGAGCAAATGAAGGAGGAGGAAGAGAGAGTGGAGTACATCCTGACCCTCCAGGCCTGGAGGACGATATCCCCGCTCTGAACAGCCAGTGCACAGGGTGGACAATATGTCTGATCCCACTATGAGACATTCCATTCCCTGATGGCCCAGAGCCCTAAAGGGGACAACACTGGAGACTCAGGGTTTGGACTGGCCCAGACTGACCCTGTGACAATGAGGAAAACCACTAAAAGCGTGTGGCAGAGCAACCGTGGGAGCAGAGCAGGGAGCCCCTGAGGGAGTTCAAAGGACAGACTCTGGGGCCATTGGACCTGACTGAAGGACACGCCTAGAGATCAAAATCAGAACTTGACACCTAGAGATAAAAAATCAGACCTTGATCTATTTACAGGTTTTTCTTTCTTTTTAAATTTTTTTCATTTAATTAATTTATTCTTCTATGGGTAATTGGTTTCCTTTTTTTGTTGTCTTTGCTCTGTTCTCATTCATTACCTATCTTGCTATGACTTGATTTTTGGTGCATATTATTATCTGTGCAGATCTATCTAGATAAGATCAACTGGATGAATGGTCGGAGGAGAAAACAACGGGACCAATGGTTCCGGGGAACACAGGAGAGGGGAAGGAGGGGGTAAGGAGTTGGTGCCGACCAACCCAGGGACAGGGGAGCAATAATGATCCAAAATCAGTAGCCAGGAGGGTGTGAGGGGCCTGGTAGTGATTCATCAAGAGCAAGGTAACTGAGAGAAATTTTTGAAACCCAAATGAAGGCTGAGCATGATAGTGGGACAAGAGAAAAGTAAAAGGAAATAGAGGAAAGAGCTAGGTGACATAGGGTATTTATAGAGGTCTAAAAACTGGAATGTACATATGTAAATATATTTATATAAGAGTGTGCGGAAACAGATCTATGTGCATATATTTATAGGTTTAGTATTGGGCAGAAGATGGACATTGGGCCTCCACTCAAGCACATACTCAATGCAAGAACATGTTGTTCTATTAAATTGGTATCCCAGGATGCACACCTTCCTGACACGATTGCTGAAGAAAAATGTGTGCATAAGCAAATGTGGTGAAGAAAGTTGACAGTGCCCGGCTATCAAAAGATATAGCATCTGGGGTATTAAAGGCTTGAAGATAAATAAGTGGCCATCTAGCTGAGAAGTATCAAAGCCCACATGGAAGAAGCACACCAGCCTGTCTGACCATGAGGTGTAGAAGGGACCAGTTATCAGACATCAAATAACTAAAAATCATATCAATGGGTGCCGACATTCCTGGTAAGGTCACTGAAGACAAATGTGGTGAAGAAAGCTGATGGTGCCCGACTATCAAAAGATATAGCATCTGGGGTCTTAAAGGCTTGAAGATAAACAAGTGGCCATCTCGTTCAGAAGCAACAAAGCCTACATGGAAGACACACACCAGTCGGTGTGACCACGAACTGTCGGAGGGATCAGATATTAAGCATCCAGGAACAAAAATATCATATCATTGTAAATGTGGGTGAGTGCAGAGTGGAGACTCAAAGCCCATTGGTAGTCAACCGGACACCCCCTTTCTGAAGGGTTGTAGGGAGGAGATAAGCTAGTCAGGGTGCAGGGTAGCAATGATGAAACATGTAACTCGCCTCTAGTTCTTAAATGCTTCTCCCTGCCCCCTACTCCCCATCCCCCGCCCACTATCATGATCCCAATTCAAACTTAAAAATCTGGTTAGACCAGAGGATGTACATTGGTACAGCTAGCAACAGGAAACACAGGGAATCCAGGACAGATGACTCCCTCCAGACCGGTGGTGAGAGTGGCGATGCCTGGAGGGTGGAGAGAATGTGGGGTAGAAAGGGGGAACTGATTACAAGAAACTATGTATAGCCTCCTCCCTGGTGGATGGACAGCAAAGAAGAAGGCAGGGTGCGGGGGAAGTTGGACAGTATAACATATGACAAAATAATAACAATTTATAAATCATGAAGGGTTCATGAAGTAGGGTGGAGTGGGGAGGGAGGGGGAAAATGAGGAGCAGATATTAAGGGCTTAAGTAGAAGGCAAATGTTCTGAGAATGATGATGGCAACAAACGTACATATGTTCTTGAAGCAATGGGTGGATGTATGGATTGTGATAAGAGTTGTATGAGCCCTCAATAAAATGATTAAAAAGAAGTAAAAAATAAATAAAAACTTAAAATAAAATACAGCAAAACTTAATAAAAATATTAAAAATAAAATCTCTGCCATCCACTCAATGTTGATTCATAGTGTCCTTTTCGAAAAGGGTAACACCGTGTGTGTGGGCGTCTGAGACTATAACACTTTAGAGCAGTGGAAAGTCTCACTCTTCTCCAGTAGCACTACTGTTGTTACGAGCTGTGGATTCAGTTTTGACCCAGAGAGACCCTATCCACAACAGAAAGAAGCCATCCTCAGTTTGAGCCCCTCGTGCAGGCACTGTGTCAATCCACCTCGTCCACAGTCTTCCTTTTTATCCAGGTCCCGCTCCTTTACCAGGCATGAAGTTCTTCTCTAAGGACTGGTCTCTCTCGACACGTACAAATTCCTTTAAAATAAGTCTCACCATCCTTGTCTCTCGTGAGCCTTCTGGCTGCACTTCTTCCAAGGCAGACTTGTATGTTCTTTTGGCAGTCCCTGGGACTTTCAATAGTCTTGGGCCAGCGCTGTAGTTCAAATGCATCCATTCCTCTTTGGTCTTCCTTATTCAATGCTGTCCTGAGTAGAACTAAGTAGCATTGCTTAGCTTTGAGCTACTCATAGAAAGGTTGGCTGTATGAGTCCAGCTGAAACATCTCAGAAGACAGGCCCTGTAATCTGCATCTGAAAGAGAAATCCTTGAGAATCTAACAGTTCTCCTTCACATATACAAGTTTGCTACGAGTCAGAATCCAGTCCGCAGCAGCTAACAATAGCAAGGCACATTCACTGAGAAGCAGTTAAAAAGTATGGTTTTATTTAAACAAAGCAGTAAATATCAGAATTAAGGACATGTATCATTTATACATGCAGTATTTTTTAATATTCAGTTTAAAAGCCCCAATAAATGAGAGGAAAATGTGAATAAGTGAGCACAGAAAAGATATGAAATATATGGAGATCAAGAAAAGTTTTAACATTTCATTAAGTGCCCAGAGCAATGTCCCTTTAACCGGGAGGTATGCTTTTGAAATTCTTTATACATAAGAGGGCAGATGTAGATAGCACATGGCCAAATATTGGTAAGATAAATGGAGGGGTAAGAAAAGGAATCTCCCTTGACCTGTAGTTGTCAAGATAGGTGAGATCAGAACGACAGAGAGACTATAGAATCTGTATACGGGGGCTAAAGGAAAGGAGCCCCGTTGCTTACTTGGATGGGTTAAGCGTAACTTGTCTGCCTTGAAGAGGCTATATCAGCTGATCTTTGGAGGTCTCTGCTAACATTAGAGCTCTTCATTCATTTTAGTGATTAGGATAAGAAGTCAAATACTATTTATGTGAATCCTGATTAAGCAATCAGCCATCAGGCTCAGGGCAAGTATTCATGTTATCAAGTGGCGTTGGAACCAATCAATATTCTTAGCACTTCTTCTGTTCCAGCATCCTCGGGCACAGTTGGGTATGTATCTTTACTGCTATAGGGGACTGGGCAGCATTGTGGATTCAGCATCAGGCTACTATCTGCGAGGTCAGCAGTTTGAACCTACAAGCTGCTCAGCAGGAGAAAGATGAGGTAGATTGCTTCCGTAAAGATGTATAGCCTCGGAAACCATAGGGGGCAGCTCTACTCAATCCTAGAGGATCACTGAAGTAGAAGTGACCGAATGACAGCAGGCTTGGGCTCATTGCTATTATATTTTTATTGGTTTGATTTAATTTTTTGGTTTCTTTGCAATGAAGCCAAGTAGTAGTTCAAAATGTATTTTCACATATTAGGATTTTATGACACACTTATTCAACTCCCTAGCTAGATTAATTATAAATGAATTCAGGGCCGGTTTGTTCCTCAACCATTGATTCCAAGCAACTTCTGGACCTTCTAAGAGCGGCTGATCAATAATGGAGAGCAAGATTTTGAAGGATAAAAATGTAATGTTTTGCTATATATATTGCTGCTATTTTTTTTATCTGTACAATGTCTTACTCTTTGCTGGCACCTAATAGTTGTTACTCTGTAAATAAATTCATATTTCTATGTGCCTATAGAACTGTTATGTATACATAATTGGTGGTTATAAGATGTTCTATAAACACAAAAATCACTTTCATTATATCTCTATCAAATTAGCATAAAATACTCAAACACACCCCAAAGAAAGCTTGCTACAATCACATTGATTTCTGTTTTTTAAGATTCCAGACCAATTTCCAAATGTTCCTTCAATTTATTATGTTTTTAAAATGTGAACTTTGACATTAGGTAGACACAAGCTTACATCGCAATTCTTTAGGACCCCTAACTTTTTAGCATCTGAGAGTCTGGATCAATTAGCAAAGTATAACCACAGATTGTGCTTCACCCCAGAGCTTATAAATTAAACTAAGCCTGAATCAGAGTTTCCAACAAACTAGTGACAGCCTTTTGTGATTCAGTTTTCCGACTGATAGAGAGTGACTGTTGCAGATAACGTTTCTGCATGTAAACCCATAAGAATTATTGTGAAAGCAAGCAGAACTCATGAGAGACCAGGGGGTTGGAGCGAGAGAACCCTTACAGTGAAAGGAATCAAGGATTGTCTTTAGAACCCATGCTACCTGAGCAACCAGGTCAAAAAAGCTTCCTCTAATGAAGATCCATCCATTACCATGACATGCTAGCTCTGGCTGTAGATCACTTTCATGGTCTCCAAAGAAGCTCAGCAGTTATCAGTAACATTCAAAAATCCACTGGAAAGTCATTCATTTCACTTCATGGTCCTAATTAGCCATTTGTATAGTTCTATAATTAAATATGTTCCTTTCTCATCAAGTTTTTCACTTTAGTAATGATACCACTGTGCCACAAACAGGCCCCATGCTGCTGGGTTTGGGACTTATTCATAGCATTTAATTGGTCACCCAGTGGTTAGCCAATAACCCCTTCTATGGGAAGCAACACTCTGAATGCTGTTAATGGGCTGGAGGCACAGTGATTGCCTCCTGGTACCCAGCAGTACTGGGAATAAAGCAATTTCCTCCACTGTGTTGTGTGCCCAATAGCTAATCCTCTCCACTCCCAAAATGCACACTATTTGGTTATAAGTATTTGTGCTGGCTTACTTACCGCTGGGTTGTTAATAGGCAGTGATTCTTCAATGCTCCTTCAGTGAAGTTACAGTCTGCTTGCTGACTGCTAATTAAAACAAGTTTGCTCTCTAAGACTGCAACTAAAAGGTAGCAAGGTCATCTTATTTAATGGAGTAACCTTTTATTTAACAATGTTGATACACTACTCATATGTGAACATTTCATAAACTGGAAAATCTATTATTGATTCCTTCAAAGGAACGAAATTGAGCCCCTGACTAGTCTGCCTGTCTTTGAAGTGAAATTGTTAAAACTACCCTGCTTCTGTCACACTGTTGAAACACCAGGCTTTCAGCAGGGATCTATTTACACTATTTGGGCTTCCGAGGGAAAAAAGCAGTAGATTGTACTAACCATAAATGTTCAAGCCATTAAGTAATACTTGTATTCTTTCCCCATATGTTTTATTTTAATTAGAGTTTGATGTATGAAAGTACATTTTAGTCTCCAACTAAGAAAAGAGGACCAGGCAGTAGATGGCACTTCCTAACCGCCTCCTTGTTTAAATACACATGCTGAATTCTCAGGAATGAGATTCTGGGGAATCAAATCAAATCAAATAAAAATTGGTTGACTTTTAACAGGCCAGACAATCATGTTTTTGGCTGGGTGGTCCATAGACTTTTATGCCATATTTGATAGATCTGGGTAGAAAAAGAAAACAATCTATAATTTGCCAAATTTTGATGTGAATTTTGTATCCTTAACATTCTTAGGACTCATTCCCATTGGTGACAAGGAGAACAATACAAGATACTCTTTAGGACAATATGGTGTCTTTTTCAGCCTGAGGCACTTTCCCAGAGAGCCAGGGGTGTCAAACTGAATTATTCAGAGCTATCAGTTATTCTGTCTCAAAGTTAAATATGATTACTGTAGAAAATATAGTCATATCCTTCAACCACACACATTAAGATGCAATTTAAAAATTCTGAACTTGCAACAAGATCTGGAAGGGGGCATTTTAAAGACAACATATTCTATGTGGGTGGGAGCAGGGAGCAATGTTGTCTCTTGAGGCAAGGTGGAATCACAAACAATTTGTCTCTGGTGTATAAGCAAAATACCGTACATCTTAGAGGATTTTAATGTCAAGAATTTAAATAACACTTGGGAGTTTAATGTTATAAATATGTTCATATGTAGCTAAAAGTAGATAATTAAAGTGCATGAGTAAAAAAATTATTCATATAAAATTATTTTATATATGACATTCCTAAGGGTCCCTAGTGCCACAGTTGATAAGTTCAGCTGCATCCTAAAAGTTGTTGACTTGAACCCAACCAGAAGTTTCACGGAAGAAAAACCTGCCAACTGTTTACATAACATTACAGCCCGAAAGCCTCATGGAACCGTCTTACTCTTTCATAATGGGTCACTATGAGTCAAAATGAACCCAAAGGCATGCAGCAACAACAGACAGTGGTAAATGAATGCCACTTCTCAATTGTTGAGAGAACACTCTGTGTGTGTGTGTGTGTGTGTGTGTGTGTGTGCGCGCGCATGCGCACACGCAATGTGTACAATAGCTAAGCCCTTAGTTCTAACTGAAAAGTTTATGGTTTGATCCCATCCACTGTGCTGTGAGAAAATAAAAAGGGAATTATTGGATTTTTTAATTTAAAGATTACAGCCTTAGAAACTATGCAGAAATTCTATTCTGCCCTAAAGATTTGAAAGCAAACAACCACACACATATACACATAGGATAAGTAAAAACCTTTATTATTCAAGAACTGACAAAATGTGAAGCTACTGCTTCTTGACATGTCTCTTTGAGGGACATAAATCCTGTTCCTTTTCAAAGTTTTCTGAGTTTTAGGAATGGATGGAAGTCTAAAGAGCCTAGGTCAGGTCCATAGGGTAGATGGGGTGAGGTTGCCCTACAAAACTTTTACAGGAAAACCCTGTTAACCCAAGAGAAATGCGGGGGTACATTCAAACAAATAAACAACAACAACAAAGCCAACACAGCTGTGCATCTTTATTGAAGCAGCCTGCCACACCTGTCTCCTGTGAAGGCACTGGGAGGTTTCAAGCACCGACCTTTCTGGGTCCTTTCTGGGTGCTTTAACCACTGCACAGCTATGTCTTCTCTCTTATTTTTACAATAGTGAAAGTCACAGCATGTAACTCACAGAGTTCTTATGAACATTAAATTAGTGATGGCATCATGTCTGGAAAATTAACTGTACTCAATAGACATAAGCTAGGATCATTTGATATGTATACATTTATTTGATTTTGACCACAACTTTGTGAACTATTTATCCATTCGATTCCTCATTAGATTCCTT
This sequence comes from Tenrec ecaudatus, assembly GCF_050624435.1. NCBI lineage: Eukaryota > Metazoa > Chordata > Mammalia > Afrosoricida > Tenrecidae > Tenrec > Tenrec ecaudatus. The sequence continues at coordinate 67,969,937 of NC_134539.1, forward strand.
CATATCCCTTGGTCTATACCAGTAAATTCTTTAATATGTATATTTTTATCCTCATAACTTTAAAACTGTAGGAGCCATTAAACATAATAAACAAAACAAAAGAAGATACGTTTCTACTGAGATGACCAGTACTCTAAGAGGATCGAATGAAATGATACCATTTAGAATAACGGGAACTCCCTACTGTGGTCGGAACGCTCCTTTCTGAAATCTAGATGATGAAAGAATATAGATAATAGTGGGGAGCAGCAATGCTTTGCATTAGAGCAAGTCACCTAGAAGACAGTAAAATGGTTTTTAGAGACTGGGAAAAAGGAAGCCAACATTTTAGCAGATTGTAGATTCACTCTTCAATAATTTCCATGGTGGACACAGATTATTGTGGAGGAGAGAAGAACGAGGTGCCAGAAGATAAAGATTACTGGAAACTGAGAGGACAGCCTGTCAGAGGCAGTGTGCGCCCACGTGTTGAATTCACTGAGAATAGCAACATGGGAAATCAAAGAAAATCGGTCAGGATGACGGGTCCCCAACACTCACATGGGTCCTCAGGAACAACTTTGCAATTGTGGAAAATATTAAAGACAAACAGAGGGGCACCGGGGCTCCATGTTCCACATCAGGACTTAGAGCAAGAATGTATTTTCCAATGGGTGTCTACAGTGGGGCTTACAGATCTTTCATAAGGCACGCACACCCTACAGCTAATGTATTATAACATCGACATTGATTGGCGATCATTCATTAGTGGTAACATAATAAACCAGCAATGAAGTGAGGCATTGTCTTGACCTAGTGCTACTTGACCTTAAACCTGTATGAGCCCTCACCAAGGGGAGTAAGCGCGCATCGATATTGGCAAGAAATACCAAAACGGAGTTTTCTACATTTTACGTGGGTTGACTCTAGAACTTGATAGCTTTTGTCTACAGAAAACCTTTAGGCATTGTGATGTTGCCAGGCACACAAATGATGGCTTTTACATGGTAGCTTCTTTATGACCGTTCTTTTATGGGGGGCTCTTGGAGGGAGTGTGTTCAGCCACGAGAGTGTATAATAAGACTTATTTATATCTTATAACTCTGAGAGTCCCCTCCCCACCAGAGGGGGCCTTCCTGACCCTCAATCATGAGCATGTATGATTTAGCTGTATTACATTCTCATCCAGTTCCTCAGCTTACCACAAAAATCTGAGAGAATATTTCGAAGGACTCTGGTGACTAAGAAAAGGTCCCACTAAAAAAGTAACCTGGAGAGAGAGGTACAGCCAGATAATGTGAGCTTTGAAGGATCACAAGGTTTGCAGATGCAGAGAGAAAAGATCTGGGTCTGCTATTAGGGAGCAGAGAGGATAGCTGTCACCTTGTGCAGACTGACTCATGTGGTGATACAGAGGGACAACTTTCATTTAAAATGGCCTCATAATGTAGCATTTTCTCTAGTTTGTGATATAATAAGTAAGTGACAGGAACATTCTGAATAGAGATTAGAGTAGCACAAGAAAAATTTTTTTGACATTGAGACTTTTCGTGGAAACATCAAATGTTTTGGAAGGCAAGCGTGACAAATTGACATATGATGACGTGCAGTGAGCTGTGTCCTTGTACCATCCTCTCTCTGTAAGTGCAGGTCGAACTAGTGATTTGCTTCAATTGATAGAACACAGCAAAAGCAACGGACCACTACCATGATTACTTACATAAGACTCAGTTGACTATAAGACACTCTTAATTGACTGAGAGAGAGAGATTTTCCTGTTGTCCTTGGAGAAGGAAACAGCCACATTTTGGACTGCCTGTGGTCAAAACCTCTAGACAGCTTCTAGCCAACAGTAAAACGCGAGACCCTAAGTCATTGATATAGTTAGTTTATTGTGCCAACCTGGCCGATAAACAAATGTGGGGGGTTAATTGAAGGGCAGAGGGATAAATGGCTCTGTGAACCATGCCTTTCCAGTTCTCGGGGCTCTTGCTTTGCGATGGTTGGACCAGAGTGCAGCTGCCTTAGCTGCCTTGCTTCAGCTGGAAAGGCTCACTTCTTGCAAGACATCCCCAAGGAGAAGCCACATGGACCTACCCTGATGCAGCCCTGGGTGCTGGAGCAGCCGTGTGGAGACCCCTGCCAGCGCTGAGATGCTTACACACTCACTGACTCGGCTTTCCTCCTGCAGTCGGCGTCATTGTGTGCATTTTCTGAGAGGTCGGAGCACTTTGTGGATTCGTGTCGGGCATATGGGCTGATGCTAGATTAGTGGGCTTGGGCAGCACTGAGTTAGGATACTTTCTTGACAAGCACTTACACTTTATATAAAACTCTCTCTTATACATGAGTTTCTATGGATTTGTTTCTCTAAAGTTCCCAGACTACCCTAGTCATACAGCCACAAGGAAAGAAATTCTATTAATAACCAAAATGAGCTTAAACACATATTCTTTCCTAGTTGAATCTCTAGGTGAAGACAGCATGGCTGGCATTTTAACTGGAGACAGGTGAGGTCTTTAGCAGAAGGTGAAGATAAGCTGTGCCCATCCTTAATCCATGGCAGTTGTAACATAGTATGTAGATGCATACTGTTTAAAGATGTTAGGTTTGGGATCATTTATTGTGCAGCAACAGAAAATGAATACAGCAAGATAGGAAAGGGAGATTGGACTGCAATAGAGCAAGCACAAGCTGTACATAGTAAGGTGACATGGACTTTGGCTCACTTTGGAGGTAATGTAGAATTGTCATTATCTTTTACAAGAGAGTGGACACTTTCTTCTAGCATTGTGACCACACGTACTGACCACAAATAAATAATAAGTACAACCAAGCTGTTGTGTGGCCTAGTCACTATAGCGTAGTAAGTGAATAGTACTCTTGCTGCCCATAAGTATATATTTCAAGAGGGCTGTAATATTTATAGCTCCCCATTTTCACAGAAATGCTGTAGACAAATGCATTATAAAACCTTGATTCCATTGTATACATCAACTCCATAAAGAAAGTCAACATTCAGTGGATAGGGATATTTATAGTGTGGAATTTAATAGATTTTCTTATATACACCTTGGAACAACTATAGGTTTACTTAATAAAAGGGGGGCGGTGAATGAGAGGGTGGTCATTACTCTGAACTATAAGAATATGGAGAAATACTCCATTAAATATCTCCAGTAGAGTCTTAAAAGTTTTATTCAGGAGATAACACCTGAGCTGAGATTCAAGGATTAAGTGGACTAGAGGGTTATTTTCTTTACCTGGAATGCACTGCCCCCCCCCTTATCTGCTCACATATGATAGTCCAGATTGACAATAGTGATGGTTTCTGAGAGGTCTGAGCACATGTAAGACATAGTTCATAGGTAAAGTTGACAGTTTATGATCACTCATTTGGTACACTGACAGTGCAAAATGAAGGAAAACAACAGCGACAACAACAAACCTAAGCTATTGCCTCAGTCTCAAGAGTGGACAATTGGGGTGGGTGTGGGTGAATGATAATAATAATAAATTTTTAAGTTAGGCAAGTCTGATGAGACAGTAAGTTTAAAGTGGATATATTGAAAATACCTACATGTTAAAGGTTGCCAAGAACTTTAAATGAATTAATAAATACAACACAGTGTAACATCTATACATTGTAAGTACTTAGGAAGTGTTAGCAGTTATCCTTAAGATTATATTAAGCAAATGAACATATTACAACATGATAAAGTATTAATGCATGACATCTCAGTGACACCATTTCCACTGTACCATTGAGTAAAACCCAAAACATGAAACTCACTGCCATGAGGTTGATTCTAATTCAGTGACTGTATGTGATACAAAAAGAAATATGTGCATTACTGAGACTCTAACTTTGTATAGTATGGTAAACTGAGGAGTTGGTAGAAGGTATTTGACCTTATTTCGAAGCTTGCAACCACAGGCATAGAAAAGTAGCCCTATTTTGAGAATGATCTCCATTGTCCTGAGATAGAAATGTTTTCAGATACATGTTCTCCAGGTGGAATAATATGCCCCCTGCAAAAGCCCTCCATGAAGGAGCCAGTAATAAAGAGCTACCATATAAGATGAATCATTTGCGTGCCTGGCTATTCCCTGGGCCTGCGAGTTAGCTGTATGACGTGCATGCCTTATGAAAGGTCTCTAAGCCCCATTATATGTACCCACTGGAAAATACGTTTTCTCTCTCACTCTTGACATGGGACGAGGAGCCTCTGTGCCCGGCTGTTTGTCTCTCTGTCTTTATTACTTCCATTAATTGCAAGTTGTTCCTGAGGACGCATTCGATTATTGGGACCCCATCGCCCCAACAGTAGATGAGTAGACAACCTCATCTTTTTGTAGAGGAGCACTTGGTGGTTTCGAACTGCTGACCAACATGTAACCCACTATGCCACCAAAGCCCTTGAAAAGGAATTTTTAAAAGCGTAATTCTTATTGAGTGGATGCTATAATTAAGGCTATGTGAAAAGTTTCTCTATTGACCATCTGTAAGTGTTGAACTGTGGTGTCTTCTATATTGCTAAGAGGCTAGAAGATATACCGCTCTTATTCCAAACATCAGCAGGGTCTCATATGGTAGACAGATTTCATTGGACTTCCAGACTGACAGATTAAGCTGTATCACATGATATACTTTTGAATATTAGTCAATTAAAGCTTTGTGTATCATAGGACATTGTCTTAGTCATTTTCTTTGGACATATCATCTAAAGGGACCACTTACTAAGGAGGACATCATGTTTGGTAAAGTAGTGGGCCAACAAGAGCATGGTAGACTCCTAGTGAGTTGGATTCACACACACACACACACACACACCTCATTTATGGATTTAAAAGTACTTAGCTATATATTTCTGTATAAGCCAAGTTTTCCAGCACATTTTTAAATGCATATTTTGTGGTAAAATTAGGTGCTTCGGCTGATGTTTGGGTCACCTTATACTTGAGTATATACAGTACCATTAAAGGATGATATAGTCCTTGACAAAAGCAACTTTTCAATTATATTGTATATAAATTGACAGGTGCTCAGTATACTCAACTAGAGCTAAAAACAACTACAAAATAATACTGGAGTTCAATATAGTAAGAAGGTACATAAGTGAAATCTGTTGAACTAGGTTAGTGGGACTAACTAATAAATGTGTTCTCGTGTTCAAAATATTCTTATAGCAATATTAAATATTGAAATTTCCTATCAACATGGAGGTAAAAATTGGCCATCGATATCCAAATTGTTCATGAACAGATTGTATTGAAAGGGATATAAAATTAAACCAACAAGAAGGTAAAATAAGAGTTTTAAAGTTTCTATGAAACGACTTATCCGTATATAGAGATAAAAATGCAGACTACTGCAGGAAGTTGTGTGTAGAGATAGTGTTGAGAGTATCAGGAGAACAACAATAACTAAACAGCATGGAGAACAGAACACAAGGATGATAAAAGCCTTTGCTCAAAAAACATAAGAGAAATAGAGCTTTGAACCTAATGGAGAACATGGCGCCAAATACCAACTGAAGGAGGGAAGGGAGAAAATAAATCAAGACAGAGCCTGATATGATCAGAAAAAGAGGAAGAAGAAATTGTTTATGGTGTTAATTAAAACAAGAAATATATTAAGCCTATACTAAATGTTGTTAGTTTAGTGAATAAACACAATTCATAATTATTCAGATGGTTAGGTTTCATAGACTATGTCTTTTTGCCTCAGTCAGCATTATTGCTACGCATAAATAGAGGATAACTGCATCATTACATATCAGCCAAATTTCATTGCTATATAATTGCCAAATTATATATTTACAATTGATATATATTTACCTATCACTCCTAGTGTCATTCATGCCTCACACCTTAGCATCCATTACTGCCACGAATGCATCACTAAGTGCAAACATAGGTGGCTAGTAGATATATTAATATTGTTCTAAATGTGAAATATTGAATAGCAAAATATTCAGTAGAGGAGTGGATATATGCAATTTGTAACTAGAGTGTTTGAAGTGTCCAAAATTAGAATTTCCAACATTTTTATACCAAATCTAACTAGCATTGTCATGGGAAAGTGTGGAAATAGAATTGGTAAACAGTTTGGGCAAGGAAAAATTTCATAGAGCACTGTCTTGAAAAAGATCAAGAATGATAGCTAATTTACCCTAGACAACCTCCCAGTCAGACCTAACCTTTGGAGTCTGTTTCCCAAAACATACTGTAACTGTACACACACACACACACACACACACACACACACACACCACAATGCACACAACAAAGCAATCTTAATAGATTATCTGAACCCTTGTGTAACTCAAAGGTGGCTTTAGGGAGCTGGTACTTTCCTTTGTTGATGGTCCACAAAGGACAGCGAAGGGCAATGGCTGTGTGAATTACTTACCCCTATTTTCATGAAAACCAGAACTCTGAAAACTCAGGAATGACAACTCTTTTTGTCAATGTAAAGTTTTTACGAAGCTATTAAAACCATACAATTACAGAGGTCAAAATGTTTAAATGGCAGTTTTTAAACCATATGAGGGCGTGCATTTGACTGCTAACCAAAAGGCTGGTACTCCAGTTTAGAGCCACCAGTTTCTCTGTGCGTGAGAAACTCTAATCATCTGCTCCAATCAAGATTACTGCTTGGAAACCCTGTGAACCATCCCTATTCCATCCTCTGGGGTCCCTGTGCATGGTCATTGATTTGGCACTGAAAACCACATGAGAATAAAATGCTATGGATCCCTTCAAAATGAATTTAAGTATGTATTATTAGCATAAAAATCTACATGTTAGACATTGCAGACCTGTTTATTGCAAGTCATAAGACTGAGATTAGGGGAGTTCACATCTGTTGGCAGTGGAAAGGAGCCATGGAAAGATGATATTAAAGTTCATATATTTAAGCATGTGAAACAGTCAATATATGTTGCATGCATCAGTAAACAGTTAAAACCATGAAAGAGTTTGAAATTATTTTCATACTAACAATTTCAACAAATCCCCAAAAATAATGTAAGAATTACAATAATTTAAATTGATAAAAAACTTTGAATATATTGCAAAATATTGTGTTGTAAAAGGACAAATATTTACCGAAAAGATGCAAATAAATGAAAAATGTAACTACAACTTATCTTTGAAAATAGTATCTTAATTGTTATGAAAATAATGATATAACATATCAATTATTTGGATGTATATGCTAGTAATGAGGATTTATCCAAAAGGAATAGAAATAACTAATCAAAACTCTAAAATAATGTGCAAGTAAAGAATATTTTAAGGTTCTAATGATTCCATGCCGTTACATGAGAAGACTCTCCCCCTAAATTGGCAATTTGTCTGATGTGTATGAGAAACGTCCTCTTACAATGACAAGATATTGAATCTATAGGGTGAATAGTCAAGGTATTTAGAGCCGGGACTGTTTCAATATATCAGAAGTCTTCACTAAAAACAATGTTAAAAAAGGAATTGAGAGATTAATATAGTGAAGGATTAGTGATCAAGTTATGTCTAACTGCAAAAGTGTTAGTTTAAAAATTTGAAAAAATATGGATATAAAAACGATTATCTCTGTGAGCCTATTATTGCAGAGGTGCCAAGCATTCTCTCTGGCTACACTCTCCAAGACTCCTGAGGTCCAATCCGCATTCTTTGAGTGCTGTTTTGAAAAGCATGATAAAGGGATGTAAAATCAGCACCATCATGAAAGAGAGAAAGTTAAAGATGACAAATTTCCAAAGTAAATAGGTAGGATATTAATGGCTGGAGGACCCTGACTAAATACTAACTACACGATTCTTAAAGGAATTTTGCTGCTAAAGCTGGGGAAGGTAACAAAGGGCATAATATCCAAGTTAGAGCAGTGCCTGACAAACGGACAGCAAACATCTGCCTTAATTATTGTAAACACAAGAGAAATCACATGCAAACTTGTAGGAAAGAAGACGCGAAAGCATTTTATGCTTAAATAAAGAAAATGCTTTTATTCAGACAAACCATGGTTTCCTCTTTTGAATTTGTTGGTTTCAAGAAAAACTCTAGAAATAAGTGCAAATGAAATCCTACATCCCTATTTTCACTCAAAGGGGGGCAAGCAAATTAAACTTCAAAGAACTTAAGCAGCGTACACCACATCGTCTGCTAGTACATAAATGGACTTCTGAACTTCTTAAATGAAAAGAGTCACCAAGTTGTCTGAAGTAAAGATTAAAAACAAAGCTAAATCAGTAATCCATAGCTAACCCTAGACACTTCTATGGACATTGATTATGAAAATAATGTCTTACACACGCACACACACACACACACACACACCAGATAATCCAATTTATGACAAAATGAAAGGTAAAGCAAAACCAAGTTTACTGGTAGATTAATAGCTTAGAAAAATAAATACATTTGAACAATTTAATAGTAATAAACAGGTAAAAGAATAAATTAAGGCAGTATCTGGATGTTGAGTCTTATCAAGCAATTATTCGTGATATTTTTCCATTGCTTAGCTATATAAGATTCACATCACCAGGATGCATAGTCCTGTCAATAAACTCTGACATTACTGAACCAAATAAGGTTAGAAAGGAGCTCATGGGTTAGGCATGATCACAAATTAAAAATACACACTTTAACCACGAAATCACTGTAATTTGTTTTTTATTTATGATTTAGCCTCATAAATAGAATGGAAGGACAGAGAGGTCAAAATTTGGATCCTGTACGTTGAGTAAACACTTGGATGATAGTCACTCATTCAAGAGATATTTATCAAGTATCTTTTATTTACTGGTTACTGTGTCATATAATGAGGATTTACACTTCTAAACAAGGCATACAGGATTCTTAATCTCAGGCAAGGATTTAATCTGATTTGCTTGTTACTGCTGACCTCACACATTAAAAAAAAGACTAGCCAACTAGATATTTCATAGGCATTTAGTGAATAAACAAATGAGGTTAATAAAACAATTTAGGAAGTAGGTAACTTAAGAAGTCTGAGACTAATAAGAATTGATGTTAAGCATATGTTGGGATAGGGCTGGGGAGAGTGTAGATGTGGGAGGGGGAGAGTAAGTGTGGATGAATTAGGAGGGTTAGTTAGAAGAGACACAAAGACCTTGTGGAAGGATTAAGACTCCAGAATGCAAAAAAGTGCCATATACCTGAGTACTGAATGTAAAGGAGACTGGAGCATGCGGGTAGACTTCAAAAATAGAGGAATTCTTATTAAGGCCTATAAAAAATTTAACCTTTACAATGACAGTATAAAGTCATGGCACATTTTAAGCAAGAGGGTGGCGCACATATTTTAGAAAGAACTCTCTTGACACATTTTTTCCTAGATTTTGTTGATAGCGTTGACAATGTATGTGGCCAATCACACAACAATTCAACTGTTTCTGTGTTGTCCGCTCATTGACATCGGAGTCTAAGAAAGGTGATTGAATTTAAGCAATCTAGGATCTTTCTCGTCAAAAATATCTGAATTTTCCAAGAAAACTTTACGAAACATTATTTCTGAAGTATGACATTGAAATTTTTGTGTGTGCTAAAAACAGAATGGGGGAAAGACAGGTGAATGATTAAAGGATGTACCATGTGAATTGATAGTGAAGACGTGATAATGATAGAACGATATTTTTATTTCTGCAGGAGCTCTGTTTAATGTCTACATTTAATCATAAAAAGAGACTTTGGACCTGTGAGAAAAGAGACTGAAAAGCATGATGTTGGTATAAAATCAGGGCCTTAAAAACCCATCCTCTCAAACAAAAAGCAACAAGACAAACCCTCGGCTTCTGGCACAGAAAGCAAAGGAAGCTTTCCTTTATCTGACTTGAGGTGGAAAGAAACATGGCAGCGTTCCCTCACATTCCTCCCCTGAGTTCTGTTCTTTCAGTTTGTGCAATCAGCACATTGTTCCTAGCTGCATGGTTCAAAGACACCACATTTTAAAACCATATTTGTAAAATCTAGTTCCCAGTTTGTGATTCACTCAGGTTCTATCAATCAGTCCACTCAAATGCAACCCCCCCCACAGGACACACTAACTCATATTATCCAAATTTTAAAATACAACAATAACTGTTCATCATAAGCAAGCCTTGGCAGAAACAAAAATGGAGAGTGATGGTCAGGAGAATATCAGCTAATAGAACAATGTGAAAATTATTTTAAAAATTTTAAATTATAATAAGAATCATTGAACTCAGGAAAAAATTAGACATGAGAAAACAATTGACATATGTTAATTCAAATGTAATGGTTAGAATTAAGCAATGTAGTCTTTTAAATGAACAATCCAATTAATATTTATTTCATGTGAAAGTTTAGATGCCAATAAAATTTTTATTTCTGTGACTAAATAGAAATATACTCAGCATTCCCGCCCCCCTCCAACCCCCCGCCTCCCGCCACCCCATCAAGAAAGCAAACCCCTTCCATCTGGTTGGTGGTGATTCATAGACACCTATAGGTTTGAGTAGAACTGCTTCCCAGGCTTTCCCTTGACGCGTCTGTTGGAATTGAATCACTGACCATGAGGCTAGCAGACCAGTCCATAAGGTAAGCAGACTGTCTCACCAGGGTTTCTTCTGCATAGTATGTTCTTGCTATTGTTAGGTCTTAACTAAAAAGGTCCGTTGTACATTTAAACAGGAGTGGTTGTGATTAGCTGTCAAGTTGGTGCTGCTTCATAGCGACTCTATGGACGACAGAATGAAGCACTACTCCGCCCTACACATCCTTAAAAGAAAAGCTGCCACTGAATGAACATAAACGGAAAAGGAAGGAAAGAAAGTATTCAGGTAAAACTCAATTAAACCTAGAGGGAACACTTGATGTGTGTGAATAAAAAATGCATATGTGATGGAATAGCTCAAATAATTTATGGTATAATTATAAGATAATATTAATAATCATCACTTTTAGGCAGAAATAAAGATATAACTAATGGTGATGAGAATACAACTATGTATGAGTGATAGAAAGTTGCGTGTTAGCATTTTAATTGAAATACTTTAGATCAACTTTTAAAGTTAATACTAAAAAATCTTCTGAAACGATTCAAAAAAACTAATAATGAAAAGATACAAACAAGGGAGGCTTTAGATAATCAATAAAAGGCAAAAGAGAAAATATACCATAATAAACAAGCCCAAAATAAAAGGATGAAAATAAAATAAAATGTATGAGCATTTGCAGTAAATGTAAAACATTGAGTTCATAAGCTTAGATAAAAGTATAATGATTAAAATACAATAGTTACAACTGATAACATGCTCTTACAAAAATCATGTAAAAGAGGGAAAGAGTAAATAATACAAAAGTAAAACTGTTAACAATATTAAACCTATATGATTATCTTTTAAAATATACTTTATGCAAAAATTGCATTGTTAAAAGACAGAAACATAACAGTGCATAATCATAGTTAAAAATTGCATTGGTAATATAAACTTGTTCTGAACTTTTAGCATTAATCTGTTTCCTATAAAAGTTTATTTTCATTTACTCTACCTTCATCCCTTGTGCTATATTTGAGATATATATAGTAGCTAGCCACATTATAAATGTTAAAACATGCCATGACTTAATATAGGCACACACATATGTAATATACATGTGTAAACATATGTAGTATTAAATATTTATGCATTTTGATGTTTTTCTTCCTTACTGTGTAATCACATTGTCATGTTGCTTGATTTTCCTTTCATTTAGAAGGAATTTCTGCTGTAATCTTTTTTGATATAGACTGGTTACAAAAGTTATGTCAGTCTTTATGCACATAAAATGGTTTTATTACAGTTTCATTTACTGAGGGATAGTTCAATAAGAATTTGAATCTTAATTGACAAACCTCTTGGAATATGTCATATCAATGTTCTTTAACTTATATGTATAATTTTTTCCTTTGTGTGTAATGTGTCATAATTTTTCTTGTGTCTTTTAAGAAAATATATTTTCTCTTATCATTAGCTTTTAGCAGTTTTCAATAACAGAATTGCAGGAGAGAGATTTGATAAAGAAAAGAGAAGAAATTGAAATTAAAGAGCCCTAAACCATGGACTGTCTGGAGTCAGTAGCTGGAAGAAGCAAGGAAGAAATGTCCCTTGAAAGCAGCCTTCTGAGCAATGTGGCCTAGACTACTTATTAAACTAGGCACCTGGCTTGCAGAGCTGATAGCAAATAATTTTCTGTTGATATTGGTTACAACAATGCCAAGAAAAATAAACTCATCTAGGCTTATTATTGCTTACAGAAATGCATGCATATTGATTTTTTCTGTCATATAAAGTAATTCTTCAAGGTTCTAAATGGGGACATTTGGTTTTGATGTGGAGTTCTTTCAAAGATTCGTCCTAAAAATGGAATATTTTAATTTAAAACTAGAAATAACTTTAATGTGGTATATGTGTGTACATGGCAGACATTTGCATGTCTTGCATAATTCAAACTTATAATAAAAAAATAAATCAAGGAAAAACAGCTACACAATTGATGACAACATTGTAGAGTTAAATTTACTTATTAAGGAAAAAGATGAAGGCTTCTACTCCCATCAAGAGTTAAAGTCTTAGAAAACCACAGGGTAAGTTCTATTTTGCAGATAGAATGACTATGAATTACCTTTGACTTAATGGAAGTGAGTTTTGTTGTTGCTCTTATTAATTATGTTATTTATTTAATTCTGAGCCTGAATATGAACATTTAATTCAAATATTTACTATAGATACTATGTTTATGTTTTGCATAGAACATGTGCTTTTCACTTTCTAGTTTCATTTGTTTAGTTCATATCAGTACTAATGTAAATGTAGGCATCAGAAAACATTTATTAAACAAATTCTATTTAAACAAATTTGTAGTTTATTAGCAAATAAACTAGATGTAAAATTACTAAATATATTTACATTATTAAATATATTTAATATAAATGTAGATGTGAATTATTAAATGTATCTATATTTAATCACTTTACATCTAGTTTATTTCTTAAATTAGATCACTGTAGACCCCAAAAGGATAAGTAATATTACAAATGAATCTATCTTGATCCTCCTCATTACTGGAAATATATATGGCATATGATATATACTTCATTATGGCATAATTTTACTCCCAATAAGCAACAACATTCATGTTTCTTAAAGTTATTGACAATAATGTGTAGACATGCTGCTTCATTTTTGTCTGGTACTGTTTGGGTTGATGATTTCAGATCGCAAATTGTTCAAACATTGTACTGTTTAAGGAGCTAAGGCTATTGAAAACTCATTTCCCCTGTAAATAAAATCTTGGATTATTATCATCACCAAATACAAATTTCACAGTGATGTGCTCAAATGTTAATGTAAAATCATTCCTAAGAAATGAAGCACTAATAACAAAGTACTGAAGCAAACAGCTAGCTAGCAAAGAGCAGCTAGAAAACAACACCGGTAATAGATGATTTGGTAGGGTGGTGAAGCTAGTAAGTGAAATATTTTGTTTATTTCTCTGGTTACTTAAAATCACCTTTAGACCAAAAGCAAAAATAAAATGGCTGAAACATTAAAGGTGGAGTTCAAAGTACTATTCATGTTGAATTCACAGCATTTTAGTAAAGGCAGCTGACTTATTCACAATGTAATTATAGGTTTATTTGGGACTTTTCATTTATTTTGATATGGAAACTGGAATTGTAATCGTTCATTTCAGCTAAATCACAACCATAGCCACCCAGTGTTGTTGTTAGGGGTGGTCCAGTTTATTCTGAATCATAGCAACCCTGTGCACATCAGAATGAAACTCTGCACTGGTCCTGAGCCAAGCTTACCATCGTCCTTTGAGCTCATTGTTGCAGCCACGATTTCATTCCTTCGCAAGGCTCTTCCTCTTGTTGCCCTTCTTCTTTATCAACATGATGCTCTTCTCCAGGGACTGGTCTCTCCCGACAACATGTTCAAAGCACCTGAGATGAGGCCTCATAATCCTTGTTTCCAAGGAGCATTCCGGGCGGACTTCTTCCAAGATAGATCTGTCTGGTCTTCTGGTGGTCCATAACACTGGCAGTTTTCTTCCTCGGTATCATAATTCAAATGCTTCACTTCTCAGACCGCACGAACCAGAATTACTTGGTAAATATAAAGGTTCTCTCTTACTTCTTATCAGTTTCACTTGATGCTGATGTTTGTATAAAACCATACGTTTTCGGCGTGTTCTAAAAAAAGATTAAGATAACAGAAGCGTACAGTAAAAATAATGAATGGGTTGAAATTTATAAAGAAAAATGAAGGGGAAATGATGTCAAATGTAGATTACAAATGGAAGAATGACAAACTAGTGGAGTAAGAAAATGCTAAAAAAGAAGGAAAAGGAGTTTCAAAAGGAAAATAAAAATGCAGAAGTTCAAAATTGATGAATATGCAATTCGCTTGTTTAATAGCTACAATCATTTCAATGAAAGATTATTTCTTTCAACACTATGAAATGAAGTACATTTCCTATCATTTAAAATAAACATTTCCTCGACTCATTGTTGATATAAAGGTAGGTAAGCACCAAGAAGAAATACTAAATAACAAAATCCTTCCACTGAATTTTGTTGATTTCCAAAATTTGGACACTTTATTTTCCAGAGACATATTGGAAAAACTGATACTAGCTTGAAACTAAATGACATGTAAAGTATTTTAATTATCTTAGTTATTTTATTTACTATTGTAATATTAATTGAGAGGCTTATATTTTTAAGAGTCCAAAATCTTCTACCTTCTGCAAAATTAAATCCCTCAAAGCCTCCCAAGTAATACAAAAAGAAAATATACACTTTAAGCTAGTTCTGTTTTTAATGGTTCAGCGTGTTAGCATATGCTCCGCAAAGTATACTTTTTCAGTTATTCTTTTGATATATGTTCTTTCACCACCATGTACTGAAATTTTCACTAATTTTCATAAGACCATAGATTGAAATAATTCAGCATAGGTAAAATATAATTTTGATTAATTTTATTAAATCCTGACAAGTAGACAGAAACATAGTAGATGCTAACAGACAGTATAGGTGTTAGAATGAGTACCAAAATCATATCATTTAGCATATATTATTCATTATATTAGCAATTGCATATAAAAACTGATGTCTCCTAATCACAAAGTAATTTTAAAATCATGATATCATAATAATATTTATAAATTCTCCAACAAAGAGAATAATTAGACTAGAGATACCCATGGTCTAAAAATACATGAAATTTCTGTTTTCTATCTGGAATGATAAACTCATTACTTTGTAACCAAACCAGATTCTGTCAAGTCAGCTCTGACTCATAGTCAAAGTAAACTTATGCTCTATTAGGCCGTAAGAGGCTAATATTTCAGAAGGAGAGCACTGGGCCTTTCTCCTGGAGTGTTCAGAGATGAACGCAAACCTAACCTTGTGGTGAACGGTAGGTATCACCCAGAGACACTCACGTTCCCACAACGCTCCAACTTCAGGCCTAGGTAGTTCACATGAATCATTTGCCCATTCTCTTTTCCTAAATTTTAAGGACTCTCCTTAAAATCACTATGAACGCATACTCATATCTTTATTTTCTCAGTTTGCTTTCTCATCCTGTTTTAGGGGAATGTAAGAGCACCCTCCTAATGCCACCTCACTGGAAATCCAGATGTTGTCAGAGTACTGTTTCTTTTATGATTCACACACCTGGAACCGGGAAAGCCTGTAGGAGGAGAGTAACTATGAGTAGTACCAAGAAGTAGCAATTGTAGAGAAGATGGTTGGTTATTAAAAAATGTATGTTTTACATGTCTTCAAAATATTTTAGTCAAAAACTGAATTATTTTTATGATAGTTTCCTAAATCCACAGAATCTCATATGTATAAGAGAAGAGTTTTATATAAAAGTTAAGTGCACATCAAGAAAACATCCCAATCCAGTGCTGTCCAAGCCCACAAGTCCAACATTAGCCCATATGTCCAACACCAATCCACAAAGTTCTCTTCTATCTCACAAAACACATGCAAAGATGCCGACTGCAGGAGGAAAGCCAAATCAGTGAACGTGTAAGCATCTCAAGCGCTGGCACAGGGCTCCACACGGCTGCTCCAGCACCCAGAGCTGCATTGGGGTAGGTCCATGTGACTTCTACTCAAGGATTTCTTGCAGGAAGTGATCCTTGCCAGCTGTAACTGGGAACTGGTTAAGGCAGCTTCACTCTGGTCTGAAAGCAAGAAACCTGAGAACTAGAAAGGTGAGGCTCACTGAGCCATTTATCTCTCCGCCCTTCAATTAACCCCACATGTGTTTATTGACCAGGTTGGCACAATAAACTTTAACTATCTCATACCACAAATAGGTGGCTTTAAAGATCAGAATTGTATTTTCTTCTAGTTCTTGAGGCTTAAAGCCCAAATTAGTTCTCAGGGTTTTTTTCTGCTCTTTTCGTAACTCTGAATAGATTAAATTTTGGATCCACCCTACTTGGCTGGCTAGTGCCTCATTAGCATAACAAAAACCTTTAATTCTAAGCAGGGTCATCTTTATAAGTATATGGGTTAAGATTTCAACACATATTTCTGAGGGACACAATGAAATCATAACAGTGTTTTATAATAAAATATATGTAATTAATTTAGATTTACTTAGAAAATTTAAAAAATAGATTAGTCTTCATTCTGTTTATGGGGAAAAAAGAAAAATGAATGTGAAGGTATACATCTGTTTTCATTTACTTGTTAGTGGCTTCTTGTTCACCTCTGTGTTAGAGCTTAAATTCTGAGCACTTGGTTTGCAGAAATCTATGGATAACTATGCAAACCCCAAATCCATTTGGACAGTTCCCACATAGTTTAAGCCTCTTTGAATTCCTTCTGATTATTAATCAGGTTTTCAGATAATCTTGCCCTCCGGCAGAGTTCATTGAAGAGTGGATTACTTCCAACCTTCCCACCCAACCCAGGAAGAGAAAGTCTCTCTTGGGGGCGATTAGCTGGGTGTATCCTTGATGGAGATCACAATAATGGGGACACTACAGGTCATGGTCATGAGTCATGTCCTATCAGTTGTGCCCTGACTGCCTTGCTTGGAAGGTCCTGAACCAATCTTGTGAACTTTTCTATCTACCATAGTATGAGTCCCAATCATGGTTTCATTTCCAATTCTAATGCCTTGCCATAAACCTGATTGACCCCTCAAATGCCCTTATGATCTCATGCTAATGGCCTCCCTCATCTGGGTGATGTGTTTGTGTCTTCATATTGTCTTTGTCCTTTTAAAAACTTA
The DNA here is from genome assembly GCF_050624435.1 of Tenrec ecaudatus. Taxonomy (NCBI): domain Eukaryota; kingdom Metazoa; phylum Chordata; class Mammalia; order Afrosoricida; family Tenrecidae; genus Tenrec; species Tenrec ecaudatus. Next base: position 67,987,210 of record NC_134539.1, read on the forward strand.
ATAACTCTTGTCCTTAAGTTATACTTGGTTTTGGGGCCTCTTCTGTACTGTAAAACACCTCTCTTAATGTTGGAACTGAAATGATATGTTATGTGATAAAAATTGATTAATATAATATTCTCTCAAAAATAATATTGATACCTTATTGAGGAACAGTGCTTCTAATGGGATCCATATATTTAGATACATGGAGATTGAAATATAATTCAAAATGTAACAATCCTTCTGTGATCAACCTTACTCAAAGTAATCCAACTTTTACATCCATATGAGGGAATTGGAGATACCATGGCTTGGGTCAGGCATTCTGTGATGATAAGAGATGGGCAAGAGTAGAAGCAGAGCTCAGCCTATCAATCGTGTGGCAGCTTGATGACACCTTCTTGATGTCATAAAGCTTTTGGTACTAGAGAGAGATCAAACAGGATCAAATCCTTCTTCCTGAGCTGGATCATGAGACCCTCCCTTCATCTCCTCTCGTGTTGCTTGCTGATGCCAGGAACCATCGGAGGACTACCAAGGACAGTGGGCTCATTATCCTGAATTCAGACCTCTGCATCCACAAGCCTGTGCACCGTCTCTGCTTCCTCATCCTACTTCTGGTGCATCAGCTTACATACATAAGGGGAAGCCTGAAATGAACTGGAGTAGACTTACATATTTCTACATCTGTGTAAGCCATTTATTGATATAAATCTCTTTCTATATGCAACACAGACAAGCATCACTGGTTTTGCTTCTCTGGAGAAACAACCTGCCTGAGCCTTTAAAGTGGCACCCATGCTTTTTCACACCTTTAAGACATCTTATCCTGGTGATTTGTCCAAAGCAACACATTATTTGCTTTCTTGATTTCTGTTTCAGTGAAAGTTGGTTGTGGATCTAAGCAAAATGAAATCACTGATAACTTCAATCTTTTCTCTGTTTATCCTAATATTGTCTAATGATCTAGTTGTGAGGGTTGAGTTAGGAGTTAGGAAAATATTGGGTCACATATTGGTTAACTAATCACAATCTCAGTAGTTCAAAACTACCAGAAGTTCAAAGCGAACAGTGAGAGAAAGATGAGGTTTTCAACTTCAACAGATTAATGATCTAAGAAACCCACAGAGGCATTTCTCTTCTGTCCTCTCAACTTGGTTGCCATGAGTCAGAATCAACTTTATGGCAGTGAGATTTTGGCATTTTCCATTGAGTTGCATCCATAATGAAGGCTGCAGTATTTGATTTTTATCAACAAGTGCTTCAAGTACTTCCTATTTTTGGAAGCCAGGCTGTGTCTTATGTATAACGAGGCTGTTAAGGACCAAATTCACATGGAAACACTTAATCCAATGAACTAAAACACATCTGTCCCCATGATCATGAAACTAAAAGGGATCACCTTAAAGGTGCTAGAAAGAGTGGGAAACTGTGGGACAAGACTCAAAATCATAAAAGAGCATCCCTGGTTGAGGACAGACTGATAGACCTCCCCTAGTCACCCTTTGGTTCTAGAAATGAATTCATCATCTCAATTTCCAGCCAAACAATACACTTTTCTATAAGGGGGACTATTACAGTAGATAGGTATGCAAACTTTAAAATAATCAATAATTTGGGATCAAAAGGGTAGCACTTGCCTAAGGAAAAAGTTCACTTAATTTAGAAAGACGGGGGAATGAAAACAGAAAACACAAGGAGGATGTGGAAGAAGTGATGTTACTTTAGGGAATTGCAATACATGATGTTAAACAAAATGTGTTTCTGAAAGTAAATTTTATGATCTGCTTTGCAAATGTTTACTTAATAATACAAGTGATAAAAATAAATATTTTAAAAAGCACATATTTAACACTTTGATGGGTTGGGTATGCCTGACCCAAAGCATAATAATTTATCTCATTACATATGAGATTCATGTAATGTCTGAAAATACCATGGCTTGGGAATCCTGCTGGGTTCCCATGTGGGAGCTCTGGTGGTGTCGTGGACAGGTGTTGGGCTGCTAACTTCCAAGCCAACAGTTTTAAAATACAAGCTGATTCATGGTAGAAAGACTAGGCTTTCTACTTCCATAAGAGTTAAGAGTTACAGTCTCGGAAACTCAAAGAGGTAGTTCAACCTGGTCCTATAAGGTTGCTAGGAGTGGAAATAGACTCAATGGTAATAAAGTTGGCTTTGAGTTTTCATGTGTATGTGAAAGCTAGATGGTGAATAAGAAAGATCAGAGATTATTGAATATGTCAGAAGAACATATTTGTCTTGGAAGAAATATAGCTGGAACATTCCTTCTAAGAAAGGATGGTAAGAGTATGTCTCATGGCCTTTGGGACCAGGCCTTTGGGACCAGGCCCTAGTAAAAGAGAGGGTTAGTGAAAAGAAGGTGGAATTTCAATGAAATGGGTTGACACAGTGGCTGCAAAAAAATGAGCTCAAACATAGCAATGATTGTTAAGATGTCACCAGGTCAGGTAGCATATTTGTTCTGCTACCGGTAGGATAACTGAGTCAAATTTGACTGGACAACAACAATATAAGTTTTCCCTCAGGTGGCAAATATAGCATGTATCCATATAGAAACCGTCTCTGAGTTTTGAAACAAAACATATTTTAAGTTTGTTTTTAAATGGAATTTGTAGATATGTTGGAATAGGTACATACAGTTCTTATTTAGCCTGACTTTAAATTGCTTTTTCAATAATTTAAAAATGAATGAAGATAACTGCAATGAAGAATCTGTGGTGAAAAATGGTTGGATCAGATCAACTACTTTAAAGCTGGGCCAAATTTATATGAGATTAAAGGGCAAATAGGTGATGTCAGTAAGGCAGACATTCATAACCTGGATACAACATGTGCAAAGTACAGATATGCATATGTACATACATACTCATGTGTAACCAGATAATGTCACAAACACACCTATATCAAGAGTTGTGCAAATGGATCTTGTTCTGGGTATTGCTGTTTAGTTGAGCTAGTGGAGTAGATTAGCTAAAAAGCTTACTATGAGAAGTTCAACAAATAAAACACAAAAGTACTAAGCTTGGTAAAACTGGATCATATATATGAGATTGAATATTTAGAATATTGTTTTATAGGTCACTCTGCTAGCCTCATTGCAGACTAGGTTACATTCATAGTAGAAAATATTTTCTCTTAGTGTATGAAATGGTGGGCACTTCACATATTTCAAAAGCTACAACCAAAATGTTTTCCTTTGTGAACCAAATGTTATAACTTTTTAGAATTTTATGAACACTGCATCTAACAGGGAAGAAAATGGCATTACTGTAGCAAAACATGGATACCTACATATGTCGTCATGGTTCATATTTTTCCATTTTGTTTCTAAATGTAAGTGCCATAGGGGCCCTGGTGTGCCCAGCCCCTTGCCCCAAGAGCTTACTAATCTTAAAGCACTTTTATTCATGTCCATGTAGAAAAATTGGGTAGATATAGAAAAATCTCTGGTATGCTCTTATTTAAGGAACTGAGCTATACCGAACAGAGAGCGAATTGTTCCACAGAGTGCAAATTCTACCCTTTATCTCTCATTTCAGAGGAAAACAGTACTATCGTCCTCTGTTCACGAAAGTGGTGCATTGGAACACAAATGGGAAATCTAATGATGTTATCAACTGCCTTGAAAGCTAAGTGTTTTGCCTAAAGAAGTTTATAAACAGGGGATGCATTCATTTGTTAGAAGGCAGGGCAATGTAGCAGAGGGCCTCCAGAGAGACCTTGTCACCCCATGAGTCAAGAAATGTATCACCTAATTGCTTTACTTTCAGGATAAGACAGTTAAATTTCATTGCTGAAAGGTAGTCATGGGTTAATGGCTGAGTTGTTGCGCAAGAGAAACTGTTGACTTGAAATTTGATTCACAGCAATAAAGTTTCAGAATTTATAAACTCACACACACATACACTCATATAAATAAATATATGAATAATAACTGCATGTATAAATGTTATGTTATAGATAGACTGAGTATAGTATGCATGCAATACATACATATATGACTCATAGCAACCCTATAAGACAGAAAAGAACTGTCCCTCTGGTTTTCTGAGACTGTAAATCTTTGGGTGTAAGAAGCCTCATATTTTCCTTCAGAGAGGCTGATGGTTTCAAACTGCTAACCTTGTGGTTAGCAGGCTAACATGTAACCGACTATACCACCAATACTAACATATACAAAGAAATATTTTGCATCTGGCACGCTTGACTTTGTCATTTTAGTAATATATTTTATTTTATTCTTCTTCCTCATATGTCAAATAAAAGAGTTGGTGAAATTTTCCTCCTTGATGTTTACCACATCCTTTATTTTTATAGTTTTATTGACATAGCATTCATCTATGATACAATGTAATCGTTAAATCATATGAGGATTTCTGCAGAGGTTCTTGGAAGATAGCACCCGTGTAGGTTGGCTCACAGGCACATCTTGCTGTGGGACTGCCAGATTTCTGGGTAAGAGAGCCGTGTTGGGGCCTGGGATGTAAGACGGGGTCTCCAGCACCTCAGGGCTCTTTTGTTGGTTCTTCCACAGAGAGAGTATCTGTGATTGTCACGTGCAGGGTCCCTTTTCACAACACCCATCTGTGCTTTGAATCCCTTGTTCTTGTGGCAGCAACTCCTGGCGTCTTCCCTGCCACCCGCCTGCACTCTTCGGGGCTACACCTCAGGGGCATCCCACAAATGCCCGCAGGGGCTCCTCAAGGCTCTTCGTGCTTGAAGCAATAGTGGCCTTCGCAATAGCACTCCCATTGGAGAAAAGTCCTAGTCAAAGCCCAGCTCCCTCTGGAAGTGGCTCCACAAAAGCAAAAACAAACCCCCGGCTAGTTGGGGGAAACACGGGGCTGATGGAATCACAACACAGCACTTACCAGGAGGCTGATAGAAGTGATCGTATTTTGTTTTGAGAAGGGAACCACAAAACTCCTCACCCCACCAGAGGAAACGGAACCTGGAATTTCTGGGCTTCTCAGCAGCTTTCCCACGCTGGACTAGAGGGCTCTCCACATAAACCCCTCTGCCCTGGGGCATTCCCCACAATAGCCCATTTCCACCTGAGGGAAATGTGTAAGGAGTGGATAGTTTGAGTTGTGTAGGAATGCACCGGTATAAGCACAATCACAGAAAGACTGTGCTCTGCCTGCATAATGCACAGGGTGGGTAAAGGATTATGGCAGATTTATTATACCCTTCCATTACCTCAAACATGACCTCTTTCCTCCACGTCAGCAACACTCAACCTCCAACTTACCAGGTAAAATCTCAACTTCTATCACCCTCTTCTCCAGTGCATTGAAATCTACTATACCTATGGGAAGGCTTCCTATGACTAATACCACCACTTAAAACCTGCTCTAGACCACCAAAACCAAAACCATCCTTCTCACCCATTCATACTCCCTCCTCATCTATGCACAGTATGTATCAGCAACTCTCTGGTCCTCCCCTAACCTACAGAGCCAGCCCCTCCCTGACTACACACGCTGAAAGATTATGCTACATCACCAGCTCATCCAAGATATGATGATGCAAGCAACAGCCAACACCTTCAGCTAATGTAAAGAATTTAGAGAGACAAAAGTAAACGACTGAAGATGACCCAAACCCAATGATTTACACAGAAAATGCAGCCTTTGAACTGCCAGTAAAAGAATGCTTGAAAATATTGCTCAGTGCTGTACAGGAAATTAGGGGATCAACCCTGAAAACAAATGAAAAAATAGTGATACTATAATCCTCACACTGAAGGGAAGTCCAGAAGTTAAGGAATAATATAGCAGAAATAGCTAAAAAAGGCGAATGCTTTTATTCTATCTATCTACCTATCTATTTATTTATTTTGGGTGAATGATTTTAACAATAGAAATATACAAAATTAAACAAAAGGTTTCACGTGGAGAGGATGTAGAAGTGCAGTGGAGTTAAGAGAGAGAAGATTTCAAGAAGTTTTGGAAGGAAAAGCACATCTGGAGACTGATTAGGGAAGCTATTGTACAATTATGTTTGACATGATTAACTATGGAAGGATATAACATATGTATTCACTCCCAAGTTACAGGGGGAGAGGAGGAGAGAGAGCGAGAGCGAGAGAGAGAGAGAATAGATTCAGGAATGGGTTGGAACTAAATCTAAGCTCCAATTTAAGAGTAATCTGTTGTTACAGCTTGGCCCTGCTCAACACTCACATTCATGAAATGATCACTGAAGATAAGAGTGCTGCAGCAAAGTGTGGTGAAGAAAGCAGATGGTGCCCGGCTAACAATGGGAATAGTGTCTGGGATCTTAAAGGCTTGTACTCAAACAAGCAGCCATGTAAGAGAGGAGTCAACAAAGTCCACACAGATGAAGCACACCAGCTTGTTTTATCCCAAATGACAATTACAAAATATGAATATGGTGAGAAGAAAAGCATCAGACAAATTTTAAAAGCACCCAATTTGTGGAGGACTCTGAAGGATGGAGGGAGCCCGAAGACCATCTGCAGAATACCTAATCAGATTGAGTCATTTGCAGATCCACTCTAGCCACAGGCAAGAGTCTCCAGCAGCCTTCTAATCAGGCAGAGACCACTGTCATCTTGATGATGCTGGATCATTTTCACCACTTGACCAGTATACCACCTTGAGACAGAACCCGAATTTGTTCTGGGCGCAAGTATCTCTTATTGCCTCTGTGATAGAAATTACTCCTTGGCTTTTTGAATGTTGATGGAGCAGGGGGTCTTTTCCTTCTTAGCATTATTTGCATTTTTGTCTTTGTACCATTATGACTTTATCGTTACCTTAGTCCGATTGTGTTTTCCACTGTTTTCTGTTGGCTTTCCCAGCTATGAATCACAAGATGAGTGGATGCACAATGATAATAACGGACCCAAGGGGGTATAGGGAATGGAGGTGTGGATAGGGAGGGAAAGGGGTTTCTGGAGTACTTAATGCAGGCAGGAGGGGGAGGGAGCAAGCATGAGAACAATTTGTGAGTGCACAACTTAACTTAAAATGGATTTCCCCACGAGGGAAGGGTGAGGGTTGATGTCGAAATGACTGAACAGTTCTCCTTGAGCCGATTGAGTGGTTGAACTATTGAATTGTATGCTATGGAAACGACATGCCAATCAAACTGTTGGGGAGCAAAAAAGATTTGTGCAATCATCATTGCAATCTATTTCAGAACATTTCCCCCTCATATTTATTGTTGCTAGCTTCTAATTTCCCCCCATCCTCTCCTTTTATGACCCTAGATAATTATTAATCTAGTTATAGTCTCTGGAGATGAACCTATCGTGGATTTCATATTTTAAAAAAACATACGAAATAAAAACAAGTAGCAAGCAAACACTAAAAAAGAGCGATAATATAAAACAGAAAAAAATTCAAACAAAAAGAAAATAGAAAATATTAAAAAGTGATACAAGTTGAAAATAGGTTACCTGGGAGACTAGATGATAAGGTGTTATATTTTCACCTGACGACATCTGCCATAATCAGCTTTACATTGCTCTGTCTGATAGCAAAGCTATTCCCATCCCTCGACTATGGTACAGTCATTGTTAGGCATGGATGAGATTGTTCCCACCCATAGCAACCGCATGCACAACAGAAAGAAACTCCGCCTGGTCCTTTGTCATTCTCACAATCATTCCCATGCCTGAGCCCATGGCTGCAGAAATTGTGTCAACCATCTCATTGATGGCCTTCCACTTTTTCGCTGCCCCTTCACTTTTTTTTTTTTAATTTTTAATTTTAACAATTTATTGGGGCTCATACAATTCTTTTCACAGTTCATATATATACATACATCAATTGTATAAAGCACATCTGTACAGTCTTTGCCCTAATCATTTTTTTCTCTTTTCTTCTTTTACATTTTATTAGGGACTCATACAACTCTTACCACAATCCATACATATACATACATCAATTGTATAAAGCACATCCATACATTCCCTGCCCCAATCATTCTCAAGGCATTTGCTCTCCACTTAAGCCCCTTGCATCAGGTCCTCTTTTTTTCCCCTCCTCCCTCCCCCTTCCCCCCGCCCTCATATGCCCTTGGTAATTTATACATCGTTGTTTTGTCATATCTTGCCCTATCCGGAGTCTCCCTTCCCCCCTTCTCTGCTGTCCCTCTCCCAGGGAAGAGGTCACATGTGGATCCTTGTAATCAGTTCCCCCTTTCTAACCCACTCACCCTCCACTCTACCAGCATCGTCCCTCACACCCTTGGTCCTGAAGGTATCATCCACCCTGGATTCCCTGTACCTCCAACCCTCATATGCACCAGTGTACAGCCTCTGTCCTATCCAGCCCTGCAAGGTAGAATTCGGATCATGGTAGTTGGGGGGAGGAAGCATCCAGGATCCGGGGGAAAGCTGTGTTCTTCATCGATACTACCTCACACCCTAATTAACCCATCTCCTCTCCTAAACCCCTCTATGAGGGGATCTCCATTGGTCGACACTTGGGCCTTGGGTCTCCACTCTGCACTTCCCCCTTCATTTAATATGATATATATATACATACATATATACATATACACATATATACACATACATACAGACATATCTTTTTTTTTTTTTGCATGATGCCTTATACCTGGTCCCTTGGGCACCTCGTGATCGCACTGGCCGGTGTGCTTCTTCCATGTGGGCTTCACTTTACTAAGCTTGATGGCCTTCTCCAGGGACTGATCTCTCTCTCCTGAAAATATGTCCGAAGTATGTAAGAGGAAGTCTTAACATCACTTGTCTGTCAGTTTGTCGGATTGGTGGCTTGTATGTTGTTGTAACACAGGAAGCTGTGTCACTGGAATTGACTCCCCACTTTATAGGAAGTAGGTACTTTTTCAGAGTGGAGTTGACAATGGTGATTTGAACAGAGTCGTCTGTGGGAGTGGAACCTTCCGGATCTTCATTTTCTGATGAGCCATGCCTCACAATAAGATGCTACAGCTACAAAGGAGAGAGAATATTCACTGGAGACTTAATCCAGGTGTGGACCCTGCAAAGAGATTTTGGGCTTCCACTGTCACGCATTGTCTCCTGCAACTAGGTGTTCACAATTTAAGCTCTCTTAGCATAGTCTTTATAAGACTGTTGGTTTGGACTTTTTTTGTAATATCTATTATTATTGAATAAAATAGATGTTCTTAGGATGACATTTAATGTTCATCATTCTCTATTTTATTTTGCAAACTTCATCTCAGACATACTTTTATGGATTAAATTGTGTCCCCTCAAATTATGTACTGGATGGGTGGCCTTTGTTATCTTAATGAACAGGATTAGTGCAGGGTATATTTTGAGTCAATCTATCCTGAAACACAAAAGAGATTAAGCAAGCAAAGGAGGGAAGCAGAGTTGGAAGAAGGGATATATCAAGTCACATGAAGATCCCTCAGGAGCAGAAGCTCAAAAGGTGCAAGGACCTGTCTCCAGAGCCTACAGAGAGAGTCTTCTTCTAGAATTGGTGCCCTACATTTAATATCTTAGCCTCATATTGTGAGAAAATAAAATATTGTATCTTACAGCTATTTATGTTATGTCTGCTTTAACAGCATTAGATAACTAATCAGGATTTGGCACCAAAAATGGGAATATTGTGATAACAAATAGCTAAAATGTGGAAGCGTTTTTGGAATTGAGTAATGAGTTGAGGCTAGAACTATAAGCTGCTTAAAACCAAAGGCCTAAATTGCCTTGACAAAATTATTGGTTAGATTATTAGCATACCAAAGGCAATTCTAGTGACAGTTCAGAAGGAACAATAGATGTTTCTATTGCCTTAGGGAATACATGCGGTGCCAACAACAGGATGTTGGTAGACTTGTAACACTGCATGTGCATTTGATGATATTATAAATAATAATGATCAAGTATGAACAATGGAACAAAGGTGATGCTTTTTATGCTGTGGCAAAGAACTTGATTGAACGATGTTCAAATATTTGATGCAAAGTAAAACTTGCTGTTCCTAAGCTTGGGTAGCTAGAGGAGGAGATTTCGAAGCATGATCTTAAAAGGGTTCACATGATTTCTCATAATGGCTTAGAACAAGTGCCAGAGAAAAGGTGTGGACTTGAAACTGAATAATGAAAATAAAATTTAAAGGTATGGAAAATTCTGTTGAACAAACTCAGTATACATGTCCTAGAATGCTCACCAGTTGTGCGGCTAAACAATCTTTTGTTAAATAAATTAAGTCTGTGAATAATAGATAGCAACAATTACTACAACAGGAAACCAATTGATTTAGAGGGAAGATGATAGAGAAAGAATGAAATGAAGGAAGGTTATCTGATTTTTGAAATTCCATAGGCAGGAAACTGGTCAGAGGAGCTACATCTGTAGATCGTTAAGAAAAGAAGACTATCTCAGTGAGTTAGTCTGGGCATATTAGGGAAACAAATCCATAGAAAATCATCTGCGTATAGGAAAGAGCTTTATATACAAGAGCAATTGAAATTAATAAAGCATCCCAGCCCAGGCCAGATCAAGTCCATAAGTCTGATATTATCCCATATGTCCGATACCAATCTATAAAATCCTCTTCAGACTCACAAAACATATGTAATGATGCCGAATGCAGGAAGATCACAAGCCAGTGGGTTGGAAGTCTTTTGGATCCAGTGGCATTGTAAGCATCTCAGTGCTGGCAGGGGTCTCTGTGTGGCTTCTCTAGCTCCAGATGTCTGGTTGCATCAAGGTAGGTCCATGTGGCTTCTTGAGCTCCCAGGGCGTAGTACCATGTGTCTTGTCAGTAGAGCATCATCTCAGGGAATGAGGAGAGAGAGAGAGAGAGAGAGGTGTCTCCTGCCTCCAAGGAGGAAAAAAGGGATTTCCCAGAATTCTCAGGAGAAGGCCCTGCCTACACGGAGGCTTCATTGGCTATGATCTGATTGACAGACTAGACTCCACCCCTTCCCTCTTAATCCTCTCAAGTCCCAAACTGACATCACTATCACACCCAGAGACGATTCAGGTAGAGCCAAAGAATTGTTGAAAAGTGCTTAGAAAACAGGGCAGTCCTAGGAGCAAAGGGTGAAATTGGTTTCCTGTGTTTGAAAATGTCTGATCTTCAACAATTCAGTGGCACTACCGTAGGCCAAGAAAACCAAGAAAATGAGGCCACCACACCAAGCTAGGGGGGACAATGCTGCCATGGCAAAGTGTTGGCATGATGATACCTGTTAGGGCTAAGAGGTGGGGCCACTTCTCAGATGGACCAGTGGAATGGGACCTCTCATAATTGAGGAATCAGGGCTGCCATCCCAGTGTTCCTGGGAGACAGGGCTTCAGCTTCTTCCACCCAGCTTCTAGGGCCCAGCTTCTTCCACCCAGAATCAGGAGGGTGTGACTAATGTCCAGAAGGAAGGGCCTTTTCCCAAATGGTCTCTGAGAATAGAGGAGTCTTTTCAAGCCTTGAGAAATTGCCATTTTTCTTCTGGTATTTGAATTTTCTTGGTGCCCATTCTTGCTTCCTGCTCCAAGTTCATCCCATTTTAAAATTTTGTGTTGGTTCGACTATTGCATTTTGAAAAAAAAAGGAGTGGGATGCTATGAAATTATTTTTTCCTCCCCTAAATTTGTGGTAAATTCTAATATCTACACTTGTTATAACACCATGTGTGAACAGGATGCTTTTGTAATAAAACAGGTCTATCTGGTGTGTTAGGCCATGTTAACAAGAGAATCAAATCCAGTGGCACTCATACATATGTAAGAAACAGCTTTATCTCAAGGAATAATTATTTATCAGGAAAAGATCCCAGCCCAGTCCAACTCAAGTCCATAATTCCAATAGTAGATATATCTTCCAGTTGACATGAAATTGGGTAACCACCATGTCTGAATTTTCAATTTAGCAAGCTGAGATGGATGAGAGATAGGCCAAGCCCCCTGAAGACTTCCATTCTCCCAATCCCTCATGAGGCAGAAGCTAAATGATACAAGGGTCTTCTTTTGGGACCTACAGAGGGTGAAATACCTCCCCTAGAGAAATCACCCTAAATTTGGCCTTCTAGCCTTTTAAACCATGAGTAAATACATTTATGATTGTTTGAGCCCCCATTTCTGTTACATCAGCACTAGGTAGCTAAAGCAACCCACATTACCACACTGAGAACTGAAACTCATACCTTGATGCTTTGGTTTTTAGCTTTCTTTTATTTAAACGAGCCATCTTACCCTTTCTTTTTGTTTTGAATCATTTTATTGGGGGCTCGGACAATTCTTATCACAATCCATACATCCATCCATGTATCAAGCACATATGTACATTTGTTGCCATCATTATTCTCAAAACATTTGCCTTCTACTTGAGCCCTTAATATCAGCTCCTCATTTACACCCACCCCCATGCCCACTCCCCCCTCTCTCATGAACCCTTCACAATTCACAAATTATTATTATATTGTCATATGTTATACTGCCTGATGCCTACCCCTGCCCTCTTCCATGTGGGGTAGAAAGCGGGAACTGATACAAGAATCTATGAATAGCCTCCTCCATCTTACCCTTCCAACCCATGGATTTTCTACAAAACCTTTACTGTGAAGCATAGGAGACTTTCCCTGCAGTGAATATTCTGAAACACATCCAATCTTTAAAAAATGGTTCTTCCTTTACCCAGATCAACTATGTGAATTTTATTCAGGCTAATAACGGGCAGAATACACCAGTGCTTCAAGGTCAATGACACTGCTAAGGTTAGTCCAGTTAAGGAAATAAGTGTATTTGGGGGGTTAGTGTATAATTATTCATTACCTCTTTTATTGAATAAAATCTTACCCTTTCCCCAAATCCATTTATATCCCAGTCACTCTGGGCTATCAAAGTTGATAGTCTAATTTATGTTATCATCAGAATATCACTACATTTTAACAAATACCTGTTTTCTTTACCCGACTAGTGCTTTATAAATAAACTGTTACACTTGTTTGGCAGGGTACTGAGCAGATCAGATCACATAAAACACTGGGCTGCAACTTACTCCAAGTTACAATATAATATAAAATTTATACCGGAAGAAGACCTCCCCCTTACTGCCATCAAGTTCATTCCAACTCATATTGATACTAGACAGTGTTTCTGCGGCAATAGATCTTTATCAGAGCAGCTAGCTCCCGCCATCTCCTGCAGAGCGACTTCTGGCTTTCCACCACTAACAACCACTGCGGTGAGCAATCCGACTGTTCACCGATGTAACGTCGGGGCTCCTTAGAGCAAAACCTGGTGTATGATACAAGCCCAGTAAAACAACCAACTTTCCTTTGGAGAACAAAATATATTCAGCAGTTGCATAGAAACGAAGGGAATCTGATGGGACAAATTCAACCTCTGGGTGCTCTTCTAGAAAACAAAAACAACAAAACCTCACAGTTATCCAGGCAATTCCGACTCCTGTCAATCCATTCGGACAGGGTAGAACTATCCCTGTGGGTTTCGGAGACTGTGAATCTAGACACCCTATGGAAGCATCATGTGACTTTAATAGCCACATCATACTTGTTACTGAATTACTTGCTGTTTGGTCAGACTTATCCAGTCTTCGTGTGTGCACGTCAAATTTCTAGCATATCACAATAAATCTGAAATAAAAATGCTCTGACAACCAAAAATTTCATTTTAATTTATCTCATGAAAAACTTACCTGAACAGATTAGCCTCAATTAATGTGAACATGTATATATCTCGCTGAAGAATCTTCCAAGTATTTGTGTGACTTCATCCCAGATGCAATATTCACAGTGTTTATTACTTTTCCAGAAGTTCAACATATCCTGAATTTCAAGTCATATTTGAACACAGGGGTTTTGAATAAAGGATTGTGGATCTCTATTTAGCTTGTCTCTCAAAATAAATACTCAAAATGGCTGATACTCACTGAAATATTCAAAAAGTCAAAGGTGACACTAACTTGCTCCTAAAAGTTTCAATGTCTCCTTGTTGTCCTTCATGTCCAACGCCTCAATCCAGCACACATTGCCCTTTGTGACCTTCCTTCTGCTAACATCTTCATCCTCAGTTCCGCTCCCACTTAGGCTGAAGTTCCCAGAACTTGCTCATGGTCTTTTGTATTCTCTTATGTTACACATTCATTTCTCGCCTGAAAATTTATCTTACACGTAAGAGAAATTAGGTGAAGATAGACCTCTTTCTTCAAGGAGTTTTATAGATCAGTATAACGAGAGAAAGAGTTAAGCAACTAATCTGAAGAGAATACAACAGCTACTTTAAGTCTGCCTCAAAATTTCCTAATTCCTCTATTTGAAAAAAATTGTTTCCTTTCCTACCCTTCCAGAAAAATGTTACAAGGAAACTGCCTGATTTGATGTCTGCAGTCCTGGATTTGAGTCTGTGCACTATAACCTGTGAGCAATGAAACCTTAAACAAAACACCCATGCTTTTTACTTCTCTGGCATATGCAGATAAAAACCAGGTCCTTCTTAATTTGTTAGACTAATTGAAATATAAGCAGACTTTTAACAGACAAAATGGGAAATTTCGTTTTCTTTTCTTTTTTGGTTTTCACGTCAAGAGAACCATGATATATTTTTCTATCTTGTTCCATGAGTATGTAATTTAAATTATATTTATGGAAAAGATACTATTACATGAGTTATGTTGACAAGATCTTTTTTGGTTCTATTGATTTCCTTTTCCCATAAACCTTTTTGAAGTCCCATCACATCTGTGATGATATTTAGTCATTTTCAAATCCCATATTGAAACCAAATGGTATTAATTTGTTTTGTCAAATTTAATAGAAAAGCCACAAAATGTAGTCAGAAGTTAAACCAAATGGCAGTAAGAGCACTCACATTGCTTCTTGGGGAGTAATCAGAAGGATCAAATCTCATATATTCTGTGAATGCACATTTAGTCTGCCTGACACATAAACAGATGTATACACAGGGAAAAACATACTTCTGATAACTTTGTTTCATTTTTGATATTTAAGCTTCAGCATGTTGTGCAATTTTTGTGCATCTCTTTCTCCTTAAAACAATTATTGGCATATAATTCACATATAGAATTCAATGGTTTAATCACATCAAGAACCATTGTACAATCATCACCACAATAAGTTTTAGAACATTTCCTTCATTGTTCATCATTATTAGCTCCCCATTTCCCCCGACCTCTCTTGCCATAGCACCAAGGAACTATTAATCCAATTATGGTCTCTATGGTTTCCTAGCCTGCATTCCATACACTGAAAAACATTTTCTAAAAACTAAGAATAATAACAGAGTAAACCTCTATTGAAAGGAAATCAGAAAATGTTAGAAAATAGAACACATTTAAATGGATCAAAAGGAAGATAAAATGATATTGTGCTAAATTTCAATTTAACAGTATCTGCAACAATACACTTTCTAATGCATTCTGCCTGATAGCCTGGTCCACGGTCATAGGGGATTCACCAGGGAATTTATCATGCGTATTTTCTCATCGCTTATTAAAAAACACAACCAAACTGAAACAACTTTAAAATGGGTCAAAAGTGAGATCAAATGATCTTACATTTTCAGTATAGTGCACTGAGTTGAGGTTGTTGATTGGATATTCTACGATATTATAAGCTATAATTTATATTTTTGTTGTTCACATTCTCATATTTATCAAATACATTTTAAGTTTTAGAATTTAAATTCTGGCTTATTTCATTTTTCTCATTAATGGCTAACTGTGTGGAAGGAGAAGAACACGTAGGGAGTCTTAGTAGCTCTGTCCTGTCTGGTCCTCAATTTTCCTCTCTTTACAAAAATGTTTCCTTAATATAACAAGCAAACTCAATGGCTCCTTTTTATCTGATTTTTGCATCATTTTTAATATGACATATATTTGAGTTTTTCTTGTTCTTACAATAATCAAGAAATATATTTGAATTATAAATCATCTACCCTGAAATATACACATAAAATCCAAACACAAAACTATTTTAATCATTTTCTGATTCAAAATAGATCAAGAAGAAAAAAGTCTTAGCCTATTTGAGTTACTCATCATTTCCCTTTCATCTCGCTCTGGTCTCATATAATAGTTGTCCCTGTCTCACTGGAAAGATCTGAAATGTTCATAAACGATAGTCCAGTGAACGGTCCCTGCTAACTGAGACCACATCCAATTTAGCTTTGAGTAAGAACATCTTAACCTTGGCACATTCTGAACACCATTTCCTGTCAGCTTCAAAGAGCACACTTAAACCCAATTCCTCAGATACTTTCCTCAGCTTTCTTGACTTCTGAAGGGAGTGCATTTTATTGATGTCTCTACACATCACTAGACATCCACTGTCAGAATTCTCAAAGACAACATTTTAGCTGCCTGACTTTTGGATAATCACATATAATAATCCTGTTTGAGTAATTTCTTAATGACATTAGAGCACACTCTATCTGATCTATAGCCCCTGGTTATAGTTAATTTCTTAAGTCAGTCCTCTTTAGCACAGTAGTTCATGGTGAGTGCTATTAAACTGTCTTATCAAAGTTGTCAACAGAGTGAAAGGCCAATCAATACCATGTCAGGGACCAGTGAAGGGGTCAAATCACTGCCATCAAGTCGATTCTGACTCATGGTGGCTCATTCTGACTCTAGCCTATGAGATAGGCTAGAACTACTCCATGTTGATTCCCAAGACTGACTCTGTGCCAGCATGAGAAGCCTCGTCTTTATCCTGTAGAGTGGCTAGTGGATTCAAACAGCTAACCTTTTCAATGGAGTCCAATGCAGAGTGCGATAAAACAGCAAAAGTAATTTATTCTGAGAGTCTTTCTTGGGTTGGAGGGATGAAAGGCTTCAATTTAGTTTGCCTTAAAGAATTGAAATTTATTCTTTATACTAAAGAACATGTTAGCAAATTTAAAATAAAGCAACAACATAAAATAAAAATACATAATCCAAATAAATCAGAAATATAACACTGTACAAACTAAAATATACGAAACAACATGCCAATGAACTTTCCTTGGAGTTTTAAGATACAGATAGAAGCAGTGTGTTTGTGTGTGTGTGTAGAAAACTACATTCTGATTTCTATTAATTTTTTAAAAAACTGTACTTTTAAAACATATCTTTTCCACTAAATAAGAGTTCAATGGTTCATCTTTGAAAAGGTTTAAAGAAGTAAAGTTTTCATATAATAAATTAGTTTCTATTGAAAATATGTTTGTCCTTAATTGCTAAAATATTAATTATTTAATAAGGAATTATGAGCTGATGTTTTCCTTAATGAAAGCAAAGTGAGCTAAATTTCCACTTCTAATCAGATTTTGACATTCTTACAAAGGGTTAAATGCATTCACACATCCAAGGTAAGGAAAGACAGAAGGGAATTTGGGGTGATGGAATTCCCCTTTTCAAGGTAAAATCCTACTCTGCTGCCCACAGGAATGTAGCTAATTGAGCTACACAAATCTAGATCATCCATACCCTGCGCTCGCACTGTCGTCCAGTCGATGCTGACCCATCATGACGCAGCGCCGGTTTACAGGAGTAGAAAGCCTGCCATTCTCTCCCGCCGCTGTTGGTGGTTTCAAACTGCCAACCCAGCCATAAGGATCGCAGCCTCACATGTAACCACACCACCGGGGCTCCTAATGACCTGCAGGATGGTTTTCACTTAAATTGGGCGGGGAAACATTGAAGTGTACGCGGAAGCAGTGCTGCTGCACTGAGGGAAGCCGAGTTGGTAAAGGGATACTCCTTCCTTGCCATAATAATTGAAAACACGCCTGATATGGCGCCTTCCTAGACTTAGCTAGATTGCCCCAGGATGCTGAGGGAAAGAAGTCCCTAATGTTCCTCCTAGTGCAACAAAGAGAGACCTCGGGTTTGTGCCTGAGGTCCATTAACATCTAAATCCATGCAGCCCCTATTTTACACTTATAAAAACCAAACCTTTTGAACATGCTTAACATCTCCTATTTGCCTCTGAGGAGCGATCACAAAACGAACCGAATGTTTAACATGGCAAATTATGTCACTGGTCTAATAGGATCCCTGCAAACCGGCAGCAGCGGGGCTTGCGGGAAACCAGAAAGGAAGGACGTCTGATTGCAGGCATCACCTCAGGCTTTCTAGACCGAGGACTGGGGGGCCACAGCACTGGTGCATCGGGACCTTCCTGCTACGCAGAAAGGCAAGTTCACTGCGAGTAGGTAAAGGGGTCAAGTGTCTTTTTTAGCAACTGACAAAGTTGAAAACAACAAAGGCCTTGCGAGCAGCGGCCCTGGTCACTGACCAAAGCAGAAGCCCCTGTGTACTCAGTGTGGAGAGGTCTGGGGCCACGCGTTAGTTCTTTCCGGAACCTCTCGCAGGGAGGAAAGAACATGGGCACAGCTTCATCTTCAAAGGCAGGGCTCACGACACGCATTGCCGGGGTCCCGCTTCTCACACTTGAACGGATGACATGATTTATGCTTCTCTGTGCACCAAGTTGTTGATCTCCGATGAGAGCAGCGCTAAGAGATAGCCTTTTGTTCTATATTAGGAAACATGGATTATTGTTTTCTGTCTTGGCGTAGCTTTGAAATAAACGTGCACCCGAAAGCTAAATTTCCACTTACTTTGAGCCAAGGTGTTTAAATAATGCAAACACGCGCTTATCTAGAGATTCCTACGCTACGGCTGCTGCGAGAGGCTCTAATGACAGACAGCAGTCTCACATCTTAATAACTGCAGCACAGAGCCCCGAAGCTTAGTATGTCCTTCGCTCCCGAAAGATGCTGAATATTCAGCCTAATTATTTTAGGGCCAAAAATATTGTCTTCAGTGCGGAAAGCAATGGCATCCTATGGTCAGTCACTTTGTGTGATAAGTCATGCATTTCGACTTGCTTCTGTTTACTGGAGACCTTGGAAACGAGCCTATAAAGAAAACTGCATGTAATAAAGGAACGTAACGTGTCCTGAGCTAAGATACCCATTTGTATGGCGTTTTAAAAGGTGATGCTAATGACGTCACGTTTATCTTTGCTTTATTCAGTCTTTCAATATTTGCCCCATATTATGTCTGCTAGGCACTGTCAGGGATTTAAATATTTGTGATTCTTGACATGAAGGAGATGAAGGAGTTCACAGTATAGTTAGAAACCCTAACAGTACACTCTTCACACTCTTTATATATTGACCTACCTAGAAAAATGCCAGTCATGTTATCTCAATAAGTTGGCATTGAATCAATGAATATTTTAAAAATAAATCAGATAATAAGACAAGCAAATACAGTCGCTGGCAAATAGTTGTTCCAATAAACATTATAAATGTACTAGAGAAATGAGAGGAGAGAAAGCAACATGCATTTAAATGGTTAAGGACATACTCTGAGTATCAGTGGCCTTATTTATAGATTATCTATTATATTACCTTGTTGAGAAGATAGCATAAATAATTTGAAATGATATAAATAAATTATATATGAAAACACTTTGTAAACTATAAAACTATACTCAAAAATAAGACTTTATCTTTCTTAAGGAAAAGTGAGGTTTAGTTTTAAAGGACAGACACATTTTGTTTGGCTAGGAATAAAGAAAATATGCATTTGCATTATTGTAGGAAAGAAGGAAGGCATGCCTATAAGTTAGCAAGAGAATAATATATATGGAAGATTTATCTGTTTAGCATAGCACTGGTTCTTGTAAGATGGTGTGGGGTGAGGCCTGACCTCTGACTGCACAGAGTAAGGAGAATCAAACTCATCAGCCCCACACTGATTCCTACGAGGCAGGTCTCCATGAGCCAATCATCTTATCAATTCTGAGACCAGCTGTCCCTCCCATCACTCCCTTACAGGATTCAGTAATCCATTGCAACAGTCAAACAGAACTCACAGACAATATTAAGATGATGGGGTGATGATGGTGTTTATTTGGGCAGTTAACAAGTTACAGTTCAGGATCAGAAATGCGCAGGAGAGCCTTCTAGTCAGGACAGCCTGTTCTCAGTCATGCCTGTAGATTGCCATCGCCATCTCTTTGGCCTTGACCTCTCAGTCATTTTGGTCAAGTATTACAAAGCTCCTTTAACGTTGCCTATAGACAACCCAATGGTACCCAGCTCTAGCTTCAAGAGTAACAAATCTCGCTCTCCTGCCAAGTGATTGGAGGCATGGCACTCCAGTAATAACCCTCCTTCCCACAGACACTCAGCTATACTTACTCTGTGGTCTAGCGAACCCATCCTTTGTCTCAGGATCTGGCTCTTGGTTCTGCTCCTGCCACTCCTCTGATGTCGCAGTTTTGTCTCCTAGATTAAGGAGATTCGGCACACAGAGATCTCAAAATCCAAAGATGCGCTCCCTTCCTGCTTCTTCTTTCCTTAAAATAGTGGGGGTCCCCCTTTCTCCTCTGAGTTAGCCCTGTTTTAACCCAGTGGAATGGAAAACTGACCAATCCCCTTGTTACAATTTCTTTCATGAAAATTATCACAAGACTTGTCCAAGACCAAACCCCAAGCCAGACTCTGCCATCGAACCAATTTCCATATATAGCAACCCTATAGGATATGGCAGAACTCTTCTTCTGAGTCTCTTAGACTGTAACTCTGGTAGAAAGCCCTGTCTTCTTCCAGAAGCATCAAGAAAGTGGAGGTTAAATATATCCCACATATTATACCTTTACCAAGCTGCTGTGCCACTTCCTCACTTCTGACATCAACCATCACCTTCTCCACTTAGTATACTTACTCCCTTACATCGCAGGGCTCTGTGGTTCACTGAAATGGCCACAAACAATTCACAGGGGGAAGGAAACGGATTTCTGTGGTCCATATGGGTGCTGATAAATCCCCAATCCAGACATCTGTCTGTAGGGTCTGCCTTATCCCCAGTTGTGTAGGAGTTGGTAAATCGGGTTAGATGATAAGGCTACATGTAAGCTGCAAAATCAAAAAGCGTAGCAGGGAAATTTGAATAACACGTTAGATGGCATGGTGAATAGCCTATTTTAATATAACTTGGAGCAGAGGAAACAGGCAGAATTGCAAGTAAAGAGTGGTCTCAGGCTGATAAACTAACAAGGAAATATTACTTCAGGGCAGGTGTTACTCACATAGAACAAGAAGGTGTGAATGAATATAAAGCATTTGATGACTATCAATACATCATTATTATAATTATGATAGACGGCATATGCAAGAACTCCTGTGAGTTAGTGCATAAGGAGAATGTAACATTGAAAATCTGACGTTTCCTTTGGACAGATGTAATTCAGAAGGCCTCATCTTACTTATCTTCAGACAGACTCCCTGTGTGAATTATATTAAAGTGAATCTAAAGAGCCTTATTTCACACAGCTGTAAAAACTTGATTATAATAATGTATTATAAGAAAGCTTGATATTGAATGGTTAAAATATGTCTCAGGTGAATTGCACTTAAATATACTTGAAGAGAAAAATGGCGGACAAAAATTCCCCCTAGATTGTTTCTGAAAATATTTTCCAGAGACATTCTAAAGCAGTTTTAAATAAAATGCAATATACATAAAATAAAATGAACATTTCTTAGTATGTAAATTTCCCTACGTGATAGATGAAATATCCTTAATTAACAATGGGAAATGATTCTTTTCTAACAATCTAAAATTTTTCCTTCCATTTTTTATTCAGGAATATTAATCACATGCAAATTTAGTTATCAACACATTTTGTGTGAGGGGAAATATACTTGGAAATGTGACCTCTATTAGATCTTTGTCATACTTCACTCATCAGGGTAAAGGATTAATATGGAATAATATACTTGAAAACTTTACCAAGGCATGCTTTTAAATATGTGTTCAATATTTTTTAAAAATTACATATGCTATGGGCTAAGAGAAGGAAATAAGAGACCCAGTTGCTGAAAAGAAGTTCACTAGAACAACTATAACAAACTATCACATCTGGAGAGTAGGGCATTCAAATTCAGTGTGTTAACAGGTAAGATCTTTCTTTATCTCCCGTAGCATCTAGCGATGCTGGATGGTTTGGGGACACTTTGGCTTTTAGATGCATGTTCATGTGGCATCTGTCTTCTCCCCGTGTGACTCAGTTTTTGTCTCCGTTCTCCCATGTTATAAGGCGCTACCTTAAGATAATTAGGATGCATCTATCTCAGGTATGCGTTGTAGTATCTCTGGTCTGCCAGAGATGGCACTGTCATCCTGGTTGCACTCTAACCCCATTTCTCTCACCTATGCTCTCCTTGCTACCCCACCAGACAGATATCCAAAGGATTTCTGGAATTGGTACCGGTGAAGTCATCACTGTATTACATGGGTAAAGGGTTCTGTTTCTACAGGGACAGTCAATGGATTACTTCTGCTGGCCAACAGGTCATTTCCTTCATTGTGTCACGTGTTATTCAGTTGCCACAATGTTGCTGACACACTGATTTGGAATCCTCAAATTACTTACAGAGGCAGCGACACCACAAACTTGTTTATTTAGGTGGTGGTGGTGGCGGTGGTCACTGTGGCTGTGGTGGTGCTCAGTGCTGTCAGGTAGGCCCCAGTTCATTGGGCCCCTATGTACAACAGAATGATACATGGTCTGTTCTTTGCAGCGTCCTTGCACTTTTGTTACACTTGATCCCACTATTGCAGCCATGGTACAAATTGACCCCATTGAGAGCCATCCTCATTTTTGCTGACCTACCAATTTATCAAGCAAAATGTCCTTCTCCGGGGACTGGTCTGTACGTACAATGTGCCCCAAATCCCCACGCTCATTTTTAAGAAGCATTGTGGCTGACCTACCATCAAGACAGCTTTGCTTGTTCGGACAGCCCAAATTATTTTAATGTTTCCCCAGCATCATTATTGAAATGTATGGATCCTTCTCCTCTCTTTGTTATTCATTGATAAGCTTGTTTGTGCATATAAGTTAAATGAAAATACCGTAGCTTGTGAGGAAACAGTATGGGGGTCACAGCTAACCTACTCCAACTGCAGAAGTGATTGCCACGGACAGGTCAGCCAAGTTCACTCTCCCAATTGTAACGCCAGCCATTGCTCCTTCAGCATACTTACTCTGCATTTTATTTCTCTGCTGGGTTGGATAGTTCATTGCAATGGTTGCACAGAAATCACAGACAATGCTCACAATTGTGGGGCCTGTTAGGAAAATTAACAGGTTACAATTCAGGTGAGAAGTGCTCAGTTTATTGTTTTTCAGTAAAGACACTGTGTTCTTTGCCATGCTCACAGGCAAGCCTCTTTCTGGTCCTCAGCCTCTTGGCCTGTCCTTTGCATTGTTAGAGCAATGTTACAAAGCACTCTCAGAGCTTCCAATAAATGTCCAAAGGACATAGCACTCCACTATCCGCCTCAGTCTGAAGGCACTCAGTTCTAGCACCATGGTCAGCAAACCCAGCCTCCCAACTAAGTACTCAGAGGCCTCCCACTCCACAAGCCAGCCTCCTGCCTAAAAGTCCTCAAATTTACTAGTGAATCTCTGGTGGTGGAGTGGTTATGAGTTGAGCTGCTAACTACAAAGTCAGCAGTTTTAAACTGCTCACAGCTCACATGCTCACAGCCAGCCCCTCTGCAAGAAAAGGATAAGGCTTTCTATTCCTGCATAAAGTTACAGCCTCAGAAACACACAGGGACTGTTCTTCCCTGTTCTATAGGGTCACTACTATTGACTCAATGACAGGAAGGTGAGTTTTTGGGTTGTTTGTTTTCTTTGATGTTGTTTTTGTTTGTTTTGTGGATGGGAAAGTCCACTAATTTGTTTCCTGCTCTCTCTGTCTTTCTCCTGGCTCTGCTATTGCTACTGCTCTGGTGTTAAGCAGACCAAGGAGGTTCAATTCACAGGGCCCAAATGACTGCTCCACTCCTGGGTCCTTTCTGTTACTGGTGGGAAAATTACCCTCTTTCTAATTCTGAGATGGCTCATTTTACACCCAGGAAGATGTCAATCACAAAGAACCCTGTTAACAATCACTTACAACTAAATCATATATATCTTTCCAGACCAATCTGGAAAATGAAGATTGTTTGGTGGAAGTAACAAAAGTTACGGCTCGAGGAGACACATTACATAATTCACCACATTGTACTTTGTCTTCCAAGTCACATCTTTGCTCTTTAACCCTTTAAAAGGTTTTGTGCAGCACACTCCCAGTGCAGTTCATTGTTGATTTCTTGATCGCTGCTTCCATGAGCATAGATTGTTTACCTAAGCAAAAGGTATTTTTTGATCATTTTAATCCTTAGTCCATTTATTACTGCATTGTCTTTGGCCTAGTTTTGAAGATATTTTATTCTTACAGCATTAGTTATAACCCATACTGAAGACTGAATCTTGTGTGATTTCCATTATACGGCCAGCTAGTGAACTTTCCTCCAATCTTCTGTAAGTAGTCTAACTTCTGGGATGATCTAGTGACACACAGATTGAATAAGTATGGAGAAAGGATAAACTGGGACGCACACCTTACCTGACTTTAAACCATGCAGCATCTTTTTGTTTGTTTGTTTGTTTGAATGTCTACCTCTTGGTCTGTATAGAGGTTCTGCATGAGCACAGTAAGTGTTCTGGAATTCCCATTCTTTGTGATGTTATGCACATTTGTAATGATCCACATAGTCTTTGGAGAGCGAATAAATTACAAGCAAACATCTTCTATAGGTAAAGCCCCACAAATCTTAACCATATTATTATTCATTTCATCATCATTATTAGTGTTGTCTTCACCATTATTATTCCAAGATATAACTTAGAAATTATCTAGAATAAAGCCTTCATGATTTTTAAATAACATACATCTGTGGATTTTGAAATTCTTGTAATTGACATTAGGCAATCAAATATGATTTCCTGAGAAAAGGCATTTTTTAGAGGAACAGGTCAATGTTTCAAAAGCAGTAAGAATGATTTCTCAGGAAAATACATTATTTTATAGCAACTATAATTTGATTAATGAAAAACTTAAGATCCTATTGGTTTTTCCTCATTTAACCATGAACTGGCAAAATCCAGCTTGCTCTGACACATCCATGTAGCAGGTTTTGGCATAGGACACAAGAAAGTGACCAGAATCATAGATAAAAATGCATCTGCAGAGACTAGAGAAGATGGAGCTGATACCTGTAGAGAAGCTCAACCATACTGCTTAACCTTGAATATGATATTGTCTCTTTTCCTCTTTTCACTGGGTATCCATCAAGTGCCACTTGCCCCTATCTCTTCTCCTTTCCCCTTAGTATACACTTTGAACAACAAAGAACTCATGCTCAGCTTAGAGGTTATAACAACAGAATACCGCCCATAACCCTAAATCATGGTGAGACTGAAAACTTCAATTGTATTATATTGGGGTTACTCTACATTCGGCAGAGAGTGAAAAAGTTCATCACAGTAGAAAAACAATTTCCTCTACTGAAATTGGATCCTTTTTTGAAGAATAACTAGAAATAGCCATAGAAATAATCATAAAGCAGTATAAGGAAACTTTGTCTATGAGAGTTCTTGAAAGATATACATCAAATGAAAATTAGGTTAAGCTAATAATAAATCTCATATCTCTCAATTTTATCAATACGATGGTGGCCAAGGGTTTAGCAACATGTTTCCTGAATATTTTTATATCTATTAAGAAATTTAGACCCAAGAGACAGAGATGTGTAGGCATAAAATGGAGCCAATTTAGACAACAAAAATCGACCAGAATTTCATCAGATAACTTGTACATCCATTTGTGCACAATCTTGTTTCATAGTGTATCAAACACACTATCATTTAATACATTCTGATATATAGCTATAGAATATAGGGTTTTTGAGACTGTAAATATTCCTCACACCGAGCAGCTGCTAAGTTTGAACCCCTGACCTTGTGGTTAGCAGCTGAATTCCATATTGCCAATAGGGATACTTTAAAAAATACTATGCGGATTAGTAGCAACCCTATCGATAGAGCAAGGAGAAAGCCCCCCTTTTCTCACACCGAGTAGCTGGTGGTTTACAAGTACTGACCTTGAGGTTAGGACTCCAACCAGAATCCTGTGTCCATCAAATTTATAATATAGGGGAATTAAAATATATCATTGATAGCCACAACATTTTATGCCTTACAATCTTCATTTATGGTACTCTAGCAAATAAAATTTGACACACTAATAGTAATATTTATAAAAGAAATTAATGAGTTTTGGAAAGGTAAGTAATTTTATGATACTAATGTGCCCAGTTAGTGACACCTTTTTCACTGTATTAAGCCAGGCTTGCAATGAATAAGAAGACACTTTTCAGTAAAAAGGATAACAAACATATTTAAGATATAAGGGTTTCTTTCCACAATGTTTTATTTAATTCCCCATTTTTAAAATACTTTATTTTACTATAATTAAGACACATGTGTGTATAAATGTGTGTATATATTCTCACATATCAACTACCTCATTAGCCAATATATCACATATAACCCTCATCAAAAGCCTTACCATCCAACTATTGTGCATATAACTTGGGCTCCTTTGTGCCCAGCGCCCAGTCTGCAGAAGCCCCCGTGTCTGTCAGGCCCACAGCTGAAGCAGCCAGCCTCTTGCCCTCCAGTTGCCTCTGCAGGAATCATCATTGCAGCCCTTCATGAAGCAAAGCTGACCGATGGAGCCTTTCAGAGAAGAATCTCAGAGGCTCAGGAAGAAGGGAGTTCAGTGGGGGGACACTGTACCGCTGCTCCCTTCTACTCAGACTATCTAGACTAGAGCGATCAGATCCTGCAAAAGTGTGCTAAAGGGAACAATTCTGTCCTACGTTGTGTCCCAAACTATTCACTCTTCCCAGCAGCTGTTAGTGACTATAATCTTGACCTTATCTTCCAGCCTTCCAAGGCCAGTGGCACTTCTTTGGTAGCGGCAGGCAGCTGGCACTGGAGAGGGATCTCTACAAGAGGAATGGACTCAGATCGCAGCGTCTCTTGCTCCAACTGTCCTGACTGCTGACCCAGCCAGTTGCCTGGGTCCAGGTCCTCTGAAGGCCAGCCTCAGGCAGTCTTGTGACCTAAAGCACAGCAGAGCTGGGGCACAGAAATTCTGAGCATCCAGCCTCTGAAGCCTCCCAGAGTCCCCCTTGCTCTTGTGTGACATTGAGTTTACATAGCAACTTGCATTTGGATCCTAAATAATGCCAGGAAGTGAGGAGTGCTGTGTTTTTGTGATATAAATAGGATAGATATGTAAAAATGTGAATATAGAAGAGGTCTTCAAACAGTTGTGCAAACGTGAATTGAAAAGATAAGGGGGTTCTTAATGCAAACATGGCGGAGCCTCTTCTTGTGTGTGGACACCCTCAGTCAATCTGTTAAATGTTGGACATTTGCTTCCACTGTTGCTTTAAAATAGCAACAACTACGAACTGGGAGGGAAATCTCATCCCTTCAAAAACATACATTAGTTTCAAATGAACACATATGATTGATTAAGCCGTGGAAAGAAAATGGTATGGTGAAATAGATATAAAAATTGAGTGAAAAATCAATGCGATAGAATACTTGACTCCACCGCTACTATATAAAAGAAGCTAAATTGGGGATAATGTAATTTAAAATTCTACAGAGCTTATTGGATGATTTCCAAATTGCACAGGTGTGATCTCTTGGACTCAAAGAGATACTCTGTTGGCAATGCAGAGAAACAGGTGGAAAAAATAGCCCATCTTACGATAATGTGTGAAGCCTGGAAAATATTGATGGCACATTGATATGATTAATAGCATGTAGGATTATTAGACAGAAAACAAAATTGGCAGCTTGAATACTTGAAACAGGGACAGCTGAGCTCTTGAAGGAACGGTGGGTGAACAGAGTGAAGGGACACTCTCAGAGACCTGGGCGGAGGAAGAAGCTGCTGGAAAATGAAGAACTCTACCATCTCAGGGGTTTCTTTAAAAAGACTAAAACTCCACTTTATCAATAGTTTATAGTCTCCAAAACATGATCATGAATATTATTTTATAAAGCAAATATTAGTATAATCTCCAATTAATTTACATGAGAAAATAAGAACATTAAAATAGTAAGTGGCTTTCTCAATTGGGCACAGTTGTAAACTGGAATGAAAAAGGCAAGCTTCCTTGCTTTAGCATTCATCCACTCGCCACTGTAGACAGACGCTGCTCAACTGTGTAAGAAAAGAAAGCTATATTTTATTGTGTGCTAGTTGGGTCTGTGCACAGGAAATGGTAATTTACTCCTTTTATACAGGTTGCTATGAGTCAGAACTGATTCAATAGCAGTGAGATTATGCAATGGACAGCTACCAAATGATGGTTCAAGTTCTACTTGCCTCTGCAGAAGATGGATTTGACTGCTTCTGTAATGGTTCCCCATCTTGGAAGCCCTACAGAGAGGTGCTACAAGTTTGAATTGACTCTACTGGAATAGCTTCACTCATTTTTTGTGTGGTTTTATCTGCAGTTATAACGTGGCTATACATAGATAAGTACACGGGGATAACTCCCCCAAACCAGAATTATTTTCAAAGCTATGTGTTTAATTAAAAAAAAACAACCTTATCACAATCAAAGTACTACTCTCCATTATAATGAATACATTTGTCAAATCTGAGATTCCATTCTTGGAAACATTTTTCAAACTCATCTGTTTGGATGGCTGACAGCACCTCTCTCGTTTTTTTCCTTCACCTCTTCTATGTCTTCCAATTACTAACCTTTCATGTCTTTCTTCATTTTCAGGGGAAAAAGTTGCAGAGAGGGAATCAGGTGAGTAAGGTGTGTGGGGCAAGAGAAACATGCTGTTCTTTGCCAAAAACTGGTGCACTGAAATGGCTGCATGAGCAGGTGCATTGTTGTGGTGGAAAAACCAGTCCCCCGCCTGCCACAAATCAGGCCTTTTTTGTCACACACTGTTAGGCTATCTTTTAAGAACCTCTAAATAGAAAGCTTGATTAACAGTCTGACCTGGTGGAACGAACCCTAAATGGATGATGAATCAATGTTTTCTTCTGTTTGGGGAGTTGACTGGCATCCAGAATGAAATTTGTCATCATTTGATACTTCACCTTTTTTGATTTTATCTGTCAGTAATTGATCTACCTCTGCCGACACATACACACTCCCATTGTTATTACCCATCTCAGTGAAGTATATAATTATTCTTTATCAAATAGAAAGTCTAAAATTTATCTTACCTTACACATTTGACTTTTACTCCCCTCATCTCCTCATAAAATATCAGAAAATTTACCATCTAGGTCAGATGTTTCTTAAATTAATATTCTTAATTTGCTTTCTTTTTAATAGTGTTTTGTTGAGTTTTGCTGGAAGTTTACAAAGCAAATTGGATTCCCACTTGACATTTCTCTCACAAACTATCCAATGACATTAGTTACAATTATTGCTGGGTGTCAGCATTCTCTTAGGCTGTGTTGTTTGTTCCCCCTCCAAAACCCCATGGTTCCCTGTCTCCTGTATCCCCATCTTTAGTTTTGCGTAGCGTTGATCTTCTGTCTCATAATTATAGCTGTTATGGATGGCACTATTCTATGACTAATATTATTTATTTTTTGTGTCACTCATTTATTTAACTAAATGGTAATTTCAGGATATAGATTTTTAAGTTTAATGATTGCTTGGGTTCTCTCTATTTTATTCTGGCTTTTAAAAAATAAGCATTTGACCACTGCTAAACCTTTTAGCTAAGATCAAGTATAAAAAATAGGCATTTGAGTTCTGCTCCATGTTTTTCTCCCTTTCCATCCAAAATCAATACTTTGACCTAGATCAAAAATAGCCATCAATTGTCGCTTGGCACCATCTAGCTCTTTTGGTCTCAAGTTAGCTGAGGTTATGGCTCATGCAGACTTTGGCTTGTTAGCTGAGCTTTTATTTTCATTTGGTTCTTGTCAAGTAGAGAATCATAGTTGTATCTTAGAGAGCGACTCGCCAGCTTTTAAGAACTGAGGCATTATGTACTTCACAAGGAGATAGATAATTATTTTTCTGAATTATATTATAGCAGTTGACTGAGTTGTCCCATGAAACTCTGTTCCTAAATCTTCAAGCACAGAAACTCAATCTTGGAGGTATTTTCTTATGTCAGAGGAATATTCATATTACTCATGTGCCTACATTTGCATATTTGCATAGTAAGGCCTGCTGCATTACTCTTTTAAACAGGATCAAAGTCAGGGCAGATGATTTTATACAATTAGTTGTAACTGGGACTGAGTCCTGAATTTTCCAATATGATCCATTGACCAAGTTCCAATCAAAGAATCCAAGGGGATTTGCTGGGCCAGTTAATTTAATGGAGACAGGTCAGCTCAAAAAGTCATGGCAACTATTGTGGAGATTACAAAGGAGTACTTTTGGTAGGCTTATTCTAAAGGACACAGCATTATCAAAGGGGCTCATTATATATTTAAAATATTCAGAATATTGACAGCTGCATTGGTGAGAGTAAGACTCAGGAAGTTGTGCCTAGAAAAAACCAAAACCAAAACATCATTTTAATGCACCCATTCATTAGAATGTAATGAGGATACTTTGCCCCATCCACTTTACCATGCTTATTTTGGCACTTTACAATTATTTTGATCTCCAAACTAAAAGAGAATTCTAGAGACCACAATTTGAGTTCTTCATCGATGCCTACACTTCCCCTTTGGCAGGGCATAAATGAGAATTCCTCTGGAAACTGTCCAGGTGATGGAAACGCTGCTTGCAGACGTGTGTAGACTTTGGTGTAGAATGGTTCAAATTATTGCTCTACAGGTTGGTATTTTTGTTTAATACACGATTCTATGATTTTGTAGCAGTGCTCTTTTACTTACCCTTGTAGTTGATCACTTTTCTTTGTTCTTCCTATTGTTGATCTCTAATTTTATAGCATTGTGATCCGAGAAGATTAGTATTATGTTTATATTTTTTGATTTATTGCAGCTAGCTGAAGCCTATCTTCTGGAGAATGGTTCATGTGAACTGGAAAAGAATGTGTCCTCATACTACTCTGTTGTGCGGAGTATTTGGTTTGCGTCTATAAGATAAAATTGGTTTATTGTATTGTTCAGAATTTTTAAAATTCTTTCTATTTTCCATCAAACGATAAAGTCTTTTGTTAAAGTCTCCAAATATTACTTCAGTTTTCTTTTTGTGGAATTCTGTTTGTTTCCTTTATTCTCTGAATTTTAGATCTCTGTCATTGGTTGCACATATATTTCTTATAGTTATACCCTCCTGATGGACTTGCTCTTGCATCATTATATAGTGTCCTTTGTCTATTATGCTTTTTTTGCCTTGAACTCTGTTATTATAAATTAATATTCCCAACTCTGCCATCTTTGTTTAACATTTGCTTGGCATGCTGTTTACCCTTGTTTTTTTTAATCTTAAGATTATATTTCATTTAGTCTCTAAAGTATATCCCTTTGAGGTTGCCCTTTGATAGCTTTTAAACATTATTTCTGCCATTCTCTTTGTCTTGACTACATTACTGCATTCCATGATCAAAAGGTCCACGTGGATTGCTGTCATTTTGCCTTGCTCTCTTTCCTCCCCTGTGCTGTGAATGTTTTCTTTTTCTTGTTGCATATACTTTTCTGTTTGGGCCTCTTATTCTTAATTTTATTTTCCTTTCTTTTATTGCTGTCGGTTTTATGTTTGCTGGCCTTTGATAATTTCCTTTTTGGTTTGTTTTGGTGAGTAGGTTTATTAATTCTCTTAAGCTGAAAATAATGTTTTGAAATCCCTTCGTTTCTTCTTTTTATGGAAGTTCTGTAACTGCCCCATGTAGTCCCTCCTTTTGTTTTGTCATCTTTTACAGATGGCCTTCTTGAGTTTCATGTCATGGAGCGTTATTTTATTTTGGAAAGTTCAGTTTCTCAGTGGCCATCTGGGTGAGCTGCCTTTGACTTAATCTTAGGTTGTTGTCTGACATTGTAAGGTCTGTGTCTGAAAGACTCCTTTCAGGATTTCTTTGCAAGGTTGCACAAAGTCAAGTTTTCACAAATTACCTTTTATTAACTGTAAATGTCTTATTTTCATTAACAGACTGGGTAAACACTTTTGCTGGATATATAATTCTTCATAAGCAATTTTTTTTATTTTAGAGTTTTATACATATATTTACATGAGCTTCTTGACTTCATGGTTTCCACTGATAAATTAGGGTTCCCCTTTGTAAATAAAATTTCTTCTTTTGAAAAGTGTTCTAAGTATTCTTTCTTTGCCATTTCGTTGTGGAATGCCTAAAGTCGATATGCCTTTTCGGTGGTCTTCTTTGGGGAGATTCTGTTGATTGTCTCGAGGTGATTCGTCTCATTTTTAATGACATTACGGGGCAGCTTATGGTAGCAAATAATCCAGCATTGTCTCTGCATGCGCTACATATTTACTTTGTTTCTTCCTGTTCTGGAATTCTTAATATTTGTTTATAATGCCTCTTCATAATGTCCCACAGATATCTTACAGTAGCCACCTTTTTTTCCAGACTGTTACTCCAACAAATTAATATCAGGAGATTTCTTTTCCATTTTACTGGTTTTGTTCGTCACTGAAACTTTAATATGAATCTTGATTACTATTAGCTATTTATGTAGGGAGTCTAGTTGTCTATTTACTTTTTTCTTTCTGTTGAAGAAAACGATGCAGTTTATTGATATGTACTTAAATTTAAACTTTGCGATTAAAATGCATGTATTCATTTAAAATTAGTTTAAACATGTCTCTCTGATCATGGGTTGGACATTTTTTCTGGTATTATTTGCCTTAATTATTACTGTTTTTTCTTACTTTTCCCCCTTGGTCTCCTTTAAGATTATAAATATGTCTTTTGAATTTCTTAACTGATGGCTCAATTACCATATCTTCCTCAGATAGGATTTCTGGTGTTTCATTTGGGGCACTTGGTTAAGTCATCTTGTCCCTTTTCTTTATATGAATTGATATTGTTTGTTGTTATCAAGACATTAAGGTATTAATGTACTTATTGATTAATATATCTAGTTATATCATTCTTATATTGTTTTTGTTAATTGTTGTGTTCTATGATGTCTGGGATATTAAGGTTACACTGCTTGTATACCGGAGTGATAACCCGTGAGCTGGGCAGTGGCTGGTAGTGTGTGTGCAGGTCTCTGATATTCTTATGTGTGATAGATGAGGATAAGTTGCGTTCACTCCAGAGACATATATATAATAGTCTCTCTGATTTTTACTTGGAATTCCACGTTGTTGCTTCCTCGCAATCCTCCCTAGGACCACTGCTTGGATTGCCTCTATATTGTGCTGTTTCCAGGACAGCGGGCCAGGTGTCTGAGCTCCAGTGTTCTTGCTGTTTCCTATTTTCATCCTATTTGCTTTTATAAAGGGTGTTTGATGTATTCTTTATCCTTCCAGTTGAGGTCATGGTTCCAGGATTTTCACCTGAACCCATTTCACTTTGTTTCACCGGTCTTTGCTATAGAAGGGGGATATGGTATCTCTGACTAGAATGCCATCTTAACTCTATTTTTCTTACTTTCTCTTTTTGTTGTTGTTAGGTGCCATCAAGGCAGTTATGACTCATATTGACCCTCTGCACAACAGAATGGAACACTGCCCAGTCCTGAGCCATCCTCACAATTGTCCCTATGCTTGAGCGCATTGTTGCCATCACTGTGTCAGTCTATCTCCTTGAGGGCTTTCCTCTCTTTTGCTGGCCTTCCATTTTCCCAAGATAATGTCCTCCAGGGCTGGTCTCTCTTGACTGTATGTCCACAGTAAGTAAGATGAAGTCTCATCATGCTTGACTCAAAGGAACCCTCTGGCTCTACTTCTTCTATGACACAGAGGATTGCCCTTTCTGCAGTCCATGGTACTGTCAATGATGTTGTCTAAAACACAGTTCAAATGAATCCATTCTTCTTTGGTCTTCCTTATTCCATGTTCAACTGTCACATGCATATGAGACAATAGAAAATACTATGGCTTGAGTCAGGTGCACCTGTCCTCAAGATAACATCTTGGCTTTCAATAATCTAAAGAGACCTTATGCAACAGATCTATCTAGTGCAACACATCTTTGGCTCTTTTGAAATCCTGATGGCCGCATTCATGAGTGTACCCAAGAAAGACAAAATCCTTGACAAGACCAACATTTTTCTATTAGTCTCTATTAAGTCCCATGGTCTAGCGCATCTTCATCTATTTGTGTTTTGGTTATAATGTTTGTTATCTTGTTTTTATAGAATATTTTATTACGTATCTTTTCCCTTAAGTTTTGGTATACCCTGGAAGTCTTTGATCCACTTTGGACTTGTTTGGACCTGTGAGATATGCATCCTGTTGTTGATATTTTGCATCTTATTGTTGATATTTTGGAGAGTGTGAGGTTCCTAGTATGTATTTTTTTCAATAGTACTTTGACTTTTCAGGGTTGCAACTTTTCCCCATGAAATTGGCCATCATATTTTACATATAGTAAAGAATGTTGGGATTTGTGACAAGATTATGCCTGTCTACAGATCACTTTAGACTAAACTGACCTTTGCTCACTATTAATCCAATCCATTTACATCTTTCTGATTTTAATTGTTTCTTTTAGGGTCTTCTGTTGGCTCTAGAATTTTAATTCTACAAGTCTTATATATCTCTAGTTAGATTAATTCCTAATTGGTTTGTTTTATCAATTAAGGGACTATTGTACATTTTATTGTTTGGGGGCTTAGTTTTCCAAATAGTCTTTGTTAGTATAGAGAAACCCAACTGATTTTTTGTGTGCTGATCATGTTCTTTATAACATTGCTAAAGTATTCTGTTCTAGCAGTTTTATTATGGAATCTTTAAGGACTTCTATGTATAGA
Source organism: Tenrec ecaudatus (assembly GCF_050624435.1). Lineage (NCBI taxonomy): Eukaryota > Metazoa > Chordata > Mammalia > Afrosoricida > Tenrecidae > Tenrec > Tenrec ecaudatus. The sequence goes on from NC_134539.1 coordinate 68,022,005, forward strand.
ATCATGTCATCTGAAAAGAGCTTATTGTTTTCCAATTTGGTAGCTTTTATTTTTCTGTCTTCTCTTAGTCTTCTGGTTGGGACTTCCATTACAATATTGACTAATATTGCTATCAATAGGTAACCATGTTTTTCCCCCATTCTTCTTTTTTTAATCATTTTATTGGGGCTCATACAATTCTTATCGCAATCCATACATCCATCCATTGTGTCAAGCGCATTTGTAAATTTGTGGCCATCATCATTCTCAAAACATTTGCTCTCTACTTGAGGCCTTGATCTCAGCTCCTCATTTCCCCCTCCCTCCCTGACCCCCGTCCCTGATGAAGCCTTACATAAGCAAATGTGGTGAAGAAAGCTGATGGTGCCTGGATATCAAAAGATATAGCATCTGGGGTATCTTCCCCATTTTTAAATTGACAGAAGTGAGATTTTGAATCTCTTCATCTCTATTTACAGCAGTACTGCCTTTGACTGGGGCTTTATTTGGTTTCCTCATGGATAATGTAATAACATTTCTTTCAGGTCGTACAATGTTTCAGCTCTAGGTTGCTCATCAAAACACACATAGGGGCTCCACAGGAGAAAAGATGTGACTCTGTGGCCATAAAATTATGGCCTTTGAAACCCCAGAGGCAGGTCTACTGAACCCCCACGGGCATATTTAAAGGCTGTCTATGAGTTTAAATCTAATTGAAAGCAAACAACATCAAAAACTTTAATTTTGCAGGGTTCTAATTTTCCCCCTATAGTCCTGACAAAATTATATTTAAAAATATTAAAATATGACAAATGCTGATCCTTCAGTCTTCTTTCTAAATTAAAGTTCTTCACTGAATCTCACAAGCTTTCTATTTAATCTTCAAAATAAATTTACTCAGTTTGTTTCATTTCTCTAGCTCTACTACCACCACTCATTAAAAAGCACAGCACACCATCTCAGTGATATTGACTGTGTGTAATTAACTAAATCCATCATAGTATTCTATACCTTTCACATGACCCTCACTGCCAGAAACAGCAGAAAGTATCTTGTTGATCTGCCTGGTTTTAGCTCATGTGAATTATTTCAGTTGATTGATCTTCCTTTGCCAGGAAAGGTGAGATGAGTGAAGGCAGCTCCTTGTCTCCATGGGATTCATAGTGGATTCAAACTGGTAGGGCAGAACACGCTGCATTTTTATTTCAGTTTAGTGGCTGACGTATATATTCCTTGTCTTGTAGTTTTCCAATGTGCTATTTGGTAAAGTGTTCCAAAACAACATGGTTATTGAGAATGTAACACTATACGTTTCTGTGAGTTGGAATGAAATTGATGGCACAAGGCACTTATATAATCTGTTGTCAATTTGAGACTTGAAGACCTCTTTTGGAGGCACTAAGGAGATAAGTAACTCACTGGAGGTGGGACACACACTCTCTTCCTGGGAGATATTCATGTTGACAAGCCACATGGAACTATGCTGATGGCAGCCAGGGTCTTGGAGCTGGAGGAGCCACGGGGACACACACACACGTGCGCTAAGATGCTTTCACTGCAACTAGACCCACAAGACTTTGCACACACTGGCCTGTCATCTTCCTGCATTCATCGGCATTGCATGTGTTCATGAATCTGAGAGGAAATTATAGATTGGTATTGGACATATGGGCTAATATTGGACTTATGGCCTTAATCTGGACTGAGCTGGGATGCTTGCTCACTATTCAATTGCTCTTGTGTGTAAAACTCTTTCTTATACACACATGAGTTCCTTTGAATTTGTTTCTCTAGTCCACCCCGACAAAGACATGGCAGTAGGCTTTCGTGTTTTTATTTTTAAACATTAGTTTTACAGACACACCTCAACAGTTTGTCCACTTGCATTTCCATCCCTGCATAATTGACACTCTCAGACCTTTCCAGGCCCCTTTCACTTCTTTATTCTTGATACTCATTAACCCATCTTCTGTGACTTTTCTGTTAACATAACCTACTCTTCCTTCAAAGAAAGGCTCATTGGAAGTCCATTTTTCTCTCCACTGAAGAGGTCAATATGTTTCACTATGGCCAAGGCCATTCTTTACAAACTGATTCAGAGCAAAATAAATACAGCAATTCCAAATATGATAGCCCTGGAAGCCATATGCAAGGTCACTGAACAGAACAGAAAGTGACTGAAGCAAGATCCCTCAGAGATCACAAATACACTGTTTGCTGAAGAGATTAAAGTAAAAAAAGCAACATGATTGGGTAACAGAAAACAATTTACTTTAATAATTATGATTAATATTTGTGAATACAGATTAATATAAATTTATGTTATCTTTATCTAAAAGGTATCAAATATTTATTGGTATTGCTAAAAATGTTTTCTAAATAATTAAAAAATAAAAAGCCGGCATTATTACCTGAAATAAATTCTGAAAGAGGAATATTGTGATTCTGCACTGAAATTACAATCATTAATTTGTTGGGCACTACACTCAGCAGGCAGCACAGGGGTGCAACCAAACTACACAGCCATGGAAATGAATGTGTCAGCAGTGTTCAGAGAAGGTTAGTTTGCTAAGTTTAACAAGATAGATTTTCTTATTCAGATCTACATCGTTGGGGATTTGCACAAGATATTTAGCAGCGAGAGAGGAAAACTATATGAATTGTTTTGAGTAGTGAGGGAGTGTTTGTGTAAAAGCAACCAGACCAAAATTTGACCCAGAGTTTTGGTTTCAGGTAAAGAGAAGATCATGATATTAACCCTGATAAAAATAATATTTGAGCATCTATGGAAGATGTTTTGGGGCAAGTCATCTATTTATCTTTCTGTTCAGCTGAATTAGTTGTGCAATCAGAACCTGTGATTTTAAATACTTAACACAGTATAATAGTCCAAATAATTTAAGGTGAAAAATAAACATTAAATTAGTTCTGAACTCATTTTGCAATACGTGGCAAGTGGAACCATGAGAGAAATGAAAGTTGCCGTCTTGTGATAAATAGGAGTACATTAATTCTTCTTTTCTTTTTATCTATAGCCTATATGCATAAGGAAGAGACCCAGAGGAATGGATCTGAAATATGAGCTCTTTGCTGCTGGATGTCAACCCACCCAAAGAAGGACCTCACAGACCCTAAGGGTTGGCACTGCTCCCAAAGCATCTTATAGCCTGAACGCCGCACACAGGTGGGAATAGAGCACAATTTCTAATATGATTCGGTCCAAAGATAATTAGAAGCTTTGATTTCGTTCAGAGCCTAAAACCCTTCCACAATTCACGTGAGTTTTCCAGAGTGCTAACTGCCTTTGTCTCATCATAAATTCTAACATTAATATGCTTATTTTAAGTTATTCCAGTATTCAACGAGAAGTTAGCACAAAATGTTGCTGCTTAGTGTCTTTTTCCTAATTTCATAAACACTGAGAATGACATAACCTAGTTATTGATTTCGTTCCCAGTAAGCATGCTGGGGTCAATCAACACAGAACTCAACAAGGAAGGTTTGAAAATAGAGGGAAGAAAGGAATAAAATTAAAAGAAATCAAACAACAAGGGTTTAATTACACCTGCAGCTCTATGAAGATATAATTCAGATAGAAAAATGTATTCTCTTCTTAAATTTGTAAGATTTTGGCAAAGGGGACATTTATATGATTTTCTCTCTCTCCTTTCAAGTTAAGATCCAGTGTCATACAGGAGACAGAACTACAGTTATAAACTGGATTTTTTCATCCTACTTTTTTTTTTAGCCAGCTCAATTTTGTTGAACAACATCAGTGCATTCATTGGTAGTACAATATTTGATTCCTTTTGACCTCAATTTAACTACATGAGTAGATATAGTATAGTTTAAAGAAGCAATTTTTCCTCTCATAGTCTCAGTTTTTTATAAATAAAATTAATACAAGAGTCTTGTCTATTTATGGATGAGGATTATTATGGAACTTAAATTAGTTAATATACATTCCTGCTTTAGATTACAGTTTCTATTTTCATAATCTTCAAACATTTATAAAATAATGTTTTTCACACCAGCTAGAGGGTAGATAGGTATTAACTGGGTGAAGGAAAAGACAATACACAATGAGAGGTAAGTGCACAAAAATAGTGGAAGCAGGGCAAAAAATTAGGACATTTGCAAAGTTAAAGATAAGAAAGTCAAATGCTGTTCTATACACAAACTAACAAGAAGGAGAAAAGGAAACAGGAAACACAGGGGAAGTGGGTTAAGTGATTTTACATCAAGGGAGTGGCAATTGATGAGTTTACACAAATTGTGTATGAATGCATAGAATCTACTCTGTGAATCCTCACCTTATGCACAACAGCATAAACTGCCTGCAGGTAATATTTTTCAAAATAATATTTAAAATTAATGGGACACATAAAAAACTATCATTGATTTATTTTTACATAAGGATTATCATTAACCTTGGAATGTGTTTGTATTGAAAGAAGAAAGGGAAATAAACCTATTTTCTTCCAGGTTGTAAATATTTGCATATCTGAGAACTCTAAGCATTTGGGGCAACAATTATAATAGTGTGATACAGAATGCTAAGGCCCCCCTAAGACACTTCTATGAAGTCTGTGCAACAAAAACATGTTTCATAATCATAAGAGATTGTTTCTCTTTTGTTTCATTCGATGCTGAGTGTATACTGCTGGTTTTGTTTGTTTGACGTTTTCAAACATTGGGTGAAATGTAATGAATCTAAAAACAGATTTAGGAGTCCAACTGCTTTCTATTCAGCGAGACATTAAACCAATATTTTAATATATAAACCAAAGCCACTGTCATCATACAATACGTGGAGTATTAGAAATGTCTGTCAGTGTGCCATACATGTCATGAGCGGCGCAATCAATAATTACTTAACGCTCTTAGACATTTTAGGATGCTTGGCTTATTCACTGCAAACACACATCAAACAATCTAAAAATAACTCAGACTACTGAGGATAAAAGTATTGAAGAAAATATGAGCATAGGGCATAAGAACAGCACTCTTCACACATGTCATTCGAGCATCACAGTCCCCAAAAGCATTGCCTCATCGGTGTACTCACCCCAGGTAGAGTTGGAGAGAGAAGGAGCTGGTGTCTCCTTGGTTCCTAGCTTTCCAAAAGGTCAGTGTCTACCCAGGTTTAAATGGACAGCTTGGCTGGTTCTTTGACGCATTCACTGTCCCAGTCAAGTCTTATCAGGTTTCTCCACACTTCAGGCAGGTTGGCTAACTTTGGGGCATCGATCAGGTTCAGCCAAGTCTTATCAGGTTTCTCCACACTTCAGGCAGGTTGGCTAACTTTGGGGCATCGATCAGGTTCAGCCAAGTCTTATCAGGGTTCCCCACACTTTTTGAGGTGCTCCTTGGATCAGCTGTTGATTCTTGGTCCGACTTCTTGGCTGGGCCCTAATGTCACACTTTATTTCTTCTCTGAAGTGGAGTTTCTTGCGTTTGTTTCTTTTGAGGTGGCTCAATGTCTTGCAAGGAAGCTCTATGGTGCTCTCATCAATACAGTTGTGGTTTACATGTTTCTTTATTCCTGGAAGTTGCCCCACCGATATTTCAAATGCCACCATGGCCAGCGATGGAGGATGGGTTGTCCTTCAGATGGCTTCCATTGACTAATTTTCAGAAGCAGGCCTCCGGGTCTGCTTGTCATGTAAATATTCGCTGAAACCCATCCTCCATAGCTGGTCATGCTTCAACCACAAAGCAACTCAAAGAGGGTCCTTCTAGGTTAGTGGTTGTTAGACACCATTGCATAGGTTCATAGCCAAAGCAAAACAATGTACAACAGAGCAATACACTGCCGAGTCTACGGTCATCTTCTGACTTATGTGTGAGCCCATAGTGGTCGACCTGGCATCAATTCATCTGGAGTCTTCTCTCCCTCTCTCTCTTTGCAGATTCTCTGCTTCACCAAGCATGGTGTTCTCTTAAAGGAACAGTTTCTCTGACAACATGTCCAAAGTATCACGGAGCATTTGGGCTGTGCTTCTTCCAAGATATACTTTTTCTTCTGGCAGTCCTTGGTACTCACAATATTCTTCACCTACACTGTAATTTAAAACCTTCCTTTTCCCCTCGTCTTCCTGCTGCATTGTCTGGTTTCCACACGCATCTGCGGTGATTGGCAGTGCCACGGCTTGGGTCTGGCTCTCTCTAGTCATCATTTTGATACCTCTGCTCTGTAACACTTCAAGGAGGACTTGTACAACACCTATTGCTAACGTAATACTCTGTGTCCTTTCTTGACTGCTGCTGCCATGAGCGCCGATTCCTGTTTGTCATGATGTTGTTTAGAGGTCCAGATGTTTGGACGGTTATTTTTTTTATGTTGAGTCTTCTTCAGTAAATACTATAAATCCTCTTTGCTTTCAGCAAACAAGGCTGTGCCATCTGCGTACTGCAGGTCATTAGCAAACCGTCTCCAATAGTGATGACATTTTTTTCATCATATAGCCTACCTTCTCAGATGGTTTCCTCATCATACAGATTGAATAAGTATGGGGAATTCATAAAACCCGGACAAACACCTTTTAAAAAATGTTAAGCCACACCGTGCCCCTTTGTTTCGTTCGGGTGACGATCACTTGGACTATGTCCAGGTTCATCACTACCATAAATAAGTGTTCTTGAATTCCCATTCTTCTCAATGTTATCCATGGTGTGTTATGATCCAAGCAATCTAATAAAACACCATTTTTTGGAAGGTACTCAAAATACAGTGTGGCTGTAACAATGAACTTGAGTATACTATTGATTTCAAGCTGGTACAAGAATGGGTAGTGTTGGATTCTGTTGAAAATGGGCTAACTAGGAGTTGAAATTGATCCAATGCCATGTAACCAAAAAGTACAACTGAGTTACGAGGAAGGAAAAGACTGTCCACTGAAGTTTTGGGTTATCGCTTGATCTTTCATTTTTTCATCATTTTCATTGATTTTTAATCTTGACATTATCTTTTAAAAATATAACTTGGTAATGGGTGATGAATGATTAAATAACTAATTTCCCTGACTTTTAAGCAAGTTTTAAAAAATGTTAACATTGAGAAAAAATATAGCTAGCAATAAACTAAGCAATTAAGTTATAACTCAACTGTCAACACAGTCACTAATTATTCTTTTGAGGTCACTTTTCATTGACTTTTGAAATACATGTCATTCAATATTTTCATTTACATTCCAACAACAACAACAACAAAAAGGTCATTTCTTGGACCTTAGTTCTAAAACATTTCTCATTGAGAACTTATTCCAGACCCTCTTAACCCTTCTAGTTGCCTGGAAATACCAACAATTACTTCTTTTGTTTTAGAATAAAAAATATGACAAGAATAGAATAAGAATTATCTGTACAAATTATTTAAAGGACCCCAGCACTGTTGGAGATAACTAGTTTTCAAGTTTTCACTGTGTGCTGCTACTGAGTTATAATTTTGGACACTTCAAAATGTAGGGAGACACAATTGACACTGGTTAAAACAAGAGGTATGTAGGTTTGACGGGGAAGGAAGGTGGAGCAACACAGCAATATTTAATGCTGAGAACATCCCTGGATATTCTGCTGGTAGTTGATGTTGTGAGTGGTCTATGAGCTGTCCTTGAATCATGGAGACGCCATGTACCACTGGAAATCTGTGCCTGGTCCTGTGCCACTTCCACAATTGTTGATTTGTTCAAGTCCATTGTGGATTTCAGTCTATTGGCTGATTAGATACTAAAGCAAAGATTATCCCCGACCTTGGATATGTGAAAATGAGTAAGGTGTAATGGTGATTTGCGCTTGAAGAACTTGCTCTTAAAGAACTTGTGTTATTATGATCAATATAAAGCACTCAAATTTACCCAGCTTCTTAGTGATTGTTTAGATGTTTCCGTCTATGAAACACACATACAAAAACCTCTCCAAACGCCCCTTTGCCATGTCAATTCGGACTCACGGGTACTCTAAAAGGCAGAGTGGAACGACCCTTTGGGTTTCGAGACATGGAATCTTTTCAGTAGCAAGCAACTTCATATTTCTCCCTCAGAGCCTTCATCTAGTGGCTAGCAGCTCAATCTATAACCCACAAAATCAACAGCACCACCAGCATGTGCAAATGACACTCACGTCCCCATTTTATAAGTAGGGCCATGAAGGTATTTTCCACTCAATAGAGGATGACATTAGCATTCATTTAAAGCAAAATGCTTATTTTCCGGTTTTACTCTGAATCATTTTATCCATCATGCCTACGATAGTAACTATGACATAGTTGAATATTTTATTGGCTCACGCACTCACTGCATCAACAAGTTGATAAGAGTTCATGTTTAGAGGTCCCTGTGTCTTTAATTTAAAGAGCTCTGGTGGCGCTGTAACAGCCCTGGTGGTATAGTGATTATACCTTCGGCTGGTAACCACAAGGTCAGTGGTTTGAAACCACCAGCCACTCAGTGAGAGGAAGGCCAGACTTTCTACTCCTTAAAGGGGTTACGGGCTCTGAAATCCAGAGACAGTTCTAGTCTCTCCTTTGGGGTCGTTATGAGTTGGCATCAGATTTATGGCACTGTAGTTAGCATTGAAATGCCAACCTCAAGGTCAGGAGTTAAAACCCATCAGCCTCACTAGGGGAGAAAGATGTGTCTCTCTGCTCTTCTAAAGTCTTACAGTCTCAGAAATTCTATTTAGGATTCCTATGAGTCAGAATACATAAAATTTTCGGCAGCTCTTTCCATCAAAAGGGCTAGGCAGTACTTCATTGTCTTTTCTTGGTCTGGAAGCTCCACTGGAACATGTTCATTTTGGATGACCTTGCTAAAGTGTTGGAAATACCAGAGACATAATTTCCCAGCCTCAGCCACACATAAGTCACCACAGTGTGACAACCTGGCAGACAAGCAGTGGAGAGGTGGTGGATAAGCGGCACTGGAGAAGAGTATCGAAAATGCCATGGACTGCTAAAAGGGCAAACAGATCTGTATTGAAAGAAGAAAGGCCAGAGTGCTCCAGGGAGGAAGGCAAGCAAGACTGTGTCTTACATACTTCGGCATGTTGTCAGGGAGACCAGTAGTTGGAGAAGGACATCATGCTTGTTACAGTGGAGGGGCAGCAAAATGAAGGGAAGGCCCTTGTGATGGATTGACACTGTGGTGGCCACGATGGGCTCAGGCATAGGATCAAGTCAATGGTGGCAAGTGTAGTTTCACTTAGTTTTAATTTTCAATTTACTATAGGGGGGAAGAGAGCCCAGAGATTTAAAAACGCCTGTCACTTCAGTTATGCTCTAGCTGCTATTCGATCTTCCCAGATGATTAGTTCACAAACAGAGAAAAAAATAAAAAGGCTGCCCAATACTGTTCTATCCTTATTCTCAGGTTGTGACCCACAAGGCTCATTTAAAAAAAAAATAAATCACTAGAGCATTGTTTTTAGTCAGTTTTAGCCTAAAAGCTCTTCTGAAACCTGTTCAACAACATGTAACACATAATCCTCCACTGACAAGGGAATCATGCTATCCATGGATTGTGCTGGCCAAGATACAAACTGGGTTCTTTCTCGTGCAAAGTGAGGCTTCTACAATTCAATTCAATCACTACTGCACGCTCAAATGGGTAAGTGTGGTAAACCAGGAGCCGCCACCCTACTAACCTTCACTCCCTAGATTATGTGATGGTACCCTTCCTAAATACCCATTATCTTAGCAAATGGAAAATAAGAGAGCCATGCATTTTAATTTTGAAAGCAGCATTAATATTTTGTTGAAATATTAAGTCTTTTATAGAGCTTTATGTTCTGTAAAATGATTATCACCTTCACAGAATTAAATTGTTTAGCTTAATCAATGTCAGCCAATCTATTGTTTACTTAGTCACCTGATTTTGTGTTAAATACTCTTACAGAGGAGGGCTTTAAATATCATCCGAGGTCACCATGTTTTCCTTCAAGTGAACATATGCTGAGAACTATCACTTTCTATTTATGATCTAACTTCTACTTTAGTCTTTTAGTAATGTAAAATATTTTGTTGCTGTTCTGTAGGAAGATATTTTCCTGTTAGAGTGTCTTATTATGCAGATAATTATAAGAGGCAGGAGGAAAATAAACACAGATATAGGTGACCTGTACAGCAATAACAACTTGATTTGTGAATACATATTTTATACAATCTCATATAGATATGTTACCAAAACAGACCGCATCATTTTAAATACATTAAAGTGCATTTCAACTTAATACACCTTAATGTATTTAAAATACTGGAGATCATCTAAAATATGTTCTTGGAGTACAATAGGATTAAATTACATGCATCACTAATTAATTATAGGTGGAAAATTCCTAAATATTTGGATATTAAATAACAAATTCTAAAAAACGTATAGGATGAAGAAAAATTCTCAAAAGTAATTAGAAAATGTTTTAATTAAATAGAAAATTAACATAATTCATCAAAATTTGTGGGATATACTGTATTCAGAAGAAAATTAATACCATTACATATATTGGAAAAGAAAAAGAAAAAAACTTTAAGTTAGTAGGCAAAATAAGTAAATAATTGTAATTAGTGCCCAAATCAACAGAACTTAAAACAAAAAAACATAGAAAATCAGTAAAACTAAATGCTGTTTCTTTGAAACTTTAAACAAATTTAGTAACTCCTCCCTGCTAACCCCCAGATTAAATTTGATAAGCCACTAGCTCCTCTATGAGAGAAAACTGGGACTCTCAACTTCCGTAAAGAGTTACAGTCTTGAAAATTCACAGGGGCAGTTCTGTCTTGTCAGAGGGTCCTCAGAAGTCAGTTGTTTGTTTTGTTTTGCTACTGGTTCTAGACATATAAACAAAGAGAAATGAGAAGGCCGAATTTACCAATATGAGGAATGAAAGAAGCCATCACTTGTGAATCCATTGTCATTGTTGTTAATTATTGACTCTTTGTTTTGAATTTTTGTATGTTTATTGGTAGATGAAATCCAGGATCAGAGAATCTATAGATATAGTAACTGGATTAAAGGTCCCTTGGGAGTATGGCTTGGGGAGTTTGGGGTGAAATGGAGAGCGAATAAGAGCAATAACAAAAAGTTCTCAAGTTGATTGTGGTGATGATTGTACAACACTTCTTGCTACGGTTGAACTCTTGAATCACTTGGATTATGACCCAATAAAACTGTTCTTTAAAATGTATAAGTACTGTAACCAATAACAGTGCTCATCGATGTGCTCACCTAAATGAAGGGAGTCTAGTCCTGCAAATACACAATTTACATGGACTCACACAAGACGAGAGGCCTCTCTAGAGAGTAGACCTCTACATTAAGTAATTAGAGGTAGAATAATTTTAAAAAAACCAGTAGGAAACACAGTGAATTGAAAGCCTAATTGTGTTCACTAGTGAATTTTACAAAATGTTTAATGAATTAACCATACCAATTTGTATAGCCTCCTCTGTCAAAAGGAAGAAGAAATTTTTTCTAACTAATTCTGTAAGACCAGAATGACCTTATTAAGATTAAGACATTAATGAGTGCGACGAATGTACAAATGTGCTTTACACAATGGATATATGTGTGGATTGTGATAAGAGTTGTATGAGCCCCCAATAAAATGATTAAAATAAATTTAAAAAATAAGACATTATAAGAAAGAAACGTTATTCTTTAGTCACTACCTCTTCTGAGACACGGTAAAAAAAAAAAAAGAAAAGTTACAAGCAAACATTACTCATGGCACAGATGCAATAATTCTTAACAAAAATGCTAGCAAACTAGCGCCAACTATAACTGATTTCAGATAAACAGAAGTATTTTAGCCTAAAAAAATATCATCTAATCCAGCACATCAACAGATTAAGAAAATAATATAATCATGTCAATTGATGAGGAGAAAAAGGAAGGATGAATATTTGATGCTAATCAGTTTAAAATGGTGTATCTCCTGGGTTGAAGAAATACACATTAGTACTTATTTTTATATTTCCATTTTATTTCAGATGGGAAATAAAATTTAAAATTATGAAATTAATCTCTCAGAGTTTTAATTGATGTTCTTTGTAATATGTTCTATATGATGGTAGTAGCCGTCCATGACAGGTAGACAAATGTAACATCTTACCTAAGGGTATTTGAATAGCACATGAATTTAGTTTCTTTCAAACATCACTAACCAAAGAAGTACTGTAACTTGAAGTCAATCTACTTATTTCTCATCTGTAAGAACAAAACAAAATCAAACAAGATTTCAGAGATACAGTTAATTTTAAGGAATTTTCTACTTTAGTCATTTTTTACGAGCTGGTACAAATCCCTACATGGATTAAATTTGTAACACATTAGGAAGGGTCATTATTACATAATTTTATATCAACTTAAAGTACATAAAATTGGAGTGTCAATCAGGTCTCTCTACTTTCACTTTCCTGCTGGCAGACCCTCGTCACTGCCAGTGCCCTGGAGATGCGTCCACTGTCCTTGGATCCACGGGACTTTGCATCTACCAGCTAGTGATGTTCCTGCATTCTACGTCATGGCATGTGCCTTTGTGAGTCTGGAGAATAATTTATGGACTAGTATAGGACTTAAGGACTTGAGGTGGACTGGGCTGGAGGGTTTTCCTGATATACAGTTACTTCTCGATATAAAGCTTTTTCTTACACCTATGGATGTCTTATCCATGAGCATGGCACATTCTTCCACCTACTAGGTGTTTGATTTCTAAGAGTCCTGATGGCATAGTGGTTGCCTTGGGTTGCAAACTTCAAGGTCAGTAGTTTGAAACTATCAGCCACTCCACGGGAGAAAGACAAGGCTTTCTACTCCTATAAAGAATTACATTCCTCTCTCCAGATTCCTTAGCTCTCAAATCTAAACAGTGGTCTGAGTGGCTTAAAGAAAAAAGGAGGAAAAGTAAAACCGAAATGGACTTGGAGTTGGTGACCAACAAGTTCATTTCAAACAAACAAACAAAGAGTTACTTTCCCAGAAACACAAAGGGGAAGGTCCATCCCGTGCTACAGGGCCACACTGAGTTAGAATCAACTTGATGACAGTGAGTTTGAATATTTAAAGTGCTGTTTAAATATTCTAGTTTCCTGTAGTAGCATTTTGTGACTTTCTTTGTATAGGTCTTTTATTTTTGGGTAGATTTATTCTTAAGTATGCCATCTTTTGGGTGACTATTTTAAATTGTATTTTTTAAAAAATGTTTTAATATAATTTAGGAGAGAGTTTACATATCAGATCATAATTTTTTCATTCAACAACTTAAATATCCTACCAATCTTCTCCATGGATTGCCCAATTTCTGCCTCTGCTTTCCTCACACCTTTTAGAATAGTGTCTTTCCCTTCACCTCAACCAAGTTAACACCTCTGTACCATCTAGCCAAGGGGTTCTCAGCCTGTGGGACAACCCTTTCACAGGGGCCGCCTATGATATATTGGAAAACACTTATGCTCCTCTATCCATCTCCAGGCGGGTCCACCCACATGCAGATATGTCCACATATGAGTACCTGGCATGAAGACTGTTACCCATGTTACACCATGCTTCAAGACAGAATTTCATTTATTTGTCATTAGAAATAAATATTTCACAATATTTAATTACATATGGCTTTGTGATTCATCACTCTGCTTTCATGATGTTCAATTTGTAACAATTAAAATACATCCTGCATACAGATATTTACATTATGATTCATAACAGTAGCAAAATTACAGTTATGAAGTATCAATGAAAATAATTTTATGGCTGGGGAGTCACCACAACATGAGGAACTGTGTTAGAGGGTCACTGCATTAGGAAGGTTGAGAACCCCTGCCTAGCCTATCACTTCCCCATCTCTCCTTCCCTTCCCACTCTTAGTTGCCATCAATATCTATTCCTTATGGGATGAAAACCTTTTACTAGCTTTTTTCATATCAGTTGTCTTATACATTATGTGTCCTTTGTGACTGACTAACTCCACGATGTCCTCCAAGTCAACCCATATCGTGATGTATTTCACAGCTTCACCATTGTCCTTTAGTGTTGAGCAAAATTCTGTTGTGCATTATGTACCCACATTCATGTCTCTGTTCTCCCATCCCTGCTATTTAGGTTGTTTCCATCTTATTGCTAGTGTTAATAGTACTGAAATGAAAATAGATCTGCATATATTGGTTTGTGTTGTATTCCTTTTTTCCGTAGGCTATATACCAAATAACACAGGTGATATGATATCCCACTCCCCACCCCCCAGTGTTTGAGGATGCCCCATACCATGTTACAGTCCCACCAGGAGTGTGCAAGGGTTCCCGTCTCATCATGTCCCCTCCAGCATTTGTTGTTTCCTGCTTTTGAATTGTGCCATCAATTCCTGAATGTTGTATAAGCTCTTTTGTGTTTTGATTTGCATCACAAAAATGACTATTAATCACAAGCATTTCTTTGTATATTTGCTGATTGGGCAGATCTTTTGGGTGGAGTGGGATAAAATCCATACTGAAGGCTACAATCTTTGATCATCACCAGCAAGTGCTTCAGTTCCTCCTGACTTACAGCAAGCACGGTGCCATCTGCACATTGAAGGTGGTTAAGAAAACTGCCTTTAATTCTGGTGCCACCCTCTTCTTCAGAAAGCCCAACTTCTCTGATGATTTACCCAGCATATAGATTGAATAAGCAGGGTGAGAAGATGCAACCCTGATGCATCACCTTTCCCGAGTTTAAAGCAGGCAGCATTCCCTTGTTCTGTTCGGACACCTGCCTCTTAATCCACATAAAAGTTCCGAATGAGCACAATGAGGTGGCCATGAGTTCCTAGCTTTCTCAAGGTTACTCACAGTTTATTATGCTCCACACCGTTGAATGTGTTTGTTTTCACTGTTAACGGAACACAAGTAAACTTCTTTCTGGTATTCTCTGCTTTGAGTCAAGATCCATCTGACATCAGCAATGAGATCCTTTGCTCCATGTCCTCTTCTGAACCTGGCCTGAACTTCTGGCAGTTTCCTGTCGATGTCCTTGTGCAAGCATTGTTGGATGACCTTACATAAAATTTGATGTGTGTGCACGATCAATGACATCGTCCTATAGTTTGAGTATTCCCTTGGGTCCCCTTTCTTTGGAATGTGCAAAAATATGGGTCTCTTCTAGTCACTTGACCAGGTAACTGTCTTCCAAATATCCAGACACAGGTCAGCGAGTGCTTCCAGTGCTTCTTCGGCTTTCTGAAACATTTCTTTTATATTTTTTCCGAAACATTTCAATGGGTATTCCAACAATTCCTGGAGCCTTGTTTTTGGCTAATGCACTCAGTGCAGCGTAACAACTTCCTTCAGTACCATTGATTCTTGCTCACATGCTACTTCCTGAGATAATGGACTGTCCACTAGTTCTTTATAGTACAGTGAGTATTCTTTCCATCTGTCGATAATGTTCAGTGCTTTGTATCTGTTGCTGAGATGCTCTCAAAATTCAAGTGGCAAAGACTCAAGATTGTACTTTGACTCCTCTGGACTCATTTTAATTTTCTTCAGCTTTAACATGAAATTGGAGGGAAGTCAATTATGTTGACATGAGTTGGATAAAGTCTATGGGATTTTCATTTTCTAAAGGGACATGACTAAAAGTAAAGAGAAACGGGTTTAAAAATCTAATGATTGGAGCTTGTAGTGTGAAAAGTATGAAATTTGGAAAATTGGAAGTGGTCGAAAACTAAAAGGAACAGATAAAGATTGATATCCTAGGCATTAGAGAGCTGAAAATGGACTGCTCTTGGCCAGTTCGAAATAGATATTTTTTAGCAGTCATTTGTGTGAATATATGCTTTCATTTCTCTTGGTGTAAGTCTAAGTTTAAGAAACTACCAAACTCTTTACTAATGTTGCTGTACTGTTTTCCCTCCTGTCAGCAATTCATGACCATTTGCTCTGTATTTTCACTAGAATTTTGTGCTTTTTTTAAAAAGTCATTCTATTTGGTGTTTAAGGTCTCTATGTAGACCAGTGGTTTGCAACTGACTATTAACTTAACATTAATATTTTAAACTCACCCAGAAACATCACCAAAATGGCCATGAGATCTGCTTCTGTAATGATTATTTCTTAGAAGAAAACCCTGTAGAGCAGATCTATCTACTTTATAATACATGTGCAGAATTGAGTTCACATAAACAAGCTTGTTTGTTTTGTTTTTAATTTGGTATGTATTGGTATCACAGTTAATTTTAATTTTCAGTTTCCTAATGATGAATAATATTGAGGCTAATTCTAAACATTAGCTATTTTAAACAGTCATGATACAACAGGATAATAAAATATTTAACAAATGGTATTGCATAAGCACTAACCAGACTCCAGATACAAAACAGACTGACTAAATTTAATTTTAATATATTTTCCAAATATTACTTGAGAGTTGATATGCAAATTAACATTGTTAACATAGAAGATGGATTATCTGATATCTGATTTCTCATATATTTGCTCTTGAGATCCATATTTTTGTTCTTTGATATTCTGCTCTATGAAAAATGTTCAGATATGTTTCAGCTTTTATTTATTTTATTGTGAATTAGATTCATTCTTTGTATATTATATGTGTATATTATATGTTTAATAATATACTATTAATATATATTAATATATTATTTGGTAACACATATTATTTGGTAATTATATGGGTCATATTCTTTGGGAATTTTAATTCATACATTTTCCCTTTATTTTGAATATATCAGTGGTTTTCTCAGGAGCTTATGAAAGTATTTTATATTTATAAAAATATCTAGCTATATAATTTGTAACTATTTGTTTAGGTTTCAGTTTTCTTTTGACTTTTTATTGTGATTTGTTTGTTTTGTAGTTGACTCTTACATAGCTCTTATAGGGTATTTATATGTAGTTCAAGCAAAGGATTTTAGTACACTTCATTCATTAAATAAAATTCATTTTATAGATGTTAGATGTCCTTTATTTTGAACTATTATAATTACTTTTTGCTCAGGGTTACAAATATTTATTATGCCATGTATCTGGCATAATCAGGAGTAATATAATATTATTTTTCATTCTTGTTAAACTATTTAGAACACAGCATTTATGAGTTTTATTTTCTTACATGTACAGTTCAATGACACCAAGGACATCCATCATGTTGAGCAATCATAACCATTTCATGTCTGGGAAAAGATTTTCCATGTCCATAAAGAAAAACTCTAGTCTCCCTTCACAACAATTTCCTTTTTCCACCTCTTCCTTGTCTCTGGTAAACCACTAATAAATGTTAGTATCTATATATTTGTCTGTTCTAGGAACTTCATACAAGTGAGATCTTTTTGTGATTGACTTATTCCACCCAAGATTTAACATGGGTCAGGATTGTCATTTTCTTTTTTATTATTCATTTTTTTAACCTTAAAAAATTTTTATTTTATTTTATTGAGGGCTCTTACAGCTCTTCTCACAATCCATACATATATCCATTGTGTCAAACACATCTGTACATATGTTGTCATCATCTTTTTCAAAACATTTTCTTTCTACTTGAGTCCCTGGCATCAGCTCCTCATTGTTCCCCTCCCTCCCCCAGCATCCCTCCCAGATTCCCCCTTGATAATTTATAAATTATTATGATTTTTTTCATGCCTTACAACCGCTGTCTCCTTTCACCCACTTATCTGTTGTCTGTCCCCCTGGGAAGAAGCCCATATGTTGATCATTGTGATTGGGTCCCCCTTACTGTCCCCTGCCCCCACACCCTTACCTTCCCAGTATCACTGCCCTTATTGGTCCCGAGCGGTTCATCTGTTCTGGATTCCCTGTTTTACAAGCTCTTATTTGTACACGTTCTGGTCTAGCCAGATTTGTAATTGGGGTCATGATATTGGTGGGAGGAAGCATTAAAGAGCTAGAGGAGGGGCGTGTGTTTCATCGGTGCTATCCTGCACCCTGACTGGCTCTTCTCTTCCTGTGGCCGTTCTGATAGGAGAATGTCCAATTGACTACTGATGGGCTTTGGGTCTCCACTCTACCCTCCCCCTGATTCCAATTGACATGATTTTTGGCTGTTGACTAATTTTTTGTCTTCTTTTTTTGTTATGTTTTGCTTTGCTTTGTTTATGTGCATATTTCTATGCATGTCTATTTGGACAAGATAGCTGGGATGAACAATCCAGAAGAGGGAACAATGAGACCAATGGTTCTGGGGAGGCCACAGACGAGGGGGAGGTGTGGGGAAAAGAGGTGGCTGCCAACAAGGGATAAAGAAAGAATAAGTGATCTACTATTGCTGGTAAGGAGGGCATAGATGCTTGAGGGGCAATGTAGCCAAGAGGAATTACCAAAATCCAAATGAAGGCCAAACATGATAGTGGAACAGGAGGAAAGTAAAAGGAAATAGAGGAAAGAACTGGGAGGGAAAGGATATTTTTTATAGAGGTTTAAATACAGGCATGTATATATGTAAATACATTTATATGTAATGACAGGGGAAAAGAGATATGTATATATATTTATTTATAAAGTATTATATTAGCAGATGGCCATTGGGCCTCCACTCAAGTACTCCCTCAATGCAAAAACAATTTGCTCTACTAACATGGCACTCTGTGATGCTCACCTTCACTGACACGATTGCTGAAAACAAAATGGGTGCGTGAGCAAATGTAGTGAAGAAAGCTGATAATGCCTGGCTATCAAAAGATATAGCGTCTGGGATCTTAAAACTTGAAGGTAAACAAGCAGCCATCTAGCTTAGAAGCAACCAAGCCCACATGGAAGAAGCACACCAGCCTGTGTGATCATGAGGTCTTGATGGGATCAGGTATCAGGCTTCAAAGACCCAAAACAAAACAAACGAACAAATAAAAATTATTGTGTTTTTAATGAACATTGTTTATTAACACAGGTATATCTGTCAATCAATTCTTTATCACTTCAAGATTTCTTTTTTAAAAGTCTTAAACATTTCTCTGATGCTATTCCCCTCTAATGGAGGTATTCTTCTGGGCTATGATTTCATTTTCACTTTTGCATTTTTATTTGAATATTTGATTTTTGAATAATTTATTCTGAGGTACATGGAAAATATAGATACAAAATTTTCTCCACAGTACGCTTTATTTTTTTTCAAGTACAATTAATTTCAATACTTTTGTCTTCCTGCCCTGAAATATCACCTTTATCATACACCTAATTACCATGTATATTTAATTTCATTGGTTTTGTCTCTTCTCCTTTACTTTATAATCTACATGTGGTGATAATGCATATTTGTATTTTAATAGTTTTAAATATACTTTTATATATAATAAGTAAATCTATCATTTCTGTTTGTCTCTCTTTTCTCTATTGCCATGGTTCTCAACCTGTGGGTCGTGAGTCCTATGGGGGTCGAAGTACCCTTTCACAGGGGTTTCCTAAGATCATTGGAAAATGTATAAATATTAAAAAATATATATAATTACATACTGTTTTTTGATTAATCACTATGCCTTAATAATGGTATATTTAATTATGTTGAATTTGTAACAATGAAAATATATCCTGAATAACAGATATTTACATTACAATTCATAACAGTAGCAAAATTATGGTTATTAAGTAGCAACTAAAATAAGTTTATGGTTGGGGGTCACCACAATATGAGGAACTGTATTAAAGAGTTGTGACATTAGGCAAGTTGAGACCACTGCTCTATTGCTATTAATTTTTTTCAGGCTATTCTTTAACTTTAATAATCAAATTGTATCATTCTAATAAAAGTCTTCATAGATTTAAAAAATAATTACATTAAATATTTATTATACTTTTAAAATGGTCATCTTCATAATTTTGAAGTTTTCTGCATAAGAAAATACTACTTTAATTGTTTAAGGTCTTTCAAATCACTTAAAATAGTTTTATGTATTTGTTTACTAAACTTTCTATATATAATTATTTTGAAATTTCATTCTTAATTATTACATTATTATTTTTATATCATTGTTCTATAATGATTTTAATATGATTGTTGATTGAGAATATCAAGCTTATTTTTGTATGTATGCTAATATAATATCCAGGCAATTTACTAAATTATCTTTGCAGAAAACACTTTTGTAATTAGTTAACTTGGATTTTCAGGTGGCTGGTAAGTCACTTTTAAATAATGACCAATTTATTTCTTTATCTTCAAATTATCTTACCTGTTATTTATTTTCCTCTTAGTACATTTCTAAGCCATTCATCAAAAAGTCAAATAATCATGATTGAAATGGTTATGCTTGGTTTTTTTTTACTGTAAATGAGTATACTAGTACTTTCTCTTTTAAGAATAATGCTACTCATGTAATTGTGATTAGATACCAAAGAAATATATACCCACCATGTTTCAATTAAGAATTTACTATCTAATGCATGTGTAGAATTTTATCATTACTAATTATAAACATACAAGATTTTAAACTATTTTTCATAAAATTATTCAGATAGAAATGTACAGAATTCATCATATTATACCATTAGTGTAATAGTATCATGGTACATTTGGGATATTTGATGCATAATAAATTGATTGAAAAAAAATCAGCTTAGGGTGGAGTGAAGGTGGGGTAGAAATGGGGAGCTGATTACAAGGATCTACAAATAACCTCCTTCCTCCCTAGGGGATGGACAACATAAAAGTGGGTGAAGGGAGACATTGGACAGTGTAAGATATGACAAAATAATAAATTATCAAGAGTTCATGAGGAAGGGAGGATCAGAGAGGGAGAGGGAAAAATGAGGAGCTGATATCAAAGGCTCAAGTAGAAAGAAAGAGTTTTGAGAATGATGATGGCAACAAATGTACAAATATGCTTGACATAATGGATGGATTATGATAAGAATTGCACGAGCCCCCAATAAATGATTTTAAAAAAACAAAAAAAGAAAAGAAAAGCTTTTACAGATTTTCAGAGTTAAAAAATTTCTCCTGATTCTTTTAATTTCCTGTTTCCATAGTTATTTGCATTTCTTATTTATGTGGTCTCTCTCACCTATGTATGATTTTTGCTTGCTGTATAATGAATTAAATCATAATTTTACTGTTTTATTTTATTTCCACTTCGCTGTCAGTTCATTGTACTTTGGCAGCTTGCTTGCATGTCACTGCAATGCTGAAAGCTGTGTCATTGGTATTTCAAACACCAAAGGGGCCACCCACTGTGCATAGGTTTCCGTGTAACATCCAGAATACCAATGGACTAGGAACAGACTGTGCACGTATGAGCAAGTAGTCACTGAAAACTTTATGAATAGCAACACTACATTGTCAGGAGTGTGAGAAAAGGATCCTATCAGGTCAGAAAGGAGTCAGAAGACAACTGAAGGAGAATTGTCCTCACGATGTAGGGTTGACTTTCATGGCATAGATTGTTTTGCGGACCATCACTTGCTAATGCAGTTCAGATCACAATGACAAGAAACAGCTGTATAAGCCCATTAATAATTTAAATGTGGAGTCGACAAAGTATAAATCTAGAAAAACTGAAAGTTGTAAACAAATGAAATTGAATAAAAATTGACATCCTAGGAATGTGTGAGTTGAGTAGGGGCCTGCATTCGTCATTTTGTGTTGTATCATCTTATTGTTTACTATGCTGGGATTGAAAAATTCAAGACAATGATGCCACACTTACTGCCAAAACAGACCATTTCCAGACCCACCTGGAATAAAAATGATGTTTGTAATAGAATAGTATCTATAGACCTACAAAAATTTTAATTAATACAAATACTACTCATATATATCCATTAAACATCAAAACTGGTGATGAAGAAATCGAAGAATTCTATCACATTTTTTGGTCTGAAATTAATCAAACATGAAATCAAGTTATCCTGATAATTATTGTTGATTGGAATGTAAACGTTGGAGGGGAAAAGAAAAGGGGTGGAATAATGGTTGGAAATGTTTGTCTTGTTGATAGAAATGGAGTTGGCAATCAGGTGATAGAATTTTGCAAGACAAATTATTTCTTCATTGTACATACCTCTTTTCAACAACATAAATGTTATTTGTACATGTAGAACTCACCATACGAATACCCAGGAAACAAATGAACTACATCTATGAGCAGTGGCCATGGGGATGCTCAATCCTCAAAACCAGGAGGCAACTGTGGATCCGATGTTCAGATGTGCTCAGACGCAAGTTCAGGTTGAAGCAGAAGGAAACTCAAGCAAGCCCGTTAGTGCCAAAATATGACCTTCAGAATATCTCACCTAAATTTAAAGAATATATCAAGAACAGATGTGATGTATTGAACATTAATGACAGAAGATATGACAAGTTGTGGAATGACATCAAGAACATCATACATGAAGAAAGCAAAATATCATTAAAATACAATGATGAGGGCAAAGAATGTACAGATGTGCTTTACACACATGTATGGATTGTGATAAGAGTTGTATGAGGCCCTAATAAAATGTTTTTTTTAAAAAGAAAAGAACAAAAAAAATACAAGAAAGAAAAGACCAAAATGTTTATCAGAATAGACTCAGGACCATTCTCTAAAAAAGTAGGGGAAAAAATTCAAAGACCAGCTGGAGAAGAGAAAGCATTATAATGAAATGTGCAAAGATCTGGAATTAGAAAGCCTGACATACTCAGCTTATCTCAAGCTGAAAGAAATAAAGAAGAGTCATGCTCCTTGTTGAATATTAAATAATTCTATCAAAAAATTTATAGCAATGTTGGGAGCATCCCAAAAGGAAGGAATATCCAGTCCTGGCACTAAAAATAATGCTCAACCCTCAACCATTCCGATAGGTAGGATGTGATCAAGAATTGATAGGACAAGTGGACAAGGTACAAGCTGCAAAAAAAAAAAGCCATTAGAGAAGAACAAAAATCCAAGAATTTACAGAACACCAAGCAAAATATTTCAACAAAGTACAAGATGCACAGAACAGTCTAGGTTAAGAAATATGGATCTGCTGCCTGGGAAAAATCCATAATTTTATCTATGTCTAAAGAAATCGAGCTCAACATAATGTGAAAAATATCAAATAATACCAATGTCACACACAGATAAAATTTTCATGATGATACATTTTAAATGGTTGTAACAGCACATTGACGGGGAGCTGCCAGACATTCAAGCTGGGTTCAAATGCAGCTGTGGCATGCTGGGTGTCTGTGGTGCTTTCAGTTGGAACCGTGTATGGAAACAGGGTATACCAGAAATAGGTATGTTTTCTTAGTTCTGAAAAGGATTTCCGTGTATATAATATAACACACTATAGATGACAGCAACAAAATAAATAAAACAAAATTCCAGAACACTTCACTGATTCTGCAGAGCCTCTACATAAACAGAAAGAGCTGTTCGCAGTGAATGGGGCATAAGGTGTGTGTCAGTATTGTTTCCTTTCACTATATGCATTTCATCTGTATATTCAACAAATAATCTGAGAAGTTGGACCATGTGAAGAAGAACACGGACTCGGAATTAGGGGAAGCTTTAATGACAACCTGTGAAAGGCAAATGACACTATTTCGCTTACTGAAAGCAGGTGGGACTAGAAACACTTCTTGATCAAGATCAGAAAGTGCAGCCTTCAAAACGTGCTCAGGACTCAAGGCATGGTATTTTCAGTGGCTCATGTGCATGTGAATGTCAGACAATGACCAAGAAAGCCTAATTGATGCATCTCAATTATAGTCTTGGCAAAGAGCATTAACTAACCATTAACCGCCAGAAGAACAATTAATCTCTTAGAAGAAATCTGTCCAGAGGCTTCCTTAAATCAAGGATAGTGAAACCATTTGTCACATACTTTGGTTATGTTATCGGGAGAGAAAATTCACCGGCAAAGCACATCAAACTTTGCAAAGATGATGGTCAGCGAAAAAGAGGAAGATCCTGAGTATGATCAATTGACACAATTACTGCAACAAGAGACTCGTACAAAACATCAGTTGTGCGGACGGCACTGAATGAGGCACCCTTGTTCTGCATTGCACTGGGTGGCCAAGAACTGGAACCAACTTGAGGACGGCCAAGAACAACAACTTATTTTCTTCAATGAACTTTATTGTAAACTTTTTAACTCAATTTATTATAACTCAATCATTTGGGGTTTATTACTAATATTTTTTCTTCTTTCATTCCCTTTCTTTCTCCCTCAGTTTTGTGATAGGTAGAGATCCCATTTGTGTTTTTTTTTCTGTACAGAAAAACAAATAATACTGAATTTTCCTTGGAGTACTATTTGAACTAGCTCACATACATTATAACATTTTTTGTTTTACAAGTACATGCTGTTTTGAAAAGCATTGTTTATACACGTATCATTTAAAAGGCAATTCATGTGATAGTTTCTTTAAAACATTTTATATATATATTTTTTTACAAGGCTGTGGACACAGAATATCACTCACTCACTCACTCACACACTCACTCACACACTCACTCACTCATTCATTCACTCACTCACTCACACACTCATTCACTCACTCACTCATTCATTCACTCACTCACCCACACACTCATTCACACACTCACTCCTCACTCACTCACTCACTCATTCATTCACTCACACACTCACTCACTCACTCACTCACTCACTCACTCACTCACTCACTCACTCACTCACACCAGCCTGCCATTGAATGGACTCTGGCTCCTAACCTTAATGGGCAGAGTAGAACTGACCTTGTAGGTTTTTGAGACTGTAAAGTTTCACAGGAGTAGAAAGCCTTGTCTTCTGTGGAGTGGCTGGTGGTTTAGAACTGCTGACCTTGTAGTTAGCAGCCCAGTTTCCAGATTGACCCACTTCTGAGCAGAAATTAGAATCACACCTCATTGCCATTTCTTTGGTGGGACCTTGGTGGTGTAGTGGGTTCAGAATTGAATGATTAACTACAAGGCCAAGGGGGTGAACCCACGAGTTGATGCAAAGTAGGTCTAGCCAAGGTCGTCTCTCTGGTCCTGTAAAGATTCAGTTCAGGAACCCAAAGGACTCAGTTATCCTCTGTTTGATAAAATCACTGAGTTGGAATCTACTCAGTGGCAGTGGTGGCCCCTACTTTGTTGTTGAGTGGGACAATAAGCTTTTAAAAAGAAGAATGTCTTTCTAATGGTTATTGTGAGATGTGTCAGGGTATTCCTTCACCCTCAGACAAATCAACCGTTAGTCTTTGAAACCATAATTAATCTGTTATTCCTGGTCCCTGACTGAGTACACCGAGCACAGCATGAGATGAGGGCAAAACATAAATTTTGTTGCTTTAAGCTACTTGGTTTTCAGGACTGCTTATTTATTGTAATGGAATTAAGCTAACATAGATTGAATCATTGCTCATAATCTTACTTAATTTGACCACTTGGTTTTTGAGTAGCAGAAGTGCAGTCTGGGCTACTAGTTTTTTGAGGTTTTTTTGGTCATTTGTATCTCTTTTTAAATTATTTATAAAGATTCATGCTCAATTAGCTGTTATATAAATAGTAATAAGTAATATAGCTTGATGATGAATTATACCAGTTGGTTATCTTTTTAAAAATCTTACTGTGATTTGGGTGTAAGTTTTTTTTAAGATGTTATATATCATTCAGCAATTCATATACATTTTGTACAATCCTCACAATATAAGTATTCCTACTACTTTCTCCCTGAGTTTAGAGTTTCCATTTTTCTTCATTCATGCCTTCTGAGTCTTACACTTTGGCAAATGCTACCCTATGATGTTGTATTGTTCTAAGGAGTAGTTAGTACTCTCTTGTTGTTGTTTATTATTTCATTGAAAGTTAAGTCACCGGGGTGAATTCAGTTCCAGGTTTAAGGGTGACTCAAACTCATGGTCCCTGGGTCATTCCTGTATCTATGCAATTTTTAATCTTAATTTGTGTTTCTTCTTATCTCTCTAGTATTCTTTTGACAATTTACTTTTCAAACGTGTATTATAAGTATGCGTCTTCAAGAAACCATAGAATTTAGATATTTTAGGCCATTTATGCTCAAATGGCCTAAAAAGATACACTGGTGCTTACTTTAGCATTATGTTTCTGTATTTTTGTTTTGTAAATAGATTTGTAGACTATCTTTCACTCTTTGATCACATTGTTTTCCTGGTTATTGTTTCTTTTTGTCACCAGTAAATAGTGAACATTCTGGTCAAATTCTGTATCTTTAAGATTTACATGTGTATACATTATGTATCATCTACCTATAGCTATTGCATTGTTTCATCAGTGGACACTATCATTAAATACCTATGCTGCTTTTCTTTCACCTCCTTTTTCTACCACCCCCTTTATTTCTTGATTATATTTCATTTCATAGTATTTTAGTGTGCAACTTTACAAAATTGCCTAATTATATTAATGTATTTATACATGAATTTCTTTTGATTTTGGACAGTACATATGTGTTAGTCTGGGTAGACTAGAGAACCAAATTCATAGACACTCATATGTGTACAGGAAAGAACTTTTATATAATGAGTAATTTTACATTAAGAAAACTTCCCAGTAGAGTCCAGATCAAGTACATAAGTATGATACTAACTGATTTGTCCACTACCAATCTATAAATTCCTCTTCAGACTCACACAACACATGTAATGACGCCAAATGCAGGAAGATCACAGGTGAGTGGGTGGAAAATCTTGGGGGTTCAGTGTCAGTGGAAGCATCTCAATGTTGGCAGGGGTCTCCACATGGCTCCTCCAGCTCCAGGTCTCTAGCATAGCTCCATGTGTCATGTCAGCAGAAATATCTCCCAGGGATTGAGCCTGTGTCCTGCCTCATGTGAGCTATTTATCTCCTTAGCGCCTACAAATGAGGTCCTTAAGCTGCGACCTGATTGACAGACTAAACTCCACCCCTTCACTCTTAATAGTCTCAAATTCACAACAGATTATGTAATTACAAAAACATATATTCTCACTACACATATTAGTTTCTTCCTTTACTGTCTTATTTTTTTAAATTAATCTTCATCCCAATACGTTTAGAAAATTTAGTTCTACATTTAAACAGGTGCTCATGAGTATTTATTTTGAACTGCTTTCAGTCTTTTTTTTTTGTTTGGCTTATTATGGCCCACCAGGGGAGCCCATGGTGATCATGATCATCTTGTACTTTCTACATGTGAAAACTCAACAAGAATTGTCATCTTTATATTTGAGGGAAAATTTGGCAGAATAAAAAAAATTGTCTGTTTTTTTAATTTAAAAAATCATATTGTTTTATCAGTTTCTAGGTTGCTACAGAAAAGTCTGAGGCAATACTAATTTTTCCTACACAGTGCCTTTACCTATTTTAATTATTGTTACAAATATATAAATATTCTTAATAAAAGTCTAAGGCAATACTAATTTTCCCTACACAGTGCCTTTACCTATTTTAATTATTGTTACAAATATATAAATATTCTTAATATGGAATTATAGTAATTTTAGGGTATACATTAGCGTGATCACTTTAGATAAAATCTCCTATGAAATGGTTAATGCTTTTATTATAAGACTGTGTGAATTGAATATTAAGTCTGTTTTCTTTCAGAACATTTCCAACAAAGATCCAGTTATACAATTGGAGCGTCTTCTTTGCCATTCTTCCTCTGTTGTATTTCCTTTAATTTTAGATGATTTTAATTTCATTTTCAAAATGGAATATTTGGTTGTACATTGCCATCCATTGTATTATTAGCATTATTCACCTTCCTCCAAGTTTTACTGAAATTTTAATCCTGAAATGTTGGTTTATTATTTTAATTATTTCCCAGGTCAAACAAACTATCAGTAGGTACTCTGACTCATAGTCATCATATATAGGTTTTGAGTTACTATTGATTTTGATGGGAGCAGGCAGTTTCATATTTCTGTTGGGGGCAGCTGGTGGATTGGAATTACCAAACTTCAGGAAGGAGCTCAATTCATGGTGACACTGCTATATATTGTATCTTTTTTCTTTTCTTTTTTTCCCCTTCCCTTGCTGCTCCTAACTTACAAAGTTTTTAGTTTATAGTACGCTTTCTCTACATCATGGTAACCATTTTCTCTCAGTGCTCACTAGCTTGCAGATGTATATTTTCCTTTTTTTGTTGTTAATTGTAGAAGGATGTGAGTTTTCCTGTACTAGCTTATTTGTGTATATAGGGCCATATGAGAAACTACCTGAAATTTTCTCTAGAATTTTGACTACTGGGTTAGATCATTCCTTCTCACTTAATAACAGCCAGAGGTGTTTCACATAGCTAAATCCTCTTTCTCCCCTATAGCTACCAAGATGAAGTATTTGTATATATTCATATAACTAATTTGTTTAGCATCATCCTTTCTATTTCTAGGAACCCAGCATACCCTAGAAATTCTTCCAGAAATGGAGGGGGAGTTACCATATATACTTGAGTATAAGCCAACCCGAATATAAACCAAGGCACCTAATTTTACCACAAAAATTGCATTAAAATGTGCTGAAAAAGGTAGCTTATTCCTGAGTATATACGGTAAATAAGACAATTGATGGTCTCTCTTTGGAAAGACATATATCGTGTCTTTTGCTGACACAAACTACTGTGGTTTTTCCCTGTTTTCTCTAACAATTATGTTACCTGAGTTTAGCTAGTTTTAGCATTCCATTCACCTTGCATTGCTATTTGGGGTCTTAAGTGACCCTATGTATCATTAAGTGGATTTCAGAATATTGTTTGGGGACTTGTTTCAAACAAACAACTTTTAAGTAAGTAAATCCCAATGTAAGAAGGATACCAGCTTGTGTGATCTAAAATTGTAAATAATAAAATCCATCTCTGAAGAAGGGAATGCTGGAGGAGCTTAAAATGTGAACATTTGGTTTGCAGAAGTTTATAGATGAAAATGGAAACCCAAAATTGATGGGCAGTGTCCCCACATGAATAAGTCTTTGGTGAGTCCCTTCTGCCCATAGATGAGGAATGTGAATGACCCTGCTAGACGACAGAGAAATTGTGAACTTGATTGTGGCCTATGTAGTTAGATTGACCCGTTTTAAAGTTGTTTCAGTTTTCAATATTTTCTGCTTTCTTTATGACGTTTTTCTATATTTTGTCTAGTCACTGTTGTAGGGTTTTATTGTTTGCTTGCTTCCTTGTTTTGCATCATTTTGTGTGATAGCATTTTGTTTTGTAAAATTTTCTGTGTAAGAAATCCAGGATAGATGGATCTACAAAGACACTAACTGTATAGGTCCATGACCGGGGAAGATGGGGAAAATGAGAAGCAAAAAGCAAATACTGTGATAAGAAAATGTTCTGAAATTGATTGTACAAATCTTCTTAATTTGATTGTATGATTAAATTGTATGTCAAAAACACTACTATGAGCTATCAGTTCATAACTACTATTAAAAAACAGACAATAACAGGGGTTTGCAAAAGTGTGGAAAAATTGGTACCCTTTTCCATTGATGTTGTGTCTGTAAGATTATGTAAAGTTGTTTCTTGGAAACAGTTGGCATCTCCTCAGATATTTAGATATATACTTAAAACTGAGATTTTTATTTGTTTTACTTTATTACTGTTATTGGACTTTTTAATATTTTTAAATTTTACTTGATATTTATTTTGCTTTTGTATGATTTTCATTATACGAAATTCAGGCTAAGTAAATCTATAGAGACAGTAACTAGATGAATAATTTCTTGGGGTATGGGTAAAATAGGGAGCTAACAACGAATACAAAAAGAAAAATATTCTAAAATTGATTTTAATAATGATTGCACAACTCTTTTTAATATCTAAAAAACCTTGTCTTATTTGTCTATATGACAATAAAACTTATATTATTGTTTCCCAATCTCCTACTTTGTATTAGAATATTCTGTGAAAAGGAAAGTAAAAATGTTAATTGGAGAATTCATTATTAACCTGGAATAATTTTTTAAGCTTTAAAATCCCAATATTTTTATAGATAACAATGGATTGAAGTATTGCATTAAAGTGCTAAAGTAGTATTCTACATACTTATATCATATATTTAATATTTTACTGTTAATTTTGTTTTTTATGAATAAATATGAACTAAAATTAAGGTTAAGTTAGCTCATCCTTATTACATTTTCAAATTCTGCTGTTTAGTTTACAAAATACTCTCGATTGTATTCTTGAAGAAATTATCCTTTGGATATTGAAGCACAACCATAACAAATACAACACAGATTCTAAAAACAAAATTTATTTAGCTTGGTTGAACTTTCTACAGTAAATTTATTTTCCATTAAAAAATTTTGGCACCTTTTTGTTTCATATGATTTGTTGCAATTTCTACAATGGAACGGCACTTTCCCCTCTTTTCTCCTGGATTTCCTTCTTCCCTGCACCTTCCTGCCTTCACAGTTAGGTTTTGAACAAATGTCGCCCTTTGTCCTGTGATCCACTGCTCTGCAGTTTGCTCCTCCCTTTGTAGATCTGACTGCAATGATGGTGTGGTGTGTTTTGAGCTTGGGGCATGTGCAACCTCCTCTCTTGTTCTGTAGTAGTGATTTGCTTAGCTGAGATCTCTTTTGTTTCCATATAAAGTGGATGATTCATGCTCTCATCTAAAACACTATCAAGCACTTATACTATGAAACACTTTGTAATCAAATATTAAAAATATGTAATTGTGAAACTAAACCCCATTCAACATATGAGGTACTTATTATTCAGTGAATAAAAATAATATATGTATTCCTATTTAGTCTGTTTTTACAAACATTTGGCCATAAAATTAAATTATTTATCCTATATGTTCAATTTGAGACATACATTCTTTAAATATGGAAAAATGTAGAGACAGACATGGGGCTCTGTTTTGGGGATATATTTGTTTGTAGAGATTTTATATTTCAAAACTTTTGTATTAATTCACCTTTCTCATATTTGACAAGTATTTCATGATTTTTAAACTTGATTTTCATCTAAAACTTATGAACCACCCAACAAATTACTAAAAGACTCTTCTTGTAGCTATGTCAGTTTTGCAACTAATTTTGTAAAACTAACAAGGCTCTTATAAGTGTATTTGACATTTAATATTTATATTAAAATGATTCACATTTAATAATGTCAAAATCTCTATCCCATTAATATGTTTAGCTTGTATTGTTTCTCAAGGCACAAGGCCAATGAAAATGTGCAAAATTAAGGAGAGCGAGATGAAGGAAAAGAATATTTTTTAGAACAGCTTTTTACATCTCAGACATTCTTGATAACGAATTTTTCAACAATTCTACAAGATGACATTCATTTCCAATGAGAAAATTGAAGAGGTAAAAAGCATATATGTTGTTACACAGATATCTTTAGTAAAGCTTGGCCTTAAACCCAGGATTATCCGACTCCAACTGGTGGTCTGTTTGCTTAGATATTTTTGATCCTAACAACAATAAAGCACAGTCCAAATTTGCTAACTTTCTAGGAACATCAAACAAATGACACTGAAGTTCATAGAAGAAACATTTGGGGAATCCTAATAGACAAGAGAAGGGAGTGATGGATGGAGCACGGGCTTTGCATGAAGAACATCATTGGTTGATAGTCTGACCTTGTCTCGTAGAAACTGAATAGCCTCAGGGAAATTATTTAATGTATTTGTATCACAGTTTCCTTTGTATGAAATGAAGATCACAATAAGCTGCCTTCCAGAGTTCTCAAGAAAACTGTTAACGATCCATTTTAAGCATGCAGCACTATTCCCAAAATACACGTGTTTTAGATAATGCTGTCTTTTAATGGACTAGGAAAAAATATTACCAGTTGCAATGAAATAATTATTTGGTCTTGTACTATTAATTTAATTTCTTAAGCAGTTAAAATTCAAAGGATTATAAAAATAGTTTGATTTTTTAGCTAAATATTTATCTCAGAGCTAATGTAAGGAGTCTTTCCCCCAAGAATAAGCCTTTTAAATTTGTTTTCTTTCTTTCATTTTTGAAGTCAGAAAGGAGAAAATGAAGGCTAATAATGCTCTATGTCCCTCATCCTCGATTTATTAGTTTCTCCTTTAGCTGTTTTGCATAAAGGACCTGACAATTTATTTGAAGAAAGAACTCTTAAAAGGAGAGACAGAGAAAGAAAGGAAAAATAAGTTCTTGTCTTATTGTCTTACTTTATGGGTATGGATCCATGAAATGAAATCCTAATATATAGAACATGGATAAAGACCAATCTTGTGTAGACTCTGGCCTAAATTGTATGCAAATTCACTATCTTTAAGGAAATTTAGTTAAATATGAGTCCAGATTTAAGGACCATGTTAGCACATGCTTCCCAAGGCTGCATCAAGGTGGATTCATGTGTCTTGTCAGCTGCTCTGTCTCCCAGGGTGTGAGCAGAGTCTTCCACCTTCATGCAGGAAATTCCAGATTTCCCAGAATCTCAGGAGAATGCCATGCCCACAAAGAAGCCTCATTGACTATGATCCAATTGACAGACTAGTCTCCACCCTTTCACTCATTATCTTCAAATTGACAAATGATGATATATCTACCACAGCTGAGTAAGTATTAGATTATTAATTTCAAGGTCAGAAGTTCAAATTCACCAACTGCTACCCAAGGAAAATAAGAGGTCATCTGCTCCCATAAAGATGTACACATTTGAAAATCCTATTTAGGGTCTCTATGATTTGGAATCACCTTGATGGAAGTGGGTTTGGTTTGGTTTGTTTTTTAAATCCAAATTCAAATGATAATGTCTGGTTAGGTGGTAACCTGATTTTAAATAACTTTAACCTCGTGTTTACTGCCCTCATCATGCCCCCACCTAACCTGCTAGAAAAAGAAACTACAAAACCTTCCCTACATTAACTAAACATAGGGAAATTTGATATTCACCCATGCTACTAATGCCTCTTTGCAAATTAAAGTCCTTGGGAAAGATAATTTAGTTTCTAATCACATAACTTCAGGAAATTGATATTATCAGTCAGCTCTTTTCCTGCTCTAAAGAAAATTGATCTTTGATGGACTAAAGTCAGTAGCATCGAAGACGAACTTGAAGCATAAAACACTGTAGTAGAAGCTCAGGTAGTGTCTTCCCTTGGTGGGGGGCGGGCTCTCTCCCACTTTCCTTGGGTAAATTCCAACCCACAGCTTTTGCAAAAAGCTCTATGGGCTTTTATCTTACTGTACCTTTTACAGAAGTCGATCATGAGTCCTTCATTCACAATACTACTGGAGGAGCTTGAGCTGCCAAGCTTTACCAGCCCAGTGGTTAGTATTTGCAACAGCAAACTCCACCCAGGGACCAACAGATACCAACCGATAATCCTGAATCTCTGTGTATCTTTGGAGAAAGTTGTTGAATGACACGTGAAATGTGGAATATACGATTCATTTGGGTCTACCATAGTTTTAAAGAATCAGAGCAGTGCTTTCTTGAAAAACATGTCAAGACACAATTTCCTGGTCACTCCCCATCACAAATTTGAGACTGTATATTTCAGATGGACTATAAATTTGCACTTCTAACTATCACCTAGGTGATACAGACTCTGGGGATGGCTGTGCTTTGTGTACCAGTGAATCATAGCACAGGCCAATAAACAAACAAAACCCTCTTGGAGAGTGACTCCAAACCTGGATGCAATTCCGAATCATCTGGCTGCTTAAAAACATCCAGAAACCCTTTACTCAAATTATAATGGTTATTTTTGGTAAAGGAAATCAATATTTCCTAAAGTAAAAGGGATACCCCCCTCCAAAAAAACTGAGGTTTTTTTTAACAGCTATACATTTAATTTTTTTTACAAAACAACTTCATCAAACTACATTCCATTACACTTAATGCATTTGTCAAATCTGCATGCTGCGTTTTGACAAAAAATTGGAACCCTGAGTTGGCTGCATGAGCATGTGTATTGTCATGGTAGCAAAACCAGTCCCCCATCTGCCACCAATCAGGCCTTTTTTGTCGCACACTGTTGTGCAATCGTTTCAGAAAGCTTGGTTCACAGTCTGACCTGGTGAAAGGAGCTCCAAATGCACTATGAGTCAACATTTTCATCCTCTGGAAGTTGACGGATGTCCAGAATGAGGTTTGTCATCAATTGATATTTCACCTTTTTTGAAATGAGAAACCACTCCTACATTTGAGTTTTTCCCATAGATCTGTCCTTGTAAGCTTGTTCAACATACCAGCCATTTCTTTGGTATTTTTCCCGAAGAGTAAAAAAAAATTCACAACCACACACTCTGTTCTCTGAAATCAGCTATCACAAAAAAACAAGGTTTGAGTGAAACTGCTTTCATTAAAAAAATGTATTGTGACCAGTGAGAACCTTCCCAGGAAACTCCACTGGGTGCACTAATTTAGAGTGTGCTACTTGCCTGACGCACACCTAGAAGGGAAAATGCATGCTACAAATGCTCCGCTCTGCCAGGCACAATTCCAGCTTTTTCTTGAAGGGATTATCCCTTCACATGATAATCTTCATGTGCAGTAAGTTTCAAAACAACTACCCTAGAAGGACAATGCATAAAATACTGACAATGCATTTAAATGACGACAGTCAGCCCTGTTAGAGGGCATATAATTATAGAGTGCTATGGAGCTGGGCAAGTACCCCCTCATTACATCTGATTCTTTCCATTAAGGTAGGCAGACTCAGAACCGACAGATCTTAGCATCATTTTGAAGGATAATAGAAATCTAATATTTGAAGATATACCTCTAAATATTCACAATATTGAAAGCCATTCTAAATAAATTTAAACTGTGTTGATAAATTGTAGCATACAGCACACAGTTTATATACTTTATTTCAGAGAATTCCCCAGTAAATAATATGTTAGTCCTAATTAGTGCTCAAGATGGTGTGGGTGCTTCCTACAGAATAGCATCCATTTCTAAAAATTAAATTTAGATACAAGTATATTGAAAGATTGACCCTTTCTGCATTTGACTTAATAAGGAATCAAGTACAAGGAAAGTAGCTTGATAAATTTATTCAAATTTGCTACTCAAATATGAAGAATTCTTCTTCTCAAATAATAACCTCTAAATGTTTCAAAGAAAAAAACTTAAAAGAAATCTTATTAAACAACAGGTTGAATTTTCAGTTTTGCTTTGCCAATATAGATGAAAACAAATCATTGATTGTTTGATTTGTCTATAATTATATGTATCCCAAATTTTAAGTTCTGTTTTAACCATAGGAAATTTTCTTTCCTACAGCTAATCAATCTATGGGTGATTATATTCTGAAATGCTATGTATTTTACAACTACAAGAATTTCATGCTGTGTGTGTTTAAAAACTAAATGTGTAGTGCTATAAATGATTATAACTTAACTAAAATATTATTAAAATTAAATATGTAAAGTTAAAAAGAACTCTAAACAAAACATTTTGTTTATACTGTTGGAGCATCTGCTAGTCTAACAGACCCTTCTGTGTAATTATTGATGAGGTCTCTATAACAGCTCTCTTGCTACTAAATTAAATTTAAAAAAAAACAACCCAAACCCGCAAATCTGCAACTGAAATATGTTTCAGAACTTTCGCACACATGTGATACAAAATGTGATTCAAACCAAAAACACCAAAATGAAGGTGACTTTGGGGTCCTTCTATACCATAACAGGTACAGCAAAAATAGAATCTTCCCTTTCCACCTAGTATCACCTAGTGATTCCTATATTGCTGATGTAATGAAGAATTCTCAGGGTGGAATGTCTATACTATGATGTTACATAGCACTGACTTGAATTCCATCCTAAGATCTTTCCTCCAGAAAGAACCAGGAGACAAAGGGCATTTGTAGAGATATAAATACAGGGTATACATATGTAAATATATTTATATATGATGAGGGGGAAATAGATCTATGTACATATATTACAGGTTTAGAATTAAGGAAAGAGATGGACAGTGGACTCCTAGTCAAGTACTCCCTCAACACAAGAACACTTTGTTCTAATAATTCGGCAGTCTGAGATGCTCACCTTCCCGACATGAAGGCAAAACAGGTGCAAAAGCAAATATGGCGAAGAAACTGATGGTGCCTGGCTATCAAAAGATATAAAGTCTGCGGTCTTAAAGGCTTGAAGATAAACAAGTGGTCATCCAGCTGAAAAACAGCAAAGCCCACTTGGAAGAAGCACACCAACCTGTATGATCATGAGGGGTGGAAGGGATCAGGTATCAGGCACCAAAGAACAAAAAAATCATGTGGTTGTGAATGAGGGTGAGTGCAGTGTGGAGACCAAAAGTTCATCTGTAAGCAACTAGGCATCCCTTTATAGAAGGAGCATGGGGAGGAGATGAACCAGTCAGGGTGCAGTGTAGCAAGGATGAAACATACAACTTTCCTCTAGTTATTAAATGCTTCCCCCATCCCTCCCACTATCACGATCCCAATTCTACATTACAAATCTGGCTGGACTGGAGGATGTAGACTGGTACAGATAGGAACTGGGAATCCAGGACAGATGAACCTCTCAGGACCAGTCGTGAGAATGGTGAGAGAGAAAGGAGAAACAGATTACAAGGATCTACATATAGCCTCCTTCCTGGGGGACGGACAACAGAAAAGTGGGTGAAGAGAGGTGTCAGATAGTGTAAGATATGACAAAATAATAATAATTTCTAAATTATCAAGGGCTCATGGGGGAGGAGGAGGGAGGGAAAAATGAGCTGATACCAAGGGCTCAAGTAGAAAGCAAATGTTTTGAGAATGATGATAGCAACAAATGTAAAAATATGCTTGACACAATGGATGGATGGATGGATTGTGATAAGAGTTGTATGAGTCCCCAATAAAATGATTTTTTAAATTATATATATACATTTCCTCTACATCCCATGGATTTAATTGGGATATAATAATGGACTTTATATGGTCACTCAGAAATTACATGACTCTGATGACTTGCTACTGGTTCTTATTTGTACACTCTCAAAGTGCAAGGCAGAATAAAACTCAGCTACAATTACCAAAAGAACTTTATATGGGGGTAAAAAACTCATCAACCTAAAGGGGACAGATAGGTGCATAAATAATGATAGCAGGCGAGAAGGCACGTCAAGTCTATGGGTAGAATTGTTCTTCAGTTATAGCTGATAGGGAAGGCCATGTTCAACTGAAGCCCCAAGTCCTTGCTTTCAGTTTAAATTGGATTCTGGTGTTTACAACCTACTTAAATTCTTCTAAGATACTTCATATCATCAACTCGGCATGGAGATGCAGGAATGATGACAAAAGAAGTTAGAGAAAATGTATTCAAATGCCTATATACCCAGGTCCCAGCTACAAGCTCATTACTCTAAAAATTTCTACAAAAGTTGGTTTCGTGCGTGTGTGTGTGTGTGTGTGTGTGTGTGTGTGTGTGTGTGTGAAGATATATGGAGACGTATGGTAAACTTGATAATGAACAACTCTCCTATTATTTAGTTATCAACTATTTACCAGGTCCTATTTCTAAGTGCCAACAATATGAGTTTAAGGCACACACACACACACACACACAAATACTTATGGTGGTTACATAATTTCATGTCAACTTGATAAATAAGGTCAAGGGTAGAGCCAACCCTGTCAAACAGGTTGATGCCTTGTAGATAGGGTCTTCTAATAAGGATTATGGAAACTTTCTTCTCCCTGGAGGCAGGCCACACGCACTCTCTCTCTGCTTCACCTTCCTGTTGGAAGCCACACTTGAAGAGCTGGAGGAGCCACATGGAGACCCTCGCCAGCACTGAGATGCTTCCACTGCCATTAGATCCACAAGATGTTTCACCCACTGGCCTGTGTTCTTCCTGCATCTTGCATCATTGCATGTCCTGTGTGAGTCTGAAGAGAAATTCATGGGCTAATACTGGACTGATGGGCTAATATCAGACTGATGGACTTGGTCTGTACTGGGCTGGATGTTTTATTGATGCACAATTATTTCTTGATAATAAAGTCATCTCTCACAAATAGATGAGAGTCAATGCATTGGTTTTTCTGGTCGAGCTGGACTCCACATTTTGGCACCAGGAACGGGTGCTAGGGAAACACGTCCTGGTGACAGAGAGTGGTGGCTTGTCTGACCTCTGCCCCACAACAGGCTTTCTTTTGGCTAGCCAGAGGTCAGATATAGCCACATTGTTTGCTCCATTGTTTTCTGGGAAGGACATGGGAAGCTAAGGTTTTGATTCCTAGAAGTTGTCTTTGGTTAAGTCTGTCTGAAATAGCAAAAATCAATGTGATAACTGTACATTTTGAGCTCATAGGGGTGAAATCACCCCTTGTTCTTCTCTGTTACCATACTGCTTAGTCCAAATTTGCAGACAGAAGGTCCAAATGACTGACAGAAGGCCCTGGCTTGATTCAGTCAGAGGCCTAAGACCATATTTCAAACCAATGGAATAGTTGAGATCAAGATTAAATTGGACTTTTAAGAATCAAGTTTAGGATCTGGCTGTACTAGGTTAATACTGATTTGTTTGCCTATTGTTACATAATGATGGGTAGAAATGATTAATAGGAAGTATGAAAAGAGAGTTTGTAAGCCCATTTGCTTCAGTCATTAAAACTGGAAATTTAAATTGGTATGGGGCACAACAATTGGAACTTTATATTGGTATGGGACACGCCTGCAGAGAAAGCTCTGAAAAGATAAGCCCCACCCACTGTTTTGTGTGCTCAGGATATTTGCATTCAAAGAGACTTGCTTAGGGGATTGTTGACAGACTGAAGAGACATAAGAGGGAAGACTTTTACTTTTAAATTTTTGTCTTTGAAGCTGGAAAAATGTGGAGCTATGAAGAAACTGCCTTCTCTAGGACTAAAATTTCCTTGCTAGGTGATTCCTTGGATCCATTTGTTGAGTTAAAGTGGAAGAAATGCAGCAATAGAAAGAGGGGTTGAGTCTGGCCACTGGCACACATGGACCTGATTCAAAGGGATTAGACAAGATGAGAGTGGGTTGGCTGCTCTGAAATTCATGGCCTAACCCAAGGGGGCTAGGGTTATTGAGAACTTGTGAATGTACTGATGGTTAAAAGGTGAGGCAGCCAATGAATACCCTGGTCCGACTAAGCAAAGTGGCCCAAACTGAGTTGACAAGAATCCAACCAGATGAAGATAAGCCCCTTAAAAAAAAAAAAAAAAAAAAAAAAGGAAAGAACCTGAAATATGGAAACAGTGCTACATATATAAAGATAATTTGTTCACTATGATACAATTTATAGTAATGAAAAATTAGGAAGTTGTTAAATATACAAGGATGAGAAAGTGATTAACTATTTGATATATAACTAAAATCATTCTTAGAATTTTGAATAAACCACTATCACTGAGGGAAAAAAAAGATTTTTGAGCCTGTGAATTGGTGCATATTTCTTCTGACTTTATGGACTGCCTGTCCTGATTTGACTTGGCTTATGAATATAGACTCACAAGGTTCCAACTGGATGAAGAGTCTTCACATTAAGAACATGCTTGTCTTCTCAGAGCACTGGGTGGATATAAGTGGGCAGTATAGAAACTGGAGATCCCAAAAGGAGGGATAAAGTCATGAAGTACCTTTCAGAGGTGGGAGATATGTTGATAAAATTATAGGAATAAGGTGTAAGTGTTCACATAATTGCAATTGTCAGACATGGAATATATTTTATTTTGTTCACATATAGAGTATTATGTTTAAATGAGGCTAGCATATTTTAAGTGTATTCATTTTAGTTATATCCTGCTAGGCAGAGACATAATTTGATTATTGTTTGGTTTAAAATTTATGCATGAGTAAATAGTTGTGTAAAGGTGTTCAGTTGACAAGGGGTGGTCTGTGAGAGTTATATAATTTCATGTCGACTTGATAAATAAGTGCAAGGGTGGAGTCTCGCTTGTCAATCAGGTCACAGCCTGATGATGTCTCCTTGTGGACATGGCCTTCTCATGAGGATTCTTGGAACTTCCTCTCTTTCTCTCTGGAGATGGGCCCCACACTCTCTTTGCTTCACCTTCCTGTTGGAGAGCCATGCTTGAAGAGCTGGAGAAGCCACATGGAAACCCTCACCAGCACTGAGATACTTCCACTGCCACTGAATGCACAAGATGTTACACCCACTGGCCTGTGATCTTCCTGCATTTTGTATCATTGCATGTGTTATGTGAATCTGAAGAGGAACCCATGGGTTAATATCAGACTTATGGACTCATATCAGACTTATGGACTTGATCTGGACTGGGATGGGATGTTTTTTTAAATGCATAATTACTTCTTTTTTTCCCCCCCCATAATTACTTCTTGATATAAAGTTCTCCCTTACACATATACAATGTCAATGACTTTGTTTCTCTGGTCATCTCGGACTAATACAGTACTCTTTATATTGGAGCTTACAGACCAGTTTAAAACTATCAAAACAATGAAACATATGATATGCATTAAAGTGAAATTGTAATGCTTTAAGTAACATCCAAAAAACTCAATTATATAAAATTCAGGATTGTCACGTGTTGAAGTTAATGAAAAACAATATTGCTTTGTCCTTATGACTAGTCTATAAAGAATGAAAATTTTCATTTATTTCTATTTTTATTTTTCTTATGTGTTAATAATATACTACTTATTACAGGCAAAAATGTATCATACATGGAACTGAAAAATTACCCAAAGACAATAAAGCCCTAAAATTACAATCTCACACTGAAAGTAAGAACTTTAGTTCTAGCTCTTTTCAAGGAAGAGATTCAGTTACTAATCACTTTACATTTGAATTTCTATTATTTCATGCTTATCAAATACTTAAAATGCTATGAAGAATAAACAGAGTAAAATAACAGAGAAAGGCGTGCATCTGAGACAACTTTGCTTGGTTATAGACCTGCCATAGGTGCCTGCATATACTCATTTTTATTCAGATTCCAATTTACCAATTACTCGATCCTCTCTAGAACTTTGTGTTGTCTGTTGTTGTTTTTGTTGATGCTGTTAGGCTCCATCTAGTTGGTTCTGACTGTAGGTATCAATCCATCTCCGTGAGGGTCTTCCTCGTCCTTGGTACCCCGACACTTACTCTATAGATTTGCTGCCCTTCTCCTTGACCTGCAGGGAAAAGTCTCTATAGAATTTAACCAGGCATGACTAAATACATGGCTAACATATAAGGATCGTTCCAAGATTATATGGGAATACAGAGCAGAGTGCACAGAATGGCATTGAGAATAAGTATGTTGTTGTTAGAATTAAACAGAATGGTCAAATATAGCTGAATATTATTTTATCAATTCTGGGATCAAATTCCCTCTAGCTAGCTGATGCAGAAAATAATTGATTAAATGGAAATAAATGGCTTTTTATTTACTAGGAGAATTGAAGAAATGTGGAGGTTTATTTTTCAAAATGACACCACACAATTGGAGGTTGAAAGGGAGCTTGTGATCTTGACAAATCAGAAGGACATCCCCGTAGGTGAAGACTCTCCATTATTACTAGAATTCTGTACATGACATGGAGCATGCAAGGGCTCTTAGTCAGTTTATGAAGTCATTTTTAAGTGCTTCTGAATGGTGTAACCTAAATGACAAATTTATCTCTAAAGAAATCTGTCGTATATGTCCACTGATTCTTCACTTACATGGCGTAGGTACACTTACTATGACATGGTTGGAAGATATAATCAGTGAAGTTAAACTGTCTATACCTCGCCCTACTTTGCCTCAAATTACTGACTTTAAATAATATGCATTCCATATCCTCTCATTATGCAACTCTTTGAGAAAACAAAATTAACTACTAGGGCTGATTTTACTGAGCATTGGACAATGCTCACTCTCATACCCCACTACTTCATGACCCTTTTAATGAAGTGTGCTTATTATAAATTGAGTTTTGTTCAGTTATAATTAATATAGCTGATATAAATACCCACCTGATTTTCAGATCATAAGCTTTGATTTCTCTTGGATAAAAACTCAGGAATGGACTGGTGCGATGTAAGAAAAGTATGCGTTCAGCTGTGGGATGAACTTGCCAAACCCTTGAATAGCCACTGCATAGCATTCCCCCAACAGCAATGAAAAACATCGAGAGTTGTTCTACATCCTCATCTATGCTTAGTACTATCCTTATTCTATTTTTAACTGAATTCCTTTTTGAAATTTGCTTAGTGGTGACAGATTTTGATTTTAATTTACATTTACCAAAGAACGAATTTCTAGAGATGGACCTCATGATTGGTAAAGAGGAGGGGCATCGAAAATAAATAAAGATCTTGACAAAGTGGATTGACACAGTGACGTCAACAATGGACTTCAACATAAGAGCAGTTTTGAGGATGGCGCAGGACTATGCCTTTATATGTAGTATGAAAGGTAAAGCGTCATCATTGACTAAACAGAACCTAACAACAACAGCAGGGACTAATGATATTGATTTCATTTTCATGTGCTTATTTGCCATCCATATGTCTTTTTGTGTCATGTGTACAAATCTCTTAACCTATTCTTACTGGATTTTTTTTTTCGATTAACCAATTGTGAATTTTTGAAAAGAGTCTCAGTGTAATGTACTCCATTACATGTGTTTACATGTAATTTCCCCAGGTCGGTAGATAACTAAATTATATATGTATATATATTTATGCTTCTTGTTGTGCATTGTTTAGTCTGATTCATGGAAACCCTATCTGACAAAGTAGAACCTTTGGTTTCTTAAGTGGCCCAGTGGTTAAGTGCTCTGTGTTAATCTGGGTTGACTATAGAAACAAATTCATAGACACTCATATGTGCATAAGAAAGAGCTTTATATCAAAGAGCAATATATATTGAGAAAACATCCCAGCCCAGTACAGATCAAGTCCATAAGTCTAATATTAGCCCATATGCCAGACACCAATCTATAAATCCTTCTTCATACTCATGCAACACAAGCAAAGATGCTGAATGCAGGAAAATCACAGGCCAGTGGGTGGAATGTATTCTGGATCCAGTAGCGATGGAAGAATCTCAACACTGATATGGGTCTCCAAGTGGCTCCTCCAGCTCCAGGGCTCTGCCTGCATCTGCTTAGCTCCATCAGGCTTGTCATCCGGAATGTCTCATGGCAAGAGTGTGCCCCAACTCCAGGGAAGAAGACAGGAGCTCCCATAATCCTCTGGAGAAGACCATGATCACACAAAGGCCTCATTGACTGTAACCTGATTGACAGGCTAGACTCAATCCCTTTGCAAGGTGGCAGGAGATTATTTAAGTGCCACATACTCTGATCACAATTTCAGTAGTTTGAATCCACCAAGAGTCATGCTAAAAATTATAGATATACCATCCACAAGTATAAATTTTAACATAGTTTTATTTACAGTAACATTGAACAGATAGTGCAGAAACTTCACTTTCCTGTACACAACTTGTCCTATTAGTTTCCACCATTATTATTTTCCATTTGTATTAAACGTAAAAACAGTAGCTTATATAACAATTCAATTAATATATAATTCAATAGTATTGATTACATTGTTTAACTTTTCCATTCTCATATAACACTTCCGAGTTGTTCTTACCCCATCACTGCTCCTAATCCTCATATCTGATTTTTCATGCTGTTCTTATCAACTTTATTTCATATAGATACTCCATCAAAATGGCATGATGTTCAAGGCAAACACTCCATACTAAGTAAGCTGTTTTTCTTTGGTTTAAAGAAAACTTCAGGGGAAATTTATTTCTTCAACATTTAATGATTATCCCAGAGAACCAGTTACATGGCTTCATCCAACTTAAATGACTTCAGAAATTATGGAATGTAAAATTCTGCGTGGCCCCTGCCCCCCATGTTTGATCATTTCAATCATTGATTATTTGATCTTTCATCAAAATATTCATTGGTAATAACTAGACCCCATCCTGTTTTTGTGGTCACATTGGCAAGGACACAGTTGCACATGGAAGCAATTGGGTTTGCCTTTTTTCTCCAATAATTAATATTTTACAATGTTGTCCTTGATAAGTGTTATCCAGTCTGTATAAGAGAAGGCATCCCTACTCAGTCCTACAACATCCGTACAGCTCTTCTTATAAGAGACAATTTTGAAATCACTCTGTCAAGCTATTTCATTGATTATCTTCCTCTTTTTCACTGTCCCCACTTTGCCAAACATGATGCCCCTTTGGGGGTCTCGTTCCTCTTGATAACATGGCCTAAGTAGGTGAGACCACGTTTCACAATTCTCACTTCTAAAAAGCATTCTGAATAGGTTTCTTCTAAGATATCTCCTTTTGTTCTTCGAGCATTCCTTGGTAATTTCAATATTTTAATAAGCATTATAATTTCACCAGTTATTTACAGCTTTCTTTATTCACTGGGCAGTTTTCACACACATGAGGAGTGGATGAAAATATCATGACCTGACTCACCCACCAGACCATAGTACTCAGTGACATCATTTTGCTTTTCAACTCATCAGAAGGATCTTTTTTCTTTTAAGTCAAAATCTCCTTTATTTGTAATTTGAAATAAATATTTCACAATACATAATGAGATATTGTTTTTGTGATTAATCACTATGCTTTAATTATGTTCAATTTGTAACAATGAAAATGCATCCTGCATATCAGATATCTACCTTATGATTCATAACAGTAGCAAAGTTACAGTTCTGAAGCAGAAAAATTAATTTTTTGAGGGAAGC
The DNA here is from genome assembly GCF_050624435.1 of Tenrec ecaudatus. Lineage (NCBI taxonomy): Eukaryota > Metazoa > Chordata > Mammalia > Afrosoricida > Tenrecidae > Tenrec > Tenrec ecaudatus. The sequence goes on from NC_134539.1 coordinate 68,066,565, forward strand.
TGTTCTTTAGTTTTATTTATTTTTATCATTTTATTGGGGGCTCATATAACTCATCACAATCCATACATACATCAATTGTATAAATATTCAAGGGTTCATGAAGGAAGGCAAAGTGCGGAGGGAGTTGGAAATGAGGAGCAGATGCCAGGGGCTTATGTGGAGAGTAAGTGTTTTGAGAATGATGAGGGTAATGAATGTACCAAAAGATCTTTTATGGCAAAATTTTACCCACGTAAAATGTATTTTGATTTATTGATTATTATTGATTATTGATCCAAGTAAAATGAAATCTCTGACAACTTCAATGTCTTCTTTGTTATCATGATTTTGTTTAATGGTTCAGTTGAAAGGCTATTAGCTAGTTATATTAACGAGTATCCAAGTGAAAGATTTAGTCTTTCATCTCCAAGTAAGTGCTCCTCATTTTCAGAAAGCAATTGTGTCAAATGCTTTCCATGAGCTGTTAATGAGCCTTCCCTAAATACTGATTGTTCATTCTTCCTCATAAAATTCAGTTTCTCAGATGTTTTGCTGTGCACATAGATTGATTAAGTATGGAAAAGAACGGCACATTGACTCTCACCTCTCTGATTTTAATGCATGCCATATTCCCTTATTCTTTTTCAAGTGACTGTCTCTTGGTCTGTGTCCAGGTTCTGCAAAGTCCTGTGGAATTTCCACTCTTTGCGATGTTATTCTAATTTTTTATTATTTTCCACGCAGTTTAATGCCATTGCATAGTTAATAAAACACAAGTAAACATCTTTCTTGTATTCTCTGTTTTCAGTTATGATCCATCTCACACCAAGAATTATATTCCTGGTGTCATGTCCTGTTCTGATTTCACTTGGATTTCTGGCAACTTGGATTCCAGTCAATGTGTGCTGCAACCATGTTCTAATTATCTTCAGCAAAATGTTACTTGCATGTAATAGTAATGAAACTGCTTACTCACTTCTATATTCTGTTGTGTCATCATCTTAAGCTAGGTTCTCTATAGATGTAAGATCAGTGAAGTTTACATGGAGAGGGAGAAAGAGAGAAAAATTTAAATAAAGTAAATGTCTTGCACAGTTTTAGAAATGCCTGAGCCCACATTCAGCTAGCTTCCAATAGTATTTATTACATGGAGGCTTCTCTGGACTGGAAGAGTTGCTGGGGCTGATGAAGATAGGCAGGGAATCAATACACTTTGGTTGGAGAGGAAAATGAACCCAAGCTCTGCAAGTTATAAGGCAGGATGCTGATGATTCCCAGGCCCTTGTGTGCCAAGTCCAAGAAACCTGATGCAGGATCTAGACCCAACAAAAGCCAAGCGGGTTTCCCCACAGATTCCACTTATATCTAAAGCAGCCAGACTCTAAGGAAACTTCCATCCATTTACATCGGGGCTGTGATCTGAGTAAGGGTGTTTTGTTCTACCCTAATATTCCACAATGGATTGGCTGCTCACAGCAGATTTATTTTGGAAGTAGTTATGATATAGTAAAGCAAACACAATCTCACTGTCATTGAACAGATGCTAGCTCATAGTGACCTTATTGGACAGGGTAGAACTGCCCCCAGTAGGTTTGTGAGACTGTAACTCTATGTGAGTATATATAACCCCTCATCTTTTTCTTGTGGAGTAGTTGGTGGTTTTCAATAGCTGACTCTGAGGTTAACCGCCAGAAAGTCTCCTTAATTATATTGGAGAAGGTCACATAATTACAAGGTCTTAACTGCCATACCACTGAGAATCCTGTGTAGGCCAAGTGGAAACAAACCCCAACTATTGCAGTTTCTTGTCTTTGGCATGGGGACAATTAGGCATCTCTTTTGTTCATAGACCAGACACTATCTTCCACATCTATCAGCATAGACAAGTAGCTGCGACATCAGTTTTTGTTTTAAACCTTTCAACTGCTATTCCATCAATTCCTAATGTATTGTTTTTCTCCAATGTAACTCGAATTTCTTCCTTCAAAATCATTGATTCTTCTGTTTAGTACATGCGAAGTAACCACTAGAGCTAATGGTTGAAAATAGACCAATTATTTTTGGTACAGGAACTCTGTGTATTCTTTTTCATCTTGTGATGTTTCCTGCAGGATTTTGCCCATAGATATCCTCCATCATGGCAACTTCGGACTTGAATTTTTCTTCAGTTCCTTCAGCTTAGGAAATGATGAACATTTCCCAATGTTCCCAATGATGGCACATACCGGAAATAATGGTTGTTAACAATCTGTTTGTATACATTTTTCAGAAAATAGTGAAATGTTATTCATATAATACTATATGCTACTTGTCCATTCAATAATATATCTCTTTGAGAAAATTTACCATCTCCATGGTAATAACTTTAATATAGTCTATTAAATAGAAAAACCATTGCTATACATAGCTAATAGCTTACAAATGATTTTTTTTCAAAAATTTATTTTTCTATGTGGCTTTATTAGCATCATTTTATCTGTATATTAATTTTCTTCTTGCCTTTCTTTTAGGATGAATTATTATATGTAGAATGGCTAGGATATACAATTTTAAAATGTAAAATACATATTTCTAACTTACATTCCACAATGATTTACCCATATAATCAATGCTTACTGTTTATGATTTTCCAATCTTTGAAAATATAAGACTCTTTTTACTTTCTGCCAATCAATTCCTGATGTTTACACCTGATATTATTTAGCTTTGTGGTGTTTTTTTGAATTTTCCTTCTTGGGGTTAATAATGAGTCTAAATATATTTAGTGTTCATTATTTCTATATCAATCTAAATTTCCATATTCATAGCATTTGACTATATATTGGAATGCTAATTTATTTATTATTGGAATTTGCTCTTTACATATTAATATACTTTAAGCTAGAAAAGATTGATTGGTATCATTATTTACTCTAATAATATTTAAACGGAAAGAACAATATGACACATTTTCGTCATCATTCACCAAGACTAAGAAGGCCTTCAAGTTACTAAAAAATATAACACATAAGTTCCTCCCTCCATTATCATGATCCCATTTCTAGCTTACAAATCTGGCTAGACCAGAAGGTGTGCACTGGTACAGATAGGAACTGGATGCACAGGAATCCAGTACAGATAAACCCCTCAGGACTTGCGGTGAGAGTGGCGATTACAGGAGTTTAGAGGGAGCGTGGGATAGAAAGGGGGAACTGATTACAAGGATCTACATATAACCCTTTCTCTGGGGGATGGACAACAGAAAAGTGGGTGGAGGGAGATGTCTGACAGTGTAAGTTATGACAAAATAATAATAATTTATAAATTATCAAGGTTTTATGAGGGAGAGGGGACAAGGAGGGAGGGGAAAATGAGGAACTGATACCAAGGGCTCAAGTAGAAAGAAAGCACATGTTATGAGAATGATGATGGCAACAAATGTACAAATGTGCTTGACACAATGGATGGATGGATTTTGATAAGAGCTGTATGAGTCCCCAATAAAATGAATTTTTTAAAGTGATGTAAAAACTTTGATAAATAGAAACAAAAACAATATGCAATTATACATCAAGAAAAACAAAACATATCACTCATGGGAAAGGATATTTTCTAAAATTTAGACTCATAGAAATTAATTCAGGGAAAATTTCCATGAATCAGAAGGAGGAAGCTAAATAAGTGGGCCACTTATAGTCATATTAATAAACCAGTATATTTATAACATAAAAATTAACTAGCAATGTGTAAATTAGAATGTAGTTCATTCCTTGGTCTGATTGCTAGTTATGTTCATAATGTATTTTACTTTATGTGTCTTGAATAGAGACATCTTAAAGTTAATCATGTGGCCCCACCAATTCTTTTTTAATCTAAAAAATGCAATGCTTTTTGACAATTGGACATGTATTTTTGATTCCAGGAAATTGTAGCAATAGCACTTTTAACTTTATACACTTTAATAAAAAGAACCCAGAAGTGAATGTGTGTCAGTGCATGCACACGTTTGATTTCTCATCAGTAGTTACCTAGCATTACTTTGATTCTTTATTCTTCATGTTGAAACACAGCTCAAAGCACCAAACCCATTCTCCAGTGAATGGGACAAATGTAGGTTAGTGGTGTGGGTTGCTAGGAGACCAATGTCAGCGTCATCTATGACCTTGCAGATGTAAAAATAAGTATAGATTTATCGAGTTTGGTTGCACATTGTCTACGTCCTCTGCTCTGGCTGTCTTATTTCATTTCTGTCTACCTCAGTATCTTACTCATTCTTTTTCTTCTCTCACAGACAAAGGTAAACACATCGGACTATAAAACACCTTTTCTCGATACCCCTTAATTCCTCAAAGTTATTACTGGGCTGCATTTAACCAGAGCATTGTGTCTGAGCTAACGAGACACTCTAGCAGCCGCATCAGCAAATCCAAAACCTTTTAAAAGCCTGCTCCTTCAGACCATTGCTGTGAGAGAGACAGAAATCAGTTCTACTGGGAACAACATTATGAAAAATGTATAAACATCACAAAGTAATTTTGCTGCCACATTCAAAATGTTTTCTCAAATTTGTACCCTCCATTTCACAGTCAAGGTGGCTTATGTTAAATAACATCATGCAGAAGAGAGCTCTAACGCTTTGTCTGGAATATTATTTTTGAAAGATGTTTGCGATCTGAATTTCATGGGGAAAAATACCAAGAGAAGAAGTGAAATTAAATGAAAAGAATTCTCACATCCCAAACCATCTCCTTTCATTTCTTTAGCTTTTCTTCCTCTAAAGCAGATTATAATTTCAACTGCAAATAATTTGTGTTTCTTTGTATGTGCGTGTGAAGAGTACTTATTCTTCAAAGCTTGAAATTATCTTTCAAAGATGTATGAAAATGCAGCTCATATTTCATTTGTAGCAAAAATTTCCATAATTTACACTTGGGTTTGGTTTGCTATTGTCTTTGTGTATTTAAATGCAAAATACAGAAAGAGATATGGATATACAGGTAGTTTTATTACAATGGTACGAATAGCTGAACTATTGTTATTGAATTAGAAAAACATGACTACATTTAAGTTGTTATGATAATTTCTGTCTACATTCAATCTAATAGATGCTATCAATATGAAATAGAACTATTATAATGAAAATTTTTTCTTGCAAACTATATCCAGAGTAACAGTTTCTTGTGATTGTACAAATAGAATATTGTGCAAAGCTAAATATCTGTCAGGGTCTGGGTAAGGAAATTTAAAATAAAATTTTAGGCATTTTTCTGTATATCTTAAATATAATTTATATTCAGAAAATAGAAAACAGTTTCTGAAAGTTCTTTCATATGTCCCTTCTGAACTGCTAAGAAAGGAATTTAATCCTCCAAATTCCTATAAACTGAGAAATCATTTGTTGTTGAAAGAGAATTAATTCACTCTACCAGTTTATAAACTCATCCTTGGAAATATGTCAGTTTTATTGTCTCCATCCTTAAGACACGCCCCCATCACCACTAAAATAATTTATATTTAAAAATAAAATAGTAATGGCAGTAAAAACATATATGGACATTTTCCAAGAGTTTAACATGAGGTATTTTGAAATGTATGGGGAAAAAATCGGTAGTTAGCAAATATTAATAAACTCTAGAAATAGTGATATTTAAGAGAATCAAAACCAAACCCTTTATGTGGTATAACCTAGAAAAGGCTCCTAAGACTATCCTAGAATTGAGACAGTAAGTTATAAGGCAGAGAGTGAATGTGAGATATCACACTGAAGAAAATAAAGATAAGGAAGATGCACCAAGGAAGAGTAAAGACTCACAGATTGGGTGAAGCTTGAGTGGCAAAGTCTTTTGCCAAGTCATCAATCTTATTCTTTCTGGAATACCCATTGTTTTCCTTATTCCGGAAGTCACTGATAAGAAAAATGCAAACAGTATCTCAAAACCAAATAAATTCAGTATAAAATAAATACCTTATAAAATAACTAAAATTTTATTTCAGTGCCAAATAAAATGATGTCTATATTTAGTCCTTCATGTTTACCAAAGGAAGCATCAAATACCTACTGGATGCCAAGCCTTATTGAGCAAATAATCAAGTCTGATAGATACTGGTGGCACAGTGTTCAAAGCACTTGCTGCCAGCTGATGAGCTAGTTGGCCAGTCCATCTGTTCCCAGGAAAACGATATGGTAGCCTGTCTTTGTGGATTTAGTCTGGGAAACTCCACAAGGAAGTTTTACTCTGTCCCTAAAGGTCACTATGACCCAAACTCTACTCCACATCACCTAGCTTGACTTTTTAGTTTATGAATCCAATTAGAGGGACAGGTATGTGGAGTGATAATTATAATATAAACTAATGTTAAGTGTTATTTCTGTAGGCAAGATTGTGGAGGAGGCAGAAAAGATTATGCTCATAACTGGCATGTGTACTATTACTGTAGGGGTCCCAGGACATAATCCAGAGAGTCCAGAGACTTGGATTGTGTGTATTCCAAATATTTGCAAATATTCTAGTGACTAGTTAACTTTGTATAAAGCAATTTAAGAACATTATCCTAAAATATTTACGTTTACATTAAAACCATAATACTCCAACAATCTTTTGTTTCAATGTTTCACAATTAATTTATAGAAAGTTCAGCATAATAAGAATAATTATTGATTTTGTTTCTATTCAACTGTCTCTTTTCTGATCAGGACATTGATCAGAAAATAACAAGAGCAGCAAAAACAATCAGACATATAACTACGAACAAGAAACTGCCATCTAGCCAAGGTTCTATTGACCGGAAGTGTTGTGCTGAGTAGAGAACAGTTTCTTCCCTTTGACTATATCTTCTCTAGCAACTCATCATTCAAATATAATTTTCTGCCACAAAATATGAGTACAAAGTGTCATGGATGGTACTCTAAGTTAATGATTTCTTCTCTGTAGAATACCATTTATAAAGGCAATTTAGGAGGAATGCAGCATCTTAAAAATATACCGGAGGATGGCTTGTACCTGAGGAATGCACTCTACCATCACCTTCTGCTTCAGCAGTTTCTTAATACTATGATGTGATCAAAGTTTATTTTACTTACCTGGAAATCAATAGAAAGCAAATAAACAAAAGCAGCATGATCAATAGGATGGGCATTAAAAATGAAGAAGCAGAATTTTTCTTACAAAATAAGAGAGTGTTTTGTAAGACTATAAGAGATTCAGATCCTTTCTTTGTCCACTTAAAACAACAACCACCACCAAACAACAACAACAAAAATACAATTGCTGTCAAGTTGATTCTCACTCATAGCAGCCCCACGGGTGTCTGAGAACTCCACTACACAGGGTTTTTAATGGCTGAGTCTTCAGAAGAAAATCGTAAGGTCTTTCCTCTGAGATCACTCTGGGTGCACCTGGCACGCTAGTCTTTGAATTTGCAAGCCCATGTCTTTCACCAATGGCATTACCCAGAGACGCTCCCTTTGTCCCTCCAGGGTGATTAATAAATTACAAAGTAATCCTCAGTAAACTGAGGTCCGTCAGTACACTAACTATGTTTGGGCACGTGGAAAAGTACAATTCAAATCAGTGAAAGATGACCTGTGTCTAAAAGAATCTCTCCCAGTATCACATAATTGTTTCTTGCTGACTTAGCAGACTCATGACTGTTATGCCCTGTGACTTCTGATTGTTCTCCAGGTATGTCACCTCTTGGAAAGGTTGATGGTCTTGCAATCTCAGAGCTAAAGTGGGTCTTCTATGTAATTGAACCATTAAAGGATGTCTTAAATGGCTGCCTTTCAGCCTACAGGGAAAGCATCCAAATATAAGGGAAGTTGGGGGATAGCCCCAGTGGTCTGGTAAATAAAACAAAGGACATTGTAGATGTTAGCTCTCATAGACCTTGAAAGCCGTGCACGACATTGCATTACATACAATAGCCATTTTAGCTTTAAAATTGCAGGTTTAAGCAACCCTGGAAGGTTTAAGAAACTAAAAAACCCCCAAGGTAACACGCAGAAATTCACAGGGGCCTCTTTGGGTGCCCTATTGATTCTGCTAATTCAACAAGGGATAATTGCGAAAGTTACAGGAGATATTTAAATCTCCCCAAAGCACAAGGTTTCTATCAAATACTGGCCTATAGGCAGAGAGCCTACAAAAGGCTCTTTAAGCTCGCACAGCAAAATGAGTGCTTAAGTTTTAACCCTCCGAGTGCATAACTGCAGCACCTTTGATTCCCCAAAAGGGACAATAATGGTGCTTTCAACCAAAGCTACAAAGCAGTGAGATTGCTTTGCTTGTACTAATTCAAATAGGAAATGATTTCTGCCCCTCAATGTATTCAAAGATATTTGCTTTTTAAAAATGGTATGGCCCTATAATTAAATCATATTTTTTGTTATGTATCTTCTTCTTTGTGGCTTTATAAGGGATCTTTGTCTATGCTAATTTTTAACAAAACATTAAAATTGATTATTAACATGGGTAAGGTATTAATTTTTAAAGTAGTTGTATTGCCATACATGTCATATATAATACAATTTAATCATTCAATCATATTAAGAATATTTGTGCAGTCATAACCACAATCAATTTCAGAACATTTTCTTCCCATATTCCTTGGTATTAGCTCCCCCATTTGCCTCATCCATTCTCCCCTACATCCCCCTAGGGAATTATAAATCCAATTACTGGCTCTACAGATCCACCTCTCTTGAGTTTCATATATGGAAAATCATATAAAGCACAGACAGAAAGTTAAACAAACAGCAACCACAAAAACCAACAATGACTAAATGAAACATTTAAAAACCTCAGTCATAAAAGAAGGTAGAAAATCTGAAGCAACCATAGACTAGGTCAAAAAGGAAATCAAATGATAGGGTACTCGATAGTAACCTAACTACATCTGCCACAAGTGAGTTTGCCTCGCTCGCTGTGAGATAGTAAAGCTATTCAAAGCCCTCAACCATGTTCAGAAGGGATTCACTGGACACTTCATCCTTGAGGAAAACCTGCAAATAGTCTTTGGGCTTCCACTGAGATCCATTGCTGTCAGGTTCCACAGGACAAGACAATGTCCCATCCTATGGCAACTTCTTCTTAGGCTCGAGTCCCTTGCTGCTGTCATTGTGTCAATCCATCTCTTTGGGGCCTTTTGCTTTTGTGCTTGCCCCTCTACTTGACCAAGCGTGATGCTTTCTCCAAGGACTAGTTTCTCCGGATAATGTTTCCAAAGTACCTAAGACAAAGGCTCCCCTTCCTTGCCTCTAAGGTTCATTCTCACAGTACTTCTAATACTCTTCTCCAGCACCACAACTCAAATGCATCTGTTCTTCATCAGTCTTCCTTCTTCAATGTCCAACTTTCACATGTATGTTAGGCAATTGAAAATAGGATGGCCTGGGTCAGTCGTACTGAACATCTGTGTACTGTAAACCATAGCTTTCGACAGACTGGGTGTTCAGAATTTAAACTCTGATACTATTGTGTCCTTCAGATGTGGATTATATTATTTATAGTCTTTGTGTCCCACAAGCTTGTGTGCTTTCTCCATGTAGACTTAGTCGGCAGCTTATTTATAGTACACCCTCCTTTATGATAGCTGACCACCATTTTGTCCCTGCACCGCTCTTTGCCAGAGCATCCAGAGGTTCAATGATTTCTTCATGAAGGCGGCCTGTGAGCAGAACCATGTTGGAAGAGCTGCTCATTTTTAGATTGTGGCTAGAAAAATGGGCAAGCCCCAAATCTACTCATATACTTATGGTAAGGTGCTAATTTTGACTCATCTTCTTGACCTGATATTATAACCAAATTGAGAACATCCTTAGGGAATTGCATGAGATCTAACATTTCCCCCTTAATTATTGTTTATATTACATTTGCTAAAGGAACTTTAACTTACAAACAATGTAGGACTTCCTAGTTCATTTTTTTTGTGAGAGAATTAAGCCTTTTTATTTCCTTGTTTCACAAATAAAGCTGGCTGCTTTGGTTGCTTTTTGGTGTCTAGTCAAAGAGACCAAATCCCATGTCCTCGTCCGACTCTTCCGATTCCTCCTTTGCTTCTTGCTTGGCCGGGGCCGAAGCAGCAGGAGCAGCAGTGGTGGCAGCGGCAGCCACAGGGGCAGCGGCCACAAATGCAGATGGATCAGCCAAGAAAGCCTTGACCTTTTCAGCCAGTGGGAAGCTGTACTCAGTCTCCACAGACAAAGCCAAGACCCGCTTGTACCCATTGATGATTGAATGGGGCACAGAGGCAACAGTTGGGTAGCCAATCTGCAGGCACACGCTGGCAACATTGCGGACACCCTCCAGGAAGCGGGTGTGCAGAGCTTCCTCTGTGATGTCAAGCACTTCCGGGTTGTAGATGCTACCGTTGTCAAACACCTGCTGGATGATCAGCCCAAAGGAGAAGCGGGAGATGTTCAGCATGTTCAGCAGGGTGGCTTCGCTGGCACCCACTTTGTCTCCAGTCTTGATCAGCTGCACATCACTCAGGATTTCAATGGTGCCTCTGGAGATCTTCGTGGTGATGCCCAAAGCCTGGAAGAAGGAGGTCTTCTCGGGACCCAGACCTGTGTTCTGAGCCGGCACAGTCACCTCACACGGAGCGATGGCACCGGCACGGGCAGCAGCTGGCACCTTGTTGGCCAGCGGCATGTCCCTGATCTCAGTGAGGTCCTCCTTGGTGAACACAAATCCCACATTCCCTAGGATATGAGGCAGCAGTTTCTCCAGGGCCGGGTTATTCTCCAGGTGCCCTCGGATGGCCTTGCGCATCATGGTGTTCTTGCCCATCAGGACCACGGCCTTCCCGCGGAGGGACATGTGGATCTGCTGCATCTGCTTGGAGCCCACATTGTCTGCTCCCACGATGAAGCATTTTGGATAGTCATCCAAAAGTTGGATTATTTTAAGGAAGTAGTTGGACTTCCAGGTCGCCCTGTCTTCCCTGGGCATCACGGCGGTGCGTCAGGGATTGCCACGCGGGGTTCAAAGACGTTGTCACCCTAAGAGGATGCCTGGCGAGAGCCCTAGTTCATTTTCTTTACAGCTAACCCTTGAGTTTCTTTATAAAGAAACTGTTGGCATATTTTGAGCAGAAAGTTTCATAGCCCAACAAAAACTTTTTTTGCTTGGTATCTTGATTTTTTTATGCCTGTTGCTGGGGTTATTTGGGGCAGTGATTCAGATAATTCAATTGGATAGACTCCATCAGCTCTAGTTCCTAAGGTTTGGTGTTCCAGTGTGTTTTCAGATATTAAGTTATTAATATAACTTAATTTATAATTTTATTAATTTATCGTCTTAGTTTTAAAGATGAGATGAACTTAGACCCTAAAATTATAAGATACGACAAAAAAAAGGTAAGGAATATTTGAACAATAAGTCAATATTAAGGAACTTTCGAGGGAAGCTGTATATGGACTGAGGGTGATTAGTTGGTTACACATTAAGCGGCCAATCACATGGTCAGTAGTTAGAAACCCCTAGACTCTGTGCCCTTTAAAAGGTCTAAATGTTTAGAAGCAAAAAAGACAATAATCCCTTATCGTATAGGCTTCCTACGAGTTAGAATCAATTAGGTATCAGCCAGATTTTTTATTTTGCCATGGGAGGCTTTATCATATACACAGAGACTACAAGTTGGATATTGGAAAGCCAGGACACAGCTTGAGAAGAGAGTGTCTTTAAAAAAGAAAATTGAAAAGGTTCATACATGGATGTGTGAGGGCAAAGTAGAAGTGTTGAAAATGGATATATTCCTAGATATTTATATAAATTCTTTGAAGATATAAATTTTTCTTCTTCCAATTGTGCAGGAAGCATTTTAGAACACATTTTAATATATAGAATTAAATAGATAGTTCATGTTACATTTTCAGAGGTGAAGTTGATATATGATAACTAGTATTTTGGACTATTTAATTGGATATCTTTTAAAATATCCCATATTTTCTCTTAAATTATGAAAACATCCTATTACCAACAAGTATAAATCTATGCATGTCTTTGAATTTGTATCTGAGGAAAGTGCTTCAAAACATTATTCAAAATAACCAACATAAATACAAAACGTGATGTTTGAGTTTGTTGGTGATTTTCAGGTTACTTTTTGGTATTTCTTTCATGTGTCTGGGCTTCAGCAATATCATCTAAGGCATCTAGAATCTGAGGTACAGCTTCCAGATTGCACTCAATGCTGGAGCATGTGCTTCTCAACATATATTAGAAATATTTTTCAGCACTTGATCATTTCCCAAATCTGTTTTTAAGAACTTGCTTATAATGAGTGGAAGCAGTGAAAAACATGTGCAGAGTACCTGAACTGTACAAATAACTACATAAATAAACTCTTCTTGACAGCAATCTACTGTGATCTGTCCTACAGTGAACGTGCAGCACACGGGATGAAAATCGTATATTTATTACATCCTGCAGGTTTTTGTGGTATGTCTGCACTGCATCCATATATCAGCAGCATAGTCATAAGACCAGACACTACACATAGAAAAATAAATTTTGCAAATTTTACATAAATGGTCACATACTTGATTTACAATGCTGTCACTAATATGATGTTTTTAAGTAATCAGTCGATAGACAGGGTTTTCATCATTGGAGATGTATATAATGATATAAGGTATCAAGAACAGAATTGATGCAGTCAATATTAATGACGGAAGACCCGATGAACTGATCTGAACGGAGAGGATCAGGAATGGAATCTACAGACAAATTGACATATCAAAACAACCTAGTTCCTGAAAATAATTGATGACACTTTACAATTCACTAAACTTATTACTTCACCACTCGGCTGTCAATGTGTCATACTGTGGTGGCTTCTTATGATGCTTAAGGGTATTTCAATGGTATTTCAAATACCGACAGGATCAACCAAAGTGAATAGGTTTTAGCAGAGCTTTCAGATTAAGAATAGAGTACAAAGAAAGACTTGTCTGTCCATTCTGAAGAATTGTCTACTAAAAACCTTATGAATAGAAATGAAATATGGTCTGATATGGGAATGTCATGAATAGCCACAGAACTTTATCAGATATAATGCCAGAAAATGGAAGTCAAGTTGGAAAATAGTATGCCAGTTGGAAGGTACTCAAAATATGACTGAGGAAGCACTGCCTTTGCCAAGCAGAGTTGACCATAATGACTTGGATAGAGTAAAGCAGCCAGGACCATCATTTACTGACGAGTCGCGATTCAACATGAGAAGAAACAGCTGTAAACATTTGTTAATAATTGAAACATGGAATAGACAAAGGATGAATCTAGGAAAATTAGAAATTGTCAAAAATGAAACAGAAAAAAGAAAAATCATCATTCTAGGCATTACTGCACTAAAATGGACTGACATTGGCAATTTTGAATCTGACATTCACATAGTTTACTATGATAGGAATGATAAACTCAAGAGATAAGTCATTTCAGTTATTGTCAAAAAGGACCCTTCAAGATATGCCTTGAAGCACAATGCTGTTTGTAATACGGTTATATCTATCCACATTCAGGGAAATCCAATCAACATAATTATTATTCAAATTTGTGCACCAACCGTCAAAGCTAGTGATGCAGTTGTTGAAGAATTCTACCATCTTCAGTTGTTTGCATTGATGATGCATTAATAACTGAGATTCATTGATAATTTTAGCAATTGAAAGGCAAAAGTTGAATACAAAGAGGAAGGGACAATCATTGGAAAATATGGAGTTCGTGATAGAAATGAAGCTGGACATGACATAGAATTTTGCAAAACCAACGGCTTGTTCTTAGAAAATACCTTTTTCCATCAACACAAAAGGTGACTATACGCATGGACTTCCGAAGATAAAATACACAGAAATAAAACTGACCATATCTGTGGGAAGATACAATGAATAAGTTCAATAACAGCAGCTAATATTAGATCAGGGCAGACTCTGAAACACACCATCCATGGAACCATGTAAGTTCAGGATAAAGCTAAAGAAAATTAAAACAAGTCCCCAGGATCCAAAATACAACCTTGAGTCTATCCTTCTTGAATTTTGAGAACATCTAAAAAATATACTTGATGAATTTAATACTGACAGACATGATGAGCTGAGAGAGGACATAAAGACCATCATTCATGGAGAAATTAAAAAAGGTCATTAACAAGACAGGAAAGAAAGAAAAAAACAAAGTGAATGTGGGAAGAGACTCTGAAACTTGCTATTAATCATAGAGTAGCTGAAGCAAATGGAACAAAGGATAAAGTCAAGGATCTGAACAGAAAATTTCAAAAGGCACCTTAAGAATACAAAGCTTATATTATAGCAATATTATAACAAACTGTACAAGGACCTACAACCATAAAACCAAGGGGGGAAAAACAAGCTTAGCATATCTGTAACTGAAAGCATTCAAGAAAATTGAAGCCAGGAATTGCAATTTTGAAAAATTCCTATGGGTAAAATATTGAATGATGCAGGAAGCATCAAGAAAGGATGGAAAGAATATGCAGAGACAGTGTTCCAAAAAGAATTAGTCTACAGTCCACAATTTTAGGAAGTAGTATATGAGCAAGAGTCAATGGTGCAGAAGGAAGAAGGTCAAGCTGTACTCAATGCATTACCCAAAAAACAAGGCACCAGGAATGATGTAATACACATTGAAATGCTTCAGGAAACTAAAGAGTCATTGGAAGCACGTACTCAAACTATAGAATCATATCACTGATAAAAGACAAAAGTAAAATTTTGCTTAAGATCATCTAACAACAGGTGCAGCAGGGGACTATCAAAAGTTCAGGTAGGATTCAGTAGAGAACATGGAACAAGGGATATCATTGTAGGTGTCAAATGGATCTTGACTCAAAGCAGAGAATACCAGAGAGATGTTTGTTTGTGTTTCATTGTCTATGCAAAGGCATTTGACTGTGGGGACCATAATAAACTGTGGATAACCTTGAGAAGACTAGGAATTTCAGAACAATTCATTTTGCTCATTGGGAACATGTACATGAATCAAGAGGCAGTTGCACGAACAGAACATTGCATGGGTTAAAATCAGGAAAGGTGTGCGTCAGGGTTGTATTCTCTCATCATATTTGTTAAATCTATAGCTGAATAAATAATCAGAGAAGCTGGATTATATGACGAAGAGAGCAGCATCAGCGTTGGAGGAAAGCTTATTAACAACCAGTGGTGTGCAGATGACACAACCCTGCTTGCTGAAAGTGAGGTGGAATTGAAGCACTTGCTGTTGAAGATCTAGGACTACAGCCTTCACTGTGCATACAACTCAATGCAAGGAGGACCAAATTCTCACAACTGAACTTATAGGTAACCTCATGATAAATGGAGAAATGTTTGGAAGTTTTCAAGGATATGTCCTACTTGGATCCGCTATCAATGCTTATAGATGCAACAGTCAGGAGCCAAAAAATATATTCTGCATGTGGTGTATCTGCTGCTGAGAGCTCTTTAGAGTATTGAAGAACAAGGGTATTTCTTTGAGAAGGGTGCACCTGACCCAAGCCATGGCATTCTCCATTGCATCGAATATATGGGAAATTTGGACATTGAATAAGGAAGACTGTAGAAGAATAGATGTCTATGAATTGTGGTGCTGGTGAAGAATAGTGAAAGCACCATGGATTTGTAAAAGGAAAAAACAGATCTGTATTAGAAGTAAGGCCAGAGTGCTCCTTAAAGGAAAGGATGGCAAAACTTTGTCATATGTTTTGGGCATACTTTCAGAAGAAACTAATCTCTGGTGAAGGACATCATGATTGGAAAATGGAGGAAGGATGGCATGGAATGGGATGGATTGACACAGTGTCTTCATCAACGGGATCAGGCATAAGAAAAATAGTGAAGATGGTGTAGGATCATGCAGTATTTCATTCTATTGTGCATAGGGTTGCAGTGGATTGGAGCTGACCCAATAGCACCTAAAAGCAATGGAAATAAAGACTAGATTCACATTATAGAATTTTGAATGGTCAATGGCTTCTTCATGGTAAATATATTTTTATCAACAAGAAAAAAGGTGAACTTCTCCAGATGGAATACAGAGAAATCAAACTGACTACATCTGTGGGAAGAAACACTGGAGAATTTCAGTATTAGCAGCTAAAATTAGGCCAGGGACTAATTATGGAAAAGGCCATCAATTGCCCATATGCCAGTTCAAGTTGAAGGTGAGGAAACTTAGAGGTAGTCCAAGAGATCAGAAATATGGACTTGAATCTATTCCACCTGAATGCTGAGAACACCTAAAGAACAGAATTGACACATTGAACCCTAATGAAGACCCGAGCTGTCTGATGATATCCAGAACATTGTACATTAAGACAGCAAAAGGTCAACAAAAAAGGCAAAAGGAAGAAAATATCAAAGCGGATGTCAGAAGAGACTCAAACTGGCTGTTAATTGTAATGTAGCTAGAATAAATGTTTAAAAATGGATGAAGTTAAGGAGCTGAATGAAAATTTCAAAGGGCAACTTGAGAAAACAAGGTAAAATATTATGATAGAATGTGCAAAAACCTTAAGGTAGAACACCAAAAGGAAAGAATATTCTCAGTATATCTTAAACTACAAAGGTCAGGGAAATAATTCAAATCTCAACTAGAAATATTGAAAGACTCTATGGACAAAATACTGAATGTTGCAGGAAACAAAGGATGATGAAAAGAACAGTCACTGCACCAAATTGTCCACATTCAACCATTTGAATAAATAGCACGGGAGCAAGAACCAGTGGTACAGAATGAACAAGCCCAAGCAGCATTGAAATTATTGACTACAAGTTTCAGCAAACGGGTGAAGCCCTGGAAGTACTCACTCATCTCTGCCAGGAAATTTGGAAGATACATAGCTACTTCATCAACTGACTAAAAGAGATGCGTATCTCTACACATTACAAAGAAAGTTGATATGAAAGAATGATAGTGCTGTAGAACAATATCACTGATATCACATGCCTGTAAAATATTGCTGAAGATACTCCAACTAGAATGTTTGAGGTACACTGACAAGAAGCTGCCAGAGACTCAGGCCAGAATAAAATAGGACACTAAACAAATGATATATCATTGCTGATGTCAGATGGATCATGGTGGAAACAGAGAGTACCAGAAAAATGTTTATTTGTGTTTTATTGACTATACAAATTATACACGATGAATGGGAATCCCAGGACACCACATTGTGCTTATGCAGAGGTTATACTTAGATCCAAAGGCAGTTGTATGAACAGAAAAATGTTATACTATATAGTTTAAAACCAAGAAAGGTATGCATTCAGTTTGTACCCTCTCACTATACTTAGCCAATCTGTATTCTGAGCAAATAATCAGAGAAACTGGATTATATGGAGAGAAATGCAATATCATGATTGGAGGAAGGCTTTCTAGCAGCCTGCAATTAGAAGATAACACAACACTGCTAGTTGAAACTGAGGAATATTTTAAGCATTCACTGATAAAGATTAAGGATTGAAGCCTTCAATATTGATTACAACTCAATGTAAAGAAAACCAACATACTCACAACGGAGTCAGTGGGTCACATTATGATGATCTCAGAAAAGATTGAAGCTATCAAGGATTTTTGTCCTGCTTGGATCCACCATCAGTGTTCATAGAAGTAGTAGTCAAGATATCCAACAACGCATTACATTTAGTAAATATGCGGCAAAAGACCTCTTTAAAGTGTTGAAAAGCAAGGATATTGTTTTGAGGAGTAAGGTGTGCTTGACCCAAGCCTTGGTATTTTCAATCTTCTCCTATGCATGTGAAAGTTGGACATTGAATAAGAAAGATCGGAGAAGAATGAATGCATTTTGGTTATGATGCTGGCAAAGAATTTTGAAAGAACAATGGACAGACAAGAGATGAAACATCTGTCATGGAAGAAGTGCAGCGAGAATGCTCCTTAGAGGTAAGGATGGACAGACTTTGTCTCGTGTACTTTGGACATGTCTGAAAAGAGTGGGTCAGCAAAAATATAAGATCCTAAAGGAAATGAATTGTTACCATGGTTGCAAAAATGGACTCAAGCATAAGAACAATGAAGATGGATCAGACTGGTTAGTGTTTCATAGTGTTGTACAAAGAGTCCCTATGCATTGGGACTGACTGGGAAACCCTGAACAACAACAATGTATGGTGTCATATTGGTCATGCTTTGGCTGCCACCTGCAAGATCAGCAGTTAGGAGCCACCAGCTGATCTGTGTGCAAAAGAGGAGACTTTCTGCTGCTGTAAAGAGTTACAGCCTCGGAAAGCCAAAAGGGTAGCTCTACCCTGTCCCATAAGTTCACAATGACTAGGAATTGGATGGCAGTAAGCCTAAGAAACATGCATGAGAATACTCTAAACAGAATTATTAGAGTGGAGATTAGTGTCCAGTAAACCATCCTTACTCTCGAATCTCTTCCTAAACCGGATGTTAACTCCCTCACTGCATTAGAATGATGAGGTAGGCCAGTGGTTATGATACTCTAGCATGCATTGGAATCATCTAGAAGTCTGTGAAAGCAGAGACTATGATGCACCGTTCTCTGAATTTTTGACTCACTACATCAGAGTAAGGCCTAAAACTTTACATGTATAACACATTCCCAAGGTGGTGCTGATGTTGATGCTGCTGGACTGGGTCCTATACATTGAGAACTAGTGACCTCAATGGTGACCTTCATGTAAGTCCATCTGTAGATCCATCTGTGTATCTCTAGTACTGAGTGTAGTTACTGGGAAATTGAAAGATCATGATCATATTCAAATTCAAAGAATTAGATAAAAGTATCCTGGCTCTAAGATTTACTAAGTTTCAGGGTTATCTCGGGGTTTCAAAAACTAAAATTATTCTATTTTTATTCCTGTGAAAAATTTACTATTATCTGTATCACTCTGCTCTGATCATATATTAGAAAAATAACATGATGTTCATTAATTCCTTAGCTTGCTATCTCTAGTTATCTGCCTGTATCCATTCTGCAAGTATATATGCAACAATATATCTGATATGGTTTTTAATGTTTTGGACATCAAGTGTTAATTGCTATTAAAATTTCACACCTGAGCTACTTTGATTTTGTTTTGTGGTGACCAAAATATATGCAAAAACACATCATCATGCCTCAGGCATTGGGCGATGGGGAATCATTATCTAAGTTTATTTGACTGCAGAACCCACTTGAACATTGGCAAATTATCAAGCATGGCTCATGAGATGTAATGTCCATTTGGATTAATGTGGACAACATAAATGATTTCACAGATGAATTATCTGCTATAAGAAATAACTGAACTGGTCCTCTTACACAAACCAAGCAGCAGGGGTTTCTCCCCTACAAAAAGTGGGGGCATCCCCAGCTTAAATTCTGAGGCCTTACCACCCAAACTCCAAGGCGATCTCTCTGTCTACGGTAATTCCCCTGCCAGCTAAAGAGCTCTACACCAAGGAGGGTATGCCCGCACACCCTCCTCAGCACTACAGTTGCAGAGAAAAACCATCACAGGCCAGCTGAGGTGCTCCAAGAACTGTGAAGCCTACTTAGAGTTTGGAAAGGGAAGCGATGCCCTCGTGGGCCCACAACAACCCGACCAGTGTCACTTGAGAGGAATATCCAACACACATTCCAAGTAATGGAATACTGGACGGCTAGGATAAGAGTGAAACCACAGGAACATATAGCAATAGCCCGACCCCTCAGTACAGCTACCAGCAGGTAGTTCATTGAAGTACTCATATGAATCCCCCAAGAGAGATCCCAGCGCTCTTCGACTCAGGAAGATGGCTCCAGGCACCTCAAAAACAACACATAAACAGCAGCCAGTTATAACAACTTCAACCAAAAAGCATGAGAAACAGAAGACAATGCCAGAAGAAGTCATGAACCTTATGATGGTCATAGAAGAAGCAGATATTGACATGCCACAAAAATAAATTTTCAAAATGCTGCTTGAAGTCATAAAGGATATGAGGGAAGCAATGCAGAAAAAAGATGAAATGATAGAGGAGATAAAGGCAACACACCAAAGGGAATTACAAGAGTTAAGGGATGAAATAACAAAATGCAATGACAAATGGACAGACCTTGCAAATAGGCTTGAGGAGGCAAAGAATTACACCAGTGACCTAGAGGATAACCAAGCAGACCTCAGCAAATGGGAAAAGCAGTCAAATATGACAATCAAAGAAGCTGAAGAAAACTTAACAGCCACGTCTGATGCTATGAAAAGAAATATTAGAATAATTGGACTACCCGAACAGGACACAACAAAGAATCAACAGTGAAAATAGCAAGGGAATTCTTAGAGGAAAAATTCCCCAGCTTAATAAATGAAAATCAGGCAACCATTCAAGAGGCTGAAAGAAGACCAGCCAGATTGAATCCCAAGAAGTCACCAAGACACATATAATTGTCAAATTATCCAAGTATGAGGAAAAGGAGAAGATCATAAAAGTAGCTAGGGAAAAGATAACAGTCACATATAAAGGTACCCCAACAAGATGTTCACATCTATTAGGGGAAACAATGAAGAAGAGGAGGGAATGGATTATCATATTACAAAAATTGAAGGAAAACAACACAAACCCAAGAATATTCTACACAGCCAAATTATCTATTAAGATAGATGGAGAAGTCAGAGTCTTCCCAGACAGGGAAAACCTCAAAGAATACATTAAAAAAAAAAACCCAGCCCTACACAAGATCCTTGCTGATTTAGTATGGGCAGAAGATCAACACTCACCAGGGCATATAAGAGACCATCACATGGAACAACTCTACCCATAGGGCGACAAAGAGGAAACAGCCCACAGGATAGCATTAGCTCAATAGTGGAAAAAATGAAAACATAAAACAAACACATAAAACAAGCAGATAAGATAGGTAGATAGGAAAATATCCAACAAAAAAAGGTACAAGATGACATCAGAGAGTCCTCAGATGGAAATAATGACACTGAATATCAATGGCCCGAACTCTGGCATTAAAAGGCTAGAGGCTAACAGACTGGCTCAGGAAACATAACCCATCGATCTGCTGCCATGAGGAGACTCATCTCAAGCTTACAGACCAAGATAGATTGAGAATTAAAGGGTGGAGAAAAATATGCCAAGCAAATGGTAATGCAAAACAAGCAAGGGTAGCGATCTTAATATCTGAACAAATTGAACTCAAGATACAGGCCATAACAAAAGACAAGGAGTGGCACTATATCATGCTCAAGGGAACAATTGACCAAGAACCAGTGAGCATAATAAACATAGGTGCACCTAACGAGAGACTTGGAAATTCATAAATCAAACTCTCCTAGATGAAAAAAGAGATCACAGGCTCAACAATTAAAATTGGTGACTTTAATACCCCACTCTCTGAAAAAGACAGATCATTGGAAAAGAAACTCAACAAGGAGACTATAAATCGAAATAGCACAATTGGATGACTTGATTTCATAAATATTTTCAGAGCTTTCTGCCCACATGCAATAATATTCACATTCTTTTCAAGTCCACATGGCACATAATCGAAGATAGACCACATGCTGGGACACAAGTTGAACTTGAGTAAATTCAAGCACATAGAGGTTATACAGACATCTATCTCTGATCATTGTGCCATTAAGCTGGAACTTAACAGAAGGACAATGAAGAAAACAAGGTCAATCATTTGGAGAAATGAACAATTTCATATTGACCTAGATACGAGATGAAATCAGGGATATTGACCTAGATACGAGATGAAATCAGGAAGTTTCTAGAAACCAATGAGAATGAAAATAAGACGTACCAAAAGGCATTTATCAGAGTAAGGCTAAATAGCAATAAATGCACACATTAAAAAAGAAGAGAGACTCGTGGATGATATGCTGACACAAAATTTACACCAATCAGAGCAGAGTCAACAGAACTACCTTATTAATAGCAATAGGATAGATATAATAAAAATCAAAGCCAAGATACAGGAGGAGGAAAACAAGAAAAGTATGCAAAAACTTAATGCCTCTAAAAGTTGGTTCTTTGAAAGAATTAATAGAATTTATAGACCTCTGGCAAACCTACCCAAAGAAAGGAAGGAATGAAGGACATTTGCAAGGATTAGAATTCAAACTGGGGACATTACAATGAACCCTAATGAAATCAAAAGGATAATTACACAGTACTATGAAGGTCTACGTTCTAACGAATTCAACAATTTGGAAGACATGGACGTCCACCAAAAACACAGTGGGTTGTTATCTTCAATCTTCTTCATGGCTGACTCCATGGTCAAGGCAACTTGAGAGCTCCTGAGGGTCTGCTTTCAAGTATATATAGGTTTCCTTCTTGATCTGTGTCTTGGGTCACTGGAATGTATGTGATGTGTGAACTTCCGTGTGTATGTGCGCGTGCGCGTGCACGGCTGTGAACACCTTTCAACATGGCCTTCTTGGCCTTTAATGCCTTTGCTTTGACTTCAGCTTTGGGGGGAGCAGGGGCTTCACCCGTTGCCTTCAACACCATCTTTGTAAAAGTGAGAACTGCACTTTTGATGCGTCTGAGAATTATTGTTGTGGTTAAGTATCATTGAATTGCGACTCTAGCTCCTCTATGTATTTTCAACAGAAATACAGTATCTGGTGCTTATCCATTCTTAGAATAGTTTTTATATTTGAGCCCATCATTGAAGTCATTGTGTCAATACATCTTGGTGAGAATTTTTCTTTATTGCGGCCCCACTCCTTGCCAAGTATCAGGTCTTTCTCCTGCGCCTGGTCTCTCCTGATAACATGTCCAAAGTACATGGAATGAAGTCTTCCCATCCTCACAGCGAGGAGTACCTTGCCTGTACTTTGTTCTTTTGGCAGACCGTAATAGCTTTAGTATCATTGAGACCACAATAATCCAAACACATGGATTCTACTTTGGTCTTCTTTAGTCAATGTCCAATTTTCATATGCCCATGAGGCAGTGGATTGGCTTATATTTACATGTAGACAGTAATTTGCTCAGTTTACTTAGATAGTAATAGTCACAGTTTTATAAGGTGACTATGAGATCATTAAGCTGGCTTATATTTTCAAGCTACCTCACCAGGAAATGTGCGGTGGATGTGTAGGAAAGCAATAAACCCAAGTGGCAGTTCTTGATCTGGAAGCTACTTTTCATTTTATTGCTTTTGACACTTGGTCTCCAAAAAGTTGCAAAAGAAAGAAAATTGGTTTGGATGGCAAGTTTGTCATTTTTATTAATGAAAATTTCATATCATAATCAGACATTCTAGATAAACTGGTATGATTTTAAAAACTTTACTTCACAGAAAATAATTCATTGTAATTTGTGGACAGCGTCAACAACATCAAAATTTCTAAGTGTGAATCATATGAAGAAATCTATATTCTCGCTGGTAACAAATATTCAAAGTGACAACTGCAGGGTTTTAAATAATTCATCATTTAAAATCATTTGGGGATGATTTACTCTTTTTTAAAAGAGGTTTTTCTAAAGAATTAAATTTGTAATTAAGCAGGTACTTTTAAAAAGCAATGTGGAATTTTGAAAAGATAGCGTGCATACTTGTGTTCTCAAATTTCTATATAGATCTGTTCAGAGTCTGCTCTCCCCTTTTCACTTCCTCTCATTTGTTTGTATCCTAGAAAAGCCAGTCTTAGAGCATCTTCCATTCACGGCCATTGCAGCGTTTCATTGTCTGTAAAGAGAAATGGCAAGTTACCGGCACAGTCCTACACAAACTAGCCTGCACAACCAGCACCATTTAAATTTGCAGGGTGTAAAAAAGCACCGTTGAGAAAAGCCCGTCGATAATTATATTACCTGTTATTTGAAAATATAAAATGCAAAGGTAAACATCAATATAGAGAAACTTTGCAACCAATGATGATTTTTTTTCTGCTAAACAATGATGGATAAAGAAGTAGACCACTGCCTACATCTATTCATTAAGACACCACTAGTTTAACCACATATGGCTCCTTCCATAATTTATCAAAATGTTTAGAAGTGTTACCTCCGGGAAACTGATATTATGGGGAAAAATGAAATGAAACACTATGATGTTATATCTGTGGGTAATATAAAACTTAGGTATTCAACTATCTGCCCCACTCATGGTGGCAGCTCAAATCTACCTACCCAGCATCCACATAGCAGAATTTAGAGGGTTTCCATTGACATTGTGGATTCTATTGGCAATAAGATAGTGGAGAAGACAATGATCCAGGCCCGCACTCATCAATAAACTTTCCTTTCCACGTGTCTCTTACTTTAACAGCATCCTCATCAACTATGTGTCCACATGCATCAGCCATATAAAGCAACAGAGCCAGGGCAGGCACGGCAGGAGCCTTCTTTTTCTTTTCGTGCTTCTATTTTTGAAGCTGACATTGAATAACACTATATGGCATTATGAGAAAGTTGTATTGGCTGCTCTGGCTTAAGGAAACGGCAATGGCAGGAACCAAGCCACATCACAATGATCACCAGGTAGATGTAAATAAGAATAACACTACAAATAATTATAAACTTTTTAATGCAATGTATCATCTTTTGAAATATATCTCTACATACACATATATATGTATGCATGTATATATATATATAATCAAAGAGAACCAGGTTTTGAGTGGTTTTCAAGGTCAATTTCTTGGCGTTTGTTAGGTGGGACTTGCCAGATGAAACAGGCAACTGCTTTATCTATTCATTTTCTTCAGGATTCTCTGACCTGTGCATATTGAAGGTATGGAAGCAAAATTCCTGTTCCCCTCAAACAATGTTCCCTTGTGGAGGTCACTCAGGAGCCATTATTGCCGCCGTAAAGTCCGTCTGTGCTGAGCTTTCTCTTAGTCCTTTCCTCGGCAGAACAATAACCTCAAATGAAAACAGAAGCATTTCAACTATGATTTTAGATATGCAGCTCAGCCCCAGGATCTGGGCCAGTGTGTTTAATTGAGAACACATTTAAATTTCTTTGATATTTCTTTATAAAAATTACAACACCCCAAGGGGGGAAATATTCATCTAAGTTACATTAATAACCCTTTCATAATCAAATTATTTCCAACTTTGAAATTTTGTTGATATCATATGTCTCCAGTAATGGAGAGCATATTAAAGTCAAGGTAATACATTTTTTGAGGAAATGTGAATTTTGATATAATTATAGGGGATACATATGTCCCAGTTGTCTTGGGAGGTAAGATCAGAGGTATGGATCTCATTTCTTCTGATTCACAATTATATAGGTTCCTACCCAGATAGTACCTCATGCAACAACTAGGATAACACTTTCCCAAGAAACCTGAGAGGCTGAGAATGTTGATGGGCACTAGATATTCCATGGCTCATGACATAACATTGTTTTAAAAAGCAATTAACCACTTGTAATCAAAGGAAATGGTTGAAATATAAGCTGCCCATTATGTCCTCTTAGCAAAGAAAATAAGTGATTATTGAAGGAATTAGTGACAATTTCAACTAGCAATTAGCTATATTGAACAAATACTTCAAATAGAAACCAAGAAATGGTTTGGCCTTTCTATGAAAATGACCCACTCCTGTCTGTTTTTCGTTGTTTCAATTACGCTTTTATGTACTTTTATTGAGTTGTCTAGTACTAAAATTTTCTGGTTAATATTTTGCATTTTGGTTGCTTTCTGGTATGGCTGCTAATTGCCTATTTATTGTAACACTTATTCTTTTATTGTTTTTCAAAATTATTCTATCACTTTGTCCGTGTTTTCTTTGAGTCTAGGCTTTCCTTCGCCTCTCTCTCTCAATCTCTGGGAAAACCCTACGTATTAGTCACCTGAATTCCTTTTCAGGTTTTTCCATGATAATTTCTTTTTCCAGAAAGTTTTCTGGTTATTTACTTTGGTCACTTACTTGTGCCATTTTGTTCAGTCTGTCTATGTGATTTGAAATGGTCTATTTTCTCGAAGACATTAAGTTCTTATTATATTGAGTTGTTATATATTATTTCCCCTGTGTCCTGAGTTTTCTGTTTTGGCTTGTTTTTACATACCTGAGTAGATGATTATGTTCACAGTTCTGAATTTTAATCCAAAATTCTCAACACCTGTGTCTGGGATGGTGGATCACATCTGGGTGTGTGACAGCATTTCTGGTTGAAGACGAGGATATAAATTGACTTGCTGCTGAGGTGAGTTAACTGTTCATTTAGTCACCTGGGTTTGAGTGTGGGGCACATTCTCACTGGTTGCTGAATTGGGTATTGAGTGTGTGTACTGCTGGTTGCCAAGTAGGGAGGGCAAGAGTCCCCAGATCATTGGTTACTGGTTGGGTTAGATGGAAACTCTCTAGAATGGTCTTAGACAGGCAAGGCTTTGTGAAAGGGCTGGAACAAGCAAAGCCATCTGGTTTTATTGGTGGGAAGGTACCTTGAGGTTGGGATTGGGGTGGTGCGATGTCACGGGAGCATGGGTTTCTGTTAGGAGAATGTATCTTGTTAGTGATAGTGGGGCATGGTCACAATGCGTGTGCAGGCAGAGGGCAGGAGGTGCTGCTATTCTGGGGTTCTGGCTGTCAGTGGTTGGGCAGAAACCAAGCACAGCTGATATATGGATTCTTGGTGAGAGTAGTGGAGCACAGAGCTGGGCAGAGCCAATTCCTGGACCCCCATCTCTGAGGGTGGGGTGGATGTGGTTGCTTCCAAACTGTAATTACATTTGTAAATGTGCAGAGTGAACGGGCAGATCAAGCCCATAGACCATCTCTGCAGGGGGCAAAGAGAGCATAGGATAAGGTGAGTGCAATGACATAGGATAAGGTGGTGCTCTAGACATGGGTACAGCATCATTTTTGTTTGCACCACGTGACAGGGTAACTCTTCTTGCTTTCTCCCAACATCACCAGGCTGTACAGAGAGAGGTGATCTGTAGTTCTCCATGTCTGCTATTTTAGAACATTCCTTCCATTTGGCCCTCTTTCCAATTCTTCATCCTTAACCTTGGTGCTTAGGAATCCAGTCTTATTATCTCTATCTGATTCATTTATTTTCTTAGATCTCTGTTGCAAGACAGATGTTCCAAGACATCTATGTCTCCGTTTCAGACAACCTGCAACTATTATTACCATTTTTAATGATAACGATAGCATACTCTGAATATAGTTTTGCTGAATGTAGAAATCTTTACACTTGAAAGAGGCTGATTTGCTATACAATCACCTGCCCAATGATCTATATTTCTATTTCTTTCTGATATTTTTTACTATAATTTTGCCGGTTTGAAGATCTTTACTTTTGATCATGACTTTAGTTGTCCAGCAGAAAAGTAAAAAGGTTAAGTCAAAAATTATGAAAACTTTTGACCTAAGACATCCATGAATTCAAATGTTAATTGAATTCTTACTTCCTGTATTATGCCCCTGACAAAGTGGGTTTCCTCATGTGAAGCTGTAAGAATGTGTCTTACACCATGATGGATATAAATATATTTGTCTGTTTGGGTTAATCAACATGCTAGTGTATTTAAAGTATCTGGCACAGAATAAATTGGAATTAGGCATATTAGTTTCTGTGCAAGTTGAGAAGAGAAAGGAATAGCACCACTGAGTCTTCTCTCACAGAGAAATGAAGATCACAATTGCAAACGAAATTCTATTTCTAGAATCTTATCTCCTATTGTGGCAGTCACCTAATGTGGTGTCAATTGAAGGACTAAGAGTGTAGGCGTGGATTCTGGGCTGTCAATCTGGAGAGAGCCAATGAGACTTCTGTGGGCATGGCCTTCTCCTGAGGGTTCTGGGAAATCTGGGACACCTCTCTCTGCTACTCCTTGGGAGAGTTTGCAGAAAGCAAGTCACATGGATGCAACCAGACCTCAGAAGCCAGAGGAGCCACAGAGAGACTCCTGCCATCACTGAGATGTTTCCAATGACACTGGATCCAAAGACTTTCTACCCACTGGCCTGTGATCGTCTACATTTGGCATCATTGCATGTGTTTCGTGAGTCTGAAGAGGACTTTATAGGTTGGTATCAGACATATGTACTGATATAAGACATGGCCTTGGACTGGATTGGATTAGGATGTTTTCTCAATGTTCAATTGCTCTTGTATATAAATCTTTTTCTTATACACATATGTGTGTTCATGGATTTGTTTCTCTAGTCTACCCAGACTAACACATCTATTTTAAGGGAAACGTTAATACCACCAGTTTAAAATGAAAGAACTAAATGCCAGAGCAGTGAAGAACCTAGAGCTAGCTGTCTAGTTTGTGCAGGTCATTAGCAATAAGGAAAGTCAAACTAAGAGTTTGTATATCTAATATAATGACTTTCAGACAACCTTAGGAGGAGGATTTTTTCGTTCTTTTTTAAAAGAAAAAGAAGATCATCCACCTTGAGTAATTGGTCCACTTTTATCCCTAGGATACTTAAATACCAATCTGGAAAACCTTTTAAATTGTAAATAGTATGGTTATTTTCATCAAGTAACTTCAGACTTTAAAAGTCTGAATAAAATCAAGCAATCATAGTATTATTTATACATTTAAAATAAAAATACTTAGAAAAATATTATCTCATTGACTTGATAATTCAAAAATATTAACTTGACAAATTATTTTATAATTCTAGTTTCCATATCAGTATGTGTAAACATAGCCTTGAAACTTTAGCTCATTTATATAAGAAAGTAACTGCTGCCTGAGCTTGAAATGAAGCTCTTTCATTTTGTGAGAAATGATTTTGAAGGGTGTGCACTCTGGCAGAAGATATGCGAGGAACCTTGGCCTGGTTTATGAGACGATTATGGACACTGCATTGCAGAAGAGTGGAGATGAATTCTGTAAACCCTAAAGGATCATTGGGCTTTTTTACAGGAATATGTCCCAAATCAGAACTTTTGCAGAGAAGCTGAAGATAGGCCTTGCTTATAGTTCTGATATCAGGTAAAAACAGTTTTTGCTGCTTTTTCCCTACTTGGCTGATGCATTTGTACCAACACCCCTTAAAATATTATTCCTCTAAAAGATGCCTTGCATTGTCTGAGGTTCTCTTTATTACTTGAAAGGTCAAAAAATAAAGTAAAAAATACTCTTTGATTCTCAAAGTGAGTGCTTCCAAACGTGTTGTTCCTTAATTTATGAAAATAAATATTGTTTTAAGCCAAATATGTTGTATGATAAATTAATACACAACAGAAACGAAGCTAGTTATACGTGGTTGGAGGGAGAAAAATTTCGGCATCAAGATCTCCTTGATTTTAATGTTGAGCTGTTTAGGTGTGTGTATCTTCAAAAATGCTAGAGTAAAAGAAAAGAAAACATTTAAATGCTCCAGGCAGAGTATGCAGTTATCTTTGCACAGAAATGATTGTGCCTGCAGATTTTGATACAGCTACCAGGAGGCTGTGACTTCTTCAGAGGCTTAGCTCCTTCTTCTTCTTTTTAGGAAATAGAATGGCTCTGTGACACTTTGGCTCAGAATATTTTAGCTGAAAAGTCATTTCTGACTCTTTCTAGGAGAAGACATGGAGAGGCATTTCACAAGAAACCCTATTTAAGTAAGATAGAAGTGGCCAAAAGATAAAAACAAGAAATTTATTTAAAAATGTGCAATAATATGAATAGATTCATAGAATCTTTACATTGTAGCTTCATATCTGAAAGCTTGGAGTTGCATATTGAATGGTTTAAGATGAGAAGCCTAAACGGATTTTTTTGCCAATTTATATAAAGTCTTAAAATATATACACACGTATATTACCATGGAAGCTACCAAGAAGGAAGTGACAGACAATGCTTTTGTAAATAATTTGATGCGTCCCATAGGCAACAATTTGGAAACCCGAAGCATTTAGGAATGTAAAATATCAACTCCTGACCTGGTTTATACATTTCTAAGTCTTACATAAAAAGATAGTTTCTGCCTCGAAGTTCTGCAAAAAGGAAAGGCAGTTAGACCTAGAAACATTTGGACCCATGTGGGGTTTATAAATCAAAGTTGGCAGTACGAGTTTTACTGAGTGTGGAAGAAGAAATTGATATAATGAATAATTTTTTAGAGTGAGATTTTAATTCACATTGTCATTATAAATGGCCTCTGTATAGATGACAAGAATATAGATTCTTTGGCTGTATAGATTCAAAAAAGAATATAGATTCTTTGGCTTGGACTCTCCTAGTTGTGTTATAAGCAATGTGGCATTTTTCTATTATTTTAACATTCTAGCTGATTAGAAAATAAACAAACAAACACACTAACCTAAAACTGATCAAATTCTCACGGCTGCATAATAGAAATCTTAGTTTGACAATCCATCTTGGATTTACAGAAGGATGAGTGACATACAGGTAAATATAAACATTGATTTCAATAAATCCAAGTTCTATTTTTAAGGATCAAAACAATCACTGGACAGCTGCACACTCTGCATTTGGCGCTGAACTTTGCTACTGATTATTCCAAGGCACAAGCTTGCCCTCAGTCTTTTCCATCAGTTCCTCCCCAGAAATGTGACTGCTCAAGCAACAGAGTGAATGCATAGATGTCTAAGGACTCACATGGCCTTTTAGTATCCTCCTCAATACACACAAAAAGTGGCACCTGGGTTCTTTCATTGCCAACTGCTCTCAACTCTGTCTGGGTGACCAGTGTGTACTTGGCAACCTGTCTTCTGTTGCCCTGTGGACTGTTCTTCAGCAAGAAAAATCTGTGATTATATCTGATTCTTACTGTAGGCTATTCCAAAACCAGAGCTCTGCTAAAGTCATTTGACTGAACTGACTTTAAATCACCAAAGCAGAAGAAATATGAGATGAGGCTTACAATTTGGCATTAAGTCAGTTCTGCTTGTGTTTGACATGATGTCAATCCAAAGACACTTTTGTCTTTTTTCTTTCAAGTCCTTTGCCCTTTAAAATTTATTATTCACCATTCCAATTCATACTAGTGTAGTCTGCACATGCACTGGACACTTCAGTGTGTTACAATGTGCATTAATGATTTCTGATGGAAAGATCAGCAATGGCTGTTTGCTATGCAATGGAGGCTAAAGATGTGCCAAATCTCCAAATTTTTCAAAATACTTGTGTTCGTCTGGGTACATTAGAGAAACAAATCCACAGAAACTCACATGTATAAGAGAAAGTTTTATATAAAGAGTGAGTAGTGCACATCAAGAAAACATCCCAACCCAGTGCTGCCCAAGCCCACAAGTCCAACATTAACCCATATGTACTACACCAATCCTCAAAGTCCTCCATCTCACAAAACACATGCAATGATGCTAACTGCGGCGGAAAGCCAAGTCATTGAGTGTGTAAGCATCTCAGCGCTGGCTGCTCCATCACTCAGGGCTGCATTGGGGTAGGTCCATGTGGCTTCCCCACAGGAATGTCTTACAGGAAGTGAGCCTTGCCAGCTGAAGCAGAGAACCGGCTAAGGCAGCTTCACCCTGGTCCGACCATCAGAAAGCAAGAGACCCAAGAACTAGAAAGGCGAGGCTCACTGAGCCATGTATCTCTCCACCCTTCAATTAACCCCACATGTGTTTATCGGCCAGGTTGGCACAAGAAACTTAAACTAACTCAATGTTGTTATACTTTATCACGTCTGATATCAACTACTTACCCTTCCCTTATAGCAACATCTCACAGAAAGCACCAACCATCAAGGAAATAACTTACACAGTGGTGAAGGCTGACAATCCCAAATCTGTAGTCCAGTAGTCAGTCTGGAAAATTATTTTCATTCATATGATGATAGAGACTGACACACCCAAATCTGCAGGTCTGTAAACAGGCGGTTAACTCACAAGCTTGTGAATCAGATGTCTAAAGTAAGGTGTGATAAAAGGCTGGCTTGAGTCTGAAGAAACAGAGGTTTAAAGAAAATAAGCCAGATGCAGGATCCATAGCTAGAGAGTACATTTGCCAAATTGCTACTATTGTTTTACCAGGTCTCTCTCAGAGATACAAAATGACAGAAAGTGAAAGAAGACTGTCTTACTGTGATGACCAAGCAGAGGAACACAGCGGAACTCACATTGTCAGAAGATGGTGCTCCAAGACCTGGGCCACATGTCTGTTATTAGAAATTCTAGGCAGTAACTGGGGTCTGGCTGATGTTCATTTGGGGTATTAAACATAGTAATTCATTTCTTATGTATCTTTCTTTGTCAAGTAAGTTCACAAGGATGGCATGTTACCCACATCCAGGGCATCGATGGAGTTGTATTTTCAGTATCATGACATCAAAAGGTCAGATTGAGGACATGTTTGTCATTACTGAGCACATTAGACAGACCAGATGTGGACTTAGCCAATTCTGCTACCTCAACTTCTTGCTTTCCTTAATTAAGCAGGAAGCTGGTAGTTGGCCTCATAAGAAAAGAGCAGAAGGGCTGCAGGGAGGAGAGGACCAGTCAGGGTGCAGGGTAGCAGCGATGAAACATATAACTTTCCTCTGCTTCTTAAGTGCTTCCTACCCCCCAATATCATGATCCCAATTCTACCTCACAAATCCAGCTGGACCGAAGGATGTACAGTGGTATAGATTGGAACTAGAAACTCAGGGAATCCGGGACAGATGAACCCCTCAGGACCAGTGGTGAGAGTGGTGATACCAAGAGGTGGAGGGAACTTGGGGTAGAAAGGGGGGGCCGATTACAAGAATCTACATATAACCCCTTCCCTGGGGAATGGACAGGGGAGAAGTGGATGAAGGGAGATGTCAGACAGTGTAAGATATGACAAATAATAAAATGTATAAATTATCAAGGGTCCTTGAGGGAGTGGTAGCTAGGAGGGAGGGGGAAAATGAGGAGCTGATACCAATGGCTCAAGTAGAAAGTAAATGTTTTGAGAATGATGAGGGCAATGAATGTACAAATGTGCTTGACACAGTGAGTGTATGGATGGATTGTGATAAGAGTTGTATGAAGCCCCCAAAATTATTTTAAAAATAAATAAAAAACAAACAAAAAGAGCTTAAAATAGGAAGTTAGTCTTTGTTTTAACAAAAATATAAAATATCTCAAAAGGTAATTTAGGGTGCTGACTTAGTCTCTGATAAGACAGACACTTAAACTACATCTCACCTTCTTCCTGCCTCATTAATAATACTGAAATAGGGTAGACACCTTAGGTATAATCTACTGTCCTTAAAATTAATTCTGACTCATATAGACACCTTTGGATTTCTGAGGCTATACAGTTTTATATTATCAGAAAGCGATGTATTTATTAAAGGAGTTGCTGGTGGGTTCAAATGGCCAGTCTTGCAGTTAGCAGCACAATAGGTAAGCCACGATGCTATTAGGGCTTAGTCAAGCACAGTCATAGCAGCTACAAATAATACATCTCAGAAAAAAGGACTATGGCTACAGGGGCCGTCATAAGTAGACCACTGCACCCCATGGAGGTCATTTAAAAAGTATAGGTGAAAATAACAGAAACCTTTATTTAACAAAAATAACAAAATGTGAGGCTTACCATAGCCACCACCTATATTTATATATTCTGTGGGTAGTATTTTCTTTTCTCGAATTCCTCTTTGAAGAATTCCGTGTTCTTCAATGTATACCACATCAATACATTTTTAGACATCTCCAAGGGACAAAGGATTTTAATTTTAATTACTTTGGGGATTTTTTTTTGGTGGGCTAGTGTAGAACGCTACAGGAGCAAGTTCAGGTCTCCAGGGTAGACGGGGTAAGGTTTCTCAACAAAACTCACATAGGATACCCCTTTTTAACAATGAAAAATAACCAGGGGCACTGCTGTGACGGGGGAGTACTCAGTGTAAATGTCTTCATCTTTTTCTCACAAATGCAGAGTTTATCATTTTTTATACTTCTTCCTCATAAACTCTCATGATCATGCTGTATTGTTTGAAAAAACTATCAAGATTTACTATTTGGAGTCCAAAATACAGTCATCATTCCTTTCTTAGCTGATCTTTTTGTCTTAAATTTTACTGGCCGCCGAAATTTCCTTGCAAGTAACGGTTTTGATTGAATCTCTATTTAAAGATACTTTACTTTGATTAAGTCCATTCTATTGCTGAGAGGACTTGTCTGAAACCATCCACTACTCAGAGTCAACTTACAAACGATTTTGTTTTTTCTGAACAAACCCAAACTGGAACCCGTGTCGCAATACTTTTTGGTATATCCTCATATTTCTAATCCTTATAAAAATATTCAAGCTAAATGTGATTCTTAAGAAACATCATTATTTAACTGAAAAGAGTTAAGTGCATTTTCTTTTTTTTTAAGTGCATTTTCAATGACACACACGTAGTAATAACCAGTGCTGGGTCTCAAACACAGGTACCTTTGATTCTAGTAGCTCATCCTGCTCCCAGCTCTCTACACATCATTTGTCTGTCTGTCATATTAGAGTGTGTTGACGTTGCTTTGATGCCGCTCGTATTTCAAATGCCATCACAATCACCAATGTGGTACATGCTTCAGTGGAACTTCTTGACCAAGACAGATTTTGGAAAAAAGCTGGGTCATCTACTTTTGAATTAAAATATGATAATATCCAATGAAGTCCTGAATAGGATTGGAAGCTGAACAGTGAAATGTATAATGTCCGTCTGTGTGAGACACAGGGTTGCTGGGAGGACTGACTGACAATGACTTAACAACAACTTATGGTGACATTTGAACATTATTGTTAGCTCCATTTTAAGGTGTATGTGGAGCTAATCTCACAAAACCTACATTCTTTTGATGGCCAGATACCCCATTATTTTTCATTGTTTTAGCTCTAGGATGCAATTCAAACTCTTTTTTGGTCTAGGAATGGTAGAAAATATAATATTTTGTTATATGACTGCTGTCCACCATTATCAGCCATGCACACAGTTTGTAATTTACTGCATCTAAAGGGGAAAGTAGAGAGGATTGTTTATTGTTAAATAAACCAAACAAAATTAAATAAATAAAACCCCAAAGACAGATTATGGCTTCAACTGCATGTCCTTATTGGGTTATATTTTAGTATGCTGATAGTTCCTCCAATGACGAAAGTAAGTCATATGAAGGAATTAAAGATGCCATTTCAAAACACAAATATTACTGATCCCAACTGGTTTGACACATGTCTATTAACACTGTTTTGAAAAAAGAAAAGGGTCCTCTTTGAAGTGACTGGTTGAGAAAGTCTCAGTGTTCTCAATTCATACATTATTTTGTAGTTTGATCTCTCTCAATAAATCTCTCAGTGTGAAATCGCCTAAGATCAAGTTATCTCTCCTCTCTAAAAAAGGAGCCTGTTAAGAAATTTCCTTATGAAATATCAAATAGATTCTGGTAGTTTTTAT
Source organism: Tenrec ecaudatus (assembly GCF_050624435.1). Lineage (NCBI taxonomy): Eukaryota > Metazoa > Chordata > Mammalia > Afrosoricida > Tenrecidae > Tenrec > Tenrec ecaudatus. Next base: position 68,101,808 of record NC_134539.1, read on the forward strand.
GGACTGGAATAAACAATTCTCTAAGAATTACAGAACTGATGATTTAATACATTCATTGCTAATGTCAGATGAACCTTGGCAAAGAACACAAGAACAATGGCTTCCTGTGTTTTATTGACTGTGCAGAGGTGTTCAACTAGTGGGTCATAACAAATTATGGTTATCAAGAAGAGCCCTGTGAGTTCCAGAGCATGCCATTGTGCTCTGGGGGTACCTGCACATGAACCAAGAAGTTTTAGTTCAAACAGAATAAGAGAGCACAGTGTGTTTAAAATCAGAAAAGGAATCTGATCCTTCATCATATTTCCTCCATCTGTATGCTGGACACATTATGTGAGAATCTGGACTATATGAAGGGCTATGGAGCATCAGGATTGGAGGAATGCTCACTAGCAACCTGCGATATGCAAACAACACAACACTGCTAACTGAAAGTGAAGAGAACTTGAAGCATTTACTGATGAAAACCCCAAACCAACAAAAAATCTAGATAGAGCCTTCAGTATGGATTTCAACTCAACATAAAGAAAAAGAAAACCATTCCCACTAAACCCATAAGTAGCATCATGATAAATGGAGAAAAGGTTGAAGGTGTTAGGGATTTCATGTTACTTGAAGAATTATAAACCATATTCATGCAATCAGGAAGTAAGAATTGTAACAATGTATTATTGCACTCGGATATGCTGCTGTCAAAATCATTTTTGAAATGTTCAAAAGCACAGATTTACAGAACTGAGGTCTTCTTGGCACTCCTCATGATATGTTCACCCCCTCCTTTGCATGTGAAAGCTGGACAGTAAATAAGACACACAGACGGGGAATTAAAGCATTTGAATTGTGACATTGGAGAAATATTTGCTGTACCGGGGATTATTAGAGGAATGAATAACTCTGTCTTGGACGAAGTAGAGCCAGATGTATCACCTATTTTGGACTTGTTATCAGAGGAAACCATCCCTGGAGAAGAAGACCATACTTTAGAAAGCCGAGGTTCAGTGGAAAAGAGGATGAAACTCAATGGGATCACTTGCCTCAGTGTCTATAACAATGGGCTCAGACATAGCAACACCTCTGAGAATGGCTCAGAACTGCGCAGTGTCCCGACTCACAGGCACCTAACAATAACAGCAAAAAAACAATACAAAATTAAAATACTAGACTGTTAGGCTATATCATAAAGTACATATTATTGCAAATTTTTAGTTCAAGAGATGCATATCTTACACTACACCTGGCAAAATATCTAATTGTTGCAATGGAGAAAGTATTGGCATCTTCCTATTGGGCAAATAGGCTAAAATATATTTAAAATATTATTTAAAAATGAATAAGAGAGTTAAGTTCATTCACATAAAATTTTGTAATAATATGCCCTTTTAATTGAATTATTATTTAGACAATATAACACATGAACTTTATAGATACACATCTGTTCATTAAAATATTCATATAAGAATGATTAATTAAAATCCCTTTTAATATGTAGAATATTTTTTGCACTCCAGAATATTTGTTCATGTCATGCTCGGTCAATTCTAGTTCTCATTTCTTATGTGCCTAATGCAACCTGGTTTCTGCGGCCAAATATTGTCTACCTCAACAGACGGTTCTGTTCTTGAAATTTACCCACACTGTCATATTTATGGGTATATGTCAAGAATGTTGAGCTAAAGTAAGCAATTTTAATTATAAGGATCCTTGGGGGCATAATGGGCTGTGCGTTGCTCTGCTAAGGACAATGTAAGAGGTTCAAGGGCACCCGTTTGTGCTGTAGGAGAAATATGACGTTGTCTACTACTATGAAGATTTTAAAAATCTTACCAATCGCAAAGGGAAGTTCTACTCTGTCCTATAAGGTCACGATGAGTCATGATTGAGTGAGGAGAAAGATGAGGTTTTCTATGCAAATAAAGAGTGACAGTCTCAGAAATCCATAGGGGCCAGTGATGCTCTGTCCTATAGGGTTGTTCTGAGTGTGAATCGAGTGGATGGTATTGAGTTCAGTTTGGGATGCTGCTACACACACATACACACACACACACACACATACACACAGACACGTACATGTACATACTACAATTTTGCCCATATTGTTAGTGGACCATTTGTGTATGACTCATTCACTGAATAAGAAATGATCAACTCTGTGTCTCCAGTGGTGACATAAATGCCTCTGCTTTGATGGAAGAGACAGTCTCAATGCTTTTGCTGCCAGAATGGGGGTTGTTTACCCCAATTTACACATCATATAAAAAGATGACAGAACTCACAAGCAAGTGGGTGCATCACCAAGAAGAAACTGAAAAAAATGTCTAATAAAAAGGAAAGGCAACTAAGTAGCAAAGAGAAAAAGCCAGACACGGATTATTAATATAATCCTAATTTAAGATTTATTTCAGTTTTTTTGTTTGAAAGGAACAAAATTCTAGTCATGCTTCTTTGTTTTAAAGAGGACTTGGGGGGAAGAATATATGTGGAATTATATAAGGTATAAAAACTAAAAATTTAAAAATCTAAATAACAAGAACTAAAATCCGCCAAAATTAAACAAACTTCTAAGTCTATAATTATAGGGAAGTATTTAGTCAAATTTCCTTCTAACATTCAACTACTAATGTGAGTTAACTACATTCACACATGTATTGATGTTAATTAATAATTATCGGCATTGTGAGTGTGGTCTTTTGAGATCCTAGCCAGTTTAGGAATGGTGACGCTTGGTCAGGTGCTCCAGAGATGGAGTCCATACATCTCAGAAAAAAGCCATTGGGCATTAGAGTTGTCTTCACAGGATGGATCAGAATAGACTGTATGGCAAAGGGTTGTTTGTTGTTTTCTTCACATTTAAACACCAAATGGATTGACATAACAGCTATATCAGTGAGCTCAAATATACCAATAACTACTGAGATTGTTCTTGACTAAGCAGTGTTAAATTCTGTGATACATCAAGCCACTAGACTTTAAAAAAAGAATCATTTTATTGGGGTCTTGTACAACTTTTATCACAATCCATCCATCCATCCATCCATCCATTGTGTCAAGCACATTTGTTGCCCTCATCATTCTCAAAACATTTTCTTTCTACTTGAGCCCTTGGTTCATCTCATCTTCCCCATCCCTCTCCACCACTCCCTCCCTCAAGAATCCTTGATAATTTATAAAGTATTATTATTTTGTCATGCCTCACACTGTCCAACATCTCTCTTTGATTACTAACAATAGATTGGTATGAAATTGGACAATATTTAGTTTTTAATGGTTATTGACATATAAGTCATTTAATTAAATTCAATAGTTCCATCATATTAAAGAGTTGTGCAATCATTACCAAAATCCATTTTAGGACATTTTATTCTTTCTTGTACTCATTGTCCCCTGACATACTCCTAAGAAACTATTTATCCCTATACAGTTATCTATACTGAATTTCCTATATAGAAAAACATATCAAACAAGAACAAGAACACTGTCATCAATAACAAAATTAAATGGATAGAAACCTCAATAGAAAAGAAAGCAGAAAATATTAAAATCTAGAAAAAAATTAAAATGACTCCAGAGGAAATTCAAATGATAAGGATTTCCATTTTAGACAGACCACTCCCCAGCAATTTGATAAGCAAGAAAAGCAGTGTGAAAGAGAACGACGCTCTGCAGGTGCAGTGACTGTAGCCAGCAGTGCAGGCGAAAGAACAGTGAGGATGCCACAGGCCCTGGCAGCGTGCTGTGGTGGCGGTGGTGGTGCCACAGGACCTGGCAGCGTGCTGTGGTGGCGGTGGTGGCTGTGGTGCATATGTGGTCTCTATGAGTAGGAATGAACTCCACAGCATTTAAAAACTACCAACTCTGCAATAATCCACTTTCATCGGCACTGTGTTTAATAGCAAAGCGATTCACCTCCCTGGACTGTGGCCACAGGGGATTCACACAAGGCTTAATCCACATGGAGGCCCTGCAAATGGATTCTGGGCTTTCACTTGGACAATATTGCTTAACTCCTGTTTACCTGGTATGTGAAACATAAAGGATGGAATTGGGACAAATTTAAGATATTAGTGAATCAGAGACCCCGAGTGCAAATAAAAACAGAGTAAAACAAAATGCAATGTAAGATTGAAGGAGAGAGGTCAAAGTCTGCTTAATTAATCAAGGACTAGATCATTGGTAGAAGTTGAAGAGGCAGAGCAAGGTTGGTAGTAAGATGCAAGTCGGAGGAGTTAACAAACATGAGTTACATAGGAATGGAGGATCAAGATACTTTTAGGTGGAAAAAGAAAGGGAGAGAGAGTCACTCCCACTCTCAAGGGAATGATGAGATCAGAGGACTATTCATCTTAATTTATGAATATGGCCAGATATTATTTCACTCAATCCTGTGATAAACTTTCTACCTGATCATGCTGGCAACCTAGTGAAGCAGCGTTATTCACACTGGCCTCAAATTAATGAAGACAATCCAAGAGGAAATCCTTGACCCGTAGGAGGCTTGAGTGATATAAGCTGTTATCAAAAGACCAGGTCCCTAGTAGCACTGGCTACTAACCTAAAGTTTGGTGGTTTGAATACGCCTAGTGGCAAAGCCCCTGAGCCCTGAGGACATAGTGTGCCGTGCATTGGGCGGGCACTCTGAGGAAGACACATGGCATGTTCTGTTCAGTTCTCAAAGATTTACAGCCATAGAAACCCAAAAGAGCACTTTTACCATGCTCTTTAGGGTCACTATGAATCAGAGTCAATTCGATAGAAATGGATTTGTGTTTGGGTTTGTTGAAGTGTGTGTGTGTGTGTGTGTGATTGCAGAAGAAAGGTTTGTATAATCTAATCAAGGAAAGTCTATGGAAAAGTTCTACTCTATGATGCATGGCATTGTCATAAATCAGAATTTACTTGACAGCCATGGGTTTGGTTTAGTTTTTCAAGAAATGTGCCAATCCACATTTGAAACTCAGGGGCTCATTCCATATGAAAAGCTTTTAAAGGAATAATTTGAATTTAGATACTGACTATTTGACCTCAGGCTTGTGTTCTGGGGAGCTGAGAAACATGGTGGCTATTTGATTCTAGCTGAATTTGAAGTCATGCGACTCAACATAGTGTGTCTTCACTACTGAAGTCTAGACCTGTTTTATTCAATTGGATCAAATAAAACTGGGTATTCATATGACTCAGGCATTTGATTCATGGTGCTGATGAAGAATACTGATGGCACCATGGACCACCAAAAGAACAGACACATCTGCATTGGAAGAAGTACAGGTAGAATACTGTAGAGTGCTTAAAAGCAAAGACACTGAGATGTCATATCAGGTATTTTGGACATGTTATCAGGAGAGACTAGGCCCTGAAGGACACATCACACTTAGTAAGGTAGAAGAACAGCACGAAAGACCAAGGCTCTCAACAAGTCGGATTGAAACAGTGGCTGCAACAATGAGCTTCAACATAAGACAATCGTGATAATGGCAGGTATGTTTTCCTTCTGTTGTATCGAATACCTATGAGGCAGAACTGACTCAATAGGATGTTGACAAAATAATTTAAAAATATAGACATAGTGAACAAAAAAGAAAATATTGACAGCAATTGCTTATGGCGCCTCATAACCTTTGTCCCAATTAGAAAACGTCTGTGGAATGAACGTCTTCCTTTGTTATAAATGAGTTTGCTGAGAGAGGTAATATTTATACACATACTCTTTGAACATTGTGTGATTAGTCTTGGTTTCTTGAAGTTGGTAGCCTGTTCACAAAATAAAATAGTTAAGGGATTATGTCAATTTTAGAGAACCATCTGAATTAATAGGATATGTATTCTTTCGCTATGCACTCTGGAGACCAACTTTCAATCTTGATAGTCTTCTTTCGCCTCTCTCATTACAAGAACCTTTCTTTCTATTTTTATGAAGTTAGAATATGTTCAACATGGATCCATTTCTCCTTAAGTGTCTACAGAGAAAGCAAAGCCTTATTCCTATATGTCTTCTTTACATTCAAGACAGGTAAGTGGTAACCTATTCTGCAGTGGATCTTCTGTTTTATCTTATTATTGTATTTTAACACAAAAGAGTGAGACTGGCTTTGAGAGTCTTTTATACAAAAAGTAAACAATTTTCACGTTCTTTTACTATCCATTTCCTTTTATAAATTATAAGATAAATTCTTTTGATAATATATTTTCCTACAGAAACACATTTTCTTTAAAACCATTTTTCTTTCTTGGTAATACTAATCACATATTCACAGAGTGAATATCTTTTACTTTTTACAATATAATTAACATATGCCAGACATGACATATGTTGAATATGTTTGCCCTTAAGAAACTTTTGATTAAATAAGTAGCACAAGTATGTGTATGATTCATAATCCAGGGAATATACATTTCTCCCCATAGCTGAGATGTACTCATAATGATAAGTCTAACTGATACTGCTTATACCTGATAATAATATATTTTAATATTGATTTTAATCAAGTATCATTTGTAGGCAACTTGTGCCATTGAAGTTTTATATACAAATATGTTAGGCTGGTTGAGTAGAAAAACAAATCCAGTGACACTCACATATGTATATGAGAGAGCTTTATATCAAGAAGTAATTTTATATCAAGAAAACATCAAAGCCCAGTCAAACTCAAGTCCATCTATCTGATGCTCATTCCTAAGTCCCTCTTCAGACTCATGCAACCACATGCATTGGTTCTGAATGCAGGAAGGCCACAAGCCCGTGTGTGCAATGTAGTGTGGATCCATGTTTCAGGGCTCTAGATGGTCTCACGGTGGCCAGACAGAAGGAAAGTGATGGCAGAGAGAGAAGGGTTCTTTATATGAGAAGGCCACACCCACAAGGAGGCATCATTGGGCTGTGACCTGATTCACAGATTGAATAACACCCCTAGAGTTTTATATCTTCAAGTTGACATGAAATTATGCAACAACCACAAAAAGATAGCAAGTAAAAGAAACAGCTAAACACATATGATTTTCTTACATCCATTGCCAAATACAAAGCTAAAGTAGACTTATATGTAAGTATCCTGATGTTTAAACCAGTGATGTATTAATGAGATTATATTTCTTAAAATTATGATACTGTATGTATTTAAATATTTGTGTCTAAAAAGTGATTCAATGTAAATATCTACTTGTAGTGCCTTTGAAGTTCATTCCACCAGGTCAGACTGCTAATCAAGCTTTCTATTTAAAGATTCTGAAAAGATTGCCTAATGATGTGTGACCAAAAATGCCTGATTGATGGCAGATGGGGGACTGACTCGGTCACCACAGCAAGGCTCCTGCCCATGTAGTCATCTCATTGTGCCAGTTTGGGGTAAAAAACAGCACACCTCTCTTGCCCCCACACCTTACTCACCCGACTTCCCTCTGTGTAACTTCCTTTTGTGTCCACAAATGAGGAGGGACATGAAAGGACAGCGATTTGATGACTTAGAAGAGGTGAAGGAAAAATGAAGAAGGTCCTGCCAGCACCCAAACAGATGAGTTTTTAAAATGTTTCTGAGATAGTTAAAGTTTATTGTGCCAAACTGGCCAATAAACACACGTGGGGTTAATTGAAGGGCAGAGAGATAAATGGCTCCATGAGTCTCGCCTTTCTAGTTCTCTGGTCTCTTGCTTTGTGATGGTCGGACCAGGGTGCAGTTGCCTTAGCCGGTTCCCTCCTTCACCTGGCAAGGTTCACTTCCTGCAAGACATCCCTGAGGATAAGCCACATGGACCTACCCCAATGCAGCACTGGGTGCTGGAGCAGCCGTGTGGAGACCCCTGCCAGAGCTGAGATGCTTACACATTCACTGATTCAGCTTTCCTCTTGCAGTTGGCATCATTGTGTGTGTTTTGTGAGATGGAGCAGGACTTTGTGGATTGGTGTCGGACATATGGGCTAAAGTTGGACTTGTGAGCTTTGGGCAGCAATGGGTTGGGATGTTTTCTTGATGTGTACTTGCCTTTTATATAAAACTCTCTCTTATACATATGAGTTTCTGTGGATTTGTTTCTCTAATGTACCCAGACTAACAGTTTCCAATAATGGAATTGCAGATTTGATAAATGTATTAAGAGTAATGGGGAGTACTTTGAAGGTGATGTTTGTTTTATTTAAAAAAAACTTTAAATATATAGCTTTGGGGAAAAGCCATCTTTTGGATGGTGCTCCCTGATCTATATTACCTTTAAAAAGCCCTCAAATTCCTTGATGAATAATGGCTGTCCTTCATACACAATATATTCTAGTCTAGGTGTTAATTTTTGACATGGTTTCTACAATATATCTGTATCTCTCTCTAGCACGTACTGTAGATTCTTCCTTACAGGACTTATATCTTGGATTTTCTACCATTTAGGATTCTGTTTTTAATAAGAGACTTTTGTTTGATTCTAGCTAACTACTATAGAGGGAAGGCCGTGCTCTCCTGAATGTAAACATAACTTTTCTCCTTTATCTGCCATGTGGAAATAAAGCAGTCAATTCACTCCTATTATCTTACTACATATATCACAATAAAAGTATTTATTATTTCATGAAGAGACTCACCCATTGTCTACTTCCCTATATCACCAGGTCAGTAGCATTATCGTGTATCTTGTTGTCATGTTTGGGTATTTAGCAGAGCACCAATCACAAAACTCAAAACCCTTGAGTTCATTCCAACTCACAGTGAACCTATAGAAGATAGAGAAGACCTGCCCCATAGGGTTCCCAAGACTGTAGTCTTTCTGGAAGCAGACTACCACATCTTTACCTTATGGCATGAGAGACTTCTGGTTCAAACTATGAATGTTCTGTTAGCAGTCCTGTTCTTAACCACTGTACCACGAATGTCCCTACAGTCTGGTAACCACTCTTGAAAGTCACTGCAGTAAGTGAATCTGTTCTCTCTTCTTACTGTTTTTTCCCCCCTCCTGATTTTGGTTAACTGTGGACCTGGTTGATACTTGACTCAGATAACACTGATTCTCCAAATGATGCTACACTGGTCTCAGTATTTCAGTGGGGTCTCGCGTACTTTGCCCTCCTTGTTTCAGTCTTTCACTTCTGTTAGAATGCACACAATGAACTGACAGATCTTGGCTGTTCCTCTTTTCATACTGACTGCCACGAGTCCATTAGGAGGCAAACAAACCCTATGGGAAAGAGTAGATCTGCCCCTGTGTGTTTCTGAGACTGTTAATCGTTACAGGAGTAGAAAGCCTCATCTTTCTCCATAGGAGCAACTGGTGGTTTTGAACTGCCAATCTTATAACTTGCTCATTATGCCAAAAGGGCTCATGTGCTTTGGACATGTTATTCAGGAGAAACCAGACCATGGAAAACAACAGCCTGCTTGGGAAAGTTAAGAGGCAGCAAAAAAGATGAAGACTCTAAACAAAATGCATCCACAGTGTGGCTGCAACAGCAGGCTCAATCATAATAACAGTTATGAGGATGGTGCCCAACTGGGCAGTGTGTTCTTCTGTTGTTCTCACTATGCCTAAGAACCAACCCAGTGACACCTAACAACTACCCACCTCTGTTGACTCTTCCTTAACTATCGACAGTGCTTTTTCTGTATGTGCCACATGCTCTATTTGTATTTCAAGCCCATCTCCGTGAACGGACAGCAAGTCACTTGAAAAACTATCTAGCATTCTTTCCACCTTCCCTTCCTCTCATTCCCTATCACTTACAAGGAACTAGCAGGCACTTATTAAACACGCTGATTTAATTACTCAGTAATTAGCAAATTTATTGATCATTTGCTGTTTGCCTCACAAAATGGAGTCCTGCTGGCTAAAATGCTCAGCTGCTAACCAAGAGTTTGGGGAACCATTTAGTCGATGAGAGTCCAGCTTCATGAACAAAGTGGGTTAGAATAAAAGTGACATGATTTTGGAGCCAAAGACAAGTATTTCTGTAATGTAATGAGACTAGATGTGAGTCTTTTAAACTGACTCAAAAAGTAAATTCCAAAAAATAGTCTCTCCACCCTTTTTTGTTTTATTTTGTTTTCGTTTTAGTTAGTAAGAAGTATTACTGCTTTGAAAGTGCTACAAAATATTTAGTCTACTTGTAAAAGCAAATTATATAGTATAATCATATCTCTTTGCTTGAACCTTCTTTAAGAAGCTGGATTAGATAGGTTTTTATATTGAGGTGCACAAAATGGTCATATTAAAATTTTTATTTATAATTTAATGTCATAAATCAACCATTAACACAAAGGAAGAAAAAAATATTGACACAACAAAGTCACTTTATTTCCTTTCTTTCACCCTCTTTTATCTAACCTAAGATGTTGACCAGTGTAATTTGTTTTAATTTAGTCTTAATTTATGGTTAATATAGTACTTTGTTATTAAGTGAAATGTTTCTTATAATTTGAAAATGCATATAGAGGATTAAAAAAGAGTTGGATTGGATAATGGAGAAAATTTTAAACAATCCTTTTTAAGACATGTTTTAAGATTTGTTGCTCTCCAGTCTATGAGCAAAGGTTCACCCTTCCCTTCTCTCTACCTAAGTCAATTGTCTCTCCAAAAGGCAAGCATAACGCTCCAAATCCAGCATTCACTTGGCTGACAGCACAAACTGCCAGAAACAGCACACTGTGAAGAAAAGAACACTGAAATAACTTCCATTGTGTGAAAGCAGTCTTAATTATCACTCTAAATGGCAATTCCTGTGTTGACAATGCTTGTATATTTTGAAGGAATGGCTTTTTTTATATGTTTCTCTTTACTTAATCTAAGTGATTCTTAAGACCGAGAAAAATTCATTTTTTTTTTTACCATTTCTAAACACTCAAACAAATAAACCAAAATTTATTTCTTCTGAGGAACCAAAATAGCCTTCAGTCTTGAATTTCACCAGCAAATTGTTGACCACAGAGAATATAAATATCTTGGATTTTTCTAACAAGCCAAAGCGGTATCAGAAGAAGACTTTCAATAGAACTAGTTTTGATGGCTTTTCACAAATTCAGTACTATTATCTTGTTGAGCATATATATATATATATATATATATATATATTTAAGCCGATTGAAAGTACTGTATTCCTAGCAGATATAAGTATGCTGGCCCCTTTTGATAGGTTGTTTGCTTTTGCAAATCATTAAACAATTTTCAGAAGGGTGTGCTGTCAGCTATACATTCAGATACAGTAAAGGTCAATACTTACAAATTTTCATGCACATGTGATTTTAGCAAGAATGTATTGGAAATCTTTGTTTGGATTATGAAGTAATTAGCATTGCCCTTATGTCATTCTGTCTCAGAATGCACACATGGAAATTAACACTGCATTGCCATGTTTTTTGGCTCTGGGGGAATGAATATCATAAGGGTTCTTAATCTCTACTATAGGGCATGTTACTAAGTGTGATCTTGGCAATCACCAGATAATTTGACATATTTAAAAGTAAAAGCTCATTGCATATATGAAGCTAAGCCAAATCTATCAGATTCATATTTTAAAAATACTTCTCATATAACCTGCTACGTTAAGAAGTCTGCATTTTGCCTGAAACATCTTCCTGAAAAAATGAATATTAATTTTAAGTTCTAAATTAGAAAAATAAACTCTTCTTATAGTGAGTGCCTTAAATGATGTAGTCTATACCAGAATATTATTTTCTATCATCTCTCTGTCTATTTTTCATCCATCTATTCATACTTGTTTGTGTAAGGCACATTGATTGTGACAGATACTATTAATGGTGCTAGGTATATAAAGATAAATGCCTTTGCATATTTGTCTTAGAGAAGCTCAAAATATGATTAGGGAGGCATGTACAAAACACTTTTCAAGTTGCTAAATTAGCATTTAAACCTATTTTGGGGGTCTCAAGAAAGAGTTGTAAACAAAAGCCAGGCAAGGAGTGAGTGAATACATACAACCCAGCTTCTTCACCCTTGTTTAGGAGAGCTTTTAGTTGGACTGAGCTCCAGTTGCCCACAGTGATACCAAATTTTATAATGTTAAACCTTTTATTTTCTCATTTCTTCCATCTCTTGGTATTTTAAAATATATATAATGCTCTCACCAAAATAAATAAATAAACAAACTACTGGCACTAGAATCTGTTTCAGTATCTGCTTAGTTTGGGAACTCAAACTAAGACAAATGATAATGGACGCAAAGAAAGAGAGAGAGATGAGATGAGGAGAAACTAGGTTTATCTGCCAACCTCTGTGAAAAAATGGGCTGGTTAGGATTACAGAGAACAAATGTTTATTCTTTGGAGACAGAAGAAGAAAGGGATTGAAAGTAGGTGCTGTGAAGTTTATATGGGGGAGTGAAAACAGAAAAAAAATCACATTTTAGGATTTAATTTTCTTTGTGAAAATGGCCAAAGATAGATTTATCGTGAACGAGTACAGGGGAGGGCTTATAGAATCAATTTGCATGGGCCATTCTGCTACAGAAGGAGACGTGGTGGATGTGATGGTGGTCAAACTGATTCTTCTGTTGGAAGCTTTTGTGAAAACATAACCATCTTTTGTCTTTTTTCTTACATTCAGTGAGCTTGCCTTATCTTCTTAGTCTAACCTTTCTACTTGATATTTCTTTGGCACTATATCATCAAAATCTTTTCTGACTATGGAACAAAACTAAATGAAACTGCTTAGGAGCCTCTGTTAAAGAGCAATTCTACTCTGTCCCAGCACATCACTAGTAGTTGAAATGGACTTGACCACACATGGCACCAATGTAAATGAACTCATTCTCAAATATTTTATTGACTTTGCTTTTACGTTGATTATATTTCTTTTACAATTCCTATTGAAAACTTGAGCCCTCATACATGACGGGATTGTAAACTAATGCAGCCATGGGGGACAGTGGCTTGGTAGCTCCTTAAAAACAATGACACCATCATTCCAGGATGGTGTCAGAGAACAGCAAAGTCCATTGGTGCAACAGAGCCTGCAAAGACAATGAACTGAATCGCACTTGGGTAAACAGAATGTGGAACCTTAAAAGTTATGATGCAACCATTGGTCTCTCCCTGGCTGGAGCAAACACGAAATCAGACTCCAAAAAGCCAAGCTAGTTGCAATCAGTATATTTGCATATGAAAAGTGCACAATGACTAAGGAAAGATGGTGAAGAATTGATGCCATTGTTGAAAAATGGTATCGACAATGAATAGGTCATTGGTCTTGTAAAATTCTTTCATCTGATCTCTGGCATAATCTCATTGATCAAGGTCTGTTAGCCAACTACTAATCTTCCTTCTTTGTTTCCAACTTTTGCATTCAAGTCACCAATAATTTATCAATGCCTCCCGATTGCATACTTGATCAATTTCAGATCGCAAAAGTTGGCAAAAACTCCAAGTTCTTCAGTTTGGCCTTAACGGTTGGTGCATCCTTTTGGAAAGTAGCTGTATTAACTGGTTTCCCTTGTAAGGGTGTTAGATTATCCTATCACTGGCAAACTTGTACTTCAGGATAGATCTTGAAATGTTCTTCGTGAAGATTAATGTAGTGTCGTCCTCTTCAATCTGTTATCACTGGCATGGTGGACTGTATTATTTTCTGATTCCAAATTGCCAACACTCGTCCATTTCAGTTCACCAACGCACAAGTAGAAGATCAGCATAAGAGAAGACCCTTCAGTAGATACATTGACACTGTAGATACACTGCACTCATGGACTTACACATAACAACGGGTGTAAGGATGGCACAGGACCAGAAATTGTTCCCCTCTTTTCTGAGTCAGAGCCTACGAAGTGACACCAAACAACAGCGTGCATGATTGAGCTTTAATGGTTCCATTTCCTTTTCCTTGACTTCCAACCTTTCTACATTCATGTTTTGTAGTGGTTACGCGTTGAACTGAGATGCACAGGGCCAACACCCTAAATCACCTGACACTCCTCAGAAGAAAGACCGGGCTTCCTTGGGAACCCACAGGCATGGGGAGTGGGGTGTCACCCTGTTCTATAGGTTTGCTATAAATAAGCACCAACTTGATGGCAGTGAGTTTATTTTATGGTCTGATGACTAATGGATGCTCACAGGCTTTTCTTTCTCATTTTGAGCTATGTTGCACCAGAACACGAAGGTCAGTAAAGCTTATTTACTCCATGCATTTCATTAAGATAGCCTACTTTGAAAGACGCAGCTCTTTCCCAACTGTCTTCTGAGTGCCTTTTATCTTGAGGGGCTACCTCCTGGCACTCGATCAGGCAATTTGCCTCTGCTGTTCACAACATTTTTACTGACATTTTCTATCTTTTTAAAAAGGAGTAGATGATCGCTTCCTTCTTCATAGTCTACCTTAATTTATGAATTCTTCTGAAACGTGTCTGCCATGAGTGACCTTGCTGGCATCTGAAATACTGGTGGCACAGCTCGCGGTGGCACACAAGACATAAATCATAGTAAAGAAAGTGACAGACAAGTGGTAGACAACCATGAAAACTATTCTTATTTGCATTTTTCTACTTACCTCAATTATCCTCTCTTGTTGTTGATATAAATTCTGGGCTAATCATCAGGGTCAAAATATCTTCTATCTTGCCAGTCGCATCCAGTTCCCAACTTCAAACACTAAGGTCGATATTTAGTTTTGCTTTATTGGATTGTTTACAGTTAGCTTTCTATTTTCAACATTATATGTTATGGTTAGGGTTGAAGAAATTTCTAATTTCTATTTGATATTATTTTTGAGGTTCTAGGTCATTCTCATGAGATTTTAAAAGGGAAACTATCTCTACTATGTACTCTTGTCTTAGTAACTGTGCAGACTAATAGTCAACACCAGGGGGAAGCTTAGAAGTGTCACCATAGAGAGTTACATGCACCATTCTCAAATGGAGTACATGGGATGGACAGAACCATCTTGGTACTAATAAGAAAAGAAGTTCAAGTTTTAATTTTATAGGGACCCAGTTTATATGGGAACCATTTATGGACATGGGCAGATGGAAAGAATGCTTTTCACAAGAGTTTACAGTTTAACAGGTGTGTGCTGCTTTACTGGTTACCTCCATTTGTTTAAACTGGAATGTAAAATTACCTGATTGCTTTTGGTTCAGGTGGGGTGGGAATTCCAGCCTAATGAAGCTGATATTCAGCATTGTCATTAGCACCCACAGTTTGTCAAGTCACACAGTCCATAGTTTTATTAATTTTTGCCCAAATGAAATTCACAAATATGATTGCATTTTTCATTTGAATTCAAGAATGCTTACCATATAAATAAACCTAAACCAAAGACAGAGAAATCTATTCTTTCAGTGATTTCTTCATTTCCCCTTTTTAAAAAACCATGAAACTGATTAAAATAAAGACATTGTTTTCCAAATATACACATTAGGATTTAGTATGTGGTTAAGTTGATTAAAAAAAGTAAGACCCTAAATATAAAATATTGTCCAATATTCTTGTATAATACATGTGATTTGCTGTGTAAAGTAGGAAAATGTACACGATTATTGCATTTACAATAATTATGCACTTATATATAATTATGCTAATTATGTAAATACATGACATTTGATAAAATATTGCTTTGAAATTCACTCTACAAATACAGAATGAACTGGTTGGCAGAACCATGTGCCAAATATGAAGGAAGGGAAATGGAGAGTCTTGAATAAATGATCCTTACCACTTTGTTTTTCCTCTAAAATCCTCTTTTTCTAAAATGTAACAGCACCGCAGAAAGTTATTGATAAATCGGAAGTTGAGATCATTATTTTTGTTCAGGAAGATTTATTTTTCTCAAATATTTTCTCAGTGAAGACTTTATGAAAACAATAACCATAATTGATTTATTTCAAAAAAACAAATGTAAGTATATCTCTAGTTGAGAATGTAAACCAATGGAGATGAGTAGACTATAAATTACAAAATCTCAAAAGAAAGACTCCTGTCTGACATACTAGTCTTTCCCTGGTAGGTGCTTACCTTCTCCAATCTCTTCTTTGGTGGAAGGGGGATACATATTATAAGCAACTCTGGTAATTCTCAGATGGCTACTATCATCCTAAGACTGAAATCGTACAAGCATAAATTATATTGGATTATGAATAATATAACTCACATTTTTAAGATCAAAATAAATAAATGGAAAAAGATCAGTGTCATGATCCAATTGTAGATAGCTCTAGATAGAACTTATTTGTACTTCCAGAAGAGCAGTTTCCTGAGCAACTAAAAAGCCCTGTCTTAATCAAAAGAGACTGCAGCACACTCAGAGCTTCTGTGTCCATTCAAGGGAAGGATAGCCTAATTTCGTTCTAAGACACAGACTGCAAGGTCAGCAGTTCAAAACCAAGAGCCACTCACCAGAAGAAAGAATGGATTTTCTACTCCATGGAAGTTATGGTGCCAGAAATCCACGGAGCAGTTCTGCTCTGTTCTATAGCATCGCTGTGAGTCGGAATTGACTCAATGGCAGTGAGTTTGAGTTTGTAGTTCATTTCATTCCAATGGGAACAAATAATAATTGTTTACTATCAGAAAGCACATGCCCTACTCTCAGAGATTGTTCAGCATAAATAAAAAGCAAAAAATTAGAACCAGATTAAGAATCATATGTGTAATGAAAGCAAACTGATACAAAGCCAAGGTTTTCAACAGCTCTTTTGTCCCAATCATCTGCGCGCGCGCGCACACACACACACACACACACACACACACACATACATACACACACACACACAAACACATTGCTATCTCAAATGTTATTATTGAAGCAATTAGTCTCAGAGGGGTGTGGGGTATGAATCAGACACTGAGTCAGCTGCAAAAGTAGGTGGCCATTACACAAGTCTTTGAATTGATTTGTTATTTTTAAGCTCTTGTTACTATTGTTATTGCTAAGTAATCTTGGGGGGCAGTGGATTAAGGTTAGGCTGCTAACCACAAGATCAGTGGTTCAAAATATCTCACC
This sequence comes from Tenrec ecaudatus, assembly GCF_050624435.1. NCBI lineage: Eukaryota > Metazoa > Chordata > Mammalia > Afrosoricida > Tenrecidae > Tenrec > Tenrec ecaudatus. Next base: position 68,118,722 of record NC_134539.1, read on the forward strand.
TGGGCCATAGGATAAAAACAAGATCACCTGCTTCTGAAAGATGTCCAGTCTCAGAAATCTCTAAGAAGCAGTTTTGCTCTGTCCTAGTGGTGGTCATGTTTGAAAACAGTTCTATGACAGTGAGTATTATTATTATCAGTGTTATTAGAAAACAAAATATTTAGCCTCGCAATTTTCTCTAGAACTGAAAAAAAAACATGCTGCTTTGGACTAATGGTGTTGAAAGCAGAACATTTATCCTCTAGACAAAGGAAAATGTGAGGAATGGCAGGCTGGTGGAGAGATAATATATTTGGAAAGATTGCCTGTGGTAAAGTGAAGTTACTTAATATGACTCTTCGATTCATGCCTTTGCATTTCTCCAAACAATGATTGAGCCAGGCTATGCAAACAGGGTTTGCTTAACACTAATTGAAGACACTGGTCCATGTTCTTCCCAATCACCTTGTGGATAAAAGAGCTACCTCAGAGGAAGGAACAACGAGAATCCCGAGGACCATCCACTGGAAAAGGCACAGAGGCAAGAGAGTTTGAGGCACAGAGACCATGAGGCAAAGGAGACGAGCCACACTGCGACAGAGCTGAGGACCGGAGCCACTGAAGCCTGCGACCTGAGACCTGGAGATAGAGAAGGGGGTGGTGGCGGCCGAAAGGCTTGCTGAGCAGTAGAGGCAGAATCCGAGATACCATGTAGCTGAGAACTAGGCAGAGACTTGGCTTCTGGCTGCGGAGGGACACTGCTGTGGGGGAAAAGGCTATCCTGAATGCTTTCTGGTTTCCAGCTTGTGGTAACTTGTTAACTACAGTGTTGTCTGTGAGGAGCGCAGCCAGTGCAACCGATTATTCAACTCAGTAGAGAAGTAAATTGCACTGGTGTCAGCAAAGAATAAAAGAAGGCTGGAACTTGGAGAAATGTTGACTTCTGCTTTGAGGCAATTGACTTTGGACTTCTAAGGAGCTGGATTGTCTTTCCCCCTCACAAAGCCAGAAGCAGCCCTAGTGCTATCGTGGTTGTGCGTCGGCTGTTGATTGCAAAGTCAGCAGTTCGAACTCACCAGCTGCTGCTTCCAGGGAGAAAGGCTTGGCTTTCTACTCCCATAAAGAGTTAGAGTCTCTGACACTCACAGGTGCAGTTCCACCGCCCCTATGGGGCTACCATGACGCAATGACAGTGAATTTGATTTTATTGAAATCAAGGAAGTCAGATAAGACTGCTTATTTTTCTGCTGCATAAGCTATTTGGACACTTAACTATGGGCATTTGAGTATTTCAAGTTCTTTTTAAAATGTACTTATTGAGTGAAAAAAATTCAACTAAAAATAATGGTATCAATCTCTATCTTGTTTGGAAATGTGTGGGAGGCTAGGTACATTTCAAATGTTTCACTTTAAGCTTTAAAGAAGGATATAAAAACTGATTTACTCCTGAATATAAGCAAGTGTTAAAAATAGCAGCCTGGATGTGTTTTTAATCAGTATGTTTAAGAACTATTCTAATATCTGTTCATCAGATATTTGGAACAGCAGTTTGATAATCAAAATGCTAATCTGCACAGGCCATTTGTAATCTAGTTGTGCTTGTAATAAATAAATCTGGAAAGCTAATATGTATTCCTTATGTTACTGTTATTGAGATGGAAAGAAAAGAGCTTCTTAAATCTCTTATAAAACTGAAGAACCCGTCTCCTTGTTTGTATTCCTGTCTCATAAATCCGACCAAACAGATGTGTACATTGTTGTCAGCTGTATTTGTCACTGTACAGGCTGTCTCTTGCCAGCTTGTCAGCATGTTGTTAGGCATGATTCATTGTGTGCTGTCGCTCCTGGAGGTTCTGTACAAAGAAGCACATTTGATTTCCAGGGTGGAGTAAAGCAGTCATCAGGGTACTAATCAGGGATGTGCAGGACTTATCCAGCCCAATGGAGCCTAAAGCCTTCTAGATCACCTCTGGTGGGTCAGAACGCTGCCCTGAACAATACCGAAGAAAAAGAAGAAATAAATCAAAGGTATTTATCAGATTCAAAAAGCAGATGAAGAAAATAAATGCACTGATGGCCGGGCACTCTACAATAAAAGAGTTTTATTTGTATGCATTTTATTAGAGTGAAGTGGAAACTCCTGAAGTTAAATGGTGGACTATTTCCAAATTGCCACACTGTAAAGTTACTCCTAGAAGATCATGCATAGGACTGAAATCAATTGAGATCTCAATCTCTGTCACTTCCTAAATCTAGTTTATGAGGAAAACATTAGTATAATCCACTTCATTCAATAAAGATAATTTTTATGAGAGGAAAATAATATTGGCTTCAGTGGTGATGGAACAGGGTGGAGTAGAATGACACTTGGTGACATAAATGTGAAGAAAGTTAAATTTCATTAATAAAAAATTATCACATTATGAACTTCTGGCAGAACCACATGAATAACTTGTCTAGAAAATTTCAACCCCCCACTTAAGGATTTGTTTGTTTGTTTCTCTTATTTCCATCACACTTAAAAGATGTAATAAAAGAATTAAGATATCCAGGACAGCAGAGAGTTAGCTTCTTTTACATATGATTCTAAGCTGGTATTTGTATTTTAACTTGAAAATCTCCTCACTAATTCAGGTGAAAAAATTACTCTAAAGTAAACAAAACTACCTCATGATGAAAAACTACTTGTAATAATATAACATGTACAAACACATATATGTTTGCACATGTGTCACTTTTATTCACAAATATTCATTCTGGAATAGTTATTTGTGATTTACTTTGTGCCAGGCACTACTGTAGGTGCTAAAAATACTATATGATGGTTTCCTTAAGAAGTTAAGGTATTATTAAAAGATTTATACAATGTTTAGTATTGACATCGTGTATACAATGTGCATTATACTCTATACATACTGCCTGTGATAGGAGGGCGGGTAAGGTTATTTCTAGTTTAAATATACCTAGTTTAAATATACTCATTGCTTGAGAATCCTGATGGTGATGCGTCCCATAGTACTCAGGAGAGGTCATAGTCTAGATTCGTAGACTATGAACATGGAACAGAAGATAATAATTTATACTGAATGGATTTATAAAATAATAGCAATTCCTCTTAGGATTTATATTGCCTTTCTTAGGGTTCACAAGCCAACATTATGTCTATATTTTGAAAATACAAAATATTCCATCTCTATAAATAAAATTTTATTTTTATTGTATTAGTATATTAAAAATGATAACAGAGGCATTTTTGCATCCAGAAAAGACTATGCAACAATTGTTTAATCTTGTTTGAAAACAAGTTATTTTCTTGAACTTCCCTTTCACATTCACTTTCAGACTTCAAATTCAAGTCCATCGGCAGTTTCTGAACTGCTGTCTTATTTTCCTATAAGGCATTAATTAGCATTACCATAATAAATAGATCTATGGAATATAAAACTTCATGGGGATCCAAAATCTCACTCAGCCCATCCAGAGCTTAGGTCTCATGCACACAACAATAAACGATGTTGAAAAATTGCCTCCACTCATAAGGAACACTTAGATCCCAGAGGAGCCCTCTTCCCCGGATAGACAAGATTGGTAATAAAAGCTTCTTTCTATATTCAGCTCATATTTCACTTTACTTAACTTCCACCCATTTCTCCTAGTTCTCTCCACTAAAGGTTCTTAGGATTGGTTTAAATAGTTATGGATAATGAATACCATTGGGAAAAATAATATACAAAGAAGAAGAAAATGTTCTAAAATCGGTTGTGGTAATGGCTGTAAAACTCTTCTTGATATAACTGAACTAGAATTGTGGATGAAGTGCCAATAAAACTATTAAAAACAACAAAAAAGACATGATACCATCATAATGGTTAATAAATATAGCATGAAATTGCTGTTACTTTAAAAAAAAAGGCTTCTCTTTCATATATCTGATAATTAGCAAGGAGCTGAACCAGATGTAAACATTGACTCAATTCTTGTCTTCTTGGGTCCTTGTCTTTTTCATCCCTTCTCCCTAGTTCTTGGCACCTAGAAAGCTTTCAATAAACATTATTGAATGAATTGTGTTTGCATATCTTTTAATGCCTTCATAAATCATTAAGGTTCTCTTGTCTCAAATCATAGGTGGGGGAAGTCAGAGCAACTCGGACTTGCTGTCATCTTAAATGATTTGCTATCTAGTGAATGGAGTTGGACAAAGGTGATTGGGCAAGAAGCCAGGGTGAGCGCTCCAATAATGGGGCCCTGAAGGAGGGTGGGGTGGGCATCAGCCTGATTCTGCAGGAGAATATAGAAAATATTATACCATGAAATAAGAAAGCCGGTCTTTCTTACCTCTTTGTGAAGAGTCAACCCGTGCAGATTAGATCTTTCCGGCTCTCTGTGACTAAGAGATAAAGGGAGATTCAACTTCAATAGCTAGTAGGCTATCTGATGGTGTGGTATTTACAAATCTGGTGTCAATTTTAGAGGATTAAGAGTGAAGGGATGGAGTCTAGTCTGTCAATTGGTCATAGCCAATAAATCCTCTGTGTGGGCATGGCCTTCTCCTGAGAATTCTAGGAACTCTGGTTTTTCCTCCTTGGAGGCGAGAGACACTCCTCTCTCACGGCTTACTTCCTTTAAGACTCTCTAATGACAAGGCTGACTCCCTGCGAACATCCCTGAAGAGAAGTCACGTGGACCTACCCTGGTGCAGCCAAAGCCCTGAGTGCCGGAGAAGCCTCACGGAGACCCACGCCAACGCTGAGATGCTTCCCCCATCACTAGACCCACAAGACTATCCACCCACTGGCCTGTGATCTTTCTGCATTTGGCGTCATTACATGTGCTTTATGAGAAGAGAAATTTATAGATTGGCATCAGACGTATGGGCTAATGATTTATGAACTTGATATGGACTGGGTTGGGATGTTTTCTCAATATATAATTACTATTGTATATAAACCTCTTTCTTATATGCATGTGAGTTTGTTTCAATGGATTTGTTTCTCTAGTCTACCTGGACTGCCACAGCTGGGAACTGAAAAACAAAAAAACAAAACAAACTCTAGGTGTAGGTTTTAAAAGCAAACCCCAACACAATACAATGATCCTGGAGCATCTAGGTGATGGCATTATTATGATGTATATTTAGTACTCTTCTTCATAGACTCAATACTCCAGGACTCTTAAGCATCCCACACTATGGATTCAATTCATCTCATGTACACTATCTTCTGCACGCACTTTGGTTTGTTCCATTTTAGTCTTGATAAAAAGAAGAACAAAAGTGAACCTAAATTCTGCACAATCTGATCAACTTTGTAGGTAAAAGCCTGTTATGCTAGATCACAAAGCTTGTTTCCATCAATTATATATATGTGAACATTTCTTCATATATACATATGCATATATATGCATACATGTGTGTATGAAAACTCCAATTCTAGTTTCACATATATGAAAACATATATATAAAAACTCCAACTCTAGTATCTATCCTGGTGGAAAAATGAAGCCATCCTAGGATTCAAATAAAGACTCAAGATGAATGCTCCAAACTAAACTGAGTTGAAACTCAGGGCATGTAAATGTTAAATATGGAACTTTTAAATTAAAACCCTGGAATACGAATAGAAAAAAAATTAATGTGGAAAACAAAAATGTGGCCTCTTAAGTCGTTTTTCAGCTCACATGGTTTTAAGATTCAGAATAAATGAAATTTCAATCTAATAATGCCCAGAACTCCTGTCATAAATTTTAAAACAAGTGGAGGGACTAAAACAAATAACAGACTTCACAGTATCCACTAATTTGCTACTCTTTTCTTTTTTGTCTCTAATATGGTACTACAGACAACATCGATGGGGCTTCAATTCTACATAAAACTTTCTTGATTTCATCCAAATCATTCCTCAGACTGTGAAACCAAATTCTTCAAGGGACTAAAGAAGACCAAGTGATAAAGGATAGGGTGTAGGTGATTTTGAAATGAAGATAGATGTAAGGATTCAGTGCTCCTTCTTCTTCCCTACATCAGATCTGCCCCTTCTTGATGTATTTCTGGATTTCAGTTTAGGAGTCTGGCTGAGACTTGAAGAAAGAAAGGAAGGCAGACATGGCTAAAAAAAAAATTTAAAACCCTCTTTTTATTCTCTCTTCTAGGAAAAATTATCCAGGATTTTCCAGTATCAAAGGCAGAAGATTTATAAGAATGACAAATTTATTTTGCTTTTTCCTTGTGCCTGACATTTTGACATCAAGGAGGGTGGGCCTGCTCGATAAACTAAGGAAAATGTCTGCTGAAAATAAGTGGAAATTTTATCCCATCACACATTTTTCACGAAATTTATTTAAGTAACAGCACATTAAAGGAACTATCCTTGATTTTCTCAAAAAATATATGCATTTTCTACTGGGAAAAATCATGTATTAAATGTCAATTAAAATAAAACAATAATCTATTTTCATGTGGATGGTAGGTTTATGAAATTATATATATATATATATATGTATGTATACATATATATGTATGTATGTATACACATATATATGTAAAATGTCCACTTTCAAACTTTATTCGTTTTGTAGAGTTCTGAGACTTTTACATATATTAGCTTATGAAAAGTTCCTTGTTCTTGTTAGTTATTCTCTAATTGATTTCCAGCCCACAGCAGCTCCAAGTGACAGCGTTGAAGGACCTGATGGGTTTTCAGGCCTCACTCAAGAATTGCTAAGTTTTGTCCACAGAAGACAGAAGTGCTGAGTGGATTTGAACTGCTAACCTTTCCACTGACTCCTCAAATGCTTAATTGTTGTGTGCAACCCAGGTAGCTGGCATGACTACCTATTAGTACTTGTAGAAATTGAGATTTGAAACTGGGTAGTCTGGTTCCTGGGTCACTGTTCTTAAGTACTACTCTTACTAATTATGTATTTTTAAATCCAAGTTATACACACAACAAAATGTCATCAGTTGAAGCAACAGTGTAAAAAAAAGAAAGAAAAAAAGAAAAAAGCCCAGTGTATTGAGAGAGCAATGACTCCTTTTATCTTTTGCCTAAAGTAACAGATAATATCTTATTTTTATCACTGCCCCAAAAGTAAGTTACAAATGAAATACAAGGAAACATTACAAAAAAACAATTTTGAATAAAAATTTAAAGAATAATCCTGTAAAGATGAATTAGCCTAAAAATTTTATAAATATTGTTAAAATGGAGTCCCAGCTAGAAGAAATGGCAGAACATGCTGTAAGGATCTAGTCACTTAGCTCCAGGTGCTGCCTCTTTTGCTCCCTAAGCAAGTTAAAAATATAAACAAACAAAGCTATAAAACAATCCCCCAAACTCTTCTTTTCCAGTTACTAACTATGTTCTTTAAAATTATCATCAGGTTTGGATTATTCATTTTTTTAATCATTTTCAAGTCAGAGGTTTTTCTCATCTCTTACATTTTAAATTATTTTTAAACACAATTTGATGTCCTTTGTCATAAAATAAAAATAAAAAAACCCTGAGGGTGAAATAGTTAAGTGCTTAGCTCCAAACTGAAGTCTCAATGTCACCAGCCCCTGGATTCTCCAGGACAGAAAGATATGGCAGTCCGTTTCCAAACAATATTTACAGCTGGGGGATTCTACAGGTGGCACTACTTTGTCCTTGACAGTTGCTATGCATCATAGTTTTCTCAGGGAGGGTCTCAAGAATGTCATATGTGTAGGAAGGATGCGGTTATGAAAAAGCAAAGATCAAATTGGATGTCTGAAGAGACTCAAACTTGTTCTTGTATGGAGAGCAGATAAAGCACATGGTTGAAATACAAGAGCTAAATAGAACATTTCCAGGGACAGGTAAAGAGAACAAAGTAAAATACTATGAGGAATTGTGCGTAGTTAGAAAACCAAAAGGGAAGAACATACTCAGCATATCTTAAAGTTAAAAGAACAGAAGAATATTGGAATTTTTGAATATTGAAAGATTCTGTCCAAATCAATGAATGGTGCAGGAAGCATCAAAAGAAGGTGGACCTGAACCAAACAGAACTGCGTAGTTTATATTCGACCACTTCAAGTGATAGCAGATGATCAAGAACCAGTGGCACTAAAGGAAGCGAGCCAAGCTGCACTGCAGGTATTAGCTAAAACAATTCTCCAGGAACTGATAGAAGGCCAACTGAAATGTTTCAACACACTGATGAAGCCCTGGAAGGACTCACCCCCCTAACTCAAGCAATTTAGAAGATAGCCGTCTGACCAATTTACTGAAAAAGATCCCATTCCAAAGAAAGGTGACAATGCAATGGGGAAATGGCCAAACAATATCATTAATATCACATGCAAGTAACATATTGTGGAAGACCATTCAACAAAGATCTCAGTAGTATATTTGGAACAAGCTTCCAGAAATTCAAAATAGATTCAGAAGAGGAGGTGGAAAATAGGGTATCATGGTTGATATCTGATGATGAATCTTGGGGAAAACGGACTACCAGAAAGATGTTTCCTTGTGTTTTATTGATTGTGAAAAGGTGTTTGTCCATGTGGATCACAACAAATTATATACAGCATGGAAAAAAAATGGGAATTCCAGAACACTTCATTGTGTTCACAGGGAACTTGTACAGGAATCAAGAGACAGTGTGTGAATAAAGCAAAGGAATATTGCATGTTTTAAAATCAGGAGATGCTTGCATCCGGGCTGAGTCATTTCAACAGAATATTCCATCTGTATACTGAGCAAATAATCCTACAAGCTGGAATATATGAGGAAGAATACAGCATCAGGTTTGGAGGAAGGTTTTTTTTGACAAACTGTAATATGTTTACCTTGCTTGGTAAAATGAGGAGGACTTGAAGTCTTGCTGATAAAGATCAAAGATTTAATATCCTTTAATATGGATTGTGTCTCAGTGTAATGATAGCCCAAATCCTCACACCTGGACCAATAGATCATATCCTGATAAATAGAGAAAAATTGAGCTGTCAAGTACTTTGATTTACTTGTATCCACAACCAACGTTCATGGAAGCAGCTGTCAAGAAATCAATCATTTGCACTAGGTAAATCTGCTGCACAAACTCTCTTTAAAGTGTTGAAGAACAAAGATGTCACTTTGAGGACACCTGGCCCAAGCTATGGTATTTCTAATCCCCTCCTATGTGTGTGAAAGTTGGGCATTGCATAAGGAAGACTTCAGAATAATGGATGAAATTACCCTGAGACTGTCTTGGGAGAGGTCCAGCCAGAATTGGGCTTGGAAGCAAGCACATGCTGTGGCCATGTTATCAGGATAGAAGAGTCTCTGGAAAACGCCATGATGCTTGCTAAAGTAGAAGGGCAGCCAAAAAAAGAGGAAGACCCTCACCAAACTGGATTGACATGATGCCTCCAACATGTCCATGATACAATGCTGGGGAAGGTTTCCTTCTGTTGTCTAAAGGGTCACAATGACTTGAAACTGACACCTAACAACAACATGGGTCAACGTTGATACGAGAGCTGTGGGTTTTAAAATACAATCTAGTATATGTGCAGTACAGGTTTTCATCTTTGCATAGGATGATGGAGTCCCTGAAAGGATCCAAACCTTGGGAAGAGCAAGAAAGCAATTTGGGGAATTGTTTTTCAAAGATGTGTGGCCTCCAACGCTGCTCATGAAATGATTCCTAGAGGCTTCTTTTTTCCAAAGAGGAGTATCTAATGGGCACAGAAGAGCTACAAGCCATTGATGGTCTTCGATGATGTTGGAATGATGAAATTAGAGATGCAAAAGTTCAACTGCATGACAGGTATTTTCCCTCGGTGTATTGGTTGGGAAGCTAGAAAACGTAGCAGAAAGTTCTTGAGATGTGAGAGTGGATTACTGGTAAAGGTTGGTAGTTGATACAAAGAGTTTCTGCTCAACTCCTACAGGCTGATGGTTGGGGCCGGCCCAGCACTGGAGAAAGAAAGGTCTACTGATCTGCTTTGATGAAAGTGAGAGTCAATAGAAGGGCATGGGGTGGTTTTCCTCAGCAATGCAAAGGGTCAGCATCAACTGGGATCAACTTGGTTGCCGCCGTTTTCTTTTCTTTGGAGGCTGAAGGACCGCTGGGAGAACCAGGTCACATTTTGGAAAGTAAAAGACAACACACATAGTTGGAGAACAGATCTATAGTACATGTCGATGACAAAATACTTATCTTACACCCCAGACCAGTGTGATGAAAAGTGCTTGTGTAAAGGGAATCAAACGATAGTGACATTTTCCCATGAACTTTTTGAAGCCCCTCATAGAAAGTGTTTATAAATATTCACATGGGAGAAGATCTAAAGAAATGCAAAGGATGCTCGATTAAATTAATTATCAAGGGAAAAGTTCAATGCTGATGTACTTCACAGGAAAGTCAAAAATGGGAGAAAACATCTAATATTGATAAGGTATGACATAACTAAAATTCTCATCTGATCCTGTCAGCAACATAAATTTATACAACTTAGTTGAATATTCAGTGTGTATTTATTTAGTAAAATCAGGATCCATATTTACTGCTAATTGAAACAGCACTCAAGAAATAAAATGACAAAGTGCATGGGGTTAATATGTTGTACAAATTCTCTTTAAAGTGTTAAAAAGCAAGGAGCTTACTTTCAGGACTAAGGTATGCCGCATGGAAGGCATGGCATTTTCAACCTCTTCATATGCATGTGAAAGATGGACATTACATAAGGAGGACTAAAGAGGAATCAACATATTTGAATTATGGTGCTGGCAAAGAATATTTGGCAATTACCATGCACTGCCAAAATCACATCAAAGGGTCCTGAAAGAAGTACACCCAGGATGTCACTGAGAGGTAGCAGGATTTCATTGCACGCACTTGGGACATGATGTCAGGAGAAAGCAGTCTCTAGAGACTGCAGAGGGGCATCAAAAGAGAGAGAGGTCCTACCCAGGATGGATTGACACAGAGGCGTGAAGGGGCATCAATGAACTCAAGCATAATAACAGTGACGAGGATGGCACAGGACTGGGCAGTGCTTCGTTCTGTTGTACGTAGAGTTGCTATCGGCCAGAACTGACCCCACCCATTACTCTACACCGATCTCATGCTACCTACTCATAATGTCTTTTCTATTTAAGTGATAAATTACTTGAGTACATTTCTTGAGATCATTGTCCATATTTAGAGTAAAAGTATCAGTGTAACTTGTTCATTAATGATACTTTACCAAAGTAGACGTCATTGTTGCTAAAATAATGAGTCTCACTGTCCTATATATTGTGTTTTATCCAAAAGACCTGTTGTTGTTGTTAGGCACCATCAAATCAATTGAAACGCATAGTGACTCTTTGTACCATACAATGAGAGCTGCTCTGTCTTGTGTCTTCCTCACATTTGTTCTTATGATTGTACCCAATGAGGCAGCACCATGTCAATTCATCTTGTCAAAGATGGTCCCCTTTCTGGCTGCCTTGTTACTTTACCATGCATAATGTCTTTCTCCAGGACTAGTCTCTCCTGAAACATGTCCAAAGTACGTTAGATGAAATCTTGCCAACCTTGCCTCGTGTAATTACCAAAATTTTTAAGGTGATTTTATGTAATATTTCTAATCTTTCTTTAAAAATAAGCTTGGCAAAACACCTTAGATTTTTGGCTTATGTGACTTTGACATGCATAGCTATTATTATTAAGAATCTTATCTGATTACTGACACATACTAATTTATGACTTTATTGAGGCACAAACTTGATCTTCTCAGCCTGTAATGTTGAAGCTGGTCCCTTAGCTAGAGAGTGTGCCTAGTATATATTTCAATACAGCTTGTTATTTACTAAATGTTATCCCCTTGATAATTCAAGGGAAAAGTAAAACAAGCATTCTCCCAATATTACCTAACACTATAATATGTGAATTTGTTTATAAACCTTTCTCATAACACTGTCAGAGTTTGTAATCATATACTTAATGAGTTACTTGACCAATATCCATGTTCTCCATTAATATCCATGAAGACAGACCTAAGTTTTATTGCCATTTTGTTATCAATGCATAGCATATTCAATGTTTCTCTGACTGTAAACAAACAAAAAACATGAATTATGTACTACAGAGCAATTCAGGAGCCCTGCACAGACTGTGCTTCAGTGCTCAGCTGCTAACCAGATCAGTGGACACAGATGCGTGTTGGTGGGTAGGCGTCCATAAATATCATAGCATTGAAAATTCTATGGGGTAGTTCTGGGCTGGCCTATGGAGTCACCGTGAGTCAGAGTCGACTCAGTGGTACACAGTAACAACAACATTGTCATATACAGATAGGGGCTTTCTTAAATTTTTTGCATATTAATTTTAGATATTCATTAAGATCTTCCATGTTAACCCGGAAGTAGTAAAGTAGTAAGGTTTGGAATGCAGATCTTTTTCGGAGACTAAAGAGGATCTGGATTAAGTTAGAATAAGATTATTCAAAACATAGTATATTTTGGACATTCTTCTTTGTCCCAAGAATAATTTAAAAAACTTAACGTGTAACATATCATTTTAAGCTATCTATAAACCCCTGTGCAGTTATTACAGAGTGAATCTGTAAAGGATTTTATCTTATCTACAGATATCCTCAAAAGTCATTAGTGAATCCTGGAACGCATTACTTCCCAAATGATTGTAGAAAAACTAATCTGAAACTAATTGGAGATTCCCAACAGAACTGAGGTATGTAAAACTCTCTTTATATTGCTAATCTTGCTACACATTCTTTTCATCCCTAGCACATTTCCCCCCTCAAATTGTGGTCCCTAAACAACGACTGCAGCACTTCTGTGAACTGGTTAAAAAAAGAAATAGAAAAAAAAATTTTTTTAAAAGAAAAGAAATAGAGCTGGTGCATCTGCTGGTGGTGGAACTCAGCACTCCTGGTTTACCCAAGTCTGCCAACAGAAAGAACCACCACTCTAAAGAAATGTGTGTCCCTTCGTTCATCATAATACATGATTGTAGGTTTGATTTTATAGAGTCTATAAATATGCTAGAAGTAGCCAATCTGTAGGAATATCGTATATTTTCTTTTCTGTGGTCTTTAATGTCCTAAAAGGAAAATGACCAACATGGATTTGCTTTTGACTGCTGTGGAAAGGTTCTCCTGGTCTCTCCCACACATACACTCTCATGTTCAACTTATCTAAACTTATTTTCTGATTTTAATCTTCCATAAGTTTTCAGAGCAACCTAATTCAGTGTATCACAACTTAAAATATATATATATATATTTTCAGATTGAGATTGCGGAGTATGTTATACCTCTTTCTACCTGTATCTAATGCATGGCCAACTGGAGGACTGGACAATTGGACCAGTGGTTCTTATGGTGTAATGCCCAGAGCAGTAGCATAAGTCTCACAGGGCAGTATGCTAGAGATATAAATTATTGATTCTCCAGGCGTCCAGAGTCAAAAACCATGGAAGTCTCCCTTCTCATGTTTTCATTTACAGTCATTGCATTACACTCAGATGTCATTCAGTGAGTGTTTTCACAAACATCTCCTTGGAGGTGAATTCTGATGGAAGGATCCTTCACAAGGCAGCGCCGCTGGACCATCCCTGTCCGAAGTCTATTATATAACAACTGTTTCCTGAGTGAATGGGCTGCTATTTATAGTTAGGTGCATACTTAATTAACCTCTGGAAATTCATCTCAGTTGCAACATCTGGCATCAATGAGCTCTTACAACAGGATTAGCTCTCGCACTGCCGAGTGTCTCCGGAGGATCTCAGGGCCATCCGTGAAAGGGTTCTGGTGATGAACAACCTCCTGCTCCTTTGTGCTGTCGCTCACTGAGAGAGCAGAGGACTAAAGCTCATAGAGCAAACAGAGTGTGGTGCCTTTACAAAATGTCTCCAGGCCTTCAGCAATTGAGAAAGAGTTTTAATTCAATCATATCTCTGTAATGATAGTTACTTTTTGGAAAGGTCAAATGTCTTTATAGGAAATCATTTTTAAATTAAAACCCAAACTCCTGCGTATAAAAACACGTTTACATCCTCTATGGTCCTAGAATGCCTGTTACTGTCTCCAGTCCATGGGCATATTAATTCAGGAAACTACATTTGATCAAGCTGTGTGAAAGAGATTTTTGTTACACAGAGAAGAAACAAGGTAATAACATATTTACTATGAGGTTATGGCCTTGGAAAATAGTTTTGTATGTATACTCAGGCACATGCCAAAACATGCCAATCTCTTTCCCTTCCACCCTCCCCTTCCCCCCCACAGGAAATGACTTCAAAAAGTTTGTGTAAAAGTGAAATTAAAAGATAGTAAAAATTTCCCACAAACTTTCTGAGCCATATATATTGACAACAGTTGCCATGGTGGCTAAATGAGTGAGTTTGTATGGTAAAGGTTTTTTAATGTGCCTCTTCTATCCATGTCTCTGTAACTCCCACTGAATGACTGGATGGGACTGGGCAACCAGGATGTGGTTGACACTGACAGAGGGGATGGGTCCATTTTAATGTCACTCCCCTGGCTACAAGGATGAGCCATCTCAGAAACAGAAACAAAGAGAAAACTCAGAACTATCAAGGAAAATGAGTCATTAAGGGAGGACTTTCAAGATCTCTGTAGTGGCAGAAGCTGAGACAGCAAGCACCCGAGGCCAAGACAAGGAGACCATGAGACACAGCAGAGAAGAAGCACCAGGCTATGAGACTGTGAGGCAAAGCTGCAGATTAGCTTCCTGGACCACAGAGGCAGAGGCCCAAGGATCCTGTGACTGAGAAACTGAAGACGAGATAGAGCCTTGACTGTCAACTGACGAGAGGAGTTCCTATGGATGAGTAACTATATCTTTAATGTTTTTTGATCCTGGCTTGGGGTGACCCTAAAATAAACCCTTAAAGGTGAGTATTGTCTGTTAGTTCAGTGTGATCATTGCAGCAACTTTTTAAACCCAGAAATAACATAGAGTGTCTTGGGGGAAATAGTAGGTGTCAGAATAGGATAAACAAAGATGGAGACTACAGGCATAGCTGATCTCTGCCCCATAACAATAGGCATTGTGTTAGAGAGGAGCTGGTTTCTCCTTCTCCCTCGTGGAGCCAGAGGAGAACAGAAATAATCCCCTGTACCATTTTTCCAACTTGTGAAATGTTGGTGAAAGACCTGGTGATCACTTTCTTCCTCTCAAGATTAGAGGCAAGGAAACTCTGCCAGGCTGTTCTACTTAGCTACTTGTGGAGGCTATGAGATGAAGAACTTGGTTGGCAGCAAAAAAAAAAAAAAAAATTCAAATATATGTCTGTGGGTAATCTCCTAGACTGTAACAATGCAATGTATTGTTGTTGCTAAGTACTTTCAAGTCACCACAACTCTTAGCAACACTATATACAACAGAATGAAACATTGCCCTGTTCTACCCTATTGAGGTAATTAGTTTATTGTGCCAACCTGGCCGATAAACACCCGTGGGGTTAATTGGAGGGCGGAAGGATAAATGGCTCGGTGAGCCTCACCTTTCTAGCTCTTGGGTCTCTTGCTTTCTGATGGTTGGACCAGGGTGCAGCTGCCTTAGCCAGTTCCCTGCTTCAGCAGACAAGGATGACTTCCTGCAAGACATCCTCAAGGAGAAGCCACATGGACCTACCCCGATGCAGCCCTGGGTGCTGGAGCATCCATGTGGAGACCCCTTCCAGTGCTGAGATGCTTACACATTCACTGATTAGGCTTTCCTCCTGCAGTCGGTGTCATAGTGTGTGTTTTGTGAAATGGAGGACTGTGTGGATTGGTATCGGACATATGGGTTAAGGTGGGACTTGTGGGCTTGGGCAGCACTGGGTTGGGATATTTTCTTGATGCACACTTAAACTTTATATAAAATTCTCTCTTATACATGAGTTTCTGTGGATTTGTTCCTCTAAAATACCCAGACTAACACACCTATCTTCATAATGGTGGCTGTGTTTGAGCCCATTGCTGTAACAACTTCATCCATTCATTATTGAGGGACTTCCTCTTTTTCCCAGAACCTCTTCTTTGGCAAGCTTAAAATCATTCTCCAATGACTTTTCCTTCCTCTAACACGTGGAAAGTACATGAGGGGCAATCTCCCCATCCTCGTCTCTAAGGAGCACTCTGCTTTTGCTTCTCAAGGACAGACATGTTTATTTTTTGGAGAGTCATTGGTGTAGTCAATAATCTTCAACAAAATATAATTCAAAGGCTTCCATTCATATTTGGTCTCTCTTACCCATTGTCCAAAATTTCCATATATATGAAGCTGTAAAACTGCCATGGTTTGCGTCAGACGGTTCTTACATGATGTTGTTTGCAGATAAGAATATTATAAAATTCTTGGTGACCTAAGTACTTTCTTCATTTATCGTGCTATTGCTTATTGTCCAGTTGTGAGGGTTTCTAGTTCATTTATGCTCCAATTAAACCCATGTTGAAGACTATAGTCTTTGATCTTCACCAGTAAGTCCTACAATTTGTCTTGACTTCCAGCAGGCTTGGTTCTATCATATGCATATTGCAAGTTGTTAGTGTCTTCTTCTAATTCTGATGCCACCGTCTCTTCATATCATCCAGATTTCTGGATTATTTTCTCAAGATACAGATTGAATAAGTACAGAGAAAGAGCTATAACCCCTGACACATGCATTTCATGGTTTGCTTTGCTTTCTGCCAAGATCCATCTACCATCAGCAATGATACATCATTCCACATCCACTTTTGAATCTTGCTAAAATGTATTTCTATATTACATAAAATTATGGCATTATGTAAAATATGTTCTTATTAAAGAAAATATGTTTTTATAAAATATGTGCTCAAAAGTGTCTTCAATAGTGGATGCCTACAAAGAGTAAAGCACTTGTTTTGGTTCCTAAGGATGTCTTCCACAAAAAGGTCTAAACAAAAGAATGATGTCAAAGAAAATCTAATGGGCCAGTTAAATTCAAGGCAGAAAAGTCAGTTAACAAAGTTACGGAACTCATGTTGGGGTTCCAAAGGAATAACTATAATACATGTCATTCTAAGGATGCAGGGCAATCACAGAGATTTAGAAGGAAGAAATTTTAAAAAAACTAACAGGTAAGTAAAAATCCAAGAAAGTTGCCAACAACCCCACACCTTATGCCAACCCCTTCTAACCAGGGAAAAGAACCCTGTTCATTCATTGATAGGACAGAGTAGAGAGTAGAACTGTTCCCTCACATCTCCAAGGCTGTGGATCTTTATAGAAGATCATTGTCTGGGATGTTGCCTGTGAAGCAACTGTTGGATTCTAACCACCAATTCTTTGTTTAGGGTTCTAAAGCTTAATTCACTGGTCCACAAGGACCCTTGTTCTAATATTAGAAGATAGTAAATAAGATAAAAGGCTGAAGATATATTTTGGAGGAAAGTCAGAGTACAAAATGGTCATTCAATTTTGTAAGTCATTGATGAAACAAAACAAAAGTCCAATGAGAACAACAAACCTGTCTTCACAGACTAGTGAGTCAGGAGCTGGACTGAGATAAATGAACCAACCTGTCAGAGAAAACCAAAAACCAAACTCACTGCTATGGAGTCAATGCTGAGTCACAATGAATGACCCCTGTGGGTTTCAGAGACTGTAACAGTTCACAAATAGCCAAGCACAGATGGACATACCTAGGGGTATACTTAACCAAAAGAACAAAAGATTTGTATGACAAAAACTACAGAACCCTACTACAGGAAAGGAAAAGTGACCTTCATAAATGGAAGAATATCCCATGCTAGTGGATCAGAAAACTCAGTACAGTAAAGATGTCAATCTTACCCAAGGCACTATAAAAGTTTAATGCCATACCTATATAAATACCAACAACCTTCTTCAAAGAAATAGAAAAACTGACTGTCAACTTCACATGCAGAGGGAAGAAGCCCAGAATTAGCAGAGAACTCCTCAAGATGAAAGGCAAAGTTGGATGGCTTGCTTTATCTCAATTTAAAACATACTATAAAACCACAGTTGTCAAAACAGCATGGTACTGGTATAATGACATATACTCAGATCAATGGAAAAGAACAGAAAACCCAGAAATAAAATCAGCAGCATAAAGATAACTGATCTTCAATAAGAGCCAAGAAAACACCAAATGGGAAGTGGATGCCCTCTTCAACAAGTGGTGCTGAAGAAAATGGATATCTACATGCAGAGAAATGAAGCAAGATCCTTCCTCACCTCATGCACAAGAGCAAACGCAAGACGGATCACAGACTTCAAAGTAAAATCCCAAACTATTAGGGTCATCAATGAAGGAATCAGAAAAATCCTGAGAACCCTGGCACAGGGAATATATAGGCTGCCCCCCCTCCCCCAAGAAGCTGAAATAGACATGTGGGATATATTAAAGATAAAACACCTGTATGCATTGAAAGGCTTCACTATGATAGTAATAAGAGAAACCACAGACTGGGAAATCTTTAGCAATGATACGTCAGACAAAAGGGCTAATTACTAAAATATACAACACTCTACTAGCCTGAAACAAGAAAAAAGTAGCGAGACCTCTGAGGAGGTGGGCACAAGACCTGAACAGACATTTCACCAGGGAGGAATCCTGCATGGCCAATGAACACATGAGAAAATGTTCCTGATCATTATCCATCGAGAAATGCAAATTAAAACAACTGTGAGATACCACTTCACACCACTGAAGATAGCCCAATTCAAAAAATCAGAGAGCAACAAGTGTTGGAGGGGATATGGTGAGATAGGAACACTTATCCAGTGCTGATGGTCTTGTAGATAGGCACAGCCTCTGTGGGAAGAGATCTGGAGATATCTAAAGTAAATGGAAGTTGGGCATATACCTCAAAGAAGTAAGAAGCAGACTGCAACCAGTCATCTGTGCTTCCATGTTTATTGTGATGCAATTCACAATCACAATAATCTGGAAACAACCTAAAGTTCCATCGATAGACAAGTGGATTATAAAATTCTGATGCATACATAAAATAGAGTACCACACATCCCTAAAAAACAGTGATGAACACATGAAGCACATTGTGTCATGGGAAGAGTTAGAGGAAATTATAATAAGCTAAGTTGGCCAAGCACAAAAGGTCAAGTACAACATGAGTCCACTGAGGTAGCTCAAATCAAAACAGTACAGAAGAAAAACTACTTAAGCCATAATTTACAGGTTCAGGGATAGGACATCGGTAGGGGACAGAGCAAGCCCAATGTTGCATACAGGCATACCAACATAAAGAAGGGGGAAAGGAGAGGGGTGAGGGAAGGGGAAAATACAAAGTCATTGGGGGAAGTAGGGAACTAATCCACCCACCCGAAGGTTATTATTTATAGCTCCACAGGAAAATGAGTGAGAGTACAGACATCGGACATGACCATAGCATGCCAAGCCTGGAGGGCATTTTAATGGCATAGAGCTACCCATTAACAGAGAGGGCTATGGGGCTAGCCCCAATCCAAGCTATGCTGATCCCCCTCCCCCTAGAAGAATGAGCTACAGGGAGTCATCTCTGAAAAAACAGGCCAGGGAGTAGGGCCAGCCCTTCCCACCCAGCCCATTTGAGAGCAAACAAAGAAAGAGAGTGGGGAACTAGACACCATTATGGCACATCAATTCCTGATGTCACCATAGGGGAGCATAGTGCTACAGAGGACAAAACTGCAGACCCAGCATGGGGAGCGAGCCTGGTCTGACACCACCACCACCACCCCTCTTCCCCACACACCCCCAGTGGGTGGAACAAGAATGGAATGTAACAGACCAACAATGGAAGCTAAATCATGAAGCCCTGGAGAAATCCTGAACATACACTCCAGACTTGGTGGGGCAGTGCCCTGAGCTCCGCTGGACCAGTGGGGAGATATTCCAAATGGGCAGTGGACTGACCCAGAAATTATTTATATATATATATATATATATATATATATATATATATATATATATATATATATATATATATATATTAATTTTCTTTCTATCTTTGTTGTTGGTTAGTTGGTTGGTGCTTTGTCTTCATGGGTTCTGTAGCTTGAAGCCAAATAAGTGGCTATCTAACAGGGAAGCAACAAAGCCCACATGGAAGAAGCACACCAGCATGTATGATCAGGAGGTGTCAATGGGAACAGGCTTCGGAATTCCAAAACTATGCAACCTCACCGAAGTAATGTAGAGGGAATCAAACTAGAGAACCAGAGTCCATGCATGTATCATTGGATGTCCCTGCATATAGGGAAAAAATGCATCCTGGGGGCAGGTTAGCACCAATGAAATACACAACACTCCTCTGATTCCTTAAGCCTTCTCCTCCCCCCCCCCCCACAATATTATGATCTCAGCACAATCTCGAAAATTCCCACTATGGTGTACAGACAGTGGCACAGATAAGAGCTTCCAATATACAGAATTCAGGAAAGACAAGTCTCCTCAGAAACACTCGTGGGAGCAACAATCCAGGAGGATAGGGACAGGGAAGGGGAAGTAATTGGAGGAAGGGACTAGTTAGCAATGACAGCAGAATAACCCCCCTCAGGGGAAGATACCAGGAGAGTAGGTGAAAGGGAAGAATGGTGGCCTAAGATACGTATAAATAGTTATAACAAAAAATAATATATTAAGGGTTCATGGGGGTGGCAGGATGGAGGAGGGAGGGTAAAAGGAGAACTTGATATCTAAATTGTTGATATCAACACTTTAGAAATTGTTGAAGCCAATAAATTGTACATGTCCACTTGAGACAACAGATGCATGATTGTTATATGTAAGAGCCCCCAAGAAAATGATTTATTAAACAATTGCATCAGTTTTAAATTTACTAAAATTGATAACTCTATTGTTTTTTATTAATGCTAAAGGTAATTTGTTCCTGAGAAATTTCTTGAGCAATAAAAATTTTAAGACAGAATGTAATTATTATTCCAATGGAAATAATTTTAAATGCATTCCTGCATTCACAAATTAACACTCATTCTAGTAAACCACTTACAGGAGAACATTTGATCATCAGTAGTTCCTATTGTATTGTCCCAACACAAAAATTATCTTCTCATTAATATTCTTACAACAAGTTTATTAGCTCTCTTGAAGTTCTTTATTAGTTATTGACCATAAACTTGGACTAAATAACAATGCAGGTTTATAGTATTTTCTCCAATCTTAATGAAAAATAAAGAATATTTAAAGAAAAAAATAAATGAATTAAAATTATGTAAATAAAATAAAAACTTGCATGACCTAAGATTATAACAATAACATCCATGTGTTCTCTAAGGTGATTTAATGATAGCCTAATTATTCAACAAGATTTCTTCATGTCTTTAGCTGATCCCTGACATGGTATGAAAAGACATATAGAAAACTGTAGTTGTTGGGTGCCTTCCATTTGGTTGTGACTTGTTGCAACCAAGATACACCAGAGGGAATCATTTCTGTCCTCACCATTGCTGCCATGTTTGAGCTGATGTTACAGCCATTCTGTCTATCCATTTTACTGTCTTCCTCTGTTTTTTGGGGGGGGCGCCTATTATTTTGCGAATCACAATGTCCATTGTAGAAAGTACAAGTGTTAAATTCAACTCCTTAAGACAAGCCTTTGTATTTCAATAGATGTATCACGGAGTGTAGTTATATGCATTTATTTAACTGTGTTAAAACCGTGTAAATTAGAAAATCCAATCCATTTTTCAAGAACAGAAGAAATCAATTTAGAATAAATGTATATACTGACTTCCCCAAATGTAATAGAATCTTGTAAGAAATAACATAATTTAAAATATACTCCTTTCTAATCTCTTTGTCTTATCACATCATTTTAATTGTTCAGTGTTTTCAATTTTTTGACAT
Source organism: Tenrec ecaudatus (assembly GCF_050624435.1). NCBI lineage: Eukaryota > Metazoa > Chordata > Mammalia > Afrosoricida > Tenrecidae > Tenrec > Tenrec ecaudatus. Next base: position 68,140,517 of record NC_134539.1, read on the forward strand.
TCAATTTCTTTTTCAAGCATTATCGAATGTCAGAAAACTGTAGGAACTGAAAATTTTCAACTTTCTTGTACAATAGCTAATAAATAAATGATTTTATTTTCAATCATACAGATATGGTAAATATGTATACAAGGTTTACATGATGGAGCCCTGATGGCATAGTTTTATGCATTCAGCTGATATCCGCACGGTCAGCAGTTTGAAACCACCACCCACCTTTTAGGAGGAAAACTGGATTTTCTACTCCCATGATGAGTTACAGCCTCAGAAACTCTCAGGAGTAGATCTACCCTGTCCTATTGGGTCACTATGAATCAGAATCAACTTGATGGCAGTGAGAGAAAGAGAATATTATAGAAATTAATAGAGATGTTATATAGTCATATATAGAATTATAATAGAATAGAAAAATAACCACTATGTAAGGCTCAAAAAAGAAGTGACACTCTTATATAAGAACTTTATACCAAGAAGTACTTTTATATCAAGGATGTGTTCCATCTAAGTCCAACTCAGGACTATGTGTCCCATGCTAGTCAGAGCCCTCTTCAGACTCAGTAGCTGTAAGCCAGAGAGTGCAGAACAATGAAGAGATGGGCAAGTGGTAAACAAGCAGATCACAGGCTGGTAGGGGTAGGAGAAGAGCTTTGTGAATTCCTGGTCTGTGAAAACAGCAGGGCACCAAGAGCTACCAGGGCTCAGAACCCACATGGGTCCTCCTTTGGGACAAGCACAGAAGCCAAGTAGGCAGGAAGGAAATGGGCAAGAGAGTGTGAGAGAAGTTCCCAGTGTCACTCTTATTAAAAGGCCCCATGCCCAAAAGGCATCATCAGACTGAGATCTGATTGAGAGTTTAGACTCCACTGCTAAACTTTCATGCAGGTATACCCAAAAAACCAAACTCACTGCCAACTCACAGTGACCCTACAGGACAGAATACAATTTTCCTGCGGTGAGTTTCTGAGACTGTAACTCTTTACCTGGATAGAAAGTGCTTTTTCTCTCTTAAAGTGGCTAGTGGTTTCAAAATGCTAACCTTGCAGTTGGCAGCCCAATGAGTAACTTCTACAATTTAACTACCACAATCACCTCTCTGTTATTCCTTTGTCAACTCCCTCAACACAAGAACACTTTGTTCTAATAATATGTTATTCCATGATGCTCACCTTCACCATGAAATCACTGAAGACAAAATGGGTGTGTAAGCAAATGTGGTGAAGAAAGCGGATGGTGCCTGGCTATCAATATATAGTCTGGGGTCTTAAAGTCTTGAAGATAAACAAGGGGCCATCTATTTGAGAAGCAACAAAGCTCACATGGAAGAAGCACACCAGCCTGTGTGATCATGAAGTGTTGATGGGATCAGGTATCAGGCATCTAAGACCCAGAACAAAATCATACCAAAGGTGAATGGGGATGGGGTAGGCATGGAGTGGAAACCCAATGCCCATCTGTAAACAATTGGACATCCCCTGACAGAGGGGTCACTGGGAAGAGATGAGCTAGTCAGGGTGCAGTATATCACCAAAGAAACACACACCTTTCCTCCAGTTCTTTGGTGCTTCCTTCCCCCCACTATCATAACCTCAATTCTACCTTACAAATCGTATTAGACCATAGCATGCATAGATATAGATAAGAGCCTGGAACACAGAGAATGAAGATAGATAAAGCCCTCAGGACCAAAAAGGAGAGTAGAGACACCAGGAGGATTAGGGGAGGGTGGGAGGAGAAAGGGGGAATCTATCACAAAGATCAACCTTTAAACCCCATTTAGATAATAATCTATAGTTTATCAAGGGTTCATTAGGGAGGGTGGGGAGGGGAAGGGAAGAAATGGGGAGCTTATATTAGGGGCTAAAGTGGAAAGAGAATGCTTTGAAAATGATGATGGCGGCATATGTGCAAATTTGCTGGACACAATGGATGAATGTATGGATTGTGATAAGAGATGTAAGAGTCCCCAATAAAAGCACTTAATAAAAATAAATTTTAAAAAGCTTAAAACAGTTTAAAAATAGTGTGTGACAAATAAAAAACTTTCCATAATCATTGAAACAAAATTCAATGTGAAGTTTTTTTTTGGAACCAAAGATTTTGGTTAGAGACTATCAATCTTGGTACCAAAGATCATTATGGCTTCAAATTTTACATTTAAAATTTAATGAATTCTCTTAAAATTGCATATCATATATTAAGTGATAACCCCTTAGATCTTAGGCTATTGATTGCCAACTATAACACACTGATCCTTTTAAAGTAATGAATTAAAAATATGTATGAAAAGCAAAATTAAAATCATTAGCACTAGGTATTTTCATTTGTATTAATTTTAAAAATGAATAATAGAGACGTCTTCATGTTCTACAGGAGAATGCAAATAATCCCATCTCTGACCACTAGGAGTGCTTTCTAATGCAATTTTGTAAAGGAGCTCAGTAGCTTTAAGTAGTTTCTTGGATTTCTTGTACAGCAAAAAGTCCAGAGTTATCTTGGACATGTCCTAAAAATTTGAATTAATCAATTTTCCAAGGAACATTTTTTTTCTTTAGTGGAAAATCATGTTAGTGTTAAGACACCAGGATAATCATTGTTATTGGTTTAACCATTGTGTTCTCAACTTCCATTTAAATTTAGGGTTACAGGATTTTGAGTTAAATTTGTAATTCCATACAAAGATTTCCTATTTTTTATTGTACTAAAAACATTTGTTGTATGTGACATTAACAAAATTAGTCTTTTAATCATAATACTACAGGATTTATGAAGACAGTAGCTGTAACAACATTGGCATTGTTGTTATTATTATTATTACTAATAATAATTAGCAACGTGGGATGAAGAAATCAGATGGTACCTAGCTATCAAGAAAAAGAGTGTCTGGAGTCTTAAAGGCTTGTCTCAAAACAAGCAGGTATCTAATTGAAGAGTAAGCTAAGTCCACATAGAGGAAGCACTCCAGTATGTGTGATCCAAGGACTGTAAACAATAACATCCAAACCCAGAGAAGGAAACAATACCAATGCCTAAATTCTAAATACCCAGGTTTCGGAATGTTATGAATGACAGGAGAAGCCCCCCAAATCCATTTTCAATGTCCCTGGGTGGATTGAATACCCAGTGAATTCCCACTGCCCACAGACTAGGAATGTGAACAGCCCTAATATGAGACAAAAGCATTTTAAAGAGCTTCTTAACAGCTGTTCTTAGACACTTTGCTGTTAGGTCTCTCTTTGGAACGGCTTTCAACTTATCCTAAATTTTTAATATCGTTTGCTTTTCTTAGATTGAGGTCTCTCCCTGTTTTACATTGTTGCAAGATAGTTTTTTATTCTTTCTTTGTCTGTTCTTTGTCCTTGTTTCATATATTTTTCTGTGTAGGCAAGCCAGGACTTATGAAGGCAGTATATGATGTGTTAATCATAGCTCAATAAAACTAATTAGAAAAATACCATTTACAGAGGAGTTTATATATTTCTGCAAATATCTGAAATTGGGATATTCTCAGTATCTTTAATTAGAAATGTTTAATCAACATCTATAATTGAGGGTTATTTGAAATAATGCTTATTAGTTAAACCAATCACTATATATTACTTTTCTTCCCAAATTGGGAATTGAGATTTCATTCTGTTTTCATTTTACAGCTATGTTAAATATTCATATACTCCCCAAACCAATTTCAAAATAAGTTACATCAATTAAAAAAATCAAATGTTCAAGTTTTCTCCCCTTTGTCCTTTTGGGTAATTATTTCTTATAAATTTTCAGTTTATCATTTATTTATATAAATAAACACATGTATGCCAATACTAATAATACCAGTCATTCATTAGACAAAAGGTAGACAAATATAAACCATGTGGCACCATGCCATTTTCACTAACCTGCGTAGCTTGGAGATATATATATATAGATATATATATAGATATATATATCGTGATAGACAGAGATACTTCTCACCTATTTTTTGAGCCATATAGTACTCCTCTGTGAATGTGGAACCATTTACTCCACCACTTTCCTAATGGCTGGATAGATGGAAAATTTCATCTTCTTGTGATCACTGGGATTACTATAATTCCTTGTGCATATATCATTGCATCTGTTGCCACTATATCTTTGGAATAGATTCATTGGACTAGAGTTGCTAACTATATTAGATTGCAAATGCATATGTAATTTCTCAAACATATTGATTCACATTGTAATCGATAGTGGTTGTACCACTATTGTGTAGCCACAATAGTGGCTGTCTCACGAATAATGCTTGAAACGTCCTTCCTTGACCCCGTACTTCCAATACAGTCTATCCTAAACTTCTGGATTTATTCATATCAAATGGACAAGAAATGGTACTTTGTTGTGCCTTGACCTTACTAAGATCTCACAGCTTGAGAAACTGCTGGTGTGGTTAATTTTCACATTGCAAAGGATAAGTTTTATGAATGATCAATTTTTAATATTAAAATGTATACCAGCACCATGATCTCATTCAATGACATATATTTCAGGAAATTCCTTTGTAAAACAGCTGAGTAGATTATCCTTATAGAAATTCACAAAACATTTAAAATATTTGACACGTCCTATTAGTATTAAGTTGACAAACTTATATAATAAGTTTGAGACTACCAAGTTGTAACAAAATGTGGACAACACCTTAATGAAATCCATTCAATAAATGCTGAGCCACGATAAAGATGAGACAGGTGATGTCCAACGTAAAGCGTTTGCAGCATATCTCACACTGTGTAATGGTGAGCTGGTCTTTCACTGCTCCGGGTACAGCTGAGAATACAAAGCCCACAGCCATCATCTCTTTCCAACTGATGATGACATTCTAGAGAGTAGGCCTGACCCTTTTGGGTTTCTGAGACTTTAAACTGATATGAAAGCAGACATTATCTTTCCCATTAAATGACTGGTAGGTACAAACTACGGACCTTCCTATACTAGTCTATTTTTTAAATTGTTTTATTAGGGGCTGATACAACTCTTATCACAAGTCATACATACATCAATTGTGTAAAGTGCATTTGTACATTCGTTGCCCTCATAACTCTCAAAACATTTGCTCTCCACCTAAGCCCCTGGCATCAGGTCCTCATTTTCCCCCTTCCTCCCCAATCCTCCTCCCTCATAAACCCTTGATAATTTAAAAATGATTATTTTGTCATATCTTGCACTGTCTGACATCTCCCTTCACCCACTTTTCTGTTGTCCATCCCCCAGGGAGGAGGTTATATGTAAATCCTTGTGATCGGTTCCCCCTTTCTACCCCACCTTCCTTCCACCCTCCCTCCAGGTATCGCCACTCTCACCACTGGTCCTGAAGGGGTCATCTGTCCTGGATTCCCTGTGTTTCCAGTTCCTATCTGTACCAATGTACATTCTCTGGTCTAGCTGGATTTTTAAGGTATAATTTGGATCACAATAGTGGGGGAAGGAAGAATTTAAGAACTAGAGGAATGTTGTATGTTTCATCATTGATACCCCGAACCCTGACTGACTTGTCTCGTCCCCCATGACACTTCTGTAAAGGGGTGTCCAGTTGCCTACAGATGGGCTGGATCTCCACTCTGCACTGACTCTCATTTACAATGATGCACCTTCATGATACAATCACTGAAGACAAATTTGTGCATAAGCAAATATGGTGAAGAAAGCTGTGCCCAGCTATCAGAAGATATAGCATCTGGGTTCTTAAAGGCTTGAAGGTAAACAAGTGTCCATCTAGTTCAGAAGCAACAAAGCCAACATGGAAGAAGCACACCAGCCTGTGTGACCACGAGGTGTTGAAGGGAACAGGTATCAGGCATCAAAGAACAAAAAAATCATATCATTGCAGATCTCCTTTAATGGTAATCTAGAATAGATCTAGTTCTGCGAGAATTCTTGACTATTCTTGGCAAGGTCGCGTCTCAATGCAGAAAATGTGTCTCCACCTATTTTCTCAATTCTCTGAACTCTAGGGAGGGAAGGAAGGAAAGCAACAGGAAGATGGTATTCATTAGTAAATCACATTTTTTTTGTAATCTTCAATAAAAGATTTCTTCTTTGCACATAAAGTAAGGATTAATTTTTAAAATTATGTTTTAAGCAAATTGTTTCCTTCACCCAAATGTGCTGTGGGTTAGATATTGGACTGCTCACCACAAGGCCATTGCTCAAATCCACTACCTTTCTGCACATGAAAGAGAAAGCAGTCTGCTCCTTTGAAGAGTTACAAAATCTCAGTCAGTTCTCCTGTGACCTACGGGGTCTCTGTGCACCAACATGGTTTGGAGAGCGGGGAAGTGAGTGAGTCAGCACCAACTAGTCAGCAGTAGGTTGGACTTCGTTCTGTTGATCACATATGTCTCCTTCCTTCTCTTCTTTCAGGAGGTCACCTCTGTCTGAAAGCTGTCTTCTCTTCTGTACTGTTAGACTTGCATATAAGTTTATGAGCTCTACCCAATCATTTTTGTTGTTTGATTTTTAATTTCCAATTTGGTGTAACAGATTTCAAACTCCCCTTAAGACTTCAACAAGGTGACCCCCTATGACATAACATCTCTGAGATAAACCTTAATAGAAAGAAATGAAAACAAAAATATGGAAAATGTTGAAATTGTGTTCTATGTTCTTCTGTTTTCAGTGTATGGAGTCTAGGATTGGTGAAACTATAGGTACAGCGAGTTGAATAAGGTTTTTTTTGGTTTGGGTTTTGTTTTAGGGGTGGGGACTAGGGGGGTGGGGCTGGGAGCGTAAAAAGGAGACACTGTCCAGGAGTTCAGGAAGAAAAAGAATGTTTGGAACTGATTGAGATAGTTATTTTATTGTGCCAACCTGGCCAATAAACACATGTGGGGTTCATTGAAGGATGGAGAGATATGTGCCTCAGTGAGCCTTGCCATTCTAGTTCTTGGGTCTCCTGCTTTGTGATGGTCGGATCAGGGTGCAGCTGCCTTAGCCAGTTCCCTGCTTCAGCTGGCAAGGCTCACTTTCTGCAAGATATCCCCGAGGAGAAGCCACATGGACCTACCCCGATGCAGCCCTGGGTGCTGGAGCATCCGTGTGGAGACCCCTGTCAGCGCTGAGATGCTTACACACTCACTTATTTGGCTTTCTTCCTGCAGTCAGTCTCATAGTGTGTGTTTTGTGTGATGGAGGAGGACTTTGCGCATTGGCGTTGGACATATGGGTTAATGTTGACTTGTGGGCTTAGGCAGCATTGGTTGGAATGCTTTCTTGATGTGCTCGTAACTTTTATATAAAACTCTTTCTTATATACATATGAGTTTCTGTGGATTTGTTTCTCTAAAATACCCAGAGTAACACACTGATTGTGGTAGCAATTGTGCAATTCTGCTTGATGTGATTGAACTATGTAGAATGCTATGATATTTGTATTAACTCCCAATCTCCCAAATAATAATAAATTATTTTTCTAATTGTCATGTTACTTTATAAGTTTGATCAGCTTCGAGCATTGTATCGTTTGCTCTCTTAACATAATGAAATATTTCTAAGCGTTTCTTTAATGTGAAGTGTTTGTGTGCCATCTCCTCTGGGGCGTCACCCTTTTCTTCATAACAGCTTTTCTTATTTATGTTGATAATTTCACCTGACAAAGATCCTTGTACTGCATATTTAGAGTCTCTGGGACAATATTCCAGTGGTCAGCTGTTTCCTCTGTAACTCTGAATATGTTTAAGTTTCACTTCCAGCACGATTACTTTTTACTTTTTGTCTGCATTTTCATCTTCGCTGGCTGTTGCCACTTTTCCCTCCCCCAAAACACATACAATTTGGGGGGTGGGGGGACAGCTGGTGGTAAAATGTCACATGGACTTATTATTGGGAGAAAAAGAGAAAACGCAACTCTATAACCTGCTGTCTGTGTGTGTGAATTGAGTAACATATTCAATAACCACTCATTGGCAGACTTTGTAAGAAGTCACATGATTGGTCACAAATCATGCTGTGGATTTGTTTATGTAGTGATTTGTAAATTGAAGAGCTTATAGTGAAGTTTGTACTTTACACCGTTATTCACAGAAAAGCAATGTAACAGAAATTAGAATCGTAATATTTGGAGTATTGGTATCATTAACCTTGTTTTATGTGAGTTTTACATGTCAATTTAAAGAGAATGGCGTCCCTCATTTTTAAATTGAACACAATTTATGTGCTGCTGTGCAGCAACTTTACAGATGTGATTAAGGAAATTAAAGTCATAACCAATGGAGATGGTCCTAGATAGTCACGATAGCCCTGACACAATCAGTTAAGAGCTTAAAAGCAGACTTACCTTTGGTAAAGAAAAACCACGTGTGAATAGAAGCTTCAGCTCGTGTCTACAGAGTCCCATCCCACTCATTCTGTTGGCTTGCCTAAACCTAACTAACTCTAACCCTCACATTTTAGTAAGGATTTGTAAATGTGAGTGAAAAAATTATGTAATTCCAGATAAAACTTTTGTATTAATCTGTAACCTATTTTATTTTTCTGATCCAGGATGTTTTATAGTTTTCCATGTTGTTAAAGGTAGAACTTGTTCCTATTTTCCAGATGTTTCCATATTCCATTCCATACATTATTATATTGATGGACACATAGTTGCTTCCATGGTTTATGCTTTAAGCAATGTAGGAGAGCACATACGCATGAGTCCCCTGATGCACTTATGTTTCAATATCTGTAGAGATAAAATTTCATGGGGATGTGCATTTATAGTTGTAATAGATATTGCCAAATTACTTTTCAAAGTGATGTGTCAATTATATCCTTTTTGAGAGTTATCACTATGAAGTGTCCTCATCCTTACTTAGCAATATCATCTTTCTTGATTTTTAACATTCTACGGAAAGAGGTGTCTTTGGAGGATGTCATTTGCATATTTTCCTGATAGCTATTTCACTAAAGATGTTTTCATTAGAAACCCTCTTCTGTGTATTTCCTGTTTATGTTTTCATACTTCTAATTCTTTCAATAAAGAATTATGAAACGATTTTGGTATGACATCGACTTGATGTGCTCATGTAAATTCCTGGCCATCTTCTTTTCCCTAACTCCACAAAAATTAAACACCAACAACAAAAACTCATTCTCACAAGTCAATTCTGAAGCACAGCAACCCTAGAAGACAGAGTATAATTGTCCCTGCCGTTTGTAAGCTGTACATCTTTACAAGAGCAGAAAGCCTCATTTTTCTCCAGCAGATTGCCTGCTATGTTTCAGCTACAAGCCTTGCAGTTATTAGCCCAATTTGTGACCCACTACACCACCAAGGTTGTTTACATTCCCATAATCATTGATTAATAATTTTTTAACTTACAATAAAAAGTTAGTGTTTTTAATTTACAAGCAAAATCATCAGCTTAGGGATTTTCCTGTTCATATTTTTATATTTTAAAAGTGAGATTTTTGCATGTCCCTTATTGAGATGATGATGTTCCATATTATAAGGGTGTATATAGAGAAATTCAAACTGTTTCCCCACATGCCCCTAAAGAACGCTGCACACTGCCCTTTCTCCACCATGCACTGGGTCCACTTTTCTTTATTCTTCCAAACGAATCAAGCTGACAGGAGCCTGGATGGTAGCGTGGGTTTCATGTGGGGCTGCTGACTGTAAGGTTGGTGGTTGAAGCTCACCAGCTGCCCTTCCGAAGGAAGATGATGCAATGTGGTCCTGTAAAGAATGATAGTCTCCAACTCTCTGGAGAGAAGTTTTACATCTGGGCTTTGGCACTGGCTGTGACTTCTGCATAAAACAACATTCGCCATAATTTTAACTAACTAGATCCTTCTCCTTCAGGTGTCAACTCAAATGTAAGACACTTATGAAAGTCTTTATGAATTTTGATCCCTTTTCTGATAAAACCCATCCAATAGGACACCTACATTTCCTTTCTTTATTTTCTTTGCGCATATTATTTGAAATTATATATGACTAATTCTCCATCGAAATCACACTGGTTGAAAACAATTACAGAATGGTACCAATGTTTTATTTGGAATTCCATCATTTATTAAAAGTTCACATATTCCTTTGCAATCCTGGGAGCTGACTAGTCAAATCTAGAGTAACATATGGTTTATCTATCTATCTCTATCTACATCTCTATCCATATCTATTATGCCAAGCAGGATGATGAGAGAAGATACTGCAGGCAAGCAAAGGAAAGCAGAAGACCAGCAGGAGGTAAGTGTGGTGGGCTTGTTGCCTACAACGTGAAGTATCTACAGGGAGCTAAGTGACTGTGGGAAGCAGACTTTCTGGAAGAGTAGGGTGACTCCAGACAATTGTTCATTGGCCTGAGAAGTTGCAGCATGACCTGGGAAGAATAGAAGTCTGCAAAAAGACTAACCTGACTGAGAAGAAGGCCTGCTAGTCTTTCAGGAAGATGCTAGACAAGCTGAGAAAAAACTAACCCATGTGAGAAGCACAATCTTCTTGGTGCCTAGCTTAAAGAGTCGAGAACTGCCTTCATTAAAAGCTGTTCTGATAGACCTGTTTACCACCCTCTGAGTTGTTCCTGGTATTTCCAGTTGATTCAGATCCTGAGCTGTAGTCTGTAACTTCCCCTACACTCACTTCATTGTGCGTATGATCTATGAGTTCTGTGTGGACATGTAGATTGCTGCAGGAGTGTGACTGGTTCAGAATTTATCAATAATCTGGGAAGTGGAGGTATATTATACCTCCATCTCAAAAGGATCATATTTGGGCAGATGACTTTCCACGACCTCTTGGTGAATGTTTATGAGTTCAGATAGTATTGCAATTCACGTACATATGCACGGGTATATATTTGTATATTTATTAGCTATCTGCTGCAGTAGGCTGTTGCACTAGCCTGGGTTGACTAGAGAAACAAATCCAGAGACACTCATATGTGTGTACGAGAGAACTTTATATCAAAGAGCAATTGTACATTAAGGAAACATCCCAGCCCAGATCATGAATATGATAGTACCCCATATATCAATACTAGTCTACAAATTCCTTTTCGGACTCATGAAACACATCAATGACAGAGAATGCAGGAAGGTCACAGGTCAGTGGGTAGAAAGTCTTGTGTATCCAATGTCATTGGAAGCATCTCAGTACTGATGTGAGTTTCCATGTGGCTTCTCCAATTCCAGGGCTCTGGCTCCATCAGTGTAGCTCCACGTGGTTTGTCATCAGGAATGTGTCACAGTGAGAGCAGTACAGAGAGAGCGTGTGTCCCACCTCCAGTGAGCTATTTATCTCCATTGCATCTCCAAATGAGGTCATCAAGCCGCAACCTGATTGACAGGTTAAACTCCACCTCTTCCTCAAATTGACAGATTATGTAACAGCCACAGCTGTAAGGTCTATGAGACCAGGAACCTTGTTTTCCTTATTCACTATAGTTGTTTGTTTGTTATTCCCTAGTACCCAGAATAAAATCTTATATGTAATAGGCACTTAGTAATTGATGAATGAATACATGAATGAATATAAAAAGTCAATGTTTCTTATAAAATTTATTTCTTTTATCAAATGTTATTTCCTCAGAGATAAGTCAAACATTCGAAAGTGCCATTATGACAGCGAATGTTGGCTCTAGAACATTTCTCAAACACCTCTCTCAAATAACCACCAATCATGATCGAAATGGTATGCAAGCCCAGAATTCCATTATGTTTGCTGTAGATACTCCCAGATAACCCTTGGGGTTTTCCTTACACTTGCATCTTATACATTTTACTTTTGGTCATTTTTTTTGTTTCTGTCTATAATGCAATACAATATCAATGTGCATTTTATATTTGCCTTTGCCAAATCCTTTAACATACAGTGTCTTATTCTACCCCCTTGTGAATTTCTCTCCTAACTGGCAGCTGCCCCTTAATGAAAGCATAACCCGCAAAATGAAGTGAGTTATCGACCTTGACCGTATGAGCTTTTTCAGCAAACCAGTTTCCTCATCACTGGATTCTTGTGGCACAGTTTCCTTTTCTATATGTGTTTTTCTAATTTTTTTTCTTTTAAAATGAAATTATTTCCCAGCACCATCACTATCATGAAGTCTAAATCTTTAATCAACTGAATGCCAACCAACAGCAATACCACTGTAAACTTTAACAGCAGAAGAAAGATGATTACTGATGGCCAGGGTCTACCCGCCCGGGAGAACATGTTGTTGAAGGTATTAGGTGGCATAACTTGGGCATGACTCATTTGTGCATCCTTTACTTATAAAGGCTAGTTCTTTTGAAATGCCCTTTGGAAATGCAGTTTACAAACTTTTCTCTACCCAGAACTGATTTAAGGTAGATGGTTTCCATGTTACTTCTTTATGACCAACTGCAAGCGTACTAGTATCAGGGAAGAAAATCGCCAAAGTCGCATGCTAGAAAGAATTCCAAATCTTGTACAGAAGCAAGAGGACTTGGTGTTGGTATGTTTGTTCAGTCGTGGGGTCTACTTTAGACTACACTTTAATGAACAAATGACAGTCCTTGCCATTAGCTGAAGGGGGTTGGTGGCATCATGGGTTAAATACCGGGCTGCTAACTGGAATAGTGTCTGTGAAAACTGACCAGCTGCTCCATGGGAGAAAGGGGAAGCCGTTCGCTCTCATACAAAGTTATAGCCTCAGAAGCCCCGAGGAGCCGTTCTGCTGGACCCTACAGGAGTCAGAATTGACTCAATGGCTGTAGATTGGTTGTTTGACAGATTTTACCTGAGTCCTGCAATCCGTTAGATTATTAATTCTGAAACCACATCACTAGATCTTTGTTTCTTCTCCATTTAACGTGTTCATTTTTTATTATCTTCTTTATCTTAGAGTTTATTTATCTCTTGTGACAAATAGAAAAAAGAATCCCGTGGAGAAAGTACAGATAAAATGAGGCAAAATAAATAGATAATATAAAGTGAATAAAAAATTATTCAAGAGGGATGAGAAGAGAGTGGTTCCTAAGTAGAGCACCTGGGAGAGATGACTGCAGATCAAAAGAATGCACCTGACTTGAACGGTAAACACCTGGTCAGTTGTCCCCCTTGGATGCACATTAGGCCTGATTTGATTTTTTTAAGTTTCTGTAATGTTTGTTTCTTTATTTTGCAGTTTATCTCAGATGTGTTATGTCATTGGATCACCCTGTTGAAATTTCTTATTAAAATATATTTTTCTGTTTTTCAGTTTATGAAATCCAGGATTGATGAACCTACAAGTCAGTAAACTGAAAGTCTCTGGAGGGTACAGTTTGGGGTTGGGGGTAAAAGGGAGCTGATGTCAGTGAGTTCAAGAAGGAAGAAAATGTTTTGAAACTGATGTGGTAGCAATTGTGCATTATTGCTTGATGTGATTGAACTATGGAATGATATGATATCTGTATTAACTCCAATAAGATGGCTTCAAAAATGAAGAAGTCTGGTAATTTTCAGGAAAATTTCTCAAGCTTCCAAAAAAAAAGAAGACTGGTATTTTATCTGAGCAAGATAAAAAATAGTAATTTCTTGTGAAGTTTTCCAGGCTGCCTTTGTCCTCCTTTGGAGGGTAACTACCTTTCATTTTTTTTAATTTAATTGTTCAGAACATAGTCGTGTGATTAAAGTTTTTTATGGAAATTTCTCACAGCTACACAATCAATCATATTTCCAACTCATGTGCTGTCTTGAGCCTCTGAGCCTCAAAGTCTTTTTTTTCCCTTTTTCTGGGGAGCTTACTTGTTAAATTAGCACTGATCAAAGGCTAAAACATTTATCATGCTTATTAGTGAATAAACCTAGCAGCAGGTCTCCCAAGTGAGGAAGCAAATCCTCATTTCCTGCAAGAATGAATTGGAAATTATCCAAACTGCTTGCAAACATTTTTCAGGAGTGACGAATTGTCAAAACGAAAACAGCTGCAAGATGTGGCGGCGACAAGGGTGGGGGGTGGGTGTAGGGGGGAGACCGAGCGTCTTTCGAAGGTGCATCTTCAAACTTGCCCACGGGGATGTTCTGCCCTTTGATTTACTCGAATTGCCTTTGAAATCCCGCATCAGCTGACCTTCCCAATGAGCTCCAAAGTAACACCCCGACTAGGAAACCTTGGAAATCACCAATTTTCACCTGCGCTCCTCCTGCTCCTTTTGGCTGTTCTTGTTGCTGTTTGTGAGAATGCAAACTGACGTGTGCCAAACGGAAAGGCGTTGGTTTCCATTCACTGCAAAATGATGCCCAGTGCTGGTTTTATCAGAGCTGCTGTCTCATGAGCTGCTAATGATTAGCAGAATCTAATCAGTTGTGGTGCAGATGCAACAAAGTAGAAAAATATGCACTGAAAGGACTTCTCTCCGCTTTCATATTTTGCTAATAAAAATGAAGGATTTTAACATCCTTGCACACTTGGATACAACATCATAAGTTGAAGTAAACCTATCAGATCCCTTCTGGTTCAAGGCAGCAGTGAACTAACTCACGGTGTTTTCCAAGCCGTGGTCTTCATGGACGCAGAGAGCCACATCTCTTTTCCGCCGGAATAGCTGTGTGTCCCTACAGACTTAGCTTTCAGTTAGCCACTGAGCTCTTATCCTCTATCCCACAGGGGTGCCTCAAACCTGAAGGTCACCCTGGCAATAAGGGATGAATGAGTGAATTGTTTCAAGCAACTTTAAATTCATCAGAAGTGTTTGAGTGAAACAGCAGTTATGAAAGTTCAGAAGGCTTTCGTTACCCTTCAGGACTACAGCTGACCTGGTTCTGTGCTAGAATAATCAACCACATGTGATTTAAAAATGCACATTTACTCCAGGACAGAGTATTAGAAGAGGAGAAGGAACAGAGACAAGAACCAGTGGGAGGAAACTGGGTTCAAGAGGAGACATTGAAGGGCCCGAATGGAGGGCTTGAATGCAAATGTGTCTGAATTGTTTAATGTCAAACTCCTGGTTGACTCTGTAAAATATCACTATTTTCAAGAAAATGTTAAAAAAAGAAACAAAATTGCGCAGGGTTCCAGTTCAGAATTACTTCTTTTATTTCAGTTTTGGTCGCTGTCTGAGTGCATGTCCCACTCTTTCTGACAATGTTAATGGTGTATATACGACTTCTGAAAACCATCAAGAACCTGATGGGATTCTTCCATTGCATATTTACCCAAGCTTCATTTAGAGGTGGGGGAAATCACTTGCAGTACATTTGTTTATGTCCTCCACTGGGGATGCCAAATGAAGGCAACTCTGGATGACGGAACAAAATGCTGAGTGGTCCTGCACTGTCCCCACGAACCATTTCAGCTCAGACTGGAAGTAGATGGTCAGGCTTTTCTTCCTAGCCTGACTGAGTCTGGAAGCTCCACTGAAACCTGTTCAACATCCGAGCAACACACATGTCTGCTTTAAAAAAAAAAAGGCCTCCTGGTGACTATTTTGGATGGGGTACCTGTGCTCATAAAATGGGCTAGTAGCCTCACACATAATTGTTATGTGATTACTAGCAATGCAGTATCGTGAGGAGGTGCTTATAAGGAATTATACATGATCAGGCATTTTTTATACTTGCTTCATTTAAATTAGAATGAAAGCGTAATTTATAGCTTCCTGTACATTTTCCCCTTCCGGTTACTAAAGTAGTAGAGAGCAGTCTTTGAGTCTAGTGGTGCCAAGCATCGGATGACCATAGTATTTGTGATTCAAGCTCAGTAGCTGATCCCAGGGAAGAAGATTCAGTTGTCTGTTCTCATAAAGATTTAGAGGCAGGAAGAAACACAGAATAGGACCTTTATGAGTTGGAAGTGACTTCATGGAAGTGGATGTTTTGTTTTACAAATCATTTTCTTGGGGCTCTTACACCCCTTATAACAATGCAGACATCAATTGTAGCAAGCACATTTATACATATGTTGCCGTCATCATTCTCAAAACATTTTCTTTCTACTTGAGCCTCTGGTATCAGCTCCTCTTTTTCCCACTCTCCCATCCTGTGACCCCTTGATAAATTATAAATTATTATTATTTTCATATCTTAGACTATCTACCATCTTCTCTCTTCACCGACGTTTCTGGGGAGAGGGTTGGGGTATGGGTGGGGTGTGGGTGTGGGTGTTTATATATCAATCATTACAATTGGTTCCTTCTCCCCCTTCCCCAACTTTCCCTCTACTCTCATGGTATCACTACTGCCATTATTGTTTCCGAGGGGTTTATGTATCCAGGATTCCATGTGTTGAGAGCTCTTATCTGGACCACTGTACATGCTCCTGTCTAGCTGGGTTTGTAAAGAACCTCTGTTCCTTTTCAATCTGGAGTTACATATACATTGTAAGTTTCTCCCTGTTTGGTTAAACTTACATTCGTAATACTGAAATTCAGAAAAAGGAAAAATAAGTCAGGAATAAATAATTCTTATTCCTGGGCCAGCAAACACATACTCTCACTCAGCCATATTTGTTACTTCATAGGATAGAACAAGATCCTAAACTGCAGCTCTAGTTTCCTTTGTCATACATTAATGGATTACCTATTTCCCCTGTTTGGGAATTGGCCCATAAGGAGGATTCTCTTGGACAAAGCTTATTCACAAGGATTATCTACTGGATCATTTGAAAGTCTCTTGGTTGTAGTTAAATGACTAGCAGATTCACCCTTTCTTTTGTGTCAGTAATGCTAACATTCTAATCTAGGTGGCCATTATTACATGCTTGTATTCCTATGAGAGCCTCTTTGTTGTTTATTCGGTCTTCAGTTTCTCCTTACAAAATGGATTGTTAAAAATAACTTTCTGTAAGACTGTTAATCAGGAGAATAAGGGTGCTTTCTTTCTCCCTTTCAAGCACCTGCAAGTCCATTCTCAACTAACAGTCTTTGTCTCCATAGTGGCTACTCTACCCCACTAAATCAATCCCTCTCCTCTGCAAGTGTCCCTTGATTCATCCAGCAAGCACATACTGAGTGCTTAGTAAGTAGATCTTCTTGCTTGCTTTTTAATTCTGTTATACATTCTTTGTACCATCTAAGACCTCTTTATCCTTTCTACCTAACCTCATTAATTATTCATGTATATATTAAATTGTACTTTATTTTACTAAGTACTAAGTACCATGGAAAATATAGTCATTTAGCAGTGAATATGAAGAGTGTCAAATCCCCCAGCGAACATCTTGGCCTTGGAATTTCTGGTTCACGGGCTTAGCAGCAAGTATAAAGATGTCTATGCTACATTCCCCGGTGCTGGCACCCCTTCTGTAGCATCTACCAATGTTCATCATTACCGTACAAACAAGCTATGCTGTCAAAGTCTCCATCATCAATATGTTAAAAAGTAGCTTTTCAATATTTTATCCCATTTCTGGTTTTCAATTGATCTAAAATGAAGACATACAGACAATACGACTGACTTATCTCAAATATAAGAACTACCTACTTTAGCAAATTGAATTTCGAACCCAAAATACTAAGTGTAATCAAATTTTTTAATTCTGTAAATTATAAAGGGTCGTTTGATGTTGTAAATAAAGGGTTGGTGGTTCAATCAGTCATAGATGCCTCAGAAGAAAGACGTGATCTACTTCCAAAATATCAGTCATTGAAAGCTGTGTGGAACCCAGACAGCGCAGTCATGTGCTCTGGGCAGCTCACAAAAATATACATTAAATTCATTCCCAAGTCATTATTATAAAATATATTATGCCCCAAAAAGTTATAATATCCCTCATAATAACATAAATATTTTGTTGGATTGGTCTTATAACCCCAAGTGATAAATATTTACTAAATTGCTTAGCTCATGTCTGGAAAACCTATGAATTAAAAAATCAAAACTCACTGTCATTGAGTCAATTCTAATGCATAGTGATGCTCTAGAACAGAGTCAAACTACCCCTGGAAGTTTCCATAAATCTTTAAGATAGAATAAACCAAAAAGAAAAAAAAACAAGAAACCAAACTCATTGCTATTGAATTGATGTAGGCCTCATAGTAACACTATAGGATAGGATAGAACTGCCTCTGTATGTTTCTGAGATCATAACTCTTTATGGGAGTAGAAAGCCCAGACTGTCTTCCACAGAGAGGCTGGTGGTTTTGAACTGTCAACCATTTGGATCACAGCTCAATGTATAACCACCATGCCACCTGAACACCTATGGTAGCAGAAAGTCTTACCTTTCTCCCTTGGAGAGGTGGGTGGGTGCAACTGTTGACCTTTCAGATAGCAGCTAATGCATAGCCCTCTGAGCCCGGAGGTCCCCTGGAAAACCTACAGGGTGGGGCTACAGATGTGGCATTGTCCTATATGAGGGGCTTTCAGACATTCCCGGAGAAATCCCATGATCTTTCCATGAACGTTTCTGATGTCCCCTCACATGTTGACTTTCCTTTCCTGGGCTGTCGTGCAACAAGTTTCAACTGATTGTGCTACTCAATTTCTCAAGCACTGGCAGGAGAAGCTGTGGATGAAAGGGACCTTGACGGTTATGCAGTTTTGCTTCCTGATTTTACATGCACAAAAAGGTGGTCTATAGGTATCTAGTAATTCTGCGATATGCACACGGCCATTTCATAGAACAGAGAAGATGCCCTTTCGTCTAGTTGATGGGAGCAGAGAGTCTGTGCCCAACTACCTTCATTCAGAGCCAGGATTACCTGGTAAACCCAGTAGTCAGTGAATCAGTCCTGACTCATACAACCCTACCAGGCAGAGTAGCACAGGCTGAGGGCTTCCTAGACTGTCATCATGATCGTTATGGCGACAGATTGTCCTATCTTTCTCCAGCAGAGCGCTGCCACTCAGTTCACAGCCATGTGCTGAGCCACTTTGCCAGCAGGGTTCCCGGAGCCCAGAGTTACTTATTGGTTACTTACTATGTGCTACAAACGATCGCTTTCTTTGACTATAACATAGACACATGCCAGCATTAAATAACGTAATAGACACTGGGCTTACAATACTGTTTGGCACACAATCAGTGGTAAATACATGTTATCTCCAATTGAACATCCTTAATAAAGGTGAAGAGGGTCAGGCCTGGATCATTGATTTTGCAGGTTAAAAGTCAGAGAGAAATGCGTTCTGTTTTACCAATCCCTTCTTCCTTTAGAGGGAGTATCGATGGCACAGTGGTTACGTGTTGGGCTGTATTCGGTAGCTCAGAACCACGAGTCACTCAGCAGGAACAAGAAGAAGCTGTTTACCCTGTGGGAAAAAAAACAACAGCAACCCACAGGGGCAGTCCTGCCTTGTCCTATAGTGTCACGACACAGAGGTACCCATTCAATGGCAGTGAATTTAACGTTTTGTTTTCCTTTTATTTTTTGGAAAATATTTATAAATTGCCTCTGAGGCATTTCCCTGCTTATATGTCCATTCACACATATGTATTCACGCATGTGAGAACTTTTTATTAAGAAAAAGGAAGCATGAGGAGAATGTCCTTTCTATAATAACTATAATCATCAATGTCATGTTTTCCGCCAGTAAGAACAATATATATTCAAAATACAAACAAAACATCCTAAGTAAATCAACCGAGCTGAAATGTCAGCACTGAAAACAAACAGTGGTTATGAAACACAGGCTGTGAAACCCAGCAGAAGCGAAGAATACAGATTTTAGCCTCTAAATTTATCGAACCCTTTCTCTGTCTGGAGTTTAAATATGATTTTGAGGGCTGGTGAGCAGACACAAGTGGAAAGGTAACATCAGTACAACCAAAGGACAGTGGGAGGGAGGGAAATAAGTCTGCCCAAGGGGACAACAATTGAAAGTCTACAGTGAAAGAAATAAAGACAGTTCCCTGCCTACAAAATTGGCCCACTAGTGACCTCACTAAGAAGCCCGCTCTGGATAATTAGATTCCCATTGAAGATGGAAAATCTTTCCCCCTTTACAGTCACAGTGCTGCCGCTCCCCAATTCGCCACACAGACTGTCTGCAATTGTGGGTACTCTTCTTAGATTCTCTAACAATTGTCTTTATTTATCATAATGCCAGTTCAAAAAACATACTAACATCAGGGAATTCTAATAGCTATTTTTTCAAACCCTCCACTGCTGCAAATTTTGTTCTGAAGTGAACTTTGAATTATTAACCACATCAGCCTGAAGATGAAAAGATCAACGCAGTAGGGATATGCATTGGCTGTCACTTAAAAAAACATCATTTAAAATCATAGGTGCTAAGTGAATTTTACAAGTATTTATTTCCTTTCTTTCAAAATTAATTCTAAATCCCTATACCTGAAAATTTTCTCCTTTTATTATTTAAGAAAATATGGCATAAACCATCCACTGAATATATCTCTCTTCCCAGTATAAAGTTCTGTCGATCATGTAGCATATCCTTATGAAAAAAACACCATGATCTCTCTCTTGGCCATTCACTGCTAGTAAATTATCCCTGTGCTAACAAACAACCCCAGGCATTAAAAGACTTCAGAAAATAGATTTTTTTGTAAATTGGTGGAAAGAAAATGAAGTGGATAAGTAAAGTGAATTTGAAGCATGGATAGGCTTATTAAATTTAAATAATCATAAACAAAAATTCAACTGCCCTAGTCCATGCTAATGTCTTGAAAACTCTTCATACTTCATAGTGGCATTTTTATCCCTGTACTACAGCTTCAAATGTTGGTAAAAAAAAACAATATAAAATTATCTGTGCAATCTCTTTTGAATGACAGAAAACATGGGAGTCACCCAGTCTCCTGTGGAATTCAGTTTAAATATGAAAATGAATGACATGGGGTGGGGGAGCATTTCTCAAAGGTATGTAAGGTATTTTTGTAAGTTATCTTTAAATAAAGTCAAACTGTGAACTAAGTCAATTTATTATAAAAATGGGTCCAAATCTTATATTTTGACATATTTCTCAATCCTATATTTGCTAATACAAAATTAAATTAAATGTGGAATACAATTGCTTAAAATCCAACTTTATTTCATATACCACTAACAAAGAAAGAGCACTATTAATTATATTTCGATGTACCATTTCTTTCACTTAGGATTTCGAAATAGAATCATACTGGTTAAGGTGCTTTACATTTTGTTTCACATTTCAAACCCCCTTTCTACTTAGAATTACTTTTGCCCATTTTTCCCCACAAAACATTGTATTTTGTCCCATGAAGGATCATGCATGATGCAGTATTCCATGAAATGTTGAAGTACAAAGAAGTAAGTGCCCTTAAGCCAGATTTGGACTGAGATGCAGCTGACCTGCTTCCGCTTCCGCCTTCAACAATAATGGCAGCATCTCTAGGGTAACGGTCAGAAGGAATTCACTGGAAGCTTGATTTCTGCGGGGACTCTGCACGTGGGCTTGGTGCCACCACTGGACTCCACAGTCTCCTACAAACCAGGGTGCTCGGGATTCAAGTTCTCATATAGTGGTGAGCGGTGCACTGTGAACCCCACTGTTCCACCAAAGATTGTTGATAATACTAAAATGTAAGGAAGATCGGTATCTTGGTAATGACACGTGTGTAGTTATAGATTAGCTGGAAATTGCTGCTATTCATAACTGATGTGAATGATAAAAGGCATATAAAGTGTTCATATTTTGTCAAAAGATTGTTAACATTTTCATAACATTGTCAAGATCTTTAACATTTCTTTATTTCGTTTTTAGGGAACACTTATTGATAACCTACAATGCTCTCTAGAAGGTACTAACTTCCCCCCACCCACCCGTCCACATCCAAATTCAAATCCGTTGTCCTCCAGTGGACTCTGACTCACAGAGACCGTTGGGAAAAAGTAGAACTGCTCTTCAAGGTTTTAGATCTGCAAATCCTCCTGGGAGAAGACTCCACCCTGTCCCCTCTCTATATGACACCGGGGGAGATAAAAACCATAGCCTCTTCACCTAAATGCTCTCCCAGCATCATGGAGAAAAGCAATTTTGACAAAAACATAACACAAAGTTATGGGTTTTATGCCCACTGCTTTGAAAGGCATTTATTCCAACCGATGGATGAGCAGACGGTCAGGCGATGGTTCCTGAAAGCAGCACAACCTTGGTCGAATCAAGGTAGAACATTTTCTGATTATAAAAAAGGAGGCATCAAGAATGTAGACTCTTGGCTGAGATGGATGAGCATGGATGGGTACGTGTAAAGCTATAGAGTGAGGGAAACAAGGCGAGTTCCGCAGACACCGAGAGTTGGGCTTATGCACTTGTGAGAGTGAGGGTTAACAGTGAGAGAGGCAGACATCAGGAGCCGGGTCACAAAATATCTTTTGCTAGGCTACAGAAATTCAATTTCACCCAAAAGTGGCAAGGAAAAACAAAAGTAGCCTCTCAAGGATTTCAAGAGGGATTTGATTTGCATTTTGCAAAGGCCCACGTGTAAAACATTAGAGTACCAAAGTGGAAGAAAGGGAGCATGAGTCAAGCCTTGGGCTGTTTCCAGTTGCTTGACTTCAGCCTAATTCAATAGTTCACTCTTAAGTTTTTTGAATTTGTAAACCAGATTGTTCCTTTGTAACTTTGTAACTATGAATTCACCTTAATAGAGCACATTACATTTAGATTTGGCATAGGGAACCTCTATCTAGTAAGTGACCTTATGTAGTCATTGATCTAGCATAAATCTTACTTGAAAATATATTTTCAAGGTATTTACTTTGGGGTAGGGTGGGGAGCTTGACATGGACGTTGGTAGCCTTGGACATGAAAAATGCAAAACATTGTTACTCAGTAGAGCTCTTGTAACAATTGGAAAACATTTTGCTCTGTTTTAGGTAAAACAGAGACCCCAATCTCAAAAGAAATTTATGAGAACATTTATTAAATATTTAAAAAGAGAAAGACATATCATCTGGATAAGGGAGACCATTAGCAGGAGCCACAATGGTATCTCAGGATTCACAGTCAGGACCCTTTTTAAATAAGGCATGGAACAAAGGCAACTGTCACACATTTATTTGGGGAAAATACAGATAGGACTACAGAACCCGCAGCAGCCTCATGACTGGACATGCACTGTATGTTAAATAGACCAGCTTACAAGGTTGGTCTCGGGCCCTTCTGATCAAGGCAGCGAGGGCATGATATTGGACATTCAGTACTGTGCATCAAAGACACACCTGTGGAGAAACCTCCATGCACCACAGGGATGCCAGGGATGGGTGGAGGCAATTCACTTACCAATGCACTCCGAACAAGGTTGGTCTCATCAACTGTTAATGACCAGAGGAATTCAATGGAGACACGAGGACTCTGGAAATGGACGTTGAGCATTCACTGTCATCCATATCCTTCTGCAGATGGAGTACTCAGAATTTAAGCTCTAATATATTCCACCCCGAAGTAGTGTGGAATCCAAGACCCCAAATGGTCAATAATCTCCGATTACTTTTCAATACTACCATTTAACTTTCCGCCATCAAATCCCGTCTGTCTCACTTTCCACATCAGCCTTGCTGGCATTGTTTTAGGAGACAAAAGAGACTCCAAGCCTCAAATATATTTGAAGGTGAGTATTAAGTCTTAAAACAGGACGAAGATGAAACAAAAACAGAAGCAGATCATACGGCTTAAGGAGGCTACCAGCAAAAGTCTTTCTGAGGCATCTGAGGGTTTGCTGAGACAGAACTCTAAAAATGATGTGGAAGACCAAGGAAATCATCATAAAAGCATGATTGGGGACAGATCAATACATTACAGTTCCAGGTAGAACTACAGAAGTGGGAACAGGATTAACAATGGGACACAAACATTATGTTAGGTAGAAAGTACACAAGATTGGCCCAGGGTCTTCCCATGACTGAAAAGGCATGAGTCTCATGACTCATGACCATGGGACCCACCAGTACGATGATCACCAAGGACATGTTAGGTAGCAAAATAGGGGGTTGTTCCTCTCCATGCCTAGGGAGCCCCTATGTTAAAAATCTATAAAGACTAAAAGGCATGTGCTAATTCAGGTCCCAAGGTGGGTGGGAGTGGTACACCTGTTAGGTCGTTAGCATTAGGGACTGGGAAGTCCATTAACACATGCCCAGGAGAGCCAGCATAGGACAAAACTGGATTTTCCCGCCAGGGGGCGCAGATGGGCGTTACACCTGGGGCAGCCCACCTGGGCCGAGTGACTGCAATTCAGTCAATGGGAGCAACCTGGGTCATTCACCACGCCTCCCCTGGGAATCCTTGAAAAGGCAGGGACCCAGAGGGAGAGGGGGTTTTGGCTTGTCTTGGTTTGGCTGGTCTGGTCATGTTGTTTCGGAGGAAACTTGGGAGAGAGACCCTTGTGGGACCCTGAGCAGTCTCTGCCAGGCCGCATGGTCAAAGGAATTCTATGGGTGCTGCGTAAAACCTGAAGCTTCTTTTAACTCTCATTAAATTCACTTGGATCACGAGTCCAGCTTCGGCGTGAAATCTTTCCCTTGAGGAGCCAAGGACCAAGGTTGGAATTTAGCCTGGAGAGAGAGACCTTACATACCTACGTAGGAAGTACACCTGGATTGGCCCAATCTAGGCCAGGTGGGCTTAAATCAGCCATAAGGTCAACCAGTATCAGTGACCACGCCTCCCAGCAGAAGGCCCTAAAAAGCCAGAACCTGGAGACCGCCACTCTCTATTTCCAGGTGCTCCTTGGTCATGCCCCAGTCTCTCTCTCAGGCTTTAGGTAGCCAAGGGTGGGGTTGCAGTCCCATGTTCAGTGACTGTAAAACCTGAAACTTCTTTGATCCTTCATTTTTTAAAAAAACACTTAGATCATAAACCAGGCTTACGCATGAATTCTTGCTCTGCGAAGCCAAGAATGGAGGTATTCCCCACCGGAGAAATCTGTCAATGCATTACTCACAATTTAAGCTCTAACACAAAGTTATGGCCTACATTTGGACAATTAAGGAAATATCATAACCTGTTTCTCTTGAAAAAGCACGCTCGGCAATGATCTCTGTGTAAATGTACGATGACTCATCCTTTTTCCTGTTTGCTGCTTTGGTTCTAGTGAGTCTAGTGAATCTCTGTAGCCTCCAGGCCAGCAGTTCTAAATCACAAATCACCCTGCAGGAAAAAGAGAAAGCTTTCTCGTAAAGAGTTTCAGTCTCAGAAATGGACAGAGGCAAGTTTAGTCTGTGCTAAAGAGTTGCTTTGAGTCAAAGGAATATAGGAGCTTCAGGAGCAGTGAAATATATAATATGGCTCTTCCAACCAAATCTCTGATTCCCGCTAAATGACTTTTTCCTGCCTGGTACAAGAAGGTGGGGAACGGCACTAATAGGATTCACCTGTGAGTAATTGAGAACAAGCTTCCCTGGAGTGAATCAGAAGGAGGGATCTAATTACCAGGAAAAGCCAGGAATGGAGTTGCTTCTTCCCAACACAGCGAAACTCCTCCATTCAGACGGAAGCTATACCATTAGAAGAGCATCACAAGAACTGGATCCTGAGCATGGAAGCAGCAATAGACTTCCCAACACACAAAGCAAGGTGAGTGTTCTTGTGTAGGAAGCTGCCTTGTGGAGTAGGTTGCCTCTGGGCACTTAATGGGAGAACTTGGACTTGCTGACTCAAGGGAATGGACCTGAGTGCCTTTAGCCTGAGGGTTACTGGAGTGGGGTGCCTTGAGGTGCTTAGTTTCAGGAGCTGAGTTTTGGCCATATAGCTAGAGCTGAATGCCTTCAGATTAAGGTTACTGCAGAGCGATCTGTCCCTCTGGGGATTTATTACCAGACCTGGCACTTTGTACCATGTCCTTCTGCACAACTACCTTGAGCATTGCTCACTGGCACTTCAACTTGTTAACATCCTTACTAAACCCTTTAATCATGAATTTTGTCTGTCAGTTTCTGTGTAGTCATCTCAATGGATATTAGAACCCAGAGAGACCAAGCAGAGAAGTAAAGTAGAAAACACTGATTAAGACAATGCAGGAGCAGAAGCACAAACAACAGAAATGGGTTATAAAATTAACCTATTTGATTTTCAATTATAATCTGTTGATTACATTCTAGATTTGTGTCTCTAATTGTCTTCCCTCCTCTAGTCATACTTATTTATTCAAGATAAATTGCTTGAGGTACAGTGTTTTGTTGGGGTGTGGGGTGGGGGTGGTGTATATGTGTTTTGCTTATTGAATGTGCTACAGGGGGCAAAAGAGACCTATGTTAGTTTGGGTAGACTAGAGAAACAAATTCATAAACATGCATATGTGTATGAGAAAGTTTTACATAAAGGGTGATTGTACATTAAAAAAGCATCCCAACCCAGTCCAGTCCAAGCCCATAAGTCAGATATTAGCCCATATGTCTAATACCAATCTTGGAAGTCTTCTTCAGACCCACAAAACACATGCAGTGATGCCAAGTGCAGAATGATCACAGGCCAGTGGGTGGGGAGTCTTGTGTATCCAGTGGCATTGTAAGCATCTGAGCACTGGCAGGGGTCTCTGCATGGCTTCTCCGGCTTCAGAGCTCCGGTTGCATCAGGCTAGGTCCATGTGGCTTCTCCAGCTCAGGGCACTAGCAGAGTTTCATGTGTCTTGTCAGCTTCAATGTCTCCCAGGGAGTCAGCAGAGAGAGAGGTGTCTCCCACCTCCAAGGAAGAAATACAGGATTTCCCAGAAGGCCATACCCACACAGAGGCCTCATTGGCTATGATCTGATTAATAGGCCAGACTCCATCCCTACACTCTTAATCCTCAAATTGAAAAATGATTATGTAACTACCACAAGACCCCATCTCAAATGTAGTGTAAGGAGAGCCTTTATTTGATCTTTAAAAAGACACAGACAACACAAAGACCCAGATTTATAATCCGGATGAGGGGGGCAATTAACAGGAGGTCACAATGGCATCCAAGGAGTCATAGCCGCACAGCTGTTTAAATAAGGCGTGGAACAGAAATGAAGCTGTCACAAATTAATAATTGGTGGTATATCAGTATATCACAGTTATAGGTAGGACTACCTACCTATAACAGAAACAGTATAGGACTCTGATTGGGACATAGGCATTGTATTATATAGAAGGTTTGCAAGATTGTCCAAAGCCTTCTGACCAACTCAGTAGGGCAGACTGATAGGGTAGGTCTATGACTGTGTAACCCCAGTACTGTCCCCAGTATGGTAACCTCCATTAAGACTTACCTAGGCAAGTCCCTAAGAGAGAGACTGCCCTTTTGTGGGCTGGCTCGAGTGGGGTGGGGGTAATCAATTTTCCATGGTACTCTGCCTGAGGGTAAGATTATCTACATTCTTGGTTAATTCTTGGTAAGACTTCATGGAGGCATTCTTTAATAATCTATGGGAACCCTGAAAATGGATTTGGGCTGTAACTGCCATCCACGTTCTTTTGCAAACCTGGATGATCAGAATTTAAATTCTAATACAAATAGGAGGGTAAAGGTGATTAGTAATGAGAAGATAAAAGAATATTAATTTCTACGTTCTTTTCTATATTAGTGCTATATTGATGACCCTTAATGTTATAGCTCAACCACATAGGGCAATCCAATAACCCTTAATTTAATCGTTTTTTGTTTTTGTTTTTCAAAACAAAAAATAAATAAATAAACCCTAACCACCATTGAGTCTATAGCAACTCACATTGACAGTGTAGGACAGGGTAGAATTACCCTTGTGAATTTCTTAGACTTACTCTTTACAGGATTAGAAAACCTGTCTCTCTCCCTCACAGAGGCTGGTGGTTCCCCCCTCTGACCTTGAGGTTAGTAACCCAATGCATAATCACTATACCACTAGGACTCCGTAGATATGAAAAATATCTATTTGTAAGCTGTGATTTAAAAGGGAGAAATTTTTACTTAAATGTTTCCTAATTTGAAGTATTTAAATGTTAATATTAAAAGTCATTTGAACTTTTGTTTTCTTTTTAAAAAGTAAGTCACACATAACATTAGTTTTGTGTGAAGTTTACCTTAGTGCTAAAGAGACTCATACATATATTTAGGTAAAGCAGAATTAAGGTTGACAATAAGCTGGGGGTGAAGAATTAATGGGGGAAAAATAAACTACGCTGTTGTGAGACCCAGAAAATTAGGAGCTATAAAATTAGTATTATATTTAGCAGTGTTAAAACTAGTTGGAGTTTGTGCATTTGGGGATTTTAGTCAGCTTTAACTAAAGGGAAACCTTAAAAAATTCTCAAGAGAAAATACACAATTTTTTATTAAATTGAGTAGCGTATATTAAATATCTGCTTAGATTTGGTTTTGTGGGTTGAAAGAGATCAATATTATTCACAATAATCATGGCATTTTAAATTTTTAGCAGAGCAGACATTGACTAACAAAAATCTTTAGAACCACTAGTCAAAATACATCATATATTAAGAAAATATCCCCAAAGAAATAACTCCCTTAAAAAATAAAACATAAGTAAAATTCAATAGTATCATTTTCAGTTATTGGTACCTAATAATAAGAAAATTATCACTATTGATTATCTCTTTAAAAAGTAGATTTTAGTAAAGGCATAGATACATCTGTTGATGCTTTAAAGTATCCAATATTTGAGTATGTTAGAACTTGACAATAGCCTGATTTCCTCCACGTTCAGCGACAGAAAACCTGCAGAACTTCTTGTCCAATTGGAAGCAGGAGAAGATAAAGGGTTTCTTTTTAGGGCTTTCACCTCAAGTAACATCTCCGGAAAAATTTGACTCACTGCCATCGAGTCAATGCTGACTCATAGCGACCCTTGCAGGACAGGGCCGAACTGCTCTGAGTTTCTGAGACCGTAATAATTTATGGGAGGAAAATGCCTCTCTCTCTCAGGCTGGTTGGTGGTTTCAAACTTCTGACCTGCGTATCCTAGATGAATGTTTAACCACCATGTTATCAGAGCTCCCCTCAAATAACATCTAAGGAGCACAAAATAACAATTGGTGAAATTTTAAAATACTTTTAACGATAGGAACACAGCAATAGCTACTCTAACGTAGTTGCTGTGAATATGGTGCATGAGTAAAATGGAAGATTATGCAGCTGTAGAAAGATACTCTTTTTAACACTTTAATACTTTTTAATACTCCTTAAAATAGTCTTAAAGTTACTGGGTGAAAAAATAAGGTACTTAATAAAGTGTATACATTTCTATATGTAGCTTATGAAAATGAAATTGCTTACTTACTGTGTGAAAAAATAATGAAAACAAAGTGTACATACTTCCATGTGTAGTTTATGAATGCAAAATTGCTTACAGGGCTGTTTACTCCTATCAGCAAAAAAATATTTTGAAAAGAAACAGAAAAAGTACACACCCTGAATCCCCTCACCCCACACAACAGGCTGAGTTTTCTGTGACCAGAGTATAGATGGGCATTTTAATTTTTACCATAAAGTCTTTGATACCTCTAACATTTTAAGCAATAAGACTGTATTACCAATGCAAATAATTAAATTTTAAAATGATATGCTAGTTACAGAGGATTGACTCGAAGTTTGATTATGATTTACTATCAAGCACCTTATCATCCTCTAGGCAGAGGTTTATGCTAGGACATCAGTTAGCTTGGTGTGTATTTAAAATAATATTGAATTGGATAATAACATTTAATAATTTGCAAGACAACAATGGTCACAAATGGAAGGGTGAGGGTTGACAGATTTGCTGCTCTCTAGGACAAATTGAAGGTCTTGGTTGAATTGGGTGGTTGTATCTTCCCAGTACTTGAAAAGAAAAGTCATATCAAAGAAATGTGTTCATCGAAAAACAAAGCAAGGAGAAATTCAGTTCACATAAATAAACTCAGAGTCACAGCTCCCCAGAGAAAGGCCAGAGGAGAGGATGAAGAGCACACATAGATAGGTTAAAAATCGGAGAGCCAGGAGTAGACCCTAAAATGTTGCAAAATAAGAATAAAACCTGCCATGAAGTAGATTCCTACTCAGCGACGCTGTAGGACAGAGTCGATATGCTTCCCAGAACTCCCAGAGACTACCTGATCTTTCTCCCACGGGCCAACTGGTGCACGTTAGCCCTCAGCTTTGTAGTCAGCAGCCCAACCCATTACATCAAAGTCGTCCAGGATTCCTTGTGTCTATACTTTATAACCCTAAGAAGGAAACCAAGAGTAATTATTAAAACATACATCTACTGTGAACAAAATATTTGACCTGCCTGATTTATCCTCATGGCAATCCCCTGAGGGCCTGTGTGTCAGACTGGGTACATTAGAGAAACAAATCCACAGAATCTCATATGTATAAGATAGAGTTTTATGTAAAGGTTAAGTGCACATCAAGGAAACATCCCAAACCAGTGCTGCCCAAGCCCACAAGTCCAACATTAGCCCATATGTCTGACACCAATCCACAAAGTCCTCCTCCATCTCACAGAACACACACTATGACATCGACTGCTGGCAGGGGTCTCCACATGGCTGATCCAGCACCCAGAGCTGCATCGGGGTAGGTCCATGTGGCTTCTCCTTGGGACTGTCTTGCAGAAAGTGAGCCTTGCCAGCTGAAGCAGGGAACTGGCTAAGGCACCTGCACACTGGTCCAACCATCACAAAGCAAGAGACCTGAGAACTGGAAAGGTGAGGTTCACTGAGCCATTTATCCCTCCGCCCTTTAATTAACCCCACATCTGTGTATCTGCCAGGTTGGCACAATAAACTCACTACCTCAACGTGTCTTCAGCTTCCTGGGCCATGAAGGCTATGTTGATGGCAGTTTGAACATGTTTTTCTGCAACATAATGCCCAGATTAAAAGCAAACAAACAAGAAAGAGAAAATCTGACCGTCATATTTAATTTTTCACTACCATAGGCAAGGCATGGTCAACACTTTGACCTTACTGCTCATTATTGAGTCCTTAATGCCTGTCACAATTAGCAGAAGTTTATTAGAAATTAGTCATATGAGTTTGCAAGCTTTGTTTTCTGTTGTTTTTGAATTGGGAGTAAAGTGTTAACTCATTGTGGTTTTAATTTGTGTCCCTGATCGCTGGTGATCATGAGCGTTTTTTCATGTGTTTGTTAGCCACTTTTACTTCATTTTTGGTGAAACGTCTGTTCATAGCTTTTTCCCATTTCTTTTTTTAAAAAGGCATTTTATTGGGGGCTCATATAATTCTTATCACAGTCCATCCATCCATCCATTGTGTCTAGCACATTTGTACATTTGTTGCCATCATCATTCTCAAACCATTTGCTTTCTACTTGAACCCTTGATATTAGATCCTCATTTTGCCCCCTCCCTCTCCCTTCCCCCATGAACCCTTCTAATTTATAAATTCTTATTATTTTGTCATATCTTACACTGTCCGATGTCTCCCTTCACCCATCCTTCTATTTTTCATCTCCCAGGGAGGAGGCCATATGTAGATCTTTATAACTGGTTCCCCCTTTCTCCCCCAAGTTCCCTCCACCCTCCAGGCATCGCCACTCTCACCACTGGTCCTGAAGGCGTCATCTATCCTGGATTCCCTGTGTTTCAAGTTGCTATCTTTACCAATGTACATCCTCTGATCTAGCCAGGTTTGTAAGGTGGAATTGGGTTCATGATAGAAGGGGGAGGAAGCATTTAAGAACTAGAAGAAAGCTAATATGTTTCCTTGTTGCTACCCTGCACCCTGACTGGGTCATCTCCTCCCATAACCCTTCAGTAAGGGGTGTCCAGTTGCCTATCGATGGGCTTTGGGTCCCCACTCTGCACTCACCCTCATTTACAACGGGTTTCTTGTTTGTTTGTTTTTTTTTAAAACATTTTATTAGGGGCTCATACAACTCTTATCACAATCCATACATATACATACCTCAATTGTATAAAGCACATCCGCACATTCCCTGACCCAATCAATCTCAAAGCATTTGCTCTCCACTTAAGCCCTTTGCATCAGGTGCTCTTTTTTCCCCCTCCCTCCCGACTCCCCCAGCCCTCATGTGCCCTTGGTAATTTACACATTGTTATTTTCTTATTGAGATGCTATAGAGTGTTCTGTATATTTGGGTAATTCATCTTCTGTCTGATGAGTCATTGGTAAAAAGTTTTCCCATCTGTGGGCTCTTGTTTTACTCTCCCGATGATGTTGTTTGAGCTGCATAAGTGATGCAATTTCAACATGTCCCAGCCATCTATCTGTCTTTACTTCTGCTGTGTGCGCTTCCTTCATTGTACTTGGTAGTGGACGTATGCACTGCAAGAGGACCTTTAAGTTTGTTCCAACTTTCTCATTAGTCATCCTGATAGCTCTGAGCTTTACATCTAGGTCTTATTTTATCTCGAGTTCACTTTTGTGCATGGGGAGAGACAGGGTTCTTGTTTAAAGTTATTTTATGCATATGGAAATCTAGTTTGTTCAACACCATTTGTTGTAGAGGCTTTCTTTGTCCCATTGGATATTTTTGTCAAAGGTTAGTTGTCTGTAGGCAGATGTGTTTATCTGGATTTTCTGTTCTGATCCATTCATCTATAAAGCTATCAGTTTACCACACTACCAGACTGTTTTACCTATTGTACCTATATGGTAGGTTTTTAGGTCAGGCAATGTTAGATCTCCTACGTTGTCCTTCTTTTAAAGAAATTCTTTGCTTACCCTGCAGCCTGTTAGCATTCTTATTGTTTCATTTGGATCTGTTGGAATACCATCTTTTTCATCTCTTATTCTGGGTATTTGCATCCTTTCTCCCCCCCCCCTTTTCCATTAAGTATACCTGTTATCTGTCTATTCTGTCAATAAAGTAGCTCCTTGTCTCATTTTTTTAAATTTCCCCCATATCATTTATTACTGCTTTGAACCTAGTGATTTATTTCCTTTTATTGTTGGATTTTTGTTATTGCCCTTATTCAAGGTGTTCAAGGTATGTCAGGGTGCTTATTTTGGATTTTTCCTTTTTTTCATGGGTGTCTTGATTGCTATAAACTGGCTTCTGATTACTGTTTGGCTTTGTCCCTAAATTTTTTTTAAAACATTTTATTAGGGGCTCATACATTACCCATCCATTTTTAATAGTACCATATAGACTCGTGTATAAGCTGAGTTTTTCAGTACATTCTTATGCAGTTTTTGTGGTAAATTTTGGTGCTTCAGCTGATATTCAGGTCGGTTTATACTTGAGTATATAACGTGTGTTGTTCATTCTACATATGCTTATTTTGATGTTTCTGTTCATTTTATTGTTAATTTGCTATTTTATAGCATTGTTATCTGAAAAGATAGGTTGTAAGATCTTATTTTTTACTGAATTTTTCAGGTATGTTTGTGCTCTTGTATGTGGTCTATTCTTTAGAATATTCCATGTGTGTTGGAGAAGAATGTATACTGTGTTTTTGTTGCATGAAATGTTCTGTATATGTCTATGTGGTTGATATTTTTATCATACTGTTGAGCTTTTTTGCATCTTTATTGGGTTTGCATCTTTTTTGCATCTTTATTATGTCTGTCTTTCCTTGAGAGTGGTGTATTGAGAGGATACCTGTTATTATTGTCGAGGTGACTATATCCTTTTTTCAATTCTTTGACGCTTTGAATGATATATTTAGTGGGTCTTTCATAAGATGCATATATTTATTATAGTTTTGTCTTCTTGCGCTATTGGTCCCTTGATCACTATGTAGTGTCCATTCTTGTCTTTTATTATGTTCTTTGCCTTGAAGTTTATTTTCTCAGAGATTAACATTGCTATCCCTGCTTTCTTTTGGTTGCTGTTTTCTTGGTATGTTTTTGTCCAGCCTCTGCTTTTTAGTTTGTTCATGATGATGTTTCTGAGGTATGCTTATTTTAGGAAGCATAAGGATAGATTTTGTTTTCTTATCCATTTTGCTTCTCACTTTCTCTTTACTGGTGCATTTAGACCATTAACATTGATTGACATTCTTGATGTGGATGTAAATGTTACTGTCATATTGCTATATATGTATGAATATTGCATGTGAGTGTGCATGTATGTTGTGTTTAGTTTCTTCATTCTTCTTGTATTACTTTGTTGCTTTGGATGTTCTGTGTGTGTTGGGTCTTGTGAGGAATTGTCTTGTATGTTGTTTTGAGTTTTGTGTGTTGTTCCTGTTGACTTTTTGGCCATTGTTTTTCATTGAGTATTTTTCAACAGAGGAATGAGTATTAATATTTGAGAGAAAAAGAGGGTGGGGGGAGTAAGAGGAGTGTCAGCTTTCGCTCTTATGATAATGAGAAGGAAAGTGAAGGATTGATGAGGAAAAATGGATAGGAATAAAGGGCTATGAAAGAAAGTTTCAATATTAAAATTAAAGAAGGAAAGGACAAGAGACAAAGTATTGACAATAAAAATAGAACAAAATAATACCAACAAGAAGTGGAAAAACTGTCCAGGTATCTTTGTTTGGGCTATAAGCTTTGCCCAGAACTTTTGTCTTCCATGTGGGTGCTAACTTGTGGATTGATGGTACATTGAGAGATTAGAAAACAAACCAAAGAATTGCAAGTGAAAAGGTAAGTTAATTATATGTACTTTTCTATCCTTACATATACCAACACATGAGAAGTTCTCATTAAAGATGAATTTTAAGAAGAGTGCACCACTTTGTTTAAAGAAGAGGGTGAATATAGGAATAATAGGACACAGCAATAACAGTACCAACAAGAGAACAGCTGGAGTCCAGACCTCATCCTGGGGGTAAATTAGGACTGTGTGAACAGAGGTATTTTAAGCAGTTGTGGACAGTGACTGGTAGTATGTTGTTTTGCTACTTTATGTATGGATTGGGATTTCAGAACAAGATTGAGATTGAGTGTAAGGGAATGGTTTTGATATCTGGTATAGCTGACTGTATTCTTATGATTTTGGTTAATTATCTTTAAAAATAGACCTCTGGTAGATCAGGTCAAAGGGCACGGGATTCACTCTTTTTGGATTGAGGGTGAGGGAGTGGGTCTATACCTGCCACCTACCTAGATGGTCTATAAGGGAGGAATCAATTGCCTGTTCAGAGGGCAGGTTGCTTATCTGAGCTGTTTGAGGTAATGAAGAGGGGCAGATGTCATGGGACCATGGGTGAATATAGAGGTGTATCCTGTATGTCAGCTGGGACCTGATTCTGGGCCCTGAAGCATTTAGTTTCATGCCCAAACTCTCTGGCATGGACTTTGTAAAAAACACAGTTGAAGCTTCTATTGCATTATTATGCTAATACATTGCTAATGAGCCAGGTGCATGTTATCTGCTGACCAAAGAATTTAAAAAGAATAAAAAAGGCCTTGGACTGGCAGTGCCTTAATATGGTGGGGGAGGGGGTTGTGCAGAATTAAACCTCAGGGATAGGGGTTTAGTTTTGCTGAATGGGGCTGGAGCTCCCCTTGCTTGTGTGGAGACTTAGGTTATCTTTATGGTGAGAATCTTGAGGTTTGGAAGTGTAAGGGATACCTTTCTGGGGCCCCTCTGCAATGGTTTCTAAGGAGTCCCTCCCACCTGTGTGATATTTGGTCACGATCCTGCTCAGAGTCTGGGGTGTCTAACCATGCTATTTCTACACCAAAGCCCTGTTACCTAGATAATAAATTAAAATCTTAACCAGGTATATCAGCCAAACTCTTTCTGAAGAGAACACATGCTCTTTTCCCCAATTTATTTCTTATAATTATCATCATAACTCTATATCAGAACTTCCATCCAAGGACAGGATCTAACCTATTATGTCATTATTACATCTATACTAGTTGTTTTTGAATGATTTTGACTCCTGGTGCTCCCATGTATTTCAGAATAGAGCAGTGATCCATAAATCTTACAATAACTGCTTCTTTTGGAGATAGGTTGCTCAATCTTTCTATCAAAGTGTCATTGGGTGAGTTCAAACTGCTGAAAGTTTAGTTACCAGCAAAACACATTAGTTACACTGTTTGTGTTACTGATGGACTCTTACTTTATATATCACATGTATGTATATATGTATGAATTTCTGTAAATAGTTGTCATTTAATTGATTCCGAGTCATGGCAATCTCATGTGTATAGAGCTGAATTGTTCTGTAGACCTTTGAAGGTAATGGTTGTCTCTGAGGTCTGGATTCCTAGGTGTCTCTGGGTGGGTTAGAATTGCCAACTTTGGGCTAGTAGATTTGAAATTAAATGTTGTTCCACCAGGGACACACACACACACACACACACACACACACACACACACACACACATTTGATTGTCAACATTTATAAGTTAGAAAATTCTAGATGCAGTGCTAATAATAAGAAGTACAAAAAAGAAGAAAATGTTGTAAAAGTGTGCTAATGAGTGCACAACTCTTTTAAGTATGTTTAAGATATTGAATTGTATGATAATGTGAATTACCTGTCAATAAAATTGCTAATGAAAAAATACCCCTGAAATTCTACATAATGATTAAAAATCCACTTTCTCTTGAAAAGTTAAGAGTTTATGCAAGCCTCCATGTGTACTTCAGCCAGTCACAAGGTTCGGAAGACAATTCTCTGCTGCTCTCCTTGAGTGAATAGATACCTGCATCAACTTCACCTCCAATATTCCTATGAGATTCCAGAAATTATAAGTGCTTATAGCCCTCGTTTTCATTCTGTTTATCTGGTTTACTCTTTGAGAGTATCATGAAATCATAGTGGTTTTAATTTTTTCTCTGTAACTACATCTTTTCTCATGTTGTCTAAGTTAACATTGCCTGTTCCTTTGGTCTCCGAATCTCATATTTTCTGTAGTGCCAACTCTCTGATCACCCTTCTTTTTGAGAGAATTAATAGTTCTCTGATTGATGTCATAGGCACTTATAATACTAATTGCCATCAAATTGATCCCAACTAATGGGGACCTCAGGTGTCAGAAAAACTATATTCCATAGGATGTTGATTGGCAGATATTTTGGAAGCAGATCACTAGTCTTTGTTTCTGAGGCATGTCTTGGTCGAGTAGAACATCTAACGTTTTGGTTTGCAGTGACATGTGTGATCTATTTACACCACCTAGCAATTCTAGGCAATTGGTATATACTTTTATTTGACACAGTAGCACAATTTAGGAAAATTTGTTACATTCATATTGATGACATCTTGTCTAAGAGGTAGATCACATTAAAATAAAACATTGATTGTACTGAACCATATCTTTCTCAAAGTCTGTCCTTTCCAATGCCAATAAATTTTAGGGGTTCTTATTTGCACACATTGAGAGTTCAGAGTTCTTTGTAGAATCAAAAATCTAAAGTTAATCTGCTATTCTAAATCTCTAATCCACTATAAATATTTCCTGTTTTTCCACAGTACGATACTTTCTGGGTGTTTAGTTATCTCTGCCATTGTCCTATATTGACCTTTGTTGAGTTGGTCTATTATATCGTATCCTCTGCCCCATTATATCCATTGCCATTACATCAACCTCTGATTCCCTAAAGAAAAAAAAATGGAAGTGCACCAGGGCTTCCAAGGATAGACATCTTTGTGGAGACAAACTACCGCGTTGTTCTATGTGGGGCAGCTGGAGTTGTCTAAATGCCAACCTTTCAGTTAGCAGCCAAGTGCTTTCCCACTGTGTTACCAAGGCTCTTATATCCTATTGTAAATATCAGTCTCATAACAGAATTATTTGTTTTATAGCTCATTTAATAGTCACAATAATTCCCTGAGATAGGTATTGTGAAAATAATAGAGACGTTGAGTCATAGAGAGAATTAGTATTTTCTCACGCTATTGTGGTTAGTGTCAAAAAGAGAGTTTAAATACAATTTGTTTGGTTAAATTTAAAGCATTCATTTTGGCTCTATATTCTTCCACATTTTTGAACATTTTATCATGTTAAGGTGAAAGGTTACATATCAAATTAGTTTTCCTCTCCGTAGTCCATACAGAAACTGTTCCCCGGCATGGTTTCATTCCCCACAAAATGTCAACACTCCCCCAGTGGACCTGGGCTCCTCATTTCCGTCCTGTTCCCTCGCCCCCTCACTACCTGCTTATCCTTGTTTTTTGAGTAAGTGTTAACACTTTGGTTTCCCAATGTTTATTGTTCTAAGACGCATATTCCTACCTCTGGAAATGGTTTACTTATAGGAAAGTCTATCATTTGGCTAAAAAGTATTCTATAGGAGGGGTTTCAATTTAAAATTAGAAGATTTGTTAAGGCATTTGTCATGGGTTCCTTCTGTTTCTGTCAGATCGGTAAATCTGGTCTTGTTAAGTAATTTGAATTTCATTCTACATCCTTTACCCACTGAGGCCTTCTAATGCATTCATTGTCAGATGGATTGGCAATGTTAGTTGGGCACCATCAAAAAATTTTTTTTCAGTATATAGGAAGCTAAAGTTCATGTGGGGTAATTATTTCCTTGAGTTTTTATTTTCTTCATTTCAGATTGTTCTAGATGTGCAGAGACCAGCTGCAAGCCAAGGCTTTTAAGCCAAGGCTT
Source organism: Tenrec ecaudatus (assembly GCF_050624435.1). Lineage (NCBI taxonomy): Eukaryota > Metazoa > Chordata > Mammalia > Afrosoricida > Tenrecidae > Tenrec > Tenrec ecaudatus. The sequence continues at coordinate 68,178,784 of NC_134539.1, forward strand.
TTAAGCCTCCAGATGCTACTTACAAAATTAGGAAGTACAATATTGTGGTAGTTACATAATCTGGTGATCATTCTGGGGCTTGAATGAAGAGATGGAGTCTAGTCTGTCAATCGGTCATAGCCAATGAGGCCTCTGTGTGGGCATGGCCGTCTCCTGAGAATTTGGGAATTCCTGGATGTCCTTCATGGAGGCGGGAGAGACTCTCTCTTGGCTCACTCCCTTGGAGACCCTCTACTGACAAGACCCATGGCATTATGCTGGTAGACTCCGTGCCCTTGAAACTGGAGGAGCCACATGGAGCCCCTGCTAGCACTGAGGGGCTTCTACTGCCACTGGATCCCCAGGGCTTTGTACCCACTGGCCTGTGATATTCCTGCATTCGGTGTCATTGCATGTGTTTTGTGAGTCTGAAGAGAACTTTACAGACAGGTATTGGACATATGGGCTAATATTGGAGTTATGGACTTGTTCTGGATTGGGCTGGGATGTTTTTGCAATATTCAAGTGTTCATATATAAAGCTCTTTCTTATACCCATGTGAGTGTCTATGAATTTGTTTCTCTAGTCTACCCAGACTGACACAAATATTATCTTTATGTATTAGGTTATGCCCATGGACCTATGTCTCTTGACCTCAAGATTCTATTCCTTCAAGCGCAGTACCAAGTCTTTCAAGGTATTTAATTATTTCTATGACTGTGTATCCTAAGTTCCCTATTATATGTGCAGAACTTACAAATATGCATGTAGAAATATTTACAGCCATTCTAATAAAGTAGGTGTAGTCTTATTTGACCTCTAAAATATAATTTTGACATATATGGATACCTTTGTATCCATCCATGAATTATTATTATTTTTATTTCCGTGGTTGCAAGATTGTATATGTTATGAATTTATCACAATCACCCTTTTGTTCTTGCACAGATCTCTTCATTTGCTTTGTTCCCTATGTGCAAAATTTATACATACTGTGATTTCACCCATATAAATCATTATAAATAACACCTATTTACTGCCTACTAGTTGATTCTTCCTCTCTCCCTTTCCCATCCTTGGAACCATCAAATAACACTTCTTTCTGTGTGTAAATATTTTTTGAATTTTATAATAGTAGTCACATACAATTTTTGTCTATTTTGTGATTGACTTATTTCAATCAACATACATCCATTTTGTGAGCTGTATCATGAATTCCTCATTGTTTTCTTTTATTTCTTAGCAATCAATTTTATGCACGTACCAAAGTTTTTTGTTTCCTTTATTTGGTGATGCATATATTGGTCATTTCCATCATTTTGTTATTGTGAAACATGCTGCAATGAACATGTGTGTGCATATGTCTATTTATGTTACAGCTCTTAATTCTCTAGGACATATGAAGGTAAGTAAACAGGTATTGCTACATGATTATAGAAACTTTTATTAATTAAAATATTAATTTATGGAGCTATGGTTTTCCAACATATCATCTTTCTGGAGAAAAAATGAGCTTTCTACTACAGTAGAGTTATAGTCTTGGAAACTCACCAGGATAGTTCTACCCTGTCTGTAGGGTCACTGTGATTTGGAATCAAATTGATGGTAGTGAGTTTGTTTGGGGTGGGCGGAAAAGCAAGGTTTCCATCTATCTAATACTTCCTCAAAGAGGGCTGTACTCATGACTTTTACACCACACCTAAATGGCAGTTTTGGTGTCCTCAAGGAACTCAAATTGTGTTCCTTTTAGACATTTGAACTTGGGGAACAAAAAGAAGTCTAAAGGGGAAAAGAACAGGGTTGTAAGGTGGGTAGGGTAAGCTCTCCCAGTGAAGTTCTTGTCAGGACCATTGTTACCCTGAAAAGAAGGGCTGGTATGATTTCCTCAGAGGGGGCGGGGGGAATTCTCAGCATACCATTCTTGGCCTTCGTTTTACTAATGCAGTTTTTACAATTTCTTAAAACTTCTTCATGTGATGAAACACAGCAAAACACATAATACAACTTCATGAGGGTGACTTTCAATCACACAACACTGCTGAGATACACCCTAATATGGACAAACAAAAATACAGAAAATATTGAAAATCAGATCAGGTCCAGAATGCATCAGAAGGCAGTTCAATTGACAACGTTTTAACTGTTCAAGCCAGGTTAGGCCTTTTATCTGCTATACTCTTTCTCCAATGCACTCTGTTTAGTAGTCACTTTCTTCCCATCCCTCAAGGTATATGAAGCCCAGGATTAATTAACCTGTAGGGACAGGAAGTAGAATAAGGGTTTCGGGGTGGAAGGTGGGGGGTCATACAGTGGTGGTGATATAAGATGATCGATGTCAATAAGTTCAGGAAGAAAAAGAATGTTTGTAAACTGATTATGGTAGCAATTGTACAATTCTGCTTGGTGTAATTAAACTGTGGAATAATGTATATATTAAATCCCAGATAATAATATATTTTTAAAAAGTTAAGCCCCTTGTAATTTTCCTGTGTCCTTTAAGAAAAAATTTGTAAATATTGTCGATTTGGCATCCCAAAACACTGTAACTATAACTTTCTTAGCTAACTTCTTTTCTGTCTTAAATTTAACTGGCTCAGCAATCCCCTCAAAATCCGATATTTTGGTTGGACCCTTTTGTTTGAAGACGCCTTAAGGAAACTAAGACAAATGTATTCCTAGTAAATAAAAAATGTTTGGAGCCATCCACTGATCTGGTGGCTATTGTCAATTATATTCTTTCATTTTTGGTGTTCTTTCAGTTAGGGGAATTTTGGTGTCCACAAGGAACTCAAATTGTCTTCCTTGCTTTTTGAAGATTTTCCATGTTAATCTTGTACCCCACCCCTCTGCTGAAACCCCTCTGTTAGTTCCAATGACTCTCTAGTGGAATCTCTAGGGTTTCTATGTACAAAATCATGTTGGCAAAAGAGATAGTTTTTGTTCTCCCTAACCAACGTGGATGTCATTTGTATCCCTTTCTGGCCCTACTTCTTTACCTAGGACAATATTCCTGCACAGTATTGAATAAGAATAATGATAAAGGGATGATTCCTGCTCTCAAGGAAAATGCTTCCAGTTTCTTTCTCTTGAGAGCACTACTGATTGCTGGTTTTTACATACCTCTCCTCCATGATGCTGAGGAATTCCCAGTTATTCCTCTTTTGCTGATAATTGTTTCGGTTTTATTTTGTTTGTTTTTTAAATCAGGAGGTGTTGCATTTTTACCAAACACCATTTGAGATGATAACTTGGTTCTTACCTTCATTTATTTATGTGGTGAATTGTGTTGATTGGTTTTCTAATGCTAAATATTTTTAAACCTCTGATATGGATCTCATTTGACCATGATATATTAGCTTTTGATGTGCTGTTGAATTCTATTGGCTAGATTTTTGTGGACCATTTTTGTGTCTGTACATATGAGGGATACTTGTCTGTAGTTTTCTTTTTCAGTGTTGTCATTTCTTAGTTTTGGGAAAGAGTTTGTGTTGGCTCATAAAAAATGCCTTTCCCTAGTTCTTAAATGCTTCCTCCCCCCACTATTATACTCCCAATTGTACCTTACAAATCCAGGTAGACTAGAATATGGACACTGGTACAGATAAGAACTGGAAACACAGGGAATCCAGGACAGATGACCCCTTCAGGACTAGTGGTGAGAGTGACAATACCGGAAAGGTGGAGGGAAGGTGGGGTAGAAAGGGAGAAACAATTACAAGGATCTACATATAACCCCCTCCTTGAGGAGATGGACAACAGGCAAGTGGGTGAAGGGAGACATCGGACAGTGTAAGACATGACAAAATAATAATTTATAAATTATAAAAGGTTAATGAAGGAGGAGGGGTACAGGGAAGGAAAGGAAAAAATGAGGAGCTGATACCAAGGGCTCAAGTATAAAGCCAATGTTTTGAGAATGTTGATGGCAACAAATGTACAAATGTGCTTGACACAATGGATGGCTGGATGAATGGATTGTGAGAAGATTTTTCTGAGTCCCCAGTAAAATGATGAAAAATAAAAGAAGAAGGAAAAAGAATGCCTTCCATTTTCTATGATTTGAAATAGATTGAGTAATTTGACATCAACTTTTCTCTGACTTTTTGGTAGAATTCTTCAGTGAAACCATCTGGGCTGGGACTTCTTTTGTTGTAAATTTTTATATGATTTATTCACTTTTTTTGTTATGAGTCTGTTCAATTTTTTACGTCTTCCTTCAAAAGGAAGAAAGGGAATCAAATTTAACATCAAACCAAGATCTATTCTGATGGTGGGGAGGTCAGCCCTCCCTAAACCCCAACCTTCTTACCAATTCCAACACCAGAAGTCTCTCCCATGGCCGTCACCACATCTCTTCTGGATTCTCATTAAAACAACCACAGGGAAGTCACATAGAATACTCAGAATGACAGGATGTAGTAGGAAAATTAACAGGTTGCAAATCCAGGTTACATGGTATTCCATGATCAGAAATACCATGGGCACAATTTTTATGTCAGAAGCATTTCTTCCTAGCAATGTCTTTAGGGAAGCTTCTCACAGCTACTAGGACTCTCAGCTATCTCTCTCCCTTAGCCTCTGCCCAGCATAGGTAATGCTGCAGAACTCCTTTATGATGCTAATGAATGCCCTAAGGACACACCACTCTACCATAAACCTCATGACAAATTTGCTCAGCATAATCTCAGTGGATGAAGTGCCTGGAGGCATCTACCTTGCAAGCAAGTCTCCTGCCCAAAGATACTCAGCTTTACTTCATGGATTGGAACACTGCTTGGTCTATGTTCTGCTACTCTCTGTCCTCTACCACTCCCCAGTCCCCCTTCTGGTGTCACATCTCTCTGTCTCCTGGAGAAAAGAGTTTCAGTGTACAGGGATGTCAGTGTCCGAAGGATACTTTCCAATCCTGACTCTTTTTTCTTCATGATCAAGAGATCTCCCTGTACCTGCTTCTGAGATGGATCATTTTTACCCAGAGGGCAAAAACTGAAAAATCCCTACATTAGCATGCCAAGTTTTACTAACACAATTAACTCTGTTAACAATCACTTCCTACTGAATCATATTATCCTATTAATAACTTCCCCTATCTTCTCTTTCCCAGATGCATTGAGAAAAGAGGAACTAAACGAAACCTTTATGGTCTCATCGAGTCATTTGATGCGAGGTACAAAGACGACTGCTAGACGGGCTGTAGCAAGTATGTACTGAACCATATCTACATTATAAGGCCCACTCTGGAGAATGACCCATATACATTGGAGAAGAATATGTACTGTGCTGCTGTTGAGTGGTATTTTCTATATATGTGTATGTATAATAATTTATAAATTATCAAGCATTCATGAGGAATGGAGGGTGGAGGAGGCAAAGCTGATACCAAGGGCTCAAGTAGAAAGAAAATGCTTTGAAGATGACGATGGTAATAAATGTACAAATGTGCTTGACACATGGATGGAAGGATGGATTGTGTTAAGAATTCTATGAGAGCCCCCAATAGAATGATTTAAAAAGAAAATGAAAGGTCAAATTGATAGTGCTATTTATACCATCTGTATCTTTTTGTGTTGGCTACTGCAGTTTGAGAAGTGATGTGTTGATTTTTTCTAATATCGTAAATTGACAATTTCTCTTTTCATTTTGCAAGGGGTTATGTTATATATTTTGAAACTCTACCTTTGCGTGCATGACTATTTATTATGATTATATCCTTTATGAGGATTGCTCCTTTAAGCATTATATAATTATATTTCTTGTCTTTTATAAGGAATTTAGATTTATGATATATTTTGTAAGAGATTATTCATGCTAACCCTCCTGTCTTTTGGCAATTGTTTATAAGATATATGTTTTACATTCTGTGATTTTTATTTAGCCTTTAAATTTTTTATATCTAAAGCGTGTCTCTTACAGAAAGCATATGAATGGATCATGGTTTTCTTTCCCTTTAACATTTCTTATCGTGTTCCTATTTGGTTATCGTTGCTGTTAGGTTCCATGAAGCCCATTCAGACTCATTGTGAAACAGAGTGAAACACTTCCCTGTACCATCCTCACCATCATTTTCATGCCTGAGCCTACGGTTGTAGTCACCATGTTCCCATGACTACCACAAATGTCCTTGACTTTTGTTTCTCAAGGGATTTGTAGATTCACACTCATATTTGAGCAGCAATTTATTAGAGATATGATTGGAAAATAATTTAACCAGTATTTAGGTATGTCATCTCACTACTTTCTTATTTGAGTAGTTTTGGCTGAGAACTTTGTACTTAGTCTTACTGATGATTCTTTTTTTTTCAATTTTTAAAATTTTATTAAAAGATCATTTTATTGGTGACTCGTACATCTTTTTTAAACATTTTATTAGGGGATCATACAACTCTTATCACAATCCATACATATAAATACATCAATTGTATAATGCACATCTGTACATTCTTTGCCCTAATCATTTTCAAAGCATTTGCTCTCCACTTAAGCCCTTTGCATCAGGTCCTCTTTTTTCCCCTCCCTCCGCACTCCCCTCTCCCTCATGAGCCCTTGATAATTTATAAATTATTTTTTGTCATATCTTACCCTAACCGGTGTCTCCCTTCACCCCCTTTTCTGTTGTCCATCCCCCAGGGAGGAGGTCATCCCCCAGGGAGGAGGTCCTTGTAATCGGTTCCCCCTTTCCAACCCACTCACCCTCTACTCTCCCAGCATCGCCCCTCACACCCCTGGTCCTGAAGGTATCATACGCCCTGTATTCCCTGTGCCTCCAGTTCCTATCTGTACCAGTGTACAACCTCTGCTCTATCCAGACTTGCAAGGTAGAATTCTGATCATGGTAGTGGGGGTTGGGTGGGTGAGTAAGAAAGCATTTAGGAACTGGAGGAAAGCTGTGTTCTTCATCAGTGCTACGTCGCACCCTGACTGACTCATCTCCTCCCCTAGACCCCTCTGTGAGGGGATCTCCAGTGGCCTATAAATGGGTTTTGGGTCTCCACTCTGTATTTCCCTCTTCATTCACTATGGTAAGATTTTTTTTTTGATGATGCCTTATACCTGATCCCTTTGGCACCTCGTGATCGCACAGGCTGGTGTGCTGCTTCCATGTGGGCTTTGTTGCTTCTGAAGCAACTGATGATTCTTTATAGGTAGTTTTAAATTTTCATGAGTTACTCTCAGAACCTTTTATTTGTCTTTGAATTTGGTAAGTTTGATCTTCCACCTACTTTTAAAGTTAGATTGAGGAGCAAATTTTGTATTAGAGACATCCACTGTAATATGCACTTTCCATAGGTGCTCTCCTTTAACCCTTAAAAGCGTTAGCATTCTACAGATGAAGATTCCGAGACTTCATCTGTTATTGATAAATGTTCTTTCTATGTTTACACAGCTAGTAATTTATCACAATACTGTTGTTTGATTCCAACATTTATTATTTTTATCATTTGGCCACCATCGTGAACATTTGTTGAGAGGATAAATGGATGGACTACATCGTGAATAGCAGTGTTAGTCCGGGTTCTTTAAAGAAACAAATCCACAGAAACTCATATGTATAAGAGAGAGTTTTATATAAAGGTTAAGAGCGCCTCAAGACAATATCCCAACCCAGTGCTGTCCAAACCCCGAAGTCCAACATTAGCCCATATGTCTGATACCAGTCTACAAAGTCCTCCTCCATCTCGCAAAATACATGCAATGACGCTGACTGCAGGAGGAAAGCTGAGTCAGTGACCATGTAAGCATCTCAGCACTGAGTTGGGTCTTCACACAGCTGCTCCAGCACCCAGGGCTGTATCAGGGTAGGTCCATGTGATTTCTCCTCAGGGATGTCTTGCAGGAAGTGATCCTTGCCAGCTGAAGCAGGGAATTGGCTAAAGCAGCTGCACACTGGTCCAACTATCACAAAACAAGAGACCTGAGAAGTAGAAAGGGGAGGCTCACCGAGCCATTTATCTCTCCGCCCTTCAATTCACCCCACATGTGTTTATTGGCCAGGTTGGCACAATAAACTAACTACCTCAAGCCAAATGTTTATTTTAGAAAACCTAGAGGCCCCACAACACTGGAATTTCCGTAGTGAAGTCTGGGTAATGTCAGTGGTTGAAAATTAAAAAAGAGTGCATAAGCCCCAGAGATATGCTGGAACCCAGGGAAAGAAACAAATGCAGATGAGTCACCTCTTCTAGCACTTTCGATTCCCACGTGTGCATTGATCAAGAGGGTGCCTGTGGTAAATGCCGTTCTTTTGAAAGCAAATTCTTAATTATTCTAAGGTGTGTCTATCCCCCTCATGTTATTGTTCACCGTACAGACCTGTCTATTATTTGACTGAAAATTGAACCAGGGGAGTGAGTTCATTTGCAGGTCTGAAAGTTAGGGAGGAAGCAGGAATAGAACTAGGAAACACAGGGAGGAAGTAGGGTTAAGAGAATTTTTGTGTGTGGGAATTGCCATTCACACTAAATAAAATGGGTATGAATTGTGAACGGATAACTTACCTGTTCAGTAAACCTTAGGCCAATTCATAATAAAGGTTTAAAAATAAAAATAAAGAGAAAACTATAAAATAGTATAAGGATGGGGCTGGCTGGATGGTGGGAAGAGCGTGCCTCAACAGAAGCAGGGTGTTAGATGTGGAGAAGCTAATAAAGTATTCTATTTGCTTTGTGCGGAGTTATATGAGTAAATGTTCTATTAGTCATCTGTGAAAATCGGGGTTTTGTGGCTTTTTCTCTTCACCCCTGATCAGAACTCATACTTACTTTTTCTAGCCTACGTCACCCAATATAAACTCAGCTGGGGCATCGGGTTTGCTTGCCTTTAGTTGTGGATTCCTATTTGTTAGCAAAGAACAGAACGTCTATAAGAGACTCAGCATTTTAAAATATATCCATGCCAAGTTATGATCCACACAATTATTATCCACAAATGTAAGCTTAACAAAGTTGCTTTAATTATTTTAAATATTGAAAATACACTTGTTTCCTTTTCTTTAATAAGAAAATTTTAGATAGATTTCAACATCGTAGATACATTTAAATAAATGTTAACATACTATTGGTAGAGTTCATTTCCCTTAATGTTTGTTAGATTACAACATTTAAAAACTTGTGGTAGATAAACCCCACCAATAGGTAAGGTTCCCGCTGATAGTAGTGTTACTTTCATATTCAAATTAGAGATATGATGCTGAATTTATATCCATAGCTCATAGCCGCATACATGATTTAACAATAAAATATGAGAAAAAATAATTTTGAATTCATTTTGATGAGTAGTATGTGAAATCAGCATTATTTTCTAAATGGTCTTATTCGCCCTCTCTTTGCCCCCCAACAATTGATTTTAATGTCAACAGTTGTCTTTCAGAGTCTAAGGTGCCATAGTACAGTTAAGTATGTTTTGAGCTGCCATATAAATCTTAGATTGAGCTGAATGGTCGTGCTTTCCAGATAGTCATGGACCACGAGTCAGATGCTTCACTTAGAAAAAGATTTATTCAAGCGGTATAGTAAGTAGGCATTGATAAATAAACTTGCCTTTCTAAGAGAACATAATTGGAAGGAACTCCTATGGGTGTAGGCTCAATTACTCCATTTATTTATATAATCAGGTAAAGTTCTTGATATATTCCAGTTTTATCTTCAATAAATACTAATGAATTAAGTTAACTATTTTGCATTTAAGTTTCTTTCTAAGATAATGTTGATATCTATTCTCCAAATATGTATGCATTAATATGAAGATTTATTATGCCCCAAGCCACCAATTTGGTCTCACACCATTATTTTAAAGTACACTTACTTCTCTGAAATATGTGTGCCTAGTTAGATGACACATTACCTACGTTAACTCTATAAAGTGCATATTTTGTGTGTGCCTCTGAGTAAACTCCTTATGCTTTCTCTGTTTCTGAAACTGTAAAAGTAAGGTTATGTTAAAGATCCTATGTTGCCCAGTCATTGTCATGCTTAAATGGGTTACTCCTAGAAGAGTTTTTGCTACATGAAAAGTGCTAGCTGGCATTATGTACCAATGGCATTTGTTTACCAAACTGGATATTTAAAAGAAAGCAGATTTCTGAGATGAAGTTTCTCTCGGAGAGTCTGAAGTATCCTAAGGCTCATTTGCTAGCCTGCTGCCTCTTGATTATCATTTTCCTGCCCAGACCACTGGGGTCAAAATTTTGGCGGCTGCTGCCCACGCCCATAACAAATGCATGTAGGAGGGTCCGTAGCTTTTCCTCCTTTAGTTCATGTGTGCAGTTGTGATTGCACATGAAAAGTCACCCCACCCTATCGTGGTTTGTTGCTTTATAATCCAGGGACCAAGCAATCAAGTGACACTGCACGATAGCTGACTTCCAGTCACCAGCTCCAAATGCCTTCTGATTCAACCAGTTTGGTTGGGTCCTGATTGACTTGAAAATTTGGTACAAGTCAAGATTTCAGAATCAAGGTCAAAATTTTACAAATTAATATTTTAAGCTATTCCAGAATTATCAAGTACAAAATTAGGTATGTTATTCACTCGACTATTGGATGTCTTATTTTCTATGCATTATGTAATCAGTGAATAAAAATAGGTTTGTAATTTATGAACAAACCAAAATAGACTAATATGCATTCTATCACAAAATGATCATTGCTATTGTTTTTATAGTGAAACCATTGATGTTGACAGGCATCGGCCCAACCTAAATATTTAAACAGCAGAAATCATGGAGTCTTCAGATTTCAGATTTTCAAAATAAGTCTCTAGGAAATAAAATGTAGGGAACACTATTTTATTAGTGGGAGTATGCATTGTAATTGAGCCCAATTTTCAGATCTAGTTCTGGTTCCTGTGAAATTTATAGATCTTTCAAAACATAATCTTCAGGAAAGATGGCTGTTAAGATAAAAATAACAAATAAAGGAACCACAGAAATTCATAATCTACACAAGACAGGAAACAGACATTTAATAATCAATTTTTTAAAAATTATCTTATAAAATATATTTTATATCACTTATCACAAAAATTATATAAAGAAGAACATAGCTTCTTTATTGTCATTTTGAAAGTGAGGACATTTAAACTTAGAAAAATTAAATAACATTCTAAAATATATATCCATTTCAGTAGTTGATTGTGGCAGTTAGATTTTATGTCAACTTGAACTTGTGTGAAAGTAGAAGGTTTGATTGCAGTATGTCAGTTAGATCACAGACTGCTGATGTCTTCTTGGGGTTATGACCTTTTAATAAGCAAGACAGTAAGAACTTCTCTCTCTGCCCCTTTGCCCTTCCTGCATCCTGGGACTCTCTGTCTGCCTCCAGGCGTGGTGCCATGTAGACTGTCAGCCCCCTGCCACGTTCCCACCAACCTTAGATCCATTGGACTCTGCATTCACCTTCCTGCTTACCTTTCAGCAACATCGGCCCACAGCTATGTGAGCTTGAGGGTACTGGCTAGAATTGGACTAATGGACTTAAATTGGACTGAACTGGGACACTTTCTTGATATAAAATTACTCCTTGATATAAATTATATATATGTTTATATCACATATATTCATATATGCGTGTGTGTCACTGGTTTTGTTTCTGTAAACAACACAACCTAACATGGGGATAGATTTGAACTAGGATCCTAACCCCATATCTTTCCAGATGGCACTTTTTGTCTAAAGGGAATGGTAGGTAGAGAGAGAAGTATATTTTTCTAGTCCTTCTGAGCATGCAGCTTCTCTGAGTGGAGAGAGGCAATTGTATGTGAAGCATTCTTATATAAAAATCAACTGTTTACTAAATGAAGATCATTATCAGTCTGTGGATTTGGAAGTGTTCCATATGTGTAAGAGGTATTCATATGAAAGTCAAACTAAAAGAGGATAGGATTTCATCTGGAAAACAACATAAAATATATCTTCTTGACAAATATAACTTTTATTCCTCATGCAGAATATAATAGGGAAACAGTTGGTGAGGAAATTAAAACATTCAGTGTGAGCTTAAAGATTTCTACACTGACATAGTCATTACCATAACCTTTAGCAAAACAATTGACCAGCAATTTTCTTGTTATTAAAATAGATTTGCTAACAACACCAATCAACAGCTTATAAAAATGGAATAAACTTAAGAATATCATGAAATACTGTAAACAAATACCTGGCTGGGTATTTGTGGTGTCTTGCTTTAGTTTATTAAGTGTTAATGGAAGACGGAATGATCGTGTCAAAATGAGAAATTGATTTGTTTGCCTACTTTCTTTAGGGGCTGTCCTTATTCCGGAAGCCAAATATCTGCTTTACAGAAATCCCTGACCCAAACTAGTGCACCAGCTGTGTTTCTTTCCTCCTAAATTACAAGCCCCCTCCCTTTTTTTTTGCCCGTTTGAATCCAGGCTTAATAAATTTGAATTTCAAATTTGATAAAGCTGGGTGGAGGGCCAAAGAGGAGCTTGTAACTTTGATCTCAGTAAAAGTGGGAGGGCGGAGGTCAATAAATCACTGACTATTCTATATATGTTCCCTCTTGAAGCAGCCCTGGTGGTGCTGTAAGGGGCTCCGGTGGGCGTGGGCGTGAATGGATGGATTTAAATGCAAGACCAGCTTTGCAGCCACCTGACACTCGGCGGCAGGTGAAGGACCGGGGTTTGTACTCTTGCAAAGAGTTGGTTTCAGAAGCGGTTAGAAGCAGTTCTGCAGTGTCTTAAAGGGTCACTGTGACTTGGAATCAACTGATAGCAATGAGTTTGCTTTCTTCCTTTCAGGTGGTGATCTGGGTCAGTTGTAGGGCGGATGACACAACCTTGAATCCCCAAAGTGAAGAGGGCTTGATGCTCTTCCGGATCAAAGTTTAACACTATCACATTCAGTATGGATTACATCTGAATATAAAGAAAAAAAAAACCTCACCATCTGAACAATTAAAGAGTATCATGTCAAACTGATAATATCAAAGTTGCCATGGAGGTAATTTTAACCCATAGTCCAGTACCAAAGCCCATTTCGAAGTGGAAGTAAGTAATCAAATGACCTCTCAGAAATCTGCTGTAAATGATCCTTTAAAGTGTTAGCATGTTGAGTAGTAAGGTGTTGCTAACTTGAGTCTTGGTCTTGTCAATTGTCTCATGGATGAGAGAGCTGGAGAAGGGGTAAGGGAAACTGAAGAAGAGTTGGTGCATTTGAACAAGGCTGTTTAAAAAACGATCAGCTATGCCAAGTAGCTAGACGTACTGACTATCTTGTCTTAGAAGAAATATACACTTACTCAATCTGCATGCAGAGAAAATAATCAGAGAAGTCGAATTAAATAAATAAGAACTCAGCATCAGCATTGGGGAAGACTTACGAACACCTTCACTATGCAGCTAATAGAACTTTGAGTGTTGAAAATGAGGAGGACAGGAAGCCCTTACTGATGAAAATCAAGACTTTTCCGTATAGATTACAACTCTGAAGGAAAGAAAACCAAAATCTTCACAAATGGAACTGTGCTACAAATGGTCCCTGTACATTCAAGCCAACTCAGCAGTACCTGACAACCGCAGCTATCTCAATAGTCCAGTGGTCAATCTGCATGCTGACAAAAATTAATAAAAATTATAGGAAAATAGAGTTGGTTTCTCTCTGTTATTCATATCAATGTTGGTCTGTGGGTTTTTTTCTTTATTAGATATGTAACATTTGATTGCTCCAAGTTTCTGTCTTCTAAGGCTCAAATTCAGATTTAAAGCAAAACAGAAGCTTTTTTCTGCAGAAAGTACTACTTCAAACGATGTGGTATTCTGATTTACCCTTTACTTCCCTTGTCTGTGTCAGTATGGGTTAGGGACCATATGATAAATTGTTTGGTCAACTTTGGATAATGTGTTTAATCCATGAAACTTAGGATTTTCTGAATATGACACAAACACCAGCTTTGAAAAACACTGTTTGCCTCCAAAATTTAGGGTAGTTTTCACAGAATAAAGGCAGAAAAGAATGGCACAGAGATAAATTCCGGGATCTCAAGTAGCTAATTAATGTTTCCCTTCCTTAGATTTTAATGTTTTCCAAATGTTTGCTTTGAACATGTGCTGCTTATATAATTTAAAAAGCATTAAATAGTGTTAAATATGTTCATACAGATCAATTGGAATGAAGCAAATCTTAAGTTCTAGTGAATTTTAATTTTGCCTCCCTTTCTCTACGTATACACACATACGTAAAAGAGTAAGTGAAAAAGCATTATTAACAGGGGTCCAATTCATACATGGATGGTTTATTTACAAGAAAAACATATTTAGTTATATTATAAATCATATAAACATCTAACTTTATCTTGCAACATTTGTTTGGTAAGAGAAACTGTTAAACTTTTTGAGGGATTTTTATTTACAAACAAAGCAAAGAAAAACTCACCAAATATAATCACTATTTAGCATATAGAACCCACTGAACAGGCTGATTTCATGTAATTGAAATTAATAAAATAAGTCAACTTGTTTTTACATTGAAAGTTTTTACATTTTAGTGAATCATTTTCATATTTATGTTTTAGATCATTATGTTTATTTTCAACAATATAATCTCAAAATAACTTTCCCTATGTCATACCCCACCCACACCCACCGAGGCTCTCTGTTTTGTTTTCTCTCTTCTGTTACAGGATGCAATCTTCATCTATATGAAAACCTGTCTTACTCTTAGCCTACAGCTTCCTTTTCCCTCCCTTTACCTTCTATCCCTGCTCTACATCAAAGTAGGTTCCTTATGGCATGAGAACTATTATTTTAATTTTGCTTTATAACAGTGATCTCATGAAATATTTTTTGTGATTGAATTACTCCATTCAGCATCATGTCCTTCAAATTCAGCCATATCGTGATATGTTCCCTGCTTCATCATTCTGTAAGGAAGCGTAGTATTCCATTGTGTGTATGAACCAAGGTTGACTTACCTACTTCTTCAATGATGAGCATTTAAGTTCTTTCCATAGTCTTGCTATTGTAAATAGTGTTGCAGTCAACATGGAGTATGCGTATCTCTGCTATGCTTTGTCTCATTTCTTACATACCAATATAAACCAACTGCAAATAGAGAGACTGCTGCATCAGATGATATTTCTATTTTCAATTTTTTGAGAGAACATCATACCACTTTCGACTGTGGTTGCCCAGTTTTATGGTTTCATCAGCATTCTGGGAGGGTTCCAATCGCTATCCACCCTCGCCAGCATTTGTTATTATTTTTTAATTATTTTATTGGGGACTCATACAGCTCTTATCACAATCCATATATCCACTCCTTGTATAAAGTGCATTTTTACATCCGTTGCCCTCATCGTTCTCAAAACATTTGCTCTCCATGTAAGCCCCTGGCATCAGCTCCTCATTTTTCCTCTCCATTCCTACTCCCCCTCCTTCATGAACCCTTGATAATTTATAAATTATTATTTTGTCATATCTTGCACTGGTCAACGTCTCCCTTGACCCACTTTTCTGTTGTCTGTCCCCCAGGGAGGAGGTTATATGCAGACCCCTGTAATTGGTTCCCCCTCTCTATCTCACCCTCCCTCTACCCTCCTGGCATTGCCACTCTCACCACTGGTCCTGAAGAGATCATCCGTCCTGGATTCCCTGTGCCAAAATTTGTTATTTTCTGGTTTTGAGTCTCTTAAGAATGTTTCACTGTTACTTGGGTGGGGTGCAAATTTCCATACCTTCACAAAGAATATGTTGAGAAACAATAGCTTCCTATTTTGTTAGATTTGTTTAATAAAGGTTTCTTTGATTTTGCAGAAGTATATTTTGACTTACCTTTCTATGTGTATAGCAAAACACAATATATTTAAATATAAAATGATTGAAGAATGGTAAATTTGATTATTAAACAAGTCTAACACGTATACAATTACATAATTATTGTACAAACTAGCAATTGAACAAAGAAATTTGTAATATAATGTGACAATATATATAGAAAAGAGTGCAAATGTGAGTGTTCTATTGTTCCAACACTGTAAAACTGTTGGGACAGGGCTTAAGGAAAGATCTGTAAAGGTAGGCATGGTTATAATGATTGGAATGTTGCTTTTATCTTTTAAAATGTTTTGAACATGCTAAATATTTCATTATAAAGCATAAAATAAGGAATCATTATATGCTACAATATTGTAAAAATCCTCAGAAGCCATTAAGCTTTCTGTATATACATTTGGAAGTTTGATGCAAAAAAACTAAAATCTCTGATAATAAGTTCAGCACAGTGAGAGAATCACAATAATTTTACTTTTTCCATGCACCAGAATGTTTGGCTTATACCTTAAAATATTTTTATCATTACATAAATAAAATAAATAAAAATACACATAATTTGTGTCATTTAAGCTCAAAATCCCATCCATCCATGAATGCCCGTGGCATTTAATGTTAAAATTACAGATGGGAAACTCTTTCATTAGAATTTGCATTGTTTTCTTCTTTTTCTATACTTCTACCAACATCCTTAAACTGGTTATAGCCCACAATTTGTGCCAGACATTATAAGGCCTTAATATAAATGCACTCCTTATGGCTGATAGTGTCTTGGAAAAGTATCTAAGTGTTTATGCATTTTAGATACTGAGTATATTAAATAAACATCTATGCAGAAGTTCCTAGTATCCACCGTGGATTCATAATGTCTCCCTCGAAAGGTAACAAGTGTTAGTGGCCAAGAGGATGCGAGAGTGGAAAATAGTTATCTCTCTATGCCACTTTCTACTTCTTCCATTAAATTGTATGGGGATGAATTGAATCCCTGTCTTTCTGATAATATAGAAATGGCTGAGAAGGGAGATTATTTCTGGGAATAGACCTATTTCCCAACTGGGATAAACTGACAAGGAGGATGAAAGGTCATTCTAGAAACACAATGCAAATGAGTCCTTACTCCTTAAGATGTCCCAAAAGGTTCTATAGGAAATGAAAGTAAAAGTGACAGAAAGAGCAATGGTGTTAATATGTTTCTGAACTACAAGGCATATGCATTTCCTAATGTGTGCAAAATGGATGCCCTCTGTGTAATGTCTAGCCCTCTGGTGGCATTCAGTAAGTGCTTAATAATGGCAAGGAGAACATGATTAGTCCCGTGCTCCCTGCCCTTACAAGTGCACTCTGAAGTAAAAGCATTCCACAATCTCTTAATATCTCCAGGTGACTGTGTTAAGTAGCATTACCTGGACTAAGGAAATACATCCACACAAGAAGACCAAGGTGATGGATTGTTACGCATCTTGTCCCAAAATTCTGGATTCATTGAGGCCTGATATCACAAGATCACCTAGAGAGCGAGGCACTGGAGAAAAAGAAGTACAGTAAGCAATTAAAATCTTGTTTGCTGCCCTAGGCTAGTTTTGAGTTCATTGTTCAGCAGATGAGCTAGTTCAAGAGTTTCACTTTCAGCAGTTCATTTGATTGAACTTGGAACCAATGAAAAAGTGAGAACAGATAAAGCAACAGCAAAGAGTCACGATTTGGAAATGTAATGGAAACCGAACGATAGCACATCATCCATAAATCCAGATTGAATTATTTTCAACATTCCCATGTCATAGAAAGTTAGGAAGAGATTTCTGTCCCATTCCCTTGTATAAGTTGTTTTATCAGTCAGTTCTCAGATATGGTAACAGTGCAACCGAAGCCCTGGCTTTTCTTCCCCTCTGTAATGCAGTGGGCTTGGTCAGCTTCTCTTGGATGACTCATGCAGCACCCTTGCTGTTTCATTTGAAACTCATCAAACATGGGAGTAACGGACATTTAGATGAACTGTTGATGAAAAAGAAATTCTTCTGATTTACATAGATCACACCATCTTTATTATGGCTCAGAAGAGCCAGATTATTTAAAATGTTGATGACAAATGCAATATGGGAGAAGGGATATAGAAAGAAAAGATTTGTCCAACTCTCTGGCTTTAGACACAACATCATCAGAAATCACTGGAGGCAGACATGGCGTTTGGCGAAGTAGAGAGTCAGAGTGGGCGAAGGGGACCCTCAGCTAAATGAACTGGCACAATAACAACGACAAGGTCCTCTAACATGCTGGCCATTGTGTGGATGACACCAAGCCAGGCAATGATTCCTTCTTTTGTTGCCATGAGTTGGCAGGTAACAAACACAAGCAAGTTGTGAGTTACGATGCCTAGGTTGAACTCTGACTCTATCACCTCACTGTCATATGGCTTGACAAATCGTTTACATTCTTGAGCCTCAGGTTCCCAATCTGTTCTAAGCAGCATCTGGAGTCTATCCAGTGGTGGGATTCAAATAATTTAATAACTGTTTCATTGCCCTAATAACCATTTCAAGAATATATATATATATTCATTATATATATATATATATATTCATTGTATATATGTATGTGTGTATGTGTATATACATGTTTATGTATATATGTATTTATACAGATATTTGTGTGTATATATACACAAAAAGGTAGCTTATTATTTCATACAGTTAATACTTAAATAGGAACAATAAAAAGTAAACAAGGCTAGAATGTAAGAATTTTAAAATATTAATTAAAAATAATAACTAATACCTAACAGAAGCAATAAAATTGTTATTTTAAATGAAAAAAAAGAAAAGATAGTTTTAAATATTTTTTTACTTCATGCTATTAGGTGGGTTTGTGAGAATTAATATCCCTGTTGCACAAATCTTGTAGTATTGTTCTTAGATTAATTTTTTTATTTATCAAAATTATTTATCATTTTACTATCTCAATTTTCTTATAAATTTCTGAAATGGTTCCAAATATCATTTGCCTCCCAGTCTTCACAGCCTGGTATTAGTTGACTTTCATACTAAATAAGGCTAACCTGTGTAACCATTACATTAGTTTAGAAATTAACCGTGTGGCTTTCAACTTGCTCTCCTTTGGAACACTCATAAAAGGAGAAACCAGCTGCCATGTGGTGAAAGCACTCAACCAGCCCACTGACAAGGTCCAAGTAGCAAGGACTAAAACCTCGTGCGAACAAATAGGGGAATTAACCATTTTGGCATTGTATCCTCCCTGCCACGGAAGGCTTCAGCAGGCTGCAAACGCATTGCCATCTTCACTGCATCCTATGAGAGATCCTGAGCCCAAACTGGCTAATTAAGCTGTTTTTTAAAAATCATTCTGTTGGGGCTCATACTATTCTTATCACAATCCATACATACATCCATCATGTCAAGCACATTTGTACATTTGTGGCCCTGATCATTCTCAAAACATTTGTTTTCTACTTGAACCCTTGTATCAGCTCCTCATTTTTCCCCTCCCTCTCCAACCCCTCCCTCACAAACCCTTTATAATGTATAGATTTTTTTTCATGTCTTACACTGTCCAACATCTCCCTTCACCTACTTTTTGTTGTCCATCCCCCAGGGAGAAGGTTATATGTAGATCCTTGTAGTCAGTTCCCTCTTTCTACCCCACTTTCCCTCCACCCTCTCAGTATCATCACTCCCACCACTGGTCCTGAAGGGATCATCCATCTGGATTCCCTGCGTTTCCAGTTTCTGTCTGTATCAGTGTACATCCTCTGGGCTAGCCAGATTTGTAAGGTAGAATTGGGATCATGATAGTGGTGGTGAGGAAGCATTTAAGAATTAGAGGAAAGTTGTATGTTTCATCGTTGCTATACTGCACCCTGACTGACTCATCTTCTTCCCACAACCATTCTGTAAGGGGATGTCCAGTTGCTTGCAGATGGACTTTGGGTCCCCACTCTGCACTCCCCTTCATTCATAATGATATGATTTTTTTGTTATTTGATGCCTGATACCAGATACTATTAACACCTCATGATCACACAGGCTGGTGTGCTTCTTCTATGTGGGCTTTGTTGCTTCTGACTTAGATGGTCGCTTGTTTACCTGCAAGCTTTTAAGACTCCCAGTGCTATATCTTTTAATAGCCAGGCACCATCAGCTTGTTTAACCATATTTCTTGTGCACCCATTTGTAATTAAGCTTCTCTTACTAAAAAAATAGCTGAGGTAAAAGGAAGATATGTTGAAGTAAAAGGGCTGAACAGAAGACTTCAAAGGGCAGCTCAGAAGGAAATTTGAAATTATAAAATCAAAATTAAAGAACATTCTTGGCATTTCCCAAGATAAATGACCTGAAGAGCAATTACCTTGTTCTGAAGTTTAAGTACTTAAAGTTTATTTGGCAAAATATTGATAGAAATAGCAGGCACCCAAAGAAGAGAGCAGCAATGTGGCTAAAGCAAAAACAATTGATTGGCTTGCCCAACAGGCAGCACATGACCTAGATCCAATAGTATTGAAGGAAGAAGTCAAAGCTGCATTCAAGGAATTATACAAACTGAACAAAACACAGCTCCAGGAATTGATGGAAAATCAATTGGAATGTTTCAATGAACAAATGAAGTGCTGGGAGTGCTCACTCATTTTTGCCAAGAAATTTGGAAGACAACAACCTGGTCAACTGGAAGCGATCCATATAGATGTTCCCATTCACAGAGAAAGGTAGTCAAACAGAAGGCAGAAATTATCAAGCAAAATAATCAATACCACATATGAGTAAAATTTTGCTGAAGACAATAAATAAAAGACAATAATTATAGTAGTACTTTGACATGGTACCACCAGAAATTAAAGCTGCATTCAGAAAAGAATACAGAACACGGGTTATCATTTGCAAAGAGAAAGATTTTAGCTAAAAACAGAGAACATGAGAAATATATTTGCCTGTGTTTCATTAACTAGCCAAAGGCATTCAGCTGAATGGATCATAGCAAATTCTGGATCACATTGCAAAGGAAAGAGACTCCCGAACACTGAATTGTTTCATGCAGGATACCTAGAGGATGCCGTTTTGACCAAGTAAGTATATATCATGGTTTAAAATCAGGAAAGCTGTGTGTCTCTTACCTTATTTCATATTATTTTACCATATTTTTTCAATCTTTTTTCCTGATAGCTTAATTCAAGAAGGGAGGCATATGAAAAAAAACACAGCATATGGATTAGAGAAGACTATTTAGTAAGATGCATGATGAAAATTGCACACTCTTACTTGCTGAAAAGGAACAAGACTTTAAACCCTTACTGGTAATGATTAAAGACTCTAGTCTTCTATATAGATTACATCTCAACATAAAGAAAACAAAAATCCTCACAACCGAACCAATAACCTACACACTCGCCATAAGTGAAGAATAAATTGAAGTTGCTAAGCATTTCATTTTAATTAGATCTAAAAGCAATATACATGGAAGCAGCAGTCAAGAAACCAAAGGAACTATATTGGAAAATCTGCTGCAGATCTCATTAATGTATCAGAAGGCAAAGATCCCTGTTTTTATGAATTGATATATTTATGTATGTACACACATATGCTAATGCCTCTATCCATAGCTTTGCTTCCACAATATTTCCCGTTTCCGTTTACCTTCCTCCTGTCCACCATCATGCTCACCCTATTGTTATCTCTTAGTAATTCCTCTCAGCTAGATTGCTGTTGGTCCAACACCCCAGAATCTCTATGTCTTCCTCATTGTTGATTTTAATTCTCTAGTTGTTCCCTGCTCCCTATGACAATGTTTGTTCACTGCTCCTTTCCCTGCCTCCCTGAAGACAAAATGGGTGCATAAACAAATGTGGTGAAGAACACTGATGCTGCCTGGCAATCAAAGGTATAGCATCTGGGATTTTAAAGACTTGAAGTTAAACACGCAGCCATGTAGCAGAGAAGCAACAAGGCCACATGGAAGAAACACCCAGCCTGTGTGATCATGAGGTATCAGCAAAATCAGGTAACAGGCATCAGAAAACCCAAAACAAAACATATTGTTGAGAACAAGGGGGGTTGGAGCAGTGACCAAAAATCCATCTGGAGACAACAGGATATCCCCTCACAGAAGGGTCATAGGAAAGGATGAGACAACCAGGGCACAGTATAGCACTGATGAAACACACCATATTCCTCTGGTTCTTTGAGGCTTTCTCACCACCACCACCACCACCCCGACTATCATGATCCCAGTCCTGCCTTTTAGTTCTGGCTAGACTGGAGCATATGCACTGGTACTGATCAGAGATCAAGATACATGGAATCCAGGTCACATAAACCTCACATGAACAGAAATGGGAGTAGCGATATCAGGTATGGAGGGGGAAGATGGGGAGAGGAAGGGGAGGAAAGGGGAACAGATCACAGTGATTGGCACATATCCCCTTCCCAGGGGGATGAGCAACAGAAACGTGGGTAAAGGGAGACAGCGGTTGGTGGAAGAGATGAAAATAACAATAATTTATAATTTAGCAAGGGGGCGTAAGGAGGGGAGGAGGGGGAGGAAGGGAAGATGGAGGAGCTGATACCAAGGGCTTAAATAGGAAGTATATATTTACAAAATAATGATGGCAACATATATAAAAATATGTTTGATGGAATTGATGTCTTTATTGTTATAAGAGCTGTAAGAGTCCCCAATAAAATGATGTAAAAAAATCAAAGATCCCCTTGAAGGCTAAGGTGTGCCTGTCCTATGCATGATATCTTCACTCATGTCACTGTATGAACAAGCTAGACATTGAATAAAGAATACAGGGAAAACATTGATGCCTCTATGAATAATATTAAATGTACCAAGGATTCCAGAAATTTGTCTTAGAAGAAAAGCCAGAAATTTCCATAGAAACAATGATGGGGGAACTTGGTCTCACTTATTTTGGCAATGTTATCAAAAAAAAGGACCTGTCCTTTAAGAAGGCCATCTTGCTTGGTAAAGTAGAGGGTCAGTTTAAAAAAAAGGAAGACCCTAATCAAGATGGATTAACGCTGGATCTTCAATACTGAGCTCAAACATAGCAACCACTGTGAAGATGACAGAAGATCAAGTCATGTTCTGTTCTGTTTTACATAGAGTTGTTATGAATCAGATTGCTCTCAATGGCCCCTGCCAACAAAAGGAAACTCACAAATGCTTGTGAAATAATGAGCCCTTATGGCTTGAAACACAATTTCTGTATTAGGCAGCAATAAATAATTAATATAACAGCTAATCAGAATTATACCATTATTTATTGAGAATAATTGTGCCTACAGTTATTTAATAAATTCATTTTCTTACTTTATAATATGCTTTGTATTATTTCAATATTATTTTCATATTGCTCCTTCCTCAATTAATGCTCTTTCTTTGTACCTGTTGAATCTCCACATCTTGTTCTAAGCTTGTTAAAAACCAAAATACTTTCTTCATGAAATGATCTCCTCAGCTTATTCTTCAGAGCCCACAAATTTCATTTTACATCCATCACCGAGTAATTTAATATAGTTTGTGTGTGTGTGTGTGTGTCCTCATAGCAGCCAGATAAAATATTCATGACACACTGGGCTTACAACATATTTGTCTTTTATGTATTGAGTGTGATCTTAGTTTTGGTTACTAGTACATTACTAGTGTTCTAAAATAAAAAGAAAAACAAAAAAAAAACCTTTTAGACAAAGATAGCCCACTAAAATATGATACAAGTGTTACTTACCATCTCAAAGAATGAGTTTCTTCCTTATAAAATTGCTGTAAGGATACACAGGTCTCAGAATTATCTTGAATATGTAAAGATGTACTTGAGAAATTATTGTTAGGCACCATCAAATTGGTTCCTACTCTTAGTGACCCTACATATAGTTAAGTGTTTGAAATTATTGACCAAATCCAAGAAGAGTGCCTCATTTGGATTTCTGTCTTTAAAAACCATTTACAGATAATCCATTCATTTGTAAATTTAGAACAGCAAGACAGAGGTGATAGAATCTCAGGGAATAAGAGTAGTGTTTGGTTGTGCAGGTCATTGTTTTCCTTAAAAAAATCAGAAATGTGTCCTTCAACTCATTGATTTAGTTCATCAGAAAAATGACCTCAAGGACACAGCAATTAATGGCACTGAGAACCTGCAAACTTAAGTGACTTCATAATAACCAGGCTTATCTCTGCTTTTGATCTACAGATCTGAGTGATGCTCAGTTGACTATTGGATATATGATTGCCTAGTACCTTGCTATGTGATTTATGCTTTCCAAATTGCTGAGTTAGAGAAAGAAATGGAAAATCCACTACCATCAAGAAAGTGCTTCAATTTAGAAGCATCACGTGTTACTGCCACTTACATTCCATTAGCCAAGGCAAGATGTAAGACCATGCTTAAGTTGTGTGGATAAAAGAAGAAGAATACTTTCAAGTAGCATGGAAGAGGAAAACCTAAAAAAGTTTTTGATTAGTCTGATCATTACCACATTGTTCTTTCATTGACTGGAGGTCATAATTCTTAAATTATAGCTCACGTGGATTTTAACTCACTTTTTAAAAATTAACATTCAGAGGGAAGATAGTTGTTAACTGTACGTATAGTTGCTGAAAAATGCTACAAATTATTGTTTTCCTGAGTGTACATTTATCCTTTACCCATTGTGTGTGTGTGTGTGTGTGTAAGTACATGTGTTTACATGTGTGATTTTCTCTTAGGCCACAAGGAAAGTTGCTAAAATGATTAATGAAATTCTAAAGCTTTTGTTTCTATCACCATAACATTGAAAGCTAGAATTTTAGAGAGATCATTTTTCTAAGTGATGTGCCAGGATTTTATTGTCAAATACCTGCTAAAATCAGGTGGGGCATTGTGGATGAGTCCCTTACACCCTCAATCACATCTTACCTCTTCTGCTTCGATATGTCTGAATGAATTCCACTTGTGGAAAAAATTATCCAGAGAAGAAATTTGACATAACATATTAATATAATGTAAAACAAAAGTGAATACATGATATTTTATACAGCTTAATCTTTAATAGACAAGCTGGCTACATTATTGCTTCAAATAAACAAAGACACAAAACGAAATAAATATAACAAAATAAAACTAACCAGAAAAAAAAATCCCACAAATAATCAAACTTCGCTCTCCCCTCCACAAACAATCATTTTGTTTCTGGACAAATATCATTATCCACCTGTATATTAAAAAATGGCAGGGTTAGAACAGTTTCTAGGCATCCTTAATGTCTTCTTTTATTCCTCAAAAACCACAATATTATATCTGAATAAACATGAAGAAAAGACATAAGCCACCAGTATGTCCAATGTTATTTTTTCTTGTTTCCCCAAAAATATATTCTCAGCTAGATGAAGGCCAACTTGTACCTCATCCTTCATGTATGTAAGCACTTGTATGATGATGTATAACCTGGGTAAGAGAAAGACAAACAGAACACACACTCAGATGCATGAGGACTTTTCCATTTGTTTATATATTTTTACATCCTTTTTAAAAAAAACATTTTATTAGGGACTCATACAACTCTGATCACAATCCATACATATATCAATTGTGTAAAACACATCTGTACATTCTTTGCCCTCATCAATTTCAAAGCATTTGCTCTCCACGGAAGCCCTTTGCATCAGGTCCTCTTCTTTTCCCCTCCCTCCCTGCTCTCCCCTTCCTCATGAGCCCTTGATAATTTATAAATTATTATTTTGTCATATTTTGTCCTGTCCCATGTCTCCCTTCACCCCCTCTTCTGTTGTCTGTCCCCCAGGGAGGAGGTCACATGTAGATCCTTGTAATCTGTTCCCTCTTTCCAACCCACTCACCCTCTACCCTCTCAGTATCGCCCCTCACACCCCTGGTCCTGGAGGTATCATCCATCCTGGATTCCCTGTGCCTCCAACTCCTATCTGCACCAGTGTATATCCTCTGCTCTATCCAGACTTGCAAGGTAGAATTCGGATCACGGTAGTTTGGGGGGCGGAAGCATTTAGGAACTGGAGGAAAGCTGTATTCTTCATCGGTGCTATATTGCACCCTTATTTATATTTTATTTACAGAAATAATTGCATCTTATTTAGATACATTCTTTCTTAAATGAGATAAATGTCTTTTAGGAACCACAAGAAAAACTTCTTTTTCAATTAATAGGTATAATAAATATATAGTAGGTCTGTGCACATACATTTGCATATACCTATATATACTCATGTCAACTAATTTCCTTATTATAAACAAATAGTGGATGCATTACAATTATTAAAGAGATTAGCATACTATATTTTATGCATGAATTACTAAATGCTAACTAAAATGTAGTCATTAGGAGCAATGTGAAATCCTGACAAATTAATTTCTACTAATAGATATTGATGGCGATACATTGCGAACTACTGATGTTAATTTTAAAATATTGTCGCTTTGCAACAGATTTCTTAAGAGTATTTTCAACACCCTCGTGTAAAGCTTCTGTAAGGTTATTTGACAGATGTCCTGTGAGTTTCTTCAAATCAGTGGATACATGTATAGTGCTCGAAAGAAGAAAGTGTGAGCAAGAATGGCTTTGGGGCATGTGGCTGGGGAGGCTGGCACTTTCTCAGTTCAATTAAATGGAACTTTAAATTGTGCATTTGCACAGGACTGAGAAAAGACAGCCTCATGAAAGTTTGTTTTCATGCTTCAAGAAAACCCTGTTCTGCTTGTGATAGACTCGTTCAGTGTTCAGTACTGCAAATGTAGCTTCTCCCTATGTGAGACATCAGCACACATGTTGCTAGAAGGATGCTCCTTTGTGAGAAACTGAGGGCCAGCCTATCTAAAATGAATGTGCTCAAACACGATGGGCGTCTTTCTAAAACACACAGGAGAATTCTCATGCTGCATGATCATTAAATGTAAATCATCTTGGTTTATGATTGTGGTTCCAAGATGGATATAAATATAAGTCTCTTCTATGCCATTCCCACAATTACACTTAGAAGAATGCATATAAAGACATTGCTGGAAGTTGTATACAGGTGAAAAGGGCTTTAGGAGTCTTGCTCTTCTTGCTCCCTGTGCATTGTGACTTGGTGCTAGAGAAGCTGACAGCTCAAAAGCATCAGTGAGCACAGATCAAATGAAAATACCCAGCAAGACTTATCCAATCCTGCCAGATGACTGAAACAGGGTAGTCTTGAAGACCAGAACTCTATTGAATACACCTTCCAACTCTACATGAAATCCAAGAAAGAAGGACACCCGTCACTTTCCTGAATTTAGTGGGCAGCCTTGGGAAGCTATGGAACAGGTCTACTCTCCTCAAAGGTCACTATCAGTCTGAATCAGCTCTACAGTAATGAGCAGTACAATTGGTTTAGAATCAAGAACTGAATAAAAAGTTGAGAGTTGGACTTCACCCAGTGGTATCTCAGATGAAATATCTGGTAATTTATCTCCGTAAAAGCAAACATTTTAAAACCCAAAGAAACACAATTCAACTTTCCAATATAAGAATCTCCATGAATCAGAATCACCCAGATACTGACTATTTCTTGTCTTAATACATGTAATAATGAGACCTCCAGAACAAAATCAAAGCTGACTGTTATTAACTTGATTCTGACTTGTAACTGATGAGAATGTTATTTACATATGTGTGCATATGTAAACAATCAACCATATTTAAACAATCAACCATAATTTGAAAATAAAGCAAAACAAAAATCTTAATAGGAAAAAGATAATATGGTACACACCATTTGAGATGGCCCCTGATGCCTCCTGCCTCTTCATAGTCATACCCTCGTGCAGTCTCCTCCTGTAGCTAGTGCCCTGCTTCTAGTATACCGAGATGGCAAAAGAGGTGAAATGTGACTTCTTTAATTAGGATACAAAAGAATGTGACTTCTATCTTTCTTGTTTTCTCTTTCTCAGTACGATGCATGCGTTTCTTTTCCTGGTTTATCATGATAAGGCAAGCTGAAATATTAGAAGATGATCTATGTAGATTCTCATATGGCAAAAATTGATGTATTTGTCGGATGAACAGCTACTGAGGGACTGGGACTGCTCGCATATCCAGCAAGCAGATCTGAATCTTGGCAAAAACCAGGAATGAGGTAGGAAATGGACTTTTCCCAGTCAAGCTTTGTAAATTTATCAACAAAGAAAAGAAAGGGAGATTAGCATATCCTTCCTCCAGCAGAGCAGTTGGTTACCCCATAAATTTGAGCCTATTCTCCAAATGGCAATCATCATGATCATTTAAAAATGTAAATTTGGCTGAGGGGGAAGATGGCCGACAGGGACACCCGCATACTCTGAGAGCTCCTCCAAACAAAGCGGGATTGGCGACCAGGTAGCTGAATAGTAAGAGTCTGGTGAGTGAAATATCCCCCTGGGACAGCACCCCAGTCCTACCCCACGTATTTGTCCGGAGCAGGGGTCTAGGTGAAAGAGGACCGGACTAGTGGGACATCTCTGGCCACTAAGCTGCCGTGAGCTCACTGGCGACCGGCTTAGGCTCCATCCCCAAACCGGACGCCAGCCCAGAGCCACTTGCCTGCCCTGCCTACTCCAGCGGCCCACTCCCCACTCCCCACTCGCGGATCTCCACTGGGAGAGAAGCTTCCCTCTCCCGCAGTTCCCCTCTCCCCGCAGGGCAGCGATCTGCCCTCGGGCCCACGTCCCTCCCTCCATTCATCCAAGCTCAGGGGAGCGGACCCGCGGGTTGTCTGGCGACCCCCACGGGGGACCATCCACCCGCACCGCTGCCGCGGACCTCTCCACCTGCCCTCCGTGCGCTGGCCTCCCACCCCCGCCCGCCCCCGCCAGCCCCTGGCAGCCTAGCGCCAGCTCCACTCCTGGCGGGGACCCTGCGCTGAGCACTTCCCGCCAACAGGAGCCATAGCCCAACCCGCGCCTGTCCCGGACCCTGAGCTTCCGCGGAGTGCCGCGCCCCGCGCTGCTGAGTCTGCCCACCAAGGCCCCCCCCCTGCGCAAGGCACAAGAGTAGGTGCCCTCCCCAGGGTGCTGCGGGGACCCCGGCAGCCGCGACTCTGAGCCTGAGCAGAAGAAGGGCGCCATTGCCCCCTGCGGTTTCGCGCCAAAAGGGCGGAGAGCGAACACCATTGTTCCCTGCAGTGTCCCGCAGCTGCCTGTGCAGCTATCCATGGGGCCTCCCCGCGCCCGCTCACAGCCCGGGCAGATCAAACACTCCACCTGCAGTGGAGCCTGGGTCTCGACTTTGCAGTCCCTGAGGAGCCGTCAGTGAGCTCCAGCCAGCTCTCACCACCTGGGGCCCTGTTGGGTCCCCAGTGCCAGCCCTAAGCCTGCCGCAGCCCACCCCAGCCACCCCAGGAGACGGCACAGTGGCCTGAGCCTCCACACAATAAGGTTACTCCTGTCTCCCAGAAGCATGGGGCCTATTAAAGGATCAAGGAAAAATCAACAGACCACATCACTCCCAACAAAAAAATCAGAAAAACGAGGCACTTTAACAGACCTAACGTCACTCATAGAAGAAACAGATATAGATCAGCCACAAAAGGAAATCTTCAGAACTCTGCTTGCAGTAATACAGGAGCTAAGAGAAGCAAACCAAAATAAGGATGCAACGATAGAAGGGATGAAATGCACAATAGAGGGGATGAAGTCCACAATAGAGGGGATGAATACTATCCACCAAAAGGAACTGCAGAAACTAACAGAGGAGGTAGCAGAGGCCACACAAAAGGTCACAGAAGCTATATCTAGGCTTGAGGAGGCTGAGAACTGTATCAGTGAACTCGAGGACGCTCAAACCAAACGAAGCAAGTGAGAAAAACAATCAGATAGGAAAATTAAAGAAACAGAAGACAGCCTGAGATCAATGACAGATGCTATGAAGAGGACTAATATTCGAATAATCGGTCTACCGGAACACAACATAACACACAAATCGACCGCCAAGATAGCAAAGGAATTCCTGGAAGAAAATTTCTCCAACCTAACAAAGGAGAATCCGACTCTCATACAGGAAGCAGAGAGGACGCCGGCTAAGCTAAACACCAAGAAGAACACGCCAAGGCATATAATTGTAAAATTATCCAACTTAGAGGAAAAAGAGAAAATTCTACGAGCATCAAGAGAAAGGAAGACAGTCACATACAAAGGAGCGCAGGTAAGGGTATGCTCAGACTTATCAGCTGAAACCATGAAGAGGAGGAGAGAATGGAGCAGCATCTTCCAAATTCTGAAAGATAAAAATGCCTCCCCCAGAATCCTATACCCTGCCAAGTTATCCATTAAGATAGAGGGTAAGATAAGGGTCTTCCAGGACAAGGAAGAACTCAAAAAATATACTGCAAGTCACCCGACCCTGCAGAACATACTGGCTGACTCACTATGGCCAGAAGATCAAGCTCCAACTAGAACCTCCAGGAGACCACCATATAGCCCATCTCCATCTAGAAGCCAACATGCCAGCAACACGTACCAGGACAACACGGTCTCAGATGGAAAAGAGGACAGGATAGAAACCCTCCACTCAAACGCAGTACACTGATATGAAGGAAGATAGGCAAAGACCCAAAACACAAAACAGAATATGGCAACCATGAAGCCAGAGATTGTAATAATCACTTTGAATACAAATGGGCTCAATTCATATGTTAAAAGAAAGAGGCTGGAGGATTGGATTAGAAAACATAACCCATCAATCTGCTGCCTGCAAGAGACACACCTTAAGCAAGCAGACAAGCATATGCTGAGAATTAAGGGCTGGAAGAAAGTTTACCAAGCAAATGGTAACTCCAGGAAGGCAGGAGTGGCTATCTTAATCTCCGACAAAATGGATCTCAAGATCCAAAACATAAAAAGAGACAAAGAGGGACATTACATAATGCTCAAAGGCTCAGTAAACCAGGAAGCAATAAGCATATTGAATATTTACGCACCTAATAATGGTGCGGCAAATTTCGTCAAACAAACTATTAAAAAAATGACAGAAGAAATCACGGAAACAACAATAATAGTGGGGGACTTCAACACTCCACTATCAGAGAAAGACAGGTCACAGGGAAAGAAGCTCAGCAAAGAGGCCAGAGAGCTAAACAATGTAATTAGGCAACAGGGCCTGATAGACATCTATAGAGCCTTTCATCCAAAAGCAAAAGGTTTCACATTCTTCTCCAATCCACACGGATCTTTCTCAAGAATAGATCACATGCTGGGGCACAAGGCCAGCCTGAGTAAATTCAAACACATAGATATTATCCAGACATCTTTCTCAGACCACCATGCCATAAAGCTGGAGATTAATAGGAGGGCACCCAGAAAAGCAAGGGTCACCAATTGGAGAATAAACAACGATCTCCTGCGACATGAATGGGTTAAGGTCCAGATCAGAGAGGATATCAGGAAATTTCTAGAAACTAATGAGAACAAGCATACAACATATCAAAACTTATGGGACACTGCAAAGGCAGTTATCAGAGGTAGCTTGATATCACTGAATGCATACATGAAAAAAGAAGAAAGGCGTATGACAGATATGTTAACACAAAACCTCCAACAACTAGAACAGAGTCAACAGAACTACCCCTCCAATAGCAAGAGAAAAGAAATAATAAAAATCAGGGCGGAGTTAAACCAGTGGGAAGACAAAAGAACAATGCAAAGGATTAACGCAACTAGAAGCTGGTTTTATGAACGAATTAATAAAATTGACACTCCCCTGGCAAAGCTTACCAAAGATAGAAAGGAACAATCATCAATAGCCAGGATAAGAGATGAATCGGGGGCAATAACAACAGACCCCAAAGAGATAAAAAGGATAATCACAAAGTACTATGAAGGTTTGTATTCTAATGAATTCAGAAACCTGGAAGACATGGATAAATATTTAGAAAAACAATCTATCCCTAGATTATCTGAGACAGAGATCAAGAACCTCAACAAACCCATAGCGAAGGAAGAAATAGAGAGTGTCATCAAAAACCTACCAAGGAAAAAGGCCCCAGGGCCAGATGGCTACACAGCAGAATTTTACCAAACATTCAGGGAAGAGCTGACACCGATCCTCCACAAAGTATTCCAGAACATAGAAAAGAACGGCAAGCTCCCAAACTCATTTTACGAAGCCAGCATTACTTTGATACCCAAACAGGGAAAAGACCCCACAAGTGTAGAGAATTATAGACCAATATCTCTAATGAACATAGATGCAAAAATCCTTAACAAAATATTGGCCAATAGAATACAAAGGAACATCAAACATATCATTCACCACGACCAAGTAGGATTCATCCCAGCGATGCAGGGATGGTTTAACACCCGAAAATCCATCAATATCATACACCACATCGAGAAGAAAAAGGATAAAAACCATATGATAATATCCATAGATGCAGAAAAAGCATTTGACAACATCCAGCATCCATTCCTAATCAAAACACTCATGAAGATAGGATTGGAAGGTAAGTTCCTCAAGCTCATACAAGCTATCTATGAAAGACCAACAGCCAACATCATAGTCAATGGAGAAAAGACAAGAACAATACCACTGAAAAAGGGTACAAGACAAGGATGCCCCCTGTCCCCTCTTCTATTCAATATCGTTTTGGAGGTTCTGGCTAACAACATAAGACAGCGGAAGGACATCAAAGGGATCCAGTTGGGAGAGGAGGAGGTGAAACTATCGTTATTTGCAGATGACATGATCCTATACATTGAAGACCCCCAAAACTCCACAGTTGGAATACTTACAGCAATAGAGGAATACGGAAGGGTAGCAGGATACAAGATCAATAAACAAAAGTCGGTAGGGTTTCTATACACATCGGACAGGGCCATGGAAGAGGCGATTAAGAGGGAAGTACCCTTCACAGTAGCCAAGAACAAACTGAAATACCTAGGAATATACTTAACAAAAAATACTAAAGACCTATATAAGCATAATTATAAAACCCTATTACAGGAAACCAAAAGTGACCTTCACAAATGGATGAAGCTCCCCTGCTCATGGTTAGGTAGGCTGAACATAGTAAAGATGACAGTTCTTCCTAAAGCACTCTACAAGTTCAATGCTATACCAATCCAATTACCATCAACCTTCTTCAAAGAATTGGAAAAACTGACCACCAACTTCATATGGAGAGGGAAGAAACCCAGAATTAGCAGAGAACTCCTCAAGAAGAAGGACACAATTGGAGGACTCGCCCTGCCTGATTTTAATGCCTACTACACAGCTACAGTGGTCAAAACAGCATGGTACTGGCACAATGATAGACACTCAGACCAGTGGAAAAGAATAGAAAGCCCAGGAGTAAAATCATCAGCATATAGACAACTGATCTTCGACAAGGGTCCCAAAAACGTCAAGTGGGAAGCAGATGCCCTCTTTAATAAGTGGTGCTGGAAACAATGGATATCCACATGTAGAAAGTTGAAACAAGATGTCTACCTCACCCCATGCACAAGAATACACTCAAGGTGGATCACAGATCTAGAAGTCAAACCCCAAACCATCAGGACCATTAAGGAAGGAATCGGGACTAATCTCAGAGCACTGGCCCAGGGAGCACATAGGCTCACTGCAACAGGGAAGGGGACACACACAGGTGATCTGGAAATCGACAAATGGGATCTAATAAGAATAAAACACCTGTGCACCTCGAAAGACTTTGCCAAGAGGGTGACAAGGCAACCCACAGACTGGGAGAAGATTTTTAGTAATGACACGTCAGACAAAGGGCTCATTACTAAAATCTACAACACCATCATGACCTGCAAAAAGAGGAAAACAGTTAACCCCCTAAGGAAGTGGGCAAAAGAAATGAGAAGAACTTTCACTAGAGAGGAGATCAATATGGCCAATAAATATATGAGAAAGTGCTCGAAGTCCCTTGCCATAAGAGAAATGCAAATCAAAACAACCATGAGATACCACCTAACACCCCTGAGGCTAGCCCAGATCAGTAAATCAGAGAGCAACAAGTGTTGGAGGGGCTGTGGTGAAATAGGAACCCTCCTCCACTGCTGGTGGTCGTGCAGATTTGTACAGACACTGTGGAAAGCAATCTGGCGATACCTAAAGAAAATGGAAATTGATCTACCTTACGACCCAGCCATCCCTCTACTGGGCATATACCCGGTTGAAGCAGCAAATAAAACACGACCAGTCATATGTGCTCCAATGTTTATTGCGGCACAATTCACAATAGCAAAGACTTGGAAACAGCCTAAGTTTCCATCGATAGACGAGTGGATTAGCAAACTTTGGCACATACACACAATGGAGTATTATGCAGCACTGAAAAGCACCGATGAGCACATGAAACACGTTATTTCATGGGAAGAGCTGGAAGGAATTATGCTAAGCGAGGTAAGCCAGTCCCAAAGGGACAGGTACAACATGAGTCCCCTGAGGTAAGTACAATCAGCATGACAGAAATGGGGCATTAATCCACCCAAGGGGAGGGTATTGTTTATATCTCCACAGGGAAAGTGGGACCAGACTTCAACCCAGTGTCGCAAGGTGTGAATGCATTATCCCGGCGTGGAGGACGGAACCGGTGGAGAGGTCTGGGAGGCAGGCCCCAGCACCATAAATTAAGTGGATTCCTGCCCCTCCCCCGAAAAGAACTTGTTCCAAAGGACGACATTGACCCTGCAGCTATGGGAGATGGACATATTTGATCAGAGCACACGGGAGCAGATGAAGGGGCAGGAGGAGAGAGTGGAGCACAGCCTGGCCCACCAGGCCGTGATGATGATGTTCCTGAGTAGAGCAGCCAGTCCACAGAGAGAACAACATGGCTGGCCCTACTATGAGACATGATGCCCCTCAGTGACTAAGGGCGATACAGGGGACCGCACCGGAGACACAGTGTGGGAATTGCACCTGACCTGATCCCACCACACCGAGGCAATGCACTGGGGGAGTGCAGCGGAACAGCAAGGGAATGGAGTGGCAAGGTCCCCAGGGAATGCTGAAAGTGGACTTTGGGGCCAGGGCGTGGTGCCCCAACAGACTGGACTGGAAAACGCTCCTAAGGGCCAGCAAAGATCCCTGAACTAACTACAAGCTTTTCTCTTGTGAACTGTTTTGTTCTGTTCTTTTTCAGTGGTTTGTTTTGGTTGTTTTGTTGTCTGGTTATATACTTTTGCTTTGTGTTCCTCTGTCTAGTTTTCGTGCATGTTAGTGACTCCACAGGTCTGTCTGAATAGGACAGGCTGGATGAACTATCTGGATGAAAAACAACGGGACCGACAGTTCCGGGGGGACTTGGGGTGGGGGGTAGGCGGGGGGTAAGGAAGTGGTGTTAACAAACCCAGGGACAAGGGAAAAACATGGGACCCCAAAGGGTAGAGAAGGGGGAGTGGCAGGCCTGGTGGGAAATGATCAAGGGTAAGGTTGCTTAGAGAAGAGGTATACTCTAGCCCAGGTGGCAATGAAGCATGGTAGTAGGGCAGGAGGAAGGTCAAGGGAGATGGAGGAAAGAGCTAGGAGTCAAAGGGCATTCATGGAGGTCTAGACAAAGACATGTACATGCAAATATATATAGGAGGTTGGGGAAATAGATCTTTGTGTCTATATTTATAGGTCAAGTATTAAGGTGGCGGAAGGACCTTGGGCCTCTACTCAAACACTCCCTCTATGCATGAATACCTTCTTTTATTAAATTGGAACTCTATGATGCTCACTCTCCCGACACAACAGCTGGAGCCAACATGGGTGAACAAGTAAATGTGGTGAAGAAAGCTGATGGTGCCCAGCTATCAAAAGAGATAGTGACTGGGGTCTTAAAGGCTTGAAGATAAACAAGCGGCCATCTAGCTCAGAAGCAACAAAGTCCACATGGAAGAACACACCAGCCTGTGTGATCGAGTGGTCCCAAAGGGATCAGTTACCAGGCATCAAAGAACAAAAAATCATATCATTGACTGCACACCTCCATGATAGGATCGCTGAAGACAAATGGGTGCATAAGCAAATGTGGTGAAGAAAGCTGATGGTGCCCGGCTATCAAAAGAGATAGTGTCTGGGGTCTTAAAGGCTTGAAGGTGAACAAGCGGCCATCTCGCTCAGAAACAAATAAGCCCACATGGAAGAAGCACACCGGCCAGTGCGATCACGAGGTGCCCAAGGGACCAGATATAAGGCATCTTGCAAAAAAAAAAAAAAAGATATAAGTGTGTGTATGTATGTGTATTTATGTGTGTATGTATATATGTATTTGTATATATATATTATATTAAATGAAGGGGGAAGTGCAGAGTGGAGACCCAAGGCCCAAGTGTCAGCCAATGGAGATCCCCTCATAGAGGGGCTTAGGAGAGGAGATGGGTTAATTAGGGTGTGAGGTAGTATCGATGAAGAACACAGCTTTCCCCCAGATCCTGGATGCTTCCTCCCCCCAACTACCATGATCCGAATTCTACCTCGCAGGGCTGGATAGGACAGAGGCTGTACACTGGTACATATGAGGGTTGGAGATACAGGGAATCCAGGGTGGATGATACCTCCAGGACCAAGGGCGTGAGGGACGATGCTGGGAGAGTGGAGGTGAGTGGGTTGGAAAGGGGGAACTGATTACAAGGATCCACATGTGACCTCTTCCCTGGGAGAGGGACAGCAGAGAAGGGGGGAAGGGAGACCCCGAATAGGGAAAGATATGACAAAATAACGAGGTATAAATTACCAAGGGCATATGAGGGAGGGGGGAAAGGGAGGGAGGGGGGGGAAAAAAAGGAGGACCTGATGCAAGCGGCTTAGGTGAAGAGCAAATTCCTTGAGAGTGATTGGGACAGGGAGTGTATGGGTGTGCTTTGTACAATTGATGTATGTATATGTATGGATTGTGGTAAGAGTTGTTGGAGTCCCTAATAAAATGTAAAAGAAGAAAAAAAAATGATAAAAAAAAATGTAAAAAAAAAAAAAAGAAAGAAAAGAAAGGATGCACTAGACTTTACCATAATTTTAAATTTTGCCTCACAAAACATTTTTAAGAGAATTAAAAGACAAGTTGCAGATTTGGATACAATATTTATGAATTATAGATCCAACAAAGGATCTAGAATAAGGAATTCTCCAAACTCAACAGTAAGAAACTCAACATTCTAATTGTAAAATGAACATATGACCATAGAAGTTATACCAGAAGAAATATAACGACTCAAAAAAGATATTTAACATCATTAGTAATTGGTGGTGGTGATGTAAATCCAACCCTCTCATAGCTAAACTGTGTGACAAAATAGAACTGCCCAGATGACTAGACTGTAACTTTAAGGAAGCAGATATTCAGTCCTTACACTGCTACCCTCTATAAAGCAGCCACGAAGTTAAACATCGCACCAATATCAGCCATTGTCCCTGCAGTCAAGTTGATTCTGATTCAGAGTGAACCTATTGGAGAGTATAGAACTGCTTGTAGATTTTCTGAGACTATTCTTATAGGAACAGCCAGTCTCATCTTTCTCATTCAGAGTGGCTGATGGTTTTGGACCACTGCCTTGGAGTTTAGTAGTTCAATGCTTAATCCAATATGCCACTGGGTGTCCTCCTTTAGGCAAAAGCAAATTAAAGTCATGAGATATGTACAAAATGTTCATGGCTCACATGAAAAAATGTTGACAATACTAAGCGCTAGCTAGCAAGGATGCAGAGTAAATGGTCTCTCGAATCGTACTTATTGTTAGTTGCAATCCACAGTGACATCATGCATAGCAGAACAATACCTGACCCTTCTTATGCCAGCCTCACAAACGTTCCTGCACTTGAGCCCATTGTTGCTTCCATGATCTTTCTCCTTACAGGCTTTGCTCTTTTTGCTGCACCTCTATCTTACTCAACATGATGTCTGTGGTTGTCTGGGTACATTAGAGAAACAAAACTACAGAAACTCATGTATAAGAGAGAGTTTTATATAAAGGGTAAGTGCGCATCAAGAAAACATCCCAACCTAGTGCTGCCCAAGCCAAGTCCAACATTAATCCATTAACCCATATGTCCAACACCAATCCACAAAGTCCTCCTCCATCTTAAAAACCACACGCAATGATGCTGACTGCAGGAGGAAAACTGAGTCAGTGAATGTGTAAGCATCTCAGCACTGGCAGGGGTCTCCACCCAGCTTCTCCAGTACCCAGGACTACATCAGGGTACGTCCATGTGGCTTCTCCTTGGGGATGTCTTACAAGAAGTGAGCCTTGCCAGCTGAAGCAGGAAACTGCCTAAAGTAGCTGCACCCTGGTCCGACCATCACAACGCAAGAGACCCGAGAACTAGAAAGGCGAGGCTCACAGAGTCATTTATCCCTCCTCACTTCAATCAATCCCACATGTGTTTATCGGCGAGGTTGGCACAATAAACTGACTATCTCAATGTTCTTCTCCAGAGTCTGGTCTTTCCTAACAACATGTTCAAAGTATCTAAGATAAAGTCTCACTATCCTTGCCTCACTGACCTTTCTTTCTCTAAGACAGATCAGTTTGTCCTGTCAGCAGTCCATAGTACTTTCAATATCCTTCTCCAGTTCCACAAACAATTCAATTGCAGCTATTATTTTGGGCTTCCTTATTCAAGGTCCAACGTTCCCACGCATATGAGATGACATGACAACTTCCATCTTTTTTAATATTGATCCTAATGTCTCTTGAACCAATTGTCTTTGATCTTCATTAGTAGGTGTTTCAAGTCTACCTCACAACAAGCAAGGTTGTATCACCTCCATATTGCAAGTTGTTAATAAGCTTTCCTTCAAACTTGTGGCCTCGTTTTTCATATAGTACAGATTCTTAGATTTCTGTACTCACCATACAGATTGAATAAGTATGGTGATATGATACAACCCTGAAACACATCTTCCCCCCTGATAAATCTTGCATTCTGCCTTTGCTCTCTTCTGAAGACTATCTCATAGTCTATGAATAAGTTCTGCAACATCACAATGAAACGTTTTGGAGTCTCCCTTCTTCTCAAAGTTGCCTAGAGTTTATTTTGTTGCTGCTGTTGTTGTTTTATGATCCACACAGTTAAACATCTTTGCATGGTCAATAAAACGCATGTAAACATATTTCTGATATTCTTTACTTTCAGCCAAGATCCATCTGACATTAACCATGATATCCTTCATTATGTATCTGGTTTGAATTTCCAGCAACTCTCTGTCAATGCACTGCTGTAAACATTGTTGAATAATTTTCCATAAAACTGTATTTGTATGTGATTCTGATGATAATTTTCAATGATTTAGGCATTCTATTGAGACATCTGTCTTTGACATGTGTATGAATATGAATATCTTCCTTTTATTTGGTCATGGAAATGTCTTGTAATAGATGAGTCAATGCTTCTAGAGTTTCATCAGCTTTATCATAAAACTGGCAAGATACTAAAAGAGGTTATGCTACAGGCTACAGAGAACATTTCTATAAAGACACATATCCTTATAATAGTATTTTTACCCTGGGTAAAGCATATGATCAGTATATATAAAAGATTCTCAAAGTTTGTGATGTCCCAACATTGCAAGAATTTTGTTGTTGTTGCTGTATTGTTTTTAAATTTATGGTAAATAGATGCAGGTGTGTGCTGTTAACATCCTTATTCTACTTGCTGTCAATATAGGTTCATCAATCATATACTGAAAAACAGAAACACAAAATACACAACTTCTAGAGTGTGACCCTGATTGAAGTGACATAACACCTTGAGATAAACTTTAACAGGAACAAACCAAAACAAAAATACAGAAAATGTTGAAAAACAGATTCCGTCCAGTGTACCCCTTAGGGGGATCAACTGACAAAGTTTTATCCCTTCGATCTCTACGCATCTCTCCAATGCACTCTTAGTAGATCTTTCCTTCCATCTCTCAATAATGGATAGAGTAAGATCACAAGAGGCCCCAGTTGCTTTCCTACATAGTTCCCAAGAATGTATCATGGACAACCACTGTCATCCATAGCCTTCTGCAAACCAGATTTTCACAATTTTGGTTGTGATACTAATCCCTCCTTTGACTTCGGATTATATAATTTACGAACCTTCAGTGACTGATGATGGTGTGCTTCTTCCATGTGGATTTAATTGACATCTTACTTAGATGGCGGCTTGTTGGCAGACAAGCCTTTAAGACCCCAGACACTATTTTATCTGATAGCCAGGCACCATTTAATTTCTTCTCCACATTTTGCTATAGCACCTGTATCTTCTGTATTTCCTTCCTGAGAGCAAGTATGGAGCAGGGCCATGGTGTATGAACTAAGTGTTGTTAATTTGGAGCTAGGATTTAGTGCGAGGTCAAAACCCATTCCTGGCTCTATGCTTTTGTGTTTGTTGGTGGGTTTTTTAATCTGCTTTTGGTTCCCTTTCAAAACCTCCCTGTTAAATTATGGTAGAGGGTCTTATCAGTCATCCTCCTGGGGTATATTGGTCTTCTGTTAATCCTGTCTTTCATTAGCCCCTGGGACTAATTTTTAAAGCCCGGTTAAGAGAAGGATATTGGGCCATGTAAGTTAACTCCATATCATAGGACCTGAATTATTTACCTGTACAGAATCAATCCTTTCAAAGCTGGATGCTATTTACACAAACAATTGTGGTTAATTGTCAGGGAAACTTACACTAATAATCACTGAGAATGTCAGTCACAGATTTGGCAGAATAATACATTTAATACAGCACAAAGTTCATTAATGTAGCAAGACCATGTTTGTCCACCTACCAACAGTTCAACACCCTTGTTAAAGCAGACTTCTGGTTCCTCAAAAACCACGTATTTTCCAACTTAAGTCCTCAGGTTAAAAGTTTGTCTAAGGAGGAGTCCAGTTTGCCCAATGTAGTTTCTGCTTGGGAATCTCACTGATACAGACTCTGGAGCATGCCATGTACCTTGAAAATCCAGGATTCAGTGTCCCAACATTGCAGTGCATCCAGTCTATGTCCCTAGGATGCACCCAGAAGTCTGGGTCAATGTGGCCCATTTAGTGCATATCACCAAAGACACTCCCCACCCTAGGGTCCCCCAAAGCCTTTTCAGTCATTCTTCTCCCCAGCTGGAGGTCAGTCCTCCCTCTTTTCCTACCAACAGACAGGAATTTGTGCTTCCCCATGCATGATTGTTCCCTTTCACTCTCCTGACTTGTTTTTCCAATCAGTATCTCTCATCCCTCTGATAGGGCTGTCTACCTCTGTGTGTGTGTGGGTGGGTGGGGGGAAACATCCTAGATTTAAGTGGCAGCAACTCAGTAGACAACATCCCCTTCTCCTTCTTTGACCATTAGATCCCAGCTGACGTGAGGTGAACTTCAGCTAAGTGAACTTCAAAATACTTACCTAGAGTGAATGGTATACGGTTTGTTAGTGTCAGACAGGCTCTCTGCCAGACTGTCTGGTCCTCTGGCCAGCAGACTGGATGCCCTGCAAGCCTGAGCTTGTGCCCATTCGGCTGCTTGTTCCTACAGTAGTGAACTTACACAGTATTAGTCTTTATTGTTTGACTAACTTCACCCACCATAAAGTCTTCCAGATCCCTCCATGTCCTGAGGTGTTTCATAATTTTATTGCTGTTTTAAGCAATGCATATTTGAATCTCTCCCTTATACTCATTGACTCATATGGTTAAAATGGATCTCTTCCAATCAGTGGGCCAAATGGCTGTCTTATTTTGGATATAGATCAGAGAATGTGTCCAGTGCTTCATCAACTTGTTGAAACATTTTAATTGGTTTTCTGTCAATCCCTGGAGCCTTGTTTTTGACTAACGCTTTCAGTGCAGCTTGAACTTCTTCCATTAGTACCATTGATTTGATCATATATAACCTGTTGAAATGGCTGACTGACAACAGATTATTTTTGGTACGATGACTCCATATTCTTTCCAGTTCCATTAATGATTAGATCTTTTGCACATAGGATGTTTCAATATTGCATCTTGAGGCTTGAATCTAATCTTTGTTACTTTAGATTAAGGCATGTTGAATGTGTTATTCCTTTTTGTTTTCCTACCTGTAGATTTTTACACATTTCATTATATTTTTTGTCTTCTTGAACTGTCCTTTGAAATACTCTACTCAGCTCTTCGACTTCATTATTTCTTCCATCTACCTTAACTAATCTATGATCAACATCAAGTTTCAAAATCTCTTCTGACATCCACTTTGATAGTTTCTTTCTTTTCTTTTTTTATAATGACATTTGCCTTTCATCAGGTCTGATGTCCTTCCACAGCTTAGTAGGTCTCCTTAGTAGAAAGCCTCATCTTTCTCCTATGGAATGGTTGATGGTTTCACGTCAGTCTCTTCTGTTATTTGTTTTCAATTAATTAAATCTGTTCTTGCAATGGTCTCAAAATGCAGGTTATTTGCTCTCATGGACTTGTTTCATTTCCTTCAGCTACAACCTGACCTTACATATGAGCAATTGATGGTCTGTTCCACAGTCAGCTCTGGCCTGGTTTCGGCTGCTGACATGGAGCTTCTCTAGAATCTCCTTTACAGATATTGTTAATTGGATTTCTTTGTATTCCCTCTGGAGAAGTACATTTGAAATATATTGAAATATACCATGGCTCCCGGACATACAAAAACTAGTATTCATGGTAGTAATAAGAAGAGGCAAAGAAGATGTATTGAGTAGAAACTGATATAAAGGGCAACATGAAGGTGCAATATCAGTGAATATGATTGCTTGTGATTTAACCAGATTACACTTAACAATCACAAGTATTCTCACAAACAAAGAAAAAATTGTCCAAGCTGTTAAAGAATCACCTCCACTGAAAATTAGTAGGGTAATTGCAATGCTAGAAGGGCCTACATGTGTTTCAGTTGTGGAGAAATGGTTAATGACTGGATTG
Source organism: Tenrec ecaudatus (assembly GCF_050624435.1). NCBI lineage: Eukaryota > Metazoa > Chordata > Mammalia > Afrosoricida > Tenrecidae > Tenrec > Tenrec ecaudatus. The sequence continues at coordinate 68,221,390 of NC_134539.1, forward strand.
AAGACCAAACATGAGAGTTAATCCCTCTGAACATGTTGATGATCACTGTTAGAGATGCTTATAGAAAAAGTAGAATCAGATTATAAGTTTGATATTTATACAAGTTTCAACCCATAAAGGACTTATTACATAAAATATGTAATGTGTCCTATGAACTATGCTTATATTTATTTATGTAAATGTTGCAGAATTAGCAAAAATTTTCTATACCTATATTTATCAATGTACATATAAATATGTGTATATCTATAAAGCAAAACTTTGGCGAATTCAATAATATTTGCCGCATACATATACATGTGTGTAGGTACACAGCCATGCACCATTTAATATCCATTATATTTACATATGTATATATAATTACAAAACCCTTTTAAACTCACTGCCATGTAGTTTTAAAACTCACTGCCATGTTGACTCATAGTAACCCCTAGTATTTCTGAGACTGTAACTGTTTAGAGGAGTAGAAAACCCAGACTTTCTCCCACAGAGCTGGTAGTGGCTGTCAACTGCCAACCATGTAAATCACAGACCAACTCTAACCACCACACCACCATGGTTCCTATGTGTATATATAGATATATAAAATAACACTTTTGCTAGTTTAAATTTACATGTGTATTCTGGTGATAATCATCATTTTTAACATGCTTTCTAAAGTTGCTAGCTCTAAACTGATAAGATCAGATTTTCTATCCAGAGGGAAGGTGTGTTAGTCTGGGTACTTTAGAGAAAGAAATTCACAGAAACTCATGTATAAGAGAGAGTGTTGTATAAAGGTTAAGTGCACATCAAGAAAACACCCTGACTCAGTGCTGCCCAAGCCCACAAGTCCAACATTAACCCATATATCCTAGATCAATCCATAAAGTCCACCTCCATCTCACAAAAAAGATGCAACGATGCCAACTGCAGGAGAAAAGTCGTGTCAGTGGTGAATGTGTAAGCATCTCAGCGCTGGCAGAGGTCTCCACATGGCTGCTCCAGCACCCAGGGCTGCATCAGGGTAGGTTCATGCAGCTTCTCCTCAGGGATGTCATGCAGGAAGTGAACCTTGACAGCTAAAACAGGGAACTGCTAAGGCAGCTGCACCCTGGTCAAACCATCACAACACAAGAGACACAATAACTCAAAAGGCAATGCTCACCAAACAATTTGTCCCTTTTCACTTCAATTAACCCAACATGTGTTTTTCGGCCAGGTTGTCACAATAAACTAACTACCTCAGAAGGGATAAGTTAGAGCCTGGTAGATGTCCAGAGGAGTTACACGTACCCTTGAGTCTTTCAATGATTTTGTATTTGGAAATGGCATAGAGGAGGGACACCAACATCAAGAAAAATTATTAATGCTATGCAAGGACTTACTTCTATGCCATTCTTAGTATTTAGAAGGAAATTGGCACACAGTAACTTAATTATATATTTAATTGTGTTTTAAAACAATGTAACTCTCTAATCAAAATAACTATTTTAATGAAAGATGGAATGATTTTAGGGTTTGAGTCACAAAAAACAAATTACAATCAAAGACTGTTCTTTGAAGGTGAAGGGTTTGGAAAGGTCACTCCTCCAATGAATGTGCAATGACTGGTTAGTTTGTTAAAGTTAGATCCCATTATATTGTGCTTATGCACTGTTTTATGGGCTAATAAATGTCACTAGCTTTAAAATATTGATCCCTTGTAACCTAAATTTGAAAGCTCTATCAAATTTCCATCAATGTCAGGCAAGTCACAGATATTTCAAAACAAAGATTTTGATTAAAGACTTCTGTACACCATCTCCAGATCTATTTGGAAAGAAGAAAACAGAAATTAAGTGCATTCTCATTATAGTTTTAGAAAATTATATTTTCATATGAACAGAAAACAATCACATTCTAGACAAATTCTGCATCATTCCTCTCAACAGAGATTTGTTTAGTTAAATTGGAATGTATATATAGTCAAAAGTATATAAATAATTACATTAATTTGAGAAGACTTGTAATCTGCAGGTTCTTGTGAAAAAGTATTAGAAAAGACTCACTAAATTATAACTGCATATATATTTCACTTAATTTAAAAATAACATGGGAAGAATAAAAGAAGATGTCACAGGTTTCAACACTGGCTGCAGGCAGGGGAAGTGGGGGTTACAGAAACAAAGACAAATAAACTGACTTCCATTTAATCATCCCTTTGGTAAAATCCTATTATCAGTTCACATACTGCCTATTCATTACATAGAGTACAGTCAATGTCATGTAGATAACTAGTTGCAAACTTCTGAGGAGAAACCTAATATTCGAATCCAGAATTATTTATAAAATATATAAGATGCCCTATCCAGAGTCTCCCTTCCCCCCTGTGGACTATCAAGGGCCCATGAGGGAGGGGGGGGGCGGGAAGGGAGGGAAAATAAAAAGAGGACCTGATGTAGAGGGCTTAAGTGGAGAGCAAATGCTTTGAGAGTGATTAGGGGAAAGAATGTACGGATGTGCTTTATGCAATTGATGTATGTATATGTGTGGATTGTGATAAGAGTTGTATGAGCCCCTAATAAAATGTTTAAAAATATACATATAAGATGCAGGATGGGTATCTAAGAAATAATCCTAGAAATGACTAGTTTTATGTAAATATTTATCATGTTGCTGCTGCATTTTCCCCCTGATATTAATGCAACACTTGTGGTATTCTCTTTAATGATCTCATTCCACCTCATTCAGAATAAGTTCCCACGTGAACCCGAAAAACTCCAAACTCACTGCCATGGAGTCAATGCCAGCTTATAGTGACCTTATAGGACAGGGTAGAACTGCTTTGAGTTTTTAAGATTGGTAATGTTTATGGGAGTAAAAAGCCCGACATTTCTCTCTAGAAAGTGTAGGTAGTTTTGAACTGCTGACCTTTTGGATTGCAACTCAATGTGTAACTACTTTACCATCAGGGCTCCTTCCATGTGAACTAGGCCTTGGGTATTCTGCCCCCTCAGGTCTTTCCAATATCCCCAATTCATTTCCTCCATCTTCCTAAATCCCCCAAATTCCAACCCAATAAGAAAGGGATGCTGCAAAAGAGTTTGTAACTTAGCAACGTGACACAGTATGAAGTCACTAGCGACTTAGCATACATGTATATGCTTTAGAACTGTATCTTTCAAATAAAGACAAAGCAAAATTATACTTCCACATAAAGTGATGCTACTCTTTCTCCTAAAAATAAAAATCCACTGAGCATTTCTGCCAAAATAGATGTAAAACCCCTTTATAGGTGAAATTCATCTTCTAGTGGAGGCAAATTTCCCCAATAATGGAAAAAAACAACAAGAGAGAAGACACCAATTATCTTAGCCAAGCCATTGAGATTTTTAAACTCTGTCCTGTACTCACTTTCTTCACATTAAAAAAAATAAAGTTTTTAATTTTCTAAAGTCCCCTTTTCTTACCACTTTACTTTGAATCCTATTAAAAGGAATCTATGTGTCAAAATTAAATATTACATTTTGTGGATATTTTGCATTTTTATTTAATACTGGCTTCATCTCATAAATGCCTATGAATTGAAATAAATTTTATTTTCACATATCAAGAAAACATGGCCTAAATCCCAGCATCTTTTCAAAATATTGGATAATTATTAAGTCCCTTAATCTAAATCTTGACGTTTGGGACATGACCCAGTTATAATTTCTCTATCTTTGAGCGGGTTTATGTTCGCCATTTTCCTTCTCTCAAGGGCTGGAGGCTTGGGTGCCTAAACCTAAAATAATGCCAATAGCAATTCTCTGACAATTTTGAGAGGCATATTGGACTATTCTATGGCATTTGGGAATTTTTTTGTGGATAACGCCATTGACTAACCCATGCAGTGATATTGAATCCAGTTAAAACAACACAGCCAACAAACCTTCCAGTTGCCTAAAAGTTGTGTAGCTTTGGCTTGTTTGGGAAAGGAGTGGGAAGACCAGATCAAACTGGTCAAAATCTTATCTCAAAATAATCAAGAGCATTAAAGGTCAAATCTTAGTTCAGGGTCCTATGCTTGAGGGAGCTTTTACTTTGGTCCTTGTAAATTGCCTTACACGATGGTTGTTGTTAGGTTATAATACTTGTTTTATGTCTTTTTTGGAAAGTAAATAACAACTCTGTAGTAAGATAATAGATGATGAAGCATAAACTCTCAGAGATCTCTTTCATGATTTTTCATATTGTGGCTCTTTAAAATTTTTTTTGATGACTAAAATAATCACATCAATCCATTTCTTACATATTAAATGATAACCTTATAAACAATGGGCAGTCTTTAAGTTTTGCTGAGATTACCTCATAACCACATAGCCTAGTGTGCTAATTCCATGTGCACTTTGTTGTTTCATAGCAAGATGGCTGCTTGTTTATTTTCAAGCCTTTTAGACACTAGATGCTATATTTTTTGATAGTCAGGCACCATCAGCTTTCTTCACCACATTTGCTTATGTACCCATTTGTCTTCAGTGATCATGTCAGAAAGGTGAGCATCATGGAATGCCAAGTTAATAGAACAAAGTGTTCTTGCATTGAGGGAGTACTTGAATGGAGGCCCAATGTCCATCTGCTACCTTAATACTAAACCTATAAATATATGCACATGGATCTATTTCCCCATCATCATATATAAATATATTTACATATGTACATCCCTGTATTTATACCTGTATAAATTCCCTTTGCCTTCCAGTTCTTGCCTCTATTTCCTTCTACTTTCCTCATGCCCCACTATCATGTTTAGCCTTCATTTGGGTTTCAGTAATTCCTCTTGGTTGCATTGCCCTTTATCAAGCCCAACCAGTACTCCTACACCCTCCTTGCCATCTATTTTAGGTCACTTGTTGTTCCCTGTCCCTGGATTTGTTAATACCCACTTGCTTTTCCTGGCCTCCTCCTCTGTGTCTCCCGGAACCAATGGTCCCATTGTTTTCTCCTCTGGATTTTTTGTCCCACCTATTTTATCTAGATAGACATGCAGAACCAATAATATACACAAAAACAAGACAGAGCAAAACAAAGCCACAAAAGAAAACAAAACAACAACAAATACCAACGACAAAAAAAAAAGCCTATAAATAGTTCAAGGTCTGTTTGTTGACCTTTCAGAGTGTTTTCTGGTCGGTCTGATGGGGCGCCACCATCTGGGCACACAGACCATTTTTGGAATTCCCTAGGGACATCATTGCTCTGTTCCCTTTGCTGTTCTGTTGCACACCCTTAATGTGTTGGGGTCAGATTGGGCACAATTCCCACACTGTGTCTCCAGTGTTGTCTCTGTAGTGTTACGGGTCAGTGAGGGATGTTGTCTTGTGGTGGGGCTGGCACTATGGTTCTCCCTGTCCATTGACTGCTTTGAGCAGGAATATCATCTTCAGGGCCTGGTTGGATGGGAGGTGCCCCACTCTCTCTCCCTCTCCCTTTATTTGCTCCTGTGTGCTCTGATCAGACATGTCCCTCTCCCTGAGTTACAGCTTTAGTTCTGTCTTCTGAAGTGAATTCTGCGGGGTGAAGGGACTATCCACGTAGTTGGGATTGGGGTCCTTCATGCCAGTTTGTTGCTTTCACGACTTGTTACATTGGGTTGAAGTCTGGTGCCCTTTTCCCTGTGGAAATATAAGCAACATCCTCCCTTTGGGTGGCGTAGTGGCCTGTTCCCTCACTACTCCACTTTTTCCCCCTTCCTATTTAGTTGGCTACCATATGCATCCCTGGATTTGGTCTGGCCCCTGCCATACTATCTAGACCTCACCCCAGGAATGTATGTATATAGTACCTTTTCCCCTTTACAATTTTAAGCTTACCTCAGTGGACTCATGTTGTAATTGGCCTTTTGTGCTTGGCTTACTTCACTTATCATAATTTCCTCCAGTTCTTCTCATGCAGTAGCATGCTTCATGTGTTCATCACTGATTTTTAGGGATGCATAGTACTCCGTTTTATGTATGTACCACAATTTTTTTATCCATTCATCTGTTGATGGAAACTTGGGTTGTGAACTGTGCCACGATGAATATTGATTTACAGATGGCTGGCCGTCATTTGTTTCTTCCCTGTTCTGGGTATATGCCCAGTAGGGGGGGTTGATGGTAGCTCAATTTCCATGTATTTTAGATATTGCCAAATTGATTTCCATAGTAGTGGTACATACCTCCAGCAGTGGACGAGTGTTCCTATCTCTCCACAGCCCCTCCAACACTTGTTACTTTCTGATTTTTGAATTGGGCTATCTTTGGGGATGTTAGGTGGCATCCCATACTTGTTTTAATTTGCATTTATCTTATGGTTAATGATCAGGAACATTGCCTCATATGCTTATTAGCCATTTGGATTTTTGCCCTTGAGAAACTTCTGTTCAGGTCCTTTGCTCACCTCTTCAGTGGGCAATTAGGTTTTTTTTTTCCTTTTTGTAAGCTAGCCGAATACTATGGATTTATTAATAAGTCCTTTGTCTGATGTATCATTGCTAAAGATGTTTTCCCAGTCCAGGGGTTCTTATTAGTCTCTTGGTGAATTTGATGTACACAGGTAATTTTTCTTCAGTATATACCCTTGTCAATTTGTGCCTCCTCTGTGTTTTTGTCCTTCCCTATTTCTGAAAGCCGATGTATTAACTGTACCAAAGTTCTCAGGTTTGTCCCAATCCCCTCATTCATGGCTCTAAAAGTTTGGGGTTTTACCTCAAGATTTGTAATCCACTTTGAGTTTATTCATGTGCATGGAGTGAGATAAAGGTTTTGCTTTATTTTTCTGCAGGTCAATATCCACTTTTTTCTAGCACCACTTGTTGAAGAGGGAATCCACTTCCCATTTGGTATTTTTGGGGCCCTTATCAAAGATCAGTTGTCTGCATGCTGATGATTTTTCCCCTGGGTTTCCAGTTCTTTTCCATTGGTCTCATTATCTGTCATTATACCAATACCATGCAGTTTTGACCACTATGGCTGTATAATATGTGCTAAAGTCAGGTAAAGCAAGCCCTACCACTGTGTCCTTCTCAAGGAATTCCCTGCTAATTCTGGGCTTCTTCCCTTTCCATATGAAGTTGTTAGTCAGTTTTTCCAATTATTTAAAGAAAATGACGGTATTTGTATCGAGATAGCATGAAACTTATATAGTGCCTTAGGCAGAACTGACATCTTTACTATATTGAGTCTTCCAATCCATAAGCATGGGATATTCTTCCATTTGTTAAGATCACTCTTGGTTTCCTGTAATAGTGTTCTTAGTTTTCCTCTTATAAATCTTTTGGTTTTTAGTCAGATATGTACCTAGATATTTCAATTTGTGCTTGGCAATTGTGAAGGACACCACCTTTTTAACCCCCTCTTCTGTGGTCTTGTCCGATGTGTCTAACAGTCCCATAGACTTCTGTTTGTTGATCTTGTATCCTGCCACTCTTCCATATACCTCTATTGCTTCCAGTATTCCCAATGTGGAGCTTTTGGGAATATATATATATATATATATATATATATATATATAATCATATCATCTGGGAATATCATATCATCTGGGAATAACAATAGTTTTACCTCTTCCTTCCCCAGGAAAATACCTTTGATGTCTCTTCTTTGCCTTATGCTGTTAGCTAGGACTTCTGATATGATGTTAAATAAGAGTCAGGGCTGAGGAGCATCCTTGTCTGGTTCTCTTTTTAAGTGGAATTGTTTTCCTCTTTTCACCATTGACTACAACATTGGCTGTTGGTTTTTCATATGTAGCTTGTATTATATTGAGGAATGTTCTTTCTATTCCTATCTTCTTGAGTGTCTTAAACAGGAATTAGTATTGGATGTTGTTGAAATTCTTTCTCTGCATCTATCAATATTATCTTGTGGTTATAATTTTTCATGTCAATGTGGTGAATACTACTAATGGTCTTTCATATGTTGAATCATCCCTCCATCCCTGGTGTGAATCCCACTTGGTCATGGTGAGTGATTTGTTTTATACACTTTTGTATTCTATGGTACAGCGTTTTGTTAAGGATTTTTGCATTAATGGTCCTTAGGGATATTGGTCTGTCATTATCAATTCTTGTTGGACCATTGCCCGGTTTAGGTATCAGAGTTATATTAGCTTCATAGAAAAAGTTTTGGCGTTTGCCATCTTTTTCTATATTCTGGAAGAGTTTGTGTAGGTTTGGTGTCAGTTCGTCCCTAAATACTTGGTAGAAATCATCTGTTAAACCATCTGGTCTGGGGGAATTTTTGTTGGTAATCCCTCGATAACCTTGCCTATTTCTTCTATTCCTCTGGGTCTGTTAAGATTCTTGACATCCTTTTGGGATATCCTAAGGAGGGATTGTTTTTGCTAGCATTTGTCCATGTCTCCCAAGTCATTGAATTCATTGAAGGACAGGCTTTTGTAGTACTGTGCAGTTGTCCTTCTTATTTAATTAGGACCCATTGTAATGTCCCCTGTTTCATCCCTCATCCTTGCTATTGAAATGTGTTCCTTTATTTGGTTAGGTTTGCCAGCAGTCTGTCGGTTCTGTTCATCCTTTCAAAGAACAAACATTTAGCTGCATAAATTTATCCCGTAGTTTTCTCTCTCCTGAATCTCAGCCCTGATTTTTATTATTTCATTTATTTTGCCATTAGTAGGATTATCCTGTTGAGTCTTCCTAATTGTTGTACGTTTTGTATCAGCATATCAATCACAAGTCTCTCATCCTTTGTCAGGTTTCCCTATATTGCTATCAAACTTCCTCTGATAACTGCCTTTGCTGTGTCCAATAAGTTTTGGTATGTCATGTTCTCATTCTCAGTTTCTAGAAACTTCCTCATTTCATCTCTGATTTGGGCCAGTATCCACTCGTTTTACAATAGAGTTATTCATCCTCCAATTGTTTGCCTGTGCTCTCTTCATTGTCCTTTTGTGGATTTCCAGTCTTATTGCATAGGGGTCAGAAAGAGAGAGAGATCTGTATCATCTTTATGTATTTGAATTTACACAGATTAAACATGTGTCCCAACATGTGGTCTACCTTGGAGTATGTGGGCTTGAAAAGAATGTGAATTATTTTTTTTGCACTTGGGTGGAGAGCTCTGAAAATATCTATGATGCCAAGTCATCTAATTTTGTTTAGATCTGTAGCTTCCTTATTAAGCTTCTTTCTCTGTGATCTACCTTTCTCAGAGAGTGGTATATTGAAGTCACCTACTATAATTGAGCCTGTGGTTTCTTTTTTTTATCTTTTGGAGAGTTTGATGAATTCCGTGAGTCTCTCATTGAGTGCGTATATATTTATTATGCTCCCTTGTTCTTGGTCTACTATACTCTTGAGCATTATATAATGCCCCTCCTTATTTCTTGTTAGGAATTATACCTTGAGATCAATTTTTTCTGAGATTAGGATTGCACTGGATGATCTCACAGGAAGCCATGATGGTGTGACCCACGGAAGCTTGGGGTGTTGCAGAGGGTGTGCAGGGGTGCTTGCTGCAACATAAGTGCCACAGAAGGCAGGTGGGTGTGACCAATTTTTTGTAGAGCAGCTAGTTTGCCACAGAAGTTGGGAAGAGTTTCCCACAGCAACGTGGAGTGTTAGCGAGTTTGGGCAGAGTTTCCGTAGGTTGTTTGAGGCACTACAGCAGGCAGGAGGAAGTTCCCTCAGTCGTGTGGGACCAAAGAGGATGGGCAGGAGTTCCCTACCCATGTGGGCAGGATTTCCCCCTGAGGAAGGTGGGTGGTTTTCCCCCAGAGGAAGGTGAGTGGGCTTTCCCTAGCCATGAGTTTTTCTGCAGAGGTAGAGCTCCCCCAGCAGGGTGGAAACCCGGCATAATTGCCCTAGGCTAATGGAATAGCCTGGAGATTGGCAGTGATGTGTGAGAGAAAAAGGGAAGAGGAAAAAAACTGAGCCCACTGAGACTGTGGGGGAAAGTGCTAAGAGAGCAGAACAAAATAAAGATAGCTGAGCCTTGATTGCTGATTATGGGCTGGAGAAGTTTCCACCCTGTCCAGAGGTGGTGGCAATTTGTGGCTGTATTGAAGTAAAGGTCTTGGGATGGCCAAAGAAGCGCAGCTCTGGCTGATACTGTAGCAGGGCTAAGGTTAAACCTTGCCTGGCTTTCACAGTCGTAAGTCCAAAGCCCACAGCTCCTCAAAGCGTAGTGAATCTGTACTACTTATCTTTGTGGTACTCCTCCTGTGACCTGGCAGCATGGAATTTCCGTCTCAGTTGGTCTCCTGATTTCTGTCATTTGTACACTTTCCTAGCTGATATGTATCGATTCATAGATACCATTATTATGATTGAAGAACAGTGCATGTAATTAATTGCCTTTGTTGCCTCTTCCTTTTGTGCACTTCTAGTAATATTCTCTGCTGTTGATCATATTGTGTTGCTTAATCCCTCTTATAATATATTATTATATATAGCATTATTTTCCTGGCATATACCCTTTCCAGTGCTGGAGATACAGTAATTTGTATCATGTGGGTCAAGTTACCAAAAATCTTGGCTTTTTCTATCTTGTTGCACTTTATTTTTAGCACATGACTAGTCATTCCTGCCAAAATTTTTATCTGTATGTCTGTATTCTGGATAGTGGAAAGGAGCATTTAAAGAAAGTAATTGATAATATACACAGAAAATCTTTGTGTGCATCCCATTGATTAGAATATAATTCTAAAGTGAGCAAAATCTAAAAATGGTTATGAATGGTGTTTAGCTAACTATTTTATAAAATAGTCTTAAAAGAAGTCAGTTCATTTTTCAGGTATTCATGGAAATCAGAGAAGTGAATTTTTTACGATAGTTGATCCTGGTAGCTAAAGGGAAAGAGAAGAGTAGGTGGCTTAGTACAATTGTGACAATTAGTAATAACTAATTAACTAATAGGAGGGTCATGTCACTAAGACAACAGGATTGTTCTTCTAGATGTTTATCTTCTAGAGCTTGACTTCTGGGGCCAAATCTTGGTGAATTCTGGAATCTGTGAGTTTAATAATAAATGTTCTTCTTTCCTGGCATTACTGACAATTGTATTTTACTCTCCACAAAGCATCTGCAGGAGAAGAGGTCAAAGGAGGTAATTGACTTCGAGATCAATTTCTTAAGAAATTAGGGTAAGTAGGCACTGTGGTTCTCATTTGGGCGGATAACTGCAAGGTCAGAAATGAGCGAGAAAGATGAAGCTTTTTACCCCCATAATGAGTTACGGTCTCATTATCCTACAGGGACAGGTCAACCCTGTCCTACAGGGCCACCCTGCATCAGAATCCAGGGAGTTTGGATATTTTTGTTTAGTTTTTTAAATTTATCATATTCTAAATGAACGTGCGTTCTTGAGATAGCTAGCTATATGAAGAAAAACTATGCAGTGATATTTTATCACTAATATATATTTTATATAATTTTATTGGGGGCTCTTACAGTTCTTATAGCAATCCATACATCCATCCATTGTGTCAAGCATATTTGTACATTTGTTGCCATCATAATTTTCAAAACATTTTCTTTCTCCTTGAGCCCTTGGTATCAGTTCCTCAATTTTTTCTCTCCTTCCTCATGAACACTCGATAATTTACAAATTATTATTATTTTTTCCTGTCTTGCACTGACAAATGTCTCCCTTCATCCACTTTTCTGTTGTCTACCCCCCTGGGAGGGGGTAATGGATAGATCATTGTGACCAGTACCTCCTTTCTCCCCCAACCACACTCTTCCCCTCCTGTTATGGCTACTCTCAATATTGGTCCTGAGGGGTTAATCTCTCATGGATTCCCTGTGTTTCCATCTCTTATCTGTACCCATGTACATGTTCTGCTCTAGCCGGATTTGTGAGGTAGAATTGGGATCATGATAGTGGGGGCAGGGAGAAGCATTAAAAAACTAGAGCAGTGGTTTTCAACCTTCCTATGCCATGACCCTTTAATACAGTTCTTCATGTTGTCATGACACCCAACCATAAAATTATTTTTGTTGCTACTTCATAACTGTAATTTTGCTACTGTTATGAATCATAATGCAAATATCTGATATGCAGGATGTATTTTCATTGGTACAAAGTGAGCACGATTGTGCTAGTCTGGATACTTTAGAGAAACAAATCCACAGAAACTCGTGTATAAGAGAGAGTTTTATATAAAGGTTAAGTGTACATCAAGAATACATCCCAACTCAGTGCGGCCCAAACCCACAAGCCCAACCTTAACTCATATGTCTGACACCAATCACAAAGTCCTCCTCCATCTCACAAGCAGACAGAATTATGCTGACTGCAGGAGGAAAGCCAAGTCCGTGAATGTGTAAACATCTCAGCGCTGGCAGGGCTTTCCACATGGGTGCTCCAGCACCCAGGGCTGAATCAGGGTAGGTCCTTGTGGCTTCTCCTCAGGGATGTCTTGCAGGAAGTGAGCCTTGAAAGCTGAAGCAGGGAACTGGCTAATGCAGCTGCAACCTAGTCTGACCATCAGAAAACAAGAGACCTGAGAAATAGAAAGGTGAGGTTCATCAAGCTATTTATCCCTCAGCCCATCAATTAACTCCATATGTGTTTATCAGCCAGGTTGGCACAATAAACTAACTCAATCCACTCCTTGCCAACTTGGCACCAAATACATCATTTTTTAACCTCAAATTTGCAATTAAGTAACACCTATACCTTAATCCTATAATCCTGTTAATTTTTCCACAACCTATAATAGTTTACAAGCGAAGCATTTCATGCCTTTATCCTCCCAATTTTGAGTATCCAATTTATATACTGCACACTTACATCAACCCAGTTCTCTGAGAAGACAATCATATTTTTTGGCATGAAGAGTCTTCATTCCTTTTGGAACCTTGTGAAGTCTGCATCCATAAGCAAAGTCAAATCCAGACAGGCCATCCATAAAGTCAACAACAATATGCACCAATTCACAGGCTCAAAAATCTCCAGTTTGTTGAGGTCTGGTCAAACTCCATGTGGGCTGCCTCACTCAGGCTCCACAGGTGTCCATTAGTCCCCTTGCCTTTAGACCATGGGCTATCACCAATACTCAACAATCCTAGCCCCCTTGAGCTAGGTCATGAACTTTTGACCAGTTAACCCACTCTCATCTTCTCAATTTTTTCCTGTAAACCAAGTCCATAGGTGTCAGTGGCCAAATTCAACCTTTCTCTTTATTGCTACATTTCTCCAACTTCCACTCAACAAGTAGATCCAGGTGGTCACCTAGCAAGCATTTCAGCCTGCTATCAGGCTCCCTTTAATATTCAGTCCCAGAGAGGAGTTTTTTTCATGGTTCCACATTTTTTTCTAGCTTTTGACAAAGACCATTGGTTCCTGAGTACTCCAATGCATTGGGTGGGGCACATCTTTCTTTGCATACCTTTCTTTGCAGGCGTGGCCTAAACCCATCTAAAGATCAAATTTTAAAGGCTCAAAGCAAGTGGGTTTACAAACTTTCTATTTTCATACTTCCGATATTTTCCCCAGAAAACCTTCAAGTAAACAGTGTGACTTTATCTGTCTCTGGCTAGAAAAAAAAAAAAAACTACCATGAGGGAGAGGTCAAACAAACATCTACTCTCCATCTTATGATTTGTTTGTCCAGTACCCCACTCCTGGCACTATAATGTGCTAGTCTGGGTACTGTAGAGAAACAAATCCACAGGAACTCATGTATAAGAGAGAGTTTTATATAAAGGTTAAGTGTGCATCAAGAAAACATCCCAACCCAGTGCTACCCAAACCCACAAGTCCAACATTAATCCATTAACCCATATGTCCAACACCAATCCACAAAGTCCTCCTCTATGTCACAACACAGATGGAATGATGCCGACTGCAGGAAGAAAGCCGAGTCAGTGAATACATAAGCATCTCAGCACTGGCAGGGGTCTCCACATGGTTTTTCCAGCACCCAGGGCTGCATCGGGATAGGTCCAGAAGGGGAGGCTCACCGAGCCATTTATCCCTCCACTCTGATAAACCCCACATGTGTTATCAGCCAGGTTGGCACAATAAACTAACTCAATAATTGTACATAATTAAAGTGTAGTTATTAATCAAAAGACAATATATGATTATATATTGCGAAATATGTATGTGTTTTCTGAGAGTTTTAGGTACCCTTGTGAAAGGGTTGTTCTACCCACAAAGGAGTCACTACCCACAGGTTGAGAACTGCTGAACTAGAGGAATGTTGTGTTTCACCGGTGCTATACTGCACCCTGACTGGCTAGTCTGTTCCTTGTAACCCTTCTGTGAGGGGATGTCCAATTGTCTAAGATGGGCTTTTGGACTCCACTCCACACTCCCTCTCATTCACATCGATTAACTTTTTGTTCTTGGTCTTTGATGCCCGACTCCTGATCCCATCAATACACAGGCTGTTATTAACACTAATATTTTAAGATGAGTATAAATTAAAGACACATGCTTAGAAAAGTATGGGTGATACGATATTATATACATAAATCACAATGTAAAACCAAGTTGAAATGTGTCTTTGTGGATTGGGATGCTTGTCATTTTCACACGAATGAAATGAAAGCTATTTCAAAGGGCAATGTGCATATTACAATTATGTATATATTAAGGAACAAGTTTGAGGTAGTTAGTTTATTGTGCCAAACTGGCTGATAAACACATGTGGGGTTAATTGATGGGCAGAGCAATAAATGGCTCGGTGAGCCTTGTCTTTCAAGTTCTTGGGTGTCTTGCTTTGTGGTGGTCAGACCAGGGTGCAGCTGCATTAGCCAGTTGCCTGCTTCAGCTGGCAAGGCTAATTTCTGACAAGACATCCCTGAGGAGAAGCCACATGGACCTACCCCAAGCAACCCTGGGTGCTGGAGCACCCTTGTGGAGAGCCCTGCCAGCGCTGAGATGTTTACACATTCACTGACTTGGCTTTCCTCCTGCAGTCAGCATCATTCTGTCTGTTTTGTGAGATGGAGGAGGACTTTGTGGATTGGTGTCAGACATATGGGTTAATGTTGGGCTTATGAACTTGGGCAGCACTGGGTTGGGATGTGTTCTTGATGCACACTTACCCTTTATATAAAACTCTCTCTTATACATATGAGTTTCTGTGGATTTGTTTCTCTAAAGTACCCAGACTAAGACATTGTTCAATTACCCTGCTGTGAGCTGAAAGTTCAGTGGGTCAAACACACCAGGTGCTTCACATAAAAATGGTGTGGCATTTTGCTTTTATCTAGATTTACTGTCTTAGGAACCAATGGGGGCAATTCTACTCTATCCTATTGTGTTACTATGAGGCTGACTTAACTAGAGGACAGTGGATTTTTTTGTGGATATGTACTTAAATTTTTATTTGACACTTTGTATAGTGGAAACAAAATTGTATCTCTCCTTATGTAATGTTGAATGTAATCAAATGTTCCTGAAATATTGCTTATGTTGAATGCATGCAATATTACCTTCCAAAGGACTGTCATATAGACAAATGTACATGGTCATAATTGACTCTTTCAGTAATGGGTTGAGTTCTCATCCACATATCATTTATTTTGTGTTTTGTACTTGTATTATAAATGAACTACATTTAGTGTTAGAGATACCAAGAAGGGGGGGTAGGGGAATTGATTCTCTGCTCTTCCAAAACTTGCAGTTAAATTGAACAATGAGATAATCCTATGATAAGAATATCATACAATGTATGCTAGATGCCAAAGTACTAACATAGATAGTAAATAATATCTATAGGAAACCCTGGCAGTGTAGTGATTTGCACATTGGCTGCTTACTGCAAGGTCACTCGGTGGCAGTCACTTAGTGGAGAGAGATAGGCTTTTTACTCCCATAAAGAATTACAGTCTCAGAAACCACAAAGGGCAGTCGTACTCTGTCCTATAGGGCTGCTATGAGTCAGAATCAACATGCTGGTGGTGAGTTTGGTTTTTGATTTTATAGAACTCCAGAGGATGGAGAGATTTGTTTGAGCTGAGAGTGGCGGAGCTTCTGAGAGAAAGCTTATCTTGAGCTATTTATTTAAGATTGGGTATAATTAAAAACAAAAACAATCGGTGAACACAAAATGAAATTCTTTAAATTAAGTCCCTTGCTAAAAATAATTCTCTAAATAAATTACTTGAAAGCTTGCTTTATCTGTGTGGGTAATTCATATCCCACATATTTGAAAATAAAAAGATTATCTGGAAATTACAAACAATACAGTGGAAAACACAAATAGAGAATTTAAAAACCTTTTTAGGAAGAACCACAAAACTTGAAGAAACGAGTTGCTGGATCTGGGGAAAAAGGATCATAAGCTCAGAGGACACCAAGGTCAAGTGGCGTAGTACACAAAAGCAATGGTGTACATCCTTCCTTGGCAAAAGCATGTCTAAGTAGCCATATAAGAGGCAACTATTAGTCTCTCCCCTTTGAGAGGAAATAAACATGATGAAATAGAAAGACATTCAGAAACAAATAATCCAAAGGATTAATGTACCATGCAGAAATCAGTCTTCACAACCCTGAGACCAGAAGAACTAGTAAGTTCCTGTTACCCACTGTCAATGCCTCTAAAGCAGCGGTTCTCAACCTGTGGGTCATGATCCCTTTGGGGATTGAACGACTCTTTCACAGGGGTTGCCTAAGACCATCAGAAAGCACATAAATATTTCACAATATGTAATTACATATTGTTTTGTGCTTAAACACTGTGCTATAATTGTGTTTAATTATGTTACATTTGTATAATGAAAATGTATCCTGCATATCAGATATTTACATTACAATTCATAACAGTAGCAAAATTACAGTTATGAAGTAGCAACGGAAATAGTTTTATGGTTGGGGGTCACCACAACATGAGGAACTGTATTAAAGGGTCACGGCATTAGGAAAGTTGAGACCCACTGCTCTAAAGGATCACATTGAAAAGTCCTAAGTTTAGTGAGAGAAAAATGTAGAACAAAGCTCAAAATCACAAAAGAGAGCAGATTTATTTTTCATCTAGAGACTGGTGGAACCTCCAAGACTATGGTCCCTTGTTACTCCTCATGTCTCAGACCTGTAACAGGAACAATAACACTAATGAGACAGGAATGCTGAAGAATAAGCAACCATTTATGATAAAAAGGGAAACATTTACCCAAGGACAAAGTTCAGAGAATTAAGAAAGAAAGATGGAATAAGGAAACACAGGGAAAAGGTGGAATAAATGATGGTCCATCGAAGAGATTGCAATGGATTTGGAACAAAAGTTATTGGAATGTAAAACTGGTGATCTGCTCTGTAAACCTGCACCTCATCCACAATAAAAAGACTCAAAGCTGAAAAGAAAATGAGGGGAGTGTGTAACCTCCATTATGACTTTTACAGTATCTGGAACCCAGGCTATGATCCCCCATATTTGACCATTTTTGTATGCTATGTATACCTGACATAATTTTTTCACTGCTTCTTTTAGTGCACAGTATCTAGAAAGCACTCTCATCAGTGAGTTTTATTAAAATGTATAATCGATCAAAAACAAACTATTAGAAATAATAAATTGTTATCTGGAAAATGAAGTGGAACCCATTACCAAATACATCTGTTTTACCACCAATAAGAAACCCTGGTGCTGTGAGTTAAGTGTTGTCGCTTCACCATCCACTCTCTGGGAGAAAGAGGAGACTGTCTCCTCTCATAAAGATTTATAATCTTA
The DNA here is from genome assembly GCF_050624435.1 of Tenrec ecaudatus. Taxonomy (NCBI): domain Eukaryota; kingdom Metazoa; phylum Chordata; class Mammalia; order Afrosoricida; family Tenrecidae; genus Tenrec; species Tenrec ecaudatus. The sequence continues at coordinate 68,239,018 of NC_134539.1, forward strand.
GTACCCTTAAGGAGTGGTTATTCTCTCTCCTATAGGGCCTCTGAGTCAGGATCCCTTAGATCAGCAGTTCTCCACCTGTGGGTCACGACCCCTTTGAGGGTCAAACGACCCTTTTACAGGGGTCATCAGATTCATAACAGTAGCAAAATGACAGTTATGAAGTAGCAACGAAAACAGTTGTATGGTTGGGGAGGTCACCACAACATGAGGAAGTGTATTAAAGGGTTGCGGCATTAGGAAGGTTGAGAACCACAGCCGTAGATGATAGGGATTTACCTACAATAAGGATTGGTTTTTTCACCTCTAAAATAAAGCCGCAACCATGACATGCACATCTTTTCTGTTTTTCAACTGTGCAGTATTACTTTTTTCTCTTTGCACAACTGCCTCTTAATCCATGTGCAAGTTCAGCATGCAATTAACGAAATGTTCTAGTTACCATTCTTCTCACGGCTATCCATAGTTTGTTATTATCCACGAAGCAAGATTGTATCCTCTCACCATACTTACTCAATCTGCTGAGCAAATAATTAGAGGAACTGGATTGCATGAAGGAAGACTTATTAATAATTTGTGATACGCATAGGATACAACCTTGCTTGTATCCTATGAAAGTGAGGGGGTGGATTTGAAGGCCTTGATGAACATCGTGGGTTGAAACCTTCAATATGGATTACAATTCAATATTAAGCAGACCAAAGGCCTCACAAATGGACCAATAAGAAACATGATAAATGGAGAAAAGATTGAAGTTTTCAAAGATTTCGTCTTACTTGGATCCACAATCAATGCTCCGAATGCAGCAGTAAAAAGATCAAAAGAGGAGTTGAATTGATTCAATCTGCTGCACACAACCTCTCTAAGAAGAGGAAAAGCAAAGATGCCTGATCCAAGCAACGGTATTTTCAACCACCTCATATACATGTAAAAGTTGGACATTGGATAAGGAAAATCAAGGAAAAAATGATGCATTTTAATTGTGGTGCTAGTGAGAATAATATTGGAAGTGGCATGGACTGCTGAAAGAACCAACATACCTGTCTTGGAAAAGTATGACCAGAGGTTCCTCAGAGGTAAGGGTTGGTGAAATTGGGTCTTCTGTACTTTATCCAAATTGTGAGGAGATATCAGTCTCAGGAGTAGGATGTCGTATTTGGTAAAATAGAGGGGCAGCAAAAATGAGGCAGGCCCTCAATGAGATGGGTTGACATAGTAGCTGCAACAATGGGCTTAAACCCAGGAACCCATGTAAGGATGGTCAGGACAGAGTACTCTTTCATTCTGTGCATATAGTCACTATGGGTCAGAACCAAGTGGATGGCACCTAACTAACTAACTAACTAACTAACTAACTAACTAACTAACTAACTAACTAACTAACTAACTAAACAGATAAATAAATCCACCAAACAAATAGCCTGCCCCTTAGATAATTCCAACTCAGACAATAAATCTTCAAGGGAACAGACAGTGTCATTTTTCCCTTGAGGAAACTCTGTGCAGTGCCTAATTAGCAGTCTTATCTGTAATCCATTGACCTACAATCCCACTGTAAAAGATGGAGATGTCTTGTAAAATATCTGACCCATCTTGTTGTAATAGCCATGATCCCAGCTGCGGATATTTCTCTACAAAGTAGTCTGAGGTGTGTGATCCACAAGTAGAATGTGTGTGTGTGTGTGTGTGTGTTATTTTTGTGTATGTATGAAGGGGAAGCCTTAATTTCCTATCTGCATCATTGCCCTCTATGTTTCTATAGTGTCACTTATAACCTATAGTAAAACTTTTATTCCACAAGTAAGCCCAAATTTCCTCTTCTCTATGACACTTGCAATGTCACATGATGTCTACAACTAACAACTAACAAACTTGTTCTGTATGAAGTTGAATAAGATGTTTAAGAATTTCCTATTTTTCACCCAGGAAATTTAGACATCATTTTCTGCCATAATAAATTTAGCTCAGGTAAACTTTATATTTCCACAATGATTTTCCTAAAATGACAAAAAAACTTGCATGTATTATATGATTTTTTACTTTGGAGAATAAATATTGCAGCAGTTCCAATATGAGAACATCAAGTTGCCTGGGAAGATGTGGCAGTATTTAAATAAGAGACTGCATCAGAAAACAATACGTATGTGTAGTACATCAAACTAATTCAAGTAGCTGCTAATACTTACAGCTGTTACAATAATCTAGTACATTTTTACCAAGACAGGACAGCTTCAGTTTTATTATTAAAAAAGCAAACCACTATATTTCATTCCAATTAGCTACCTTTGGATGTACTCATATCTAGTGTTAAATTTATAATCAGGTGCTTACGTTCCTAGAAAGGGTCTAATATAAATTGTCTTTGGACCTCCCACCCAAGATGATGCATGTATCTTTAAGCACAAGAGCATCATTGTCATCTCAACAAAATCACTGAAGTAAAGGAAGGTTGTTTTGTAAATATTGAAGCACTGTTCACAAGACTAAGGTAATGCAAATGTTGAATTATACAATATTAGTTAATATTTTGGACCTTATATGCTTTAGTATGTAAACAAAACTATCTCATTTACTTTAAATCATTGACTGACCTTACCAGTTTTCCTGTTTAAAACTTCTAAATGTTTAGCTCAGTAAAACACATTAAAGAACCACAACAAAAATAGAAAAAAATCTTGAAAGTTTAATCAGACATAAATAAAGTAGATTAAGCAGATTTGGTAGTCACCTAATCTGGTGTCAGTTTAAGGATTACGAGTGTAGGGGTGGAGTCTAGCCTGTCAATCTGGAGATAGCCAATGTGTATTTTGTGGGTATGGCCTTCTCTGAGAATTCTGGGAAATCTGGTACTTCCTCCTTGGAGGTGAAAGACACCTCTCTCTCTCTCTCTCTGCTACTCCCTGGGAGACATTGCACAAGACAAGCCACATGGACGCAACCAGACCTCAGAAGCCAGAGAAGCCACAGAGACCCCTACCAGCGCTGAGATGCTTACTATGCTACTGGACTCAAAGACTTTCTACCTACTGGCTTGTGATCGTCCTGCATTTGGCTTTATTGCATGTGTTATGTGAGTCTGAAGAGGACTTTATAGATTGGTATCACACAAATGGACTAATATCAGACTTATGGCCTTGGACTGGACTGAGTTGCTCTTGTATATAAATCTCTTTCTTGTACACATATGTGTGTCCATGGATTTGTTTCTCTAGTCTACCCAGACTAACACAGCAGATAAACAAAATACCAATTAGATACATTAAATTAAGATACCTAATAATATTATATATATTATATAATATGTCAGCATATATATCTAATAAAGTAATATATTTGAAATTTTAAAGCATACCTAATTTAATATTTTAAATAAGATTATTAAATTGATGTATTTTGATGCAAGGATATAAAATTTGAAACTGAAGAACATTCAGATAAAATAAAGCATACAAAAACATATACATACAAAAAGGCAGGGCATTTATGCACCCGAGATTAGAAGTTAGAACACATAAATCAGATTGGAAGTACAAAAGCAAAAAGTATAGGAAATGACAAAGGAGGAATATTTTAAGTGATGTATCAGAATTTTTCACAATTTTGTAGAATGAATCCTTTTACTACCAGTGGGATACGCATGGTGCCATTTACGTTTTTTATGTTGTATCACTTAGGATGCTTACTTATATTACAGGGTGATTTTCGGTGGAGGATCTGTATAATTGTTTATAACTGAATAAATGAATAGTGGTGACAAATTATGATTTGTTCAGAGTATTGAACAAGGGAGTACATCCAGAAGAATAAATCTGAAAATTCTTTTCTCTCTTTGAATATGTAGTGTAGAATTTTAGTTTCATGTTTTACATTTCTGAGGCACAAAATAGTTATCAATGCTTTTATAATAGATTATGAATTACATTGAGTCTATACTGAATTACATACTCATGAAAGAAAAAAACATTAAATAAAAAATTAGACAGGAAATATATGGTAGTAACACTTCAAAAAGCACTCTAAAAAATAAATAGCTAAATATTTTAAATACTTAGTAAAAGAAAAAAATCTGCTGAAAGAGTTTGGAAGAAAGCAAAAACAATATTTTCAGAAAATTAAATATTTAATTTACAATATTTAGAAAAAATTATGAGGTCCTCTGCTTTCCTAGATATGATTCAAAATGTAATGTCAATAAAATATTTTATAAGTATAAAATTGCATGTAAAATAATATATAAAACTTTCAAACACTTGAAGTAGAAGAAAACTAAAATCTTTAGATCACTAACATAATCAAGGGGAAAATAGATTAATATGAAGTCATTAAAAATAAAAGCACAGAAACACATAGAGTTGTCAAGTATGATTATATACTTAATTGGTTTAAACTTACCTTCTGAAACAAAATGCCTCATCAATAGTGTTATAAGATAATTCTAATTATCTAATTATATGCTAATTGCAATAGATCCCCCCCCCCAAAGAAAATTAAAACCTAGACCAAAAAAATCGGAAAAATTATTTTAGGTAAACATTGATAGAAGTGAATTAATAACAGTTGAAAAAGTAAAATAACTTAAATGGTATGAAGAAAGTCATAATATATTAATAAAGTCTATTTTCACAAGAAAGATATGGTAGTTTGTTTAATCAAATCTGTAAATATATTGCATTGCTTTTTAATCCCCATATTAATGGAAAAATTTGAAAAAGTCTCTAGTGTTAAAGAAATTATGTCCTAATAAATGAGACAGTCATAAAAACAAAACATGTAGCTGTTGATTAAATTTCAATTCATAGTGACCATAAGAGTAGAAGTGTCCTATAGCATGTCCAAAGTTATAATCGTGCTAGAACGACAAGGCTAAATCAGTCTCCTAAAATGCAAGCTGGTGGATTAAAACTGTGGAACTCACCTTTAGCAGCTGTCTGCTGAACTGCTACACCACTGGAGCACATTATAAAAGAGATAACAGAATATGAAAATAACAGGTGAATAATTATTTTTCTAATATACATATTTCCTATAAACAAAATAAAACAGGACAGTGAGGAAAAATCAAACAAAACATTAAAAAAACAATAACACTCATTGGCACTGAGTGGATTCTCAGTCACCTTGACTGTTTAGGACAGAATAGTCTCTACTTTCAGCCAATCTGACATCAGCAATGGTATCCCATGTTCCATGTCCTCTTCTGTCAGCCTGCACCTCTGACAGTTCTCTGTCAAGGTATTGCTGCCAACAGTTGTTGGATGACACGTAGAAAAGTTGTACTTGCATGTGATATCAGTGGTGTTGTTCTATAATATTAGTATTTGGTTGGGTCACCTTACTTTGGAATGGGTACAAATAGGGCTTTCTTCCAGTCAGCTGACCAAGTAAGCTATCTTCCAAATTTCCTGGAATAGATGAGTGAGTGCTTTTAGGACTTGATCAGAATTACCCAGTGGGGGCTGCAAAAGCAAATACCTACACTTTATCCTGGATTATGTGTGATATAGGACAGAAGATTCGCAATGACAGCAGGGTGCTGAAGTTTTGGGGTTTAGTTTCCATAAAGGGGACTGTAGACCAAATAAATTTGGGATCCTCTTATCTAGACTTAGAGGAGAAGATTGATGCCTGGGTTCATATCAATCTCTAAGGAATGCTGGGTCCACAGATGTTGACCGGTGACAAGGATATTCCTCCAAAATTAACAGAGAAATTGTCTCTCTAGAACTGGCACTCTGAATTTTGACTTCTACTCTGCCACACTGTAAAAAATTAAATGTCTATAAGCTACAGTCAAGTTGGAATTTGTTAAAAAAGATTACTCCCTTGTGGTATTTCTCTTATCACAGCACTAGGCAACTAAGATATTACATACAGCATTCAAAAATAGATCATCAGGGCAGATGAAAGTAATTCAAAACTTATTGCTATGAAATTACATAGACCTTTATAAACAACCATAATATGAAAGTGTGAAGCTATCATTTTCTTGACACATCCTTCATCCAGTCCAGAAGGGGTGGTTGCCATCTCTAACACGTCTCCAGAGAATTCGGTGTTCTTCCATTTATATCACATCAAAGTGGAGGTTGTGGTATCATGAGGGGCTCAAATTCTGTGTTTTTAAATGTTTTGTGAACTTTGGGAAAAAGGGAAGTCTTAAGGGGAAAGACTGGGACTACGGGTAAAAACGGATGTGTTCTCACTTCAATTCTTAAAGGAAATACGTCTTTGCTACCTTGGAAGAATGAGCAGATGCACCCTGTTGTGATGGGAAAAATATGTATCATTGGTATAATTGAGTGGTATTTGTCTCCCAATGCAATTCTTAAAACATCTTAATAAATCCCACTGATGATCCTAGGTCCTTTGAGAAAAATATATCAAGATGACTCCTTTGAGAATCTTAAAACAAACCAAAAACATGCCTGGTTGTCATACCTTTCTGAGCTGACTTCATTGCCTTGACTGTCACTGGGCCAACAAATCCCCTTGGAAGCCGGTGCCTTGCTTGGGATCTCTTTTTCAGACACCCTTGAGGAGACCTGGCAGTATAGTGGTTACCCTTGGGCTGCTGACTTCAAGGTCAGCAGTTTCCAACCACCAATACCTCTGAAGGGGGAAGAAAAAGCTTGCTACTCCAGTAAAGAGTTACGGTCTCAGAAACTCATGGGAACAGTTCTGTGTTGTCCTATAAAGTCACTATGAGTCTGCATCAACTCAATAGCAGTGAGTTTGGTTTTCATTTAACAAGACTAAGACAAGTGCATTCCTGCAGACAATTTGTCTGCAGCCACCCACTGAGCACAGAGATGTCTACAAACATGTCATTTGGAACAAACCTTGCATGTCTTAACTGAAAAACTAGACGCAACACTTCTGGCTTACCCTATCATTTTATATTCACAAGAAAATTTCTTTGGAAAAAAGAAGGAAATTTTGGACTTGGGGTAGTAATAAAAGTGGATTTTTAAAATCTCTCTCTCTCTCTAAACCAAACTCACTGCCACCAAATCAATTCTGACTTACAGGAACCCTATGGGACAAGGTAGAACTGCCTCTGTGGTTGTCAATATTGGAACTCTTCACCAGTGAACAGAGAACATCACATTGTTCTCCTGTGAACAGGCTGATTCTTGAACTGCTGACCTTGAGGCTAACAGCCCAATGTGCAATGCACTACACCACCAGGGCTTCTATCTAGTCACATTTAAGATGCCTAAAAATACAAGTTTATTTCTTGGTCAGGGAGATATATCTTCGTAGTAGTCTTCAATTTGTTCTTTTAGAACCCTAAAATGTTTTTTCAGAAATGTTTATATAGTGTTATGAATTTTTCCCTAGTTAGTTTAAACAAAACAACACTAGTACAAAAAGACCAGCGGAGTTCGGTCACATTATAAATAAGTGGGCATAGATATGTCTTTTGCCACTTATGTACAGATCAGTTCCTATAATGCCATATAGTTTGGTTTTATTGATCAGAGCAGGTAGACTCAGATATGATATTTTTCCTGCCACTTGATAAATCTACAAATATGTTTAAACGATGGAAGTATATCGATATCAAGAAAACTCTTTAATATAACCTAATAGAAGGTCTCAACTCTCTCAAGATATCTATCTTTACCTTCTTACTCTGGGAATAGGGTAGTCATTGATGATTTAGGTTCCTAGATTGTACACAAAGCTGCTCTCAAATGCCAACCTAAAGTTGTTGGTCTGAATCCATCCTGTGGTACCATGGAGGAAAGGCCTGGTGACCTACTTCATAGAAGATCACATCCAAGAAAACCCTATGGAGTAGTTATACTTTATCATACATACAGTCACCATGCATAAGAATCAACTCATTGGCAGCTAGCAGCAATATCTGATGATCTACAAAGCACCCTTCACAGTTGTGCGCTCTTGCTTTCCTGTGTGACTGACTAGTGTTAATGGTTTACCAATTGCATATACCTTTCCTCACACATCTAGAGTTAGAGATGCCTCAAAACGTCCCTAGAATTTATGTAAGAGAAATGCAACTTCTTTTAAAGAATATCGGATGCATGAAGAAAAGTAACTTGTTGTAAGTAACTCTGTGGTCAAAACGTTTTATATTTTATTCTGTTTATTCTCTAAGCAATCCCAAAGAAAGTAAGTACTGGTTTCTCCATGGTGCACTAAGAACTGAAGCTCATACAGGTCAAAGCATGGCCACAATCCAAATAGTTTCTAACTCCCAATTGTGTTGTGCTGGGAAGTCCTTCCTGAGTTCACATTAAAAACATGGGCTACCAAAATTCATGAACAAGTTACAGCCTTTCTACCTCGTATGTTTTGGCTTCCTATGAAACAATTGTGACATATTTAAGTATAAAACGGTTGTTCTTTAAGGATTTTAGTAGAGGTGATAATAAAACACACCAAAAACTTTAGGTGATTCTGAGAAACACCCCACCTCTACTTCATTGGGAATCTTTATAGAAAAAGGGTTAGTGGTATGGCTCTTTAAACACGTTGTCACCATCTAGTGATTCTGGAAATAGGTAAGTGGCAGAGTGACTGAGCAAATGTAAGACCTCCCAGTTCACTGGCAGTTGATAGCTGTTTTGCATACTTTTGCCTATCATTTGCCTAAGCCAAGGGACCAATTGATGCCTTAAGTATTGTCTGCTTGGGCACCAAACCACACATATACCGATTCTTCCTGTTGAGTGTAATTGAACCTCATTTGATGGGCAAAGTGGGGAAACATTTCAGTAAACCTAGTGGGACTAATCTCTACAATTAACTTCAATGATAACTTTACATGGAGCTAGGTAAAATTATGGCAAGAGAATTAGGTCAGTGCAAGTTGTTCATTTGGGGAGCAGGTAAAGTATTTAAGGAAGCAAAATAGATTCATAACCATATCTTTGAAAATAGACAATTTGAAAATTTTTGAATTTTAATATGCAGAGGGATAACTGAAACGTGAAAAAAATTGTTGACAGTTAAAAAGAGACAAATATAGCTATCTTTTTAGCAATTTATATAATTTTTTAAAGATTGAATAAGCCTTTATGTTCAACTCTGTAAGCTCTAATTGTATCAATTTGAGTTTCAAAAATCCATATTAAAGTTTTTATCTCTTCATTTTATTTACAAGGTGGGGTTATTTAAAGGAACTGTAGCTGTTGGAGAGTAACTACCCCAGTACTCAAACACTAGCCATGCCTTGGCCATCTCTCCATCCAGTTAAATAAAAGTCCCTGGGAATGGAGTCTACGTAAATTGGTCTTTCAAAATCATTCCGTGTACAACCAATTCCAATGTGCTTCCAATGTCAAGAATCACAGATATATTTATCATTACAATAACCAGTTAAAGCCTCTCATCTTGCTAGTGTTTATAATACAGCTAGCTTATCTGCAGACAGCTTAATATGCTTTATTGCAAAGGTGAAAAAGCAACTAAACCTTGTTGAGAGCGCCTAACTAGCATCTAATCATGTTCGAATCAGAAGAAGCTCATCCCAAAGAAAGAATCTTATGTTTCTTGTCCTGTAGATTCTTTTATTTTATTTTGTAGCCCATTGTTTAGTGAAGTAACATTTTATAATTGATGTCATCAGTGTTTCTGACAGAGAAGACTCTTCTACAAAATATTATTTATATCTGAGTATTGCACAATGCATTAAGTTTAACTTTCAAGTGAGCAGTGTTCAGTGATCTAATTGTACAAAATGAAATACACCACTGTTTATTATCTTCCTAAAATCAATCACATGTAATCCTATAAGAAAATAAAGCTATATATACCTAAACTCTGTAATTTTATGATCACTATTCTTGATCATAATTTCCTGTTTGTTTAGCTCTTATCCCAGATGCCTTTGGGATAATTTTGAATACTGTTTCAATAACAATTCTAAAGTTTTCCAGAAGAAATTTCCTAAAATTTGGATAACTGACATGGTAATGGTATACTCTAGGCGTACACATCATGGAGATATGCATTATAAAAATATTAATTTAAGATAGGGAAAGTAGAAACCACAATTATCTATGAGTAGGTATCATGTAGTCACACTTTTGATATGTATAGAGAGGCATGGTAAGAGAGAGGTAGCATGATTTACACTAAAGTGTTAGGAGGATGAAGAGATTTGAATAATTATTTTGTGTAGGTACCTCCTCACTGTGATTTCCGTTAGCTAGATCCTTATGAAACTGTAATTTATAGATATATATGTTAATTGATATCAGAGATTACATTGATACAAACTAAGGCACTCTTCTGTCATATATTTTCTATTTTTCTTACCAATGACAAGATAGAGTTGTTATTTTGGTTAAATAAATTAAATTACAAATTATATAAAACAAATTAAACACCATGGCCAACATTTCCTTATTCTTCTGAACTTCAGACTTTACTTATGTGATGCTAAAATGTAGAGTAACCAAACATGGATTATGGTTTCAACACACATATCGACAGTATTTTTTTTCTGAGGCATCAGCAAACTAACTTTATTCTAAGGCTATGGGGACTCCATGCACTCCCCCCCCCCCAACATTATATGCACATAATCCACATCATACTTTTCAACCATTCAATCATGTCAAGAAGAATTGCACAATCGTTATCATGATCAATTTCAGGACATTTTCTCCCCCCACCAGGACTAAATCGTCTTTAAAATGAGCTGGGTAATCACAATGAGTTCTTCGTGCAAGTTTCTAAAATCACATTTGTTTATAACTCCAACCTCAGTGTTTTTGTCTCTGAAGTTCAAAATATCATAGGGAACCTGAAAATTATTTGTAATGTTCTGAGTTTAACAAACAAAAAGTCTAATGAAACACATGATGATATTCATTTAAACACTCTTTTTCTTTCTCTCTCTCAAGAGTCATCATATACGCATTGGGTTGGTGCTACTCAAGCTGGCATTACATTTGAAGACAGAACAGAGAATAATTAAAAAGTAATTTTTAAATTTTAATAATTAAGAATAATGTTTGAGTATTCTGTTTTGTTTTTGCCTCCAAATATCTGTATAGTTTAGACAATTTAACTTATATGTGAGGAATACTATACATTATAAAAGCCAAGGTTCCCCTGCATTTTATATGAATGGCATATAAAATAAGGGCTACAGAATGCTTATAGAAAAATCCCCCTGTCTTGTAATTATATTTTTATCTGAATTTTTAGGAATCTACTTATACATGTGTTTGTGTATACAAAAACTCGCTGCCATAAAATCAACTCTGATTCATGGGAAGTCTATAAGGCAGGATGGAACTGCCCTCGTGAGTTTCTGAGGCTGTAATTATGAGAGCAGAGTCTCTCTTTCTTTAGTGGAGTGGCTGGGGCTTTCTTACTGCTGACCATACGGTTAACAGCCCAATTGTAATCACTGTTCCATCAGGGCTCCTGGGTGTATGTATGTGTGTGTATACATAAATATGTGTATATATGCACACACATGTATATATGCATATATGTACACAGTTTTTTCCATGAAGGAGATCTTCAGCAATTATTATACCTGTTTTTCATTCACAGACACCCTTTTATATGACTTCATATCAGTAGTTTATTGTGTGTCAACTTAGCAAGAAAAATAATTTCTGTAAATAATGTCTACATTATCCCCTTGGCACTTGAGATAGTTAAAGTTTATTGTGCCAACCTGGCCCATAAACACATGTGGGGTTAATTGAAGGCAACATGATGAATGGCTCAGTGAGCCTCGCCTTGCAAGTTCTCAGGTCTCTTGTTTTGTGATGGTTGAACCAGGGTGCAGCTGCCTTAGCCAGTTTCCTGCTTCAGCTGGCAAGGCTCACTTCCTGCAAGACATCCCCAAGGAGAAGCCGCATGGGCCTACCCCGATGCAGCCCTGGGTGCTGGAGCAGCCGTGTGGAGACCCCTGCCAGTGCTGAGATGCTTACACGTTCACTGACTCAGCTTTCCTTCTGCAGTCAGTGCCATAGTTGTGTGTTTTGTGAGATGGAGGAGGACTTTGTGGATTGGTGTGGACATATGGGTTAATGTTAGACTTGTGGGCTTGGATAGCACTGGGTTGGGATGTTTCCTTTATGTGCACTTATCCTTTATATAAAACACTCTTATACATATGCGTTTCTGTGGATTTGTTTCTCTAAAGTACCCAGACTAACACAGCACTCAAATTAAATTGGGAATGGGTTATATTAAGGATCATTCACGAAACCCTGACAAATGCAGTGACAGTTGCTTGGCATCCAACCATTACAGAGCTTACTTTGATCCCAGGATGATTAGCAATACTATTTCCTAAGGATATTTCCCTCACTTGTCAATGAGCTAAAAACGAAATTTATCTTGAGGTGGATATAGTGTAGTTCACAATAAAAATCCAATAAAAGGAGTGTATTAGTTGATTGCTTCCAAAGGCACACAGGAGTCTCCTGGTAAATGGAAGAATGTCCTTGATGGGCACACAGTGAGGACGAGGGCTGTGCACTACTAAACGGGCACAGCAAAATCAATCCCTCTGGCAATCCTGGGCACATATGAAAATAAGGCAAAATGCAATGATTTTTCCTTGCTCAAGTTTCTTCAAAGCAGACCCTGAAGAAATGCACATTCACCAATGCCTTTATTGGTGTATTTCAGTCCCAGAGACACAAGAGTGAGAGACAAAGGAAATAAAGAAGGGGATGAAGATAAAGAAAGTGTATGGGTTACTAAAATCACAGTTGCTACTCGTTCACACAACACATCTCTGAATATGAAATCCACATACCATCAGGAGACAAAGACCCGGGAATTCCCTCTGAGCTTTGTCTCTCAGAAATCAAAATACCCCTGCGATATGGGGGCCATTTTGAAATGTCTGGTGGTATTTAATGAGTTGAAGCCAGGGATGAAGCCAAACATCCTAAAATCCTCTTGATTGGTCCTTCGGAAGAAAGAATCAGCTGACCCAAAATGTCACTGGTGTTGAGGTCAAAGACATTGCTTTAGAGTTAGAGTCCTTCAATAGTATAATACGCTTTTTCCTGGCTCATACTTAGCCTAAGCCCAACAAAAAGAAACACCTCCCAGTCCTGGGCCATTCTTATAAGTGGTTTATATTTGAGCCCATGGTTGCAGTCATAGTGGAAATCCAGTGTGGGAAACAGAATGATTTCTCCCAAGTTGTTTTCCCAAACTATGTGTTAGACTTAGGACACTGTTTTCAGCTAATGGTAAATTATTGTCAAGTTACCTCCCTGAAGGCAGTCAGTTGCCAGACAACTGTCTAGGTCCACCACAGACAGAGCACACTCCCTGCCTTAAGGACAATGGGCTACTTCTCCTTAAAGGCTTTCAATCATCACTTTGGTTCCTGTAGGTGGGGTTTTTACACCCTACTGATCATGGTTTCTATAGTGAGCCAGAAAACAGGTCAAAGTGGCTCAGTGATATCCAAAATTAAGCTGGCTCCTGAATCTAGGATTCGCCCATCTTGTCACACGTGTACCCCTAATACCTCTCCTTCCTATTGCGTGGATACCTGTAGATCACTTCATTCCCATTACTGTATTGCTATAGCAAAACCCTTTCCTGTGATGTAAGTCTTTACCTGTAATTAGGGAGCTTGCATATCCCCAGAGAATATAAAATCCTTGATTAACAATAAATCTCTCTCTCTCTCTCTCTCTCTCTCTCTCTCTCTCTCTCTCTCTCTCTCTCTCTCTCTCCCTCCCTCCCTCCTTCCCTCCCTCCCTCCCTCCACGTGGACCACCAAGTGAGGCTGAGGTCAGCATGCCACCATAAAATGTGTCTGATTCCATGATTTCAATCTCTACTATCTCTCATGTTCTCTATGATTTTACTATAGTCTTTACTTATTATCACTGTACAATTGTGCCTACCGGATCCGTGATGACGTGTTAGGGGCTGGTTACCCTCACAATCCATCTCCTGGATAGTCTCCCTATTTTTCACTAACCTTCCACTTTTTCGACATTGCAGGGGCAGTGAACTTTCTAATGTAGCTCTGCTAACCAAAGTCTCACATCCCACCAAATGACCTGGGTCTTGGTAAGAAGGTGGAAGAAGATACTAATAGGATTCACCTCTGAGTAGTTGTGAACAAGATTCATTGACATATCCTCTGGCTAGTTATAAAATGAGCTCCCTAAGAAGCTGGAGGCAGGGGTGAGGATCTTAATATCAGCAAGATCCAGAAGTGGAACTTGCCCTTTGGATCCCTAAGCAGTGAACCTCGTGGATCTGGAAGACAGAGGAGCAGCAGCAAAACCGGGAACCAGAGCGTGAAACAGAGTGGTGAACTTCCCAGCCCATGGAGCAAGCAAAGATGAGTGTTTTTGTAAAGGAAGCTGGTATATGCATTGGAGTGCTTTGGGGACACTTAATTGGGAAAGCTAAGCTTGTGGAAGTGGAGCTAAGTGCCTTCAGGCTGAGGCTTACTGGAGCGCAGTGCCTCTGGACACATCATTTCAGCCTCTGGGTTTGATGAACCATGGAGCTTTAACAGAAGGAATTTGAGCTGAATACCTTGGTTCTAGCCCGGCAGTGAAAAGGAAAGCCTTTAGGGCAGTTATTGGCAACCCTGAAAGGACTTTAGAACATGTCCTAGTGAAAAAAATATATCCTGAATTTTTCTCACTTGCATTGCAGCCTGCTAAACTCCTCCATAAACCCTTTAAATACGAGTATTGGTTGTGAGTGCATCGAGCCACTGCCACACAGTTTAGATCTAGATTAACAAGGTCGAACGCATCAATTGGGACCAAACATGGCAGAGCAACAGATGTCCTTTTCCACGGTCTTATCTCTCAAGATAACACATTGAAATACATAGAAGGAGGTCTCACAATCTGCTTCCCTGAGGAGTGTCCTGCCTTTACTTCTTCCAAGACAGATGTGCGTGCTTTTTGGCAGCCCACAGACTTTTTAATATTCTTTACTATCACTGTAATACAAATCCATCATTTCTTCTTTATTCACGGTCTAGATTTCACACACGCACAGCACATGAATGAAAACACCATGGCTTGTGTCAGGTGACCCAAGTCCTCAAAGGGATATCCATGCTATTCAACCCTCTACAGAGGTGTTGTGCAGCAAATTTGCTCATTGCAACACATCGTTTTGTCTTCTTGATTGCCTGTCACTTCCACAAGTACTAATTATGAGCCCAAGCCATATGCAAATCTTTGCTCAGTCTCTTGGTCTACCTGTGAGGATTCTGAATGCATGTTGTGGTTGTTTTACGTTGAGTTGTCAGCCATACCGAAGGCTCCGGGTCCTCGTCTTCAACAACTAATATTTAAAATACGAGTGATATGACTTTTAGCATCACGGCGATAGGCAAACTACCACAGTAAGACAATCTAACAGACAAGTAGTGGGTTCAATCTATATTCTGAGCAAATGACCCAAGACAAACTGGACTATATGAAGAACATGGCATCACTGACAATTTTGCTGGCTAACAGTGAAGAGAACTTGAAGCACTTACAGACAAAGACTACACCATTCAGTGCAGAGTACACCCCACTGTAAATAAAACAAAAATTCTCACAGCTGTACCAATAGGTAACATCATGATAAATGAACAAAAGATTGAATTTGTCAAACATTTCATTTTAGCAGCACCAGTCAAGATGGCACATTGCATTGGGAAACTGCTACCAGAGTTTTCCAAAGTGCTAATTAATACAGATATCACTTTGAAAACTAAGATGTGCGTGACCTAAGCCGTGGTATTTCAAGTCACCTCATTTCAGTGTGAAAGCTGGGCATTGAATATGGAAGTCAGGGAAGCAAATGACACACTTGCATTTATCATGTTGGCAAAGAATATTAAATACGGACGGCCAAAGATTGAACAAACCTCTCTCTGAGGAAGTACATCTGGAAAGATCCTTGGAAATTAAGAGGGTGAGTCTTTATCTCATCTGCTTTGGACATGTTATCTGGAGGAACCAGCCCCTGGAGAAAGACCTCAGGTTTGGCAAAGTCAAGGGTAAAGGGTCAGGGTAAAAAAGGAAACCCATCCCTAAGATGGGCTGACACAGTAGCTGCACTCAAGTGTTCAAACATAGCAATGATTATAAAAACTTTACAGGATTGGACATTATTCCTTTATATTGTCTTTAGGGTCACCACAGATCAGAACAAAAACTCAGTGTCATCTCATATTTCACTAGGTGGGTGTGAAAAAATAATGAAGTTAAAGTAAAGGTTATACAAAGGGAATATGTACAGTAAAACACAAACTATTAAATGACAATGCAGAGAGAAGTGTTGCCAATGGAAACTCATATTCAATATAAGCATGTGTTTTGTCGCCATTTTCTCACAGCCATTCAATTTCTATTATTCTCAGTACAGATGGTTTCCATTTAGTTAATTTTCAGAAATTTCCTAATCCATTCATTGAAATAGTTTTATTCTCAGTCAAGCCACTGCAGAACTTTGCCTTCAGAATGTTAAAACAGTCCTCATTACTGAGGTTAATATTCTTGTCTGAGATTTCTCTAGCCATTCTGAAATTTGAAATGGCAGTACATTATCACTCATTGACTGTGTTCTACCTGTTCATTTTCCCTAATAATTTTTATTAAATATCTTCTATTTGCTCCAAAATGCCTAAGACTATGATGTATCACAATCCCTGGTTATGCAGTTGTTAAAGCACTTGATTACTGAGTTTTTCTGGATGGACTAGAGAAACAAAATTCATAGACACTCATATTTTATAAGACAGAGTTTTATTTAGAGGGTAAGTGTACATTAAGAAAGCATCCCAAACCAGTCCAGTCCAAGCCCACAAGTCCAACATTAACCCATTAACCAATATGTCCAACATCAATCCACAGAGTTATCTTCCATCTCACAAAACTGACGCAATGATGCTGACTGCAGGAGGAAAGCTAAGTCAGTGAATGCGTAAGCATCTCAGCGCTGGCAGGGGGCTCCACACGGCTTCTCCAGCACCCAGGGCTGCATCGGGATAGGTCCATGTGGCTTCTCTTCAGGGATGTCTCACAGGAAGTGAGCCTTGCCAGCTGAGTCAGATAATGAACTGAGGCAGCTGCACCCTGGTCTGGCCATTAGGGAACAAGAGGGGAGACAGGAGAGGCTCGCTGAGCTATTTAGCTCTCTGCCCTTCAATTAATCCCACATGTGTCTATTGGCCAAGTTGGCACAATAAAGCTGAACTATCACAATTACTAACTGGACTAACTGGTTGGTGGTTGGTACCTATCAACCGCTCTATGGAAGAAATATATAGAGCCTTCCTTCACAAAGAGTGCAACCTAGGACATTGATCAGCAGTTCTACATGCTGAGCTACTAACTCAACAGCAATTGACTTGGTTTGAAGTTTTGGATATGACATTGCCAAAATGTCACAGTAGTTATCTAGATACCTCCAACTGTTTCTATCCTTTGACAGAGACACAAGCACTCTATTAATAACTTTAATAAGATGAAGGTGTGGTATTGGGTTAGTATTTTATATTCTTAAAAGTACATAATTGATTATATATTTATTAGTCCTTTCTGAACTACTTGGCAATTCTGGTTTCTAGTTCCAGGATTCCAAGTTTTAATGTGTGCACAAAATTATTGGCAGTGTGTAATTTTCCTCCATGAACACATTTTTAGATGAGAGCTACCTTTGCTTAATCTTTATCAAAGCAGTGGCCCAGGGCAGTGTCCATTTCAAATATTGCTCTCTTACAGGATCAAAATTATCTAACTTGTTAGAAGTCAATTATAGAGGCCCCGGAGGTACTCTTATCATTGGGAGGACAGTGTGGAGCCCAAATAACTGAATTTTTATGTTTAGTCTCTTCTCATGATTGATTATGTAACTCACTATAAATTAATTGGACCAACTCCCTAAGCCTCCTGAGCCTGCTCTGCCTCTTTTGTGGTCTTGATAGAGCAGAAAATTAAAGCATGTTTGGTCACTTTAAGCCAGTTTCTGCATGCCTACTCTGGAATATTGCTCTATCAAAGCATTCTCTTTAAAAAGAAATTTTCTCTGAATCACTCTTCTTCACATTGTCCTGCTCAAGTCTCTTTCTCCACCTGTATGCGTGTGTGTATAATTAATCATCCTGTAGTTCAACCACATTAAACATAATTGGAAAATTGCTACCACATTCCAAATATTCTTTTTCTAATAGACTTCTTGGCAAATTTTCCCCTTCACTTCCCCTCTACCAGTGAACCCCCTTCCCCACAAAATCCTTATTCTACTTGCTGTCTCCATAGTTTCATGTCTTGAAAAACAGAAAAATATATAACATAACTTCAACAGGGTGCCTCCAATGACATGACACCTATGAGATACAACCTAATATGAACAAGCAAAAACCAAGCAGAACAATACAAACCACAGGTACAGACAATTTAGAAAACCAGATCAGGTCCAGCATACATTGTATGGGGGATCTACTGACAAAGTTTTAACTGTTCATGTGGGTTTTACACCTTTGATCTTCTATATTTATCTCTTCAAAGCTCTCTGTTTAGTGACCACTTCTCTTCTTGCCCACGTAGTTCCCACAAATGGATCTTGGTCTCCCACTGTCAACTGTAGCCTTCTGTACACTGGGTTCTCACAACTTAGGCTCTGAGACTAGACCCTCTGTCGACTTCGGATTATATGGCTTACCATCCTGCAGTTACTGGTGATGGTGTGCCTCTTCCAGGTAGGCTGTAGGTCCTAATGTTTAGGAGATAATGAACAAAGAGTGCATGATTGGAGGCCAAAGCAGCAATTGGCTAACCTGGTGTTTTAGAGGGAATAATTCATCTGAGTACATCCTTAACTTTTTCTGCCTCTGAACTGAAATATGGGACCTTTTTTTGTATATTAATAAAAGTGAGTTGAAGTGTTACAAGTATCAAACTGAGAACCTCTTTGTTCAGCCTTCAAAATTCCAATCAAATATTAGCAATGGCTTGAATATTTTATTCTGATTTGCACTAAATGTGGAATACATAATATAAAAGTAGATGCACTATTAGTCCTGTGATCTGTTTATAGTAAGAGGGCATATATTAAATTTGGATAAAATTTAATGAATTTTAAAGGATATTCTTCATAATGACAGCTATTACAATAAATAAACTGAATTGAATTTATGAATCAATATTTTAGAGCATAAGTAAATAGAAGTAAATAACTTTGTTCTACTCGTTCACATAGCGTGAAAAGAATGTCTTCATTTTTTCGTTGATCAATTTTTAAATGTGATCACCACAAAACTTCAACCAGGTCTTGTAAGTTAAGGGAGTGGCCATTAAGAAGGGTCTACCTTGATGAAACTACCGAACCCAAGCTCACTGCTCTGGAGTTGCTTTCTACTCAACAACATTCTGGGGCAGAGAGGACTCTTCCTTCGGATTTCTGAAATGGAAACATTGATGGGAGTAGACCAGAGGGAAAAGAAGAGAACTATTGATGGAAGAATGCACACAATCAACTTCACTGAGGTTAAGTAGAGTCATTCAAATTATCCTTTAAAAAAAGGATAATTTTCCTCCTTAGGGTCTAGACTTTATAGCAAAAAACTAAAAAATATTCCAAGGACAGTAAAAAGATCGTGGCGAGCAATTGTTTGAAAGGGCACATGCATACATTTTGTGAATGATGTAGAGGGTCAAAATGAAAGCTAATGATCAGTTAAAAAAACCAAACCAAACCAAACGGTTAACAATACCCAGATTCATCTTATAGAAATATCACCTGATACAATAAGATGCCTATATTCTGAATTTTTGGAGAGTTTTCCCTAAAGTCAGAACTTCCTTTTTGAATTTTGATTTGTTACTTTAAAAATCATATGAATTTAAATAAAATTATTGCAGCAGGCTATTGCACTGCACTCGAATTTCAATTGTAGTGCTTCTGATTACTAGCTTGTATCCCACTCCACGGGAGAATGAGGAGACTCTTTACTCCTATCAAGAGCCAGAGCTTTACCTGTCTAACTGAAGGGCTGCCATGAGTCAGAAATGACTGGATAACAGTGGATGTTTTTTGGAGATATTTGTATTTGTGTGTGATGTGTGTTATACATATAAAGGTGATTCAGTAATGGCAAAGTAGACATTTATGAGAAGAAAAGGTTCCATATGCAATGGAGGGTGAGGAAGGATGTCACTCATACTATTGGGAAACTCTTAAGCATTTCAGAATTGTCGTAACTTTGACCTCTCCGGATTTTCAGGGATATCAAATGGATATCAAATATCCATTCGGATCCTTGTGGGAATATTATTCTGGACAGAATAACTACATATTTTGGAGAATGAACATTTGAATGGATTTAGGGCTGGATACATCATATGAATAGGAGATATGATACCCTAAAAGGTACATAGAAATGTTTCTGTGGTAAGTTACAATACCCCTTACAGAAAAGCATCGACTCAATGACACAGAAGGGTGGTTTAAAAAACATGCGTCCTTGCCCACATCGAAGAAGCACACCAGCCTGTGCGATCACGAGGTGTGGAAGGGAGCAGGTATAAGGCATCATCCAAAAAAAAAAATTCTTACCATAGTGAATGAAGGGGGAAGTGCAGAGTGGAGACCCAAAGCCCATTTGTCAGTCATTGGAGATCCCCTCACAGAGGAGTCTAGAGGAGGAGATGAGTCAGTCAGGGTGCAACGTAGCACCGATGAAGAATACATCTGATCTGAATTCTACCTTGCAAGTCTGGATAGGGCAGAGGCTGTACACTGGTGCATATAGAAGCTAGAGGCACAGGGAATCCAGGGCGGATGATACCTTCAGGACCAGGGGTGTGAGGGGTGATACTGGGAGGGTAGAGGGTGAGTGGGTTGGAAAGGGGGAACCGGTTACAAGGATATACATATGACCTCCTCCCTGGGGTACGGACAACAGAAAAGGGGGTGAAGGGAGATGCCGGATAGGACAAGATATGACAAAACAATAATTTATAAATTATCAAGGGCTCATGAGGGGGGGCAGGGAGGGATGGGAAAAAAAGGACTTGATGCAAAGGGCTTAAGTGGAGAGCAAATGCTTTGAAAATGATTAAGGCAAAGAATGTACAGATGTGCTTTATACAGTTGATGTTGTGATAAGAGTTGTATGAGTCCCTACTAAAATGTTAAAAAAAAATCAATAAAGTTGTGCATCGGGGCTGTAAAAAAAAAATGCGTCCACTGAGGCAGGAAAACAATTCCAAGAAGACAGCAGCAGAACCAATGGTTGAGGCCAGGGGTGACTGGAAGGTGTGGGGAGGAACCAGGTGGAAGTGAGTGGTGAGCCAATAATGACAGGAATAGGGGGATAGGAAAGGTTTTAAATCATGGTGATGAGGGTGCAGCATTCCTGGAGTGTTTGGTCAATTGAAATGTATCTGAGAGGAATTCCTGAGAGGTGAATGATGGGTAAGCATGATAATGGGGCAGGAGGAAAGAAAAAAAGGAATGAAGAAGAAAGTAATAATTATATAAATACATAGGTATAAATATGTATTTAAATATATAAATATAGGTGTGTTTGTGTATATATATATATATCAAAGAAACAGATGAACTTTAGGCCTCTACTTAAATCTTACCTAAGTATAAGAATGGTATGT